>NW_027271678.1:1486250-2717500 GCF_040938485.1 Diadema antillarum
ATTTTCCTCAAACTTTCACTGATGTGTTCTACTAATATTGCTGTATTCTCTCAATCCTTATGTATATGAAGGTGGACTTGTCCTTTAAAGGTAGGTGTATTTTAGTTTCTTGGTGCATCTTCTTCTAAACAAGAATTTGTGAAGAATCACGACATCTGCAGTTACCTTAGCAACGACCTACAGGGGTGGATCCAGGAATTTTGTAAAAGGTGGGTACCTTTACAAAATCAAAGGGGGGCACACATGCCCCCACTCCCATTTTTTCTTTTTGTTTCTTTTGTTTTAACAAACAAATATAAGGGGGTGCGCCCCCACTTGGATCCACCACTTACCTACAGCGTAGCTACCCGAAAGGCTAATTTTCTGGTGTGTTACTACCCCAAGGAATCTGGGCAACACGAGAGATTTGCCATGATGGAGGAGTATGAGAGACCCCAGCCAGGGGGGAGTTGGAATCCTGGTCCTAAGGATGAGATGAGAGTAGAAATGATGAGAGTTTTATCTGTTTCCTATTTCTTTTTCCCTCCTGGGATGTTAGAAAGGTCGCGACCCCAAGGACTCAATGTGGAAGAAGATTGAACTCTCAAACTTTAGTCTGTCAGCATTGAGGAGCTAGTGGCCTCTCAGGTAGAAATTGGCTCTCTTTGGTCCAAAATTCTGATTCTGCATCAATTCAGTCAATTGTAAAGGTTGTTGTAGTTCTGGGTTAGTAGGATATTCTAAAGATAGTAAGAGCTTTTGAATCAGGAGGCTTTTTGGAAACAAATGTTAAAAGAAATGCCATAGATTTTTTGATTGTTTATCTGTTCATATATCACTAGTGGGTGAAAATATTCATATTTGTTGATAAATGTAGACAGGATATGCACAAGGTAGGTGTACATCAATTTTCCATGGTGTTCAATGGGTTAAATATTATTGAGAGATGATCTTTGACTTATGAAAACATTTAAAGAGGGAAAAAAAGAACAAAGCCACAAGGTTAGGCCTATTGGGTGTGTGTATTCATGTGCTTGTATGAATGCATTGAGCTGCCAAAAAGATACCCAATACTATTCCATCCCTTTAAATGAAATGGTAGCTAGAGTAGACCATCTGGACTCTCCATACTATTCAATGACCTCTTGACCCATAGGCCTTCATCAGATGTCGAGGATTAGTAAAATGATGACCACATGTCTTCTGATTCTCACTTAAAGGGATGGTACAGTATTGGTGGAGATGAGAATTGGGCTTTCAACTTTTTGCGAGATACCAAGAAAACACATGATATAGTACAGAGCATACCATTTTAAGAGGAATTCAAAGTTTATTTGATGAAAATCGGGTTTGGAATGACTGAAGCATCCAAAAACAAAGTAAAACAAAGTGATCGTAATAAAAAGTGGGTCCCACACTATATTAGAATTGCTCTTTTTTGGATATCTCAGCCATTTCAAAACCAATTATCATCAAATAAACGTTGAATTCCTCATAGAATTACATGCTCTTTCATATTTCATAAGAGGTTTCTCATTATCTCACAAAAAAAAATGTTGGAAACCCGAAATTAGGTCTCAACCAAAACTATACGATCCCTTTAATCTTTCTCATACTCTTCACTGGGAAAAACTCTACAATTGTCAGTGCTGGTTCTTAATTTTCTCAAATAAAAAGGTGCATTCATTATCCTTGCCATATTTTCATGTTTGGTCTTAAATTGGATTTGAACAAAATGTTATTTGAAAAAGCCTGAAGCTAAGACTATAAAGATGATTGGTATCTTGCAAAGGAGGAAATATAATCTGATCTGAAAGTGGAAGGAAAATGAAATGTAAGCAGTGCTACAGGAAGGGTGAGAAATGTTTAGTGATGACTTTCCTCCTGTGGGAATGGAAGAGTCTTGATTCTAAATTTAGACTTCTCTGGATCATTCCAATTCAATCCCCTGTCAAATCTTTTTAAATCATATCAGTCGGACAGCTACTGGTCACAAGGTTTGATATATGAGATATTTTTAGTGCAAATTTTTGATGCTGGCTAAAATAATGATAATGGTAATAAACCATATTTGTATAGCCCATATCACAAAAATAGATTAATGTCTCTATGCAAATTGAAGGAAGGAACTAATAGAAAATATATCTCGCCAACTTTCCAAAATAGGCTATTGGCAGTTCTTGTTGTACAGAGATTCATCAAAGTGTTGTCACACATTTTATGCACATCTTGTTTTACACTTCTTTTTAAGGCATTTGGCAATTTACACTAGAAAGATAAACTTGCTATTTTTATCATGGCTGGTGTCCTGTCCAGACTCACTTTTCACATTGCAAAATGTCAGAAAGAGTTGATTCCCCCGTACTTGATGGATCGTAATCTAAAAACTATCACCTATAAATATAACGATATTTAGAAGTGAAGGATGTGAGTTGAATCAAAGCAGAATTTAATTTACATTGTATCCTCACTTTGATTCATTACAGACTTTGTCATTGTATAGACCATTAATTGTACAAAGGTATGAATTTCTTTCAGATTCCTTGACATAAGTTGCTTACAGCCATCTAGATTTTTTTTAAGTCTCTTGTTTCTATGGCCCTGTGATGCCTTTTATTCACACAATAGAGAGTGTACCATTTTATTTTGTTTCAGAGTAAAATGTGCCAGCCAACTTGACTTCCACTGCCCCGTTGCCATGGCAACCAGCTCTCAGGAGCATTGGTGCCACCTCTTGAGAAGGTCAAAGGTCAGGGTCAAGCTCATTTATCCATGAGATGAGGGGTGTGGCTTACTTTCCACTTGTCTCTAGATTTCTGTGGGAGAGCTCTTCATACACCTGTTATAGATGATACAGATATACTAGTCTTCATTTCAGACTTTATCAATCATCAAGTGAGTCTGTTTCTGACTAAATGGATCTTGATCTTCTGTCTAGACAACACTTCCACAAATCATGTCTCTCCATCTAACAGAAATCAGATTGTTAAAGGCATGATTTACCATTTGCAGATGAAACAAAAACCCAGCATTAGTGCTTCAAAATAGTTCTAAAATGTGAGTTATGGATAGAAACAACCAATGTAAAAATTTGAATCTGTGTAATTGATTATAAGCATTGTTAAATGCACACAATGGCAACAATCAATGTTTCCAGACTAAATCATCTACAGTAATGGTTTATTGAGAAAAATAATATTTCCTTATATTTGAGGCTTTATTGCTGAAATTTGACATTGTAGGATGTTTTGTGATACAACAGACCTACACATACAGTGTATGTATCAAATGCAATATCTTGAACATTTTTCAAATAACTGCTCCCAAAGGTAAACAGGACCTTTTGAAAGTGCCCTAAAAGTCAACAGATATCTAGACAATAGCAAGCATAAACAGTGAAGACTGTATCATTCAGTTTTAGTCAGGTAGATGTTCTAAGATGCTTCACAGGTTTTGACACATGTAATTGATGCATATAATTATGTCATGTTTCTGCTGTTGCTTCTCTATAAACTTCAAATCAATTTGAGTTTACATTTAGAATGAATTCCAGCCAAACAGAATACAATCTAGGTAGTTTCTAGTGATAACAAAAGTACATTGATTTATAGAGCTTTAAGAAAAGGACACAGACAAATTTGGTAAACAAGACAAAGTTGTCTAGTCTGAAAGCTGCATCAACTTATCAGACAGAATATAGGGGCCGACTAAACATTAGTTACGTTCACACGTAGTTGCCAAACTTGTAGTTTAGGTCGAAAACTCAACTGTCGATGATTAGCTCCACCCGTGAATTCATGACGTGAGTCCACACATGGGTGGTATTTTGTGACATCATTCACACTCAACGCATGCATATTTTGAGCAAAGTTTGAGTGACTATGAATCCTAAATACTACCATATTTCTTGAGGTATCTCTCATTAAGCTTTCGTTCACATTACAAAATAATGTCAGGGGAAATAGCATGGTATTTCATCTTATATATGAATGGGCCTTCAGATGGTTCTTTGTAAAGTTAAAGGCAAAATTTACCATTTCAAGAAAAAACAAAAACCCAGCATTAGTGCTTCAAAATAGTTCAAAAATGTGAGTTAGGGATAGAAACAACCAATGTAAAAATTTGAACCAGTATAATCGCTATTAAGTATTGTTAAATATACAAAATGTGAACAGTGGTTATGATAAAAAAAAAAATGTCCCCAGACTGAACTGTCTGCAGTTTTGGTGTAATGAGAAGAATAGTGAAGTATATTGTAGGCTTTATTGTAAAAGATTTATATAGTAGGATGTTTTGTGATACAACTGACCTGTACACATATGCATCAAAAGTGATATCTTGGAACATTTTTTAAATCACTTCTCCCAAAGATAAACAAGACCTTTAAACATGAAATTTGCCCACCATGATGATGACAGCTTAGCTCGGTATAAAACTAGCCAAGTAGAGATGAAGATCAGTGAATGTTTGGATTGTTGATGGCCGTCCTGATACAATCTCCTCTTGATTTCTTTCTAATCTTGTTGATAAAAGTATGGAGAAACATTATGGGTAGGAATGTTAGCAGTCTGGTGTCTGACCTGAGAGTCACGATAAATCTCTGAATGTTTATCATCACATTCAGCAATGTTTGCTTCAACTCCAAGGTTCCTCTTGTTGTCTCCTGGTGTTTTTATGGTTACATGTCTGGAAATATCTCCACAAGGTTCCCCCAGGTCTCTGGGGCTGTGGTTTCTCATCTCTCACTGTTAAGCCCTTTTTATACTTATGTTTCTTAACCGCATACTTTCTCTGACGCAGGACTATCGTTAGTCCTCCAGGACTATCGTTAGTCCTCCAGGACTATCGTTAGTCCCGTACCAATTTTTTCAGCTTTTTACACTTGCCAATAAATCCCATACTAAGCTCTTGTCCTGGGCTAAGGAGAAAACTGACCTTTTTACTCTCACATTTCTTAGCCCCGTACTTTCCAAACCACATGAATATTCATGATTAGGCTGTGCACTGTACAAGTACACAGGTAGCACTTGATTACCTCGTTTCTGATTGGTCAGTGGGGGGTCGGACTTCGTCTCGGTCGCTTAGCCCCGGATTATTTTTTTGTTCTGTTTACACTCGCTTGCTTGGCACCACAATTGCGGGGTTAACACTGCAATTGCGGTGCTAACCCTGCTATTTTGCAGGGCCAGATAGTACGGGATTATCGATGGGGCTAGCCCACTTTCGCAAAAACAAGTGTAAACAGAAAGTGGGCTAAGGAAAGTCTGGTACCAACGGTGGGGCTAAGGGCCCCCCCTTGCCCCTCCGTTGGTACGGGACTAAGCAAAAATTTGCAAGTGTAAAAAGCCCTTTAGAGCATGTTTCAATGCCCACTATCAAAACACATTTTCAAAGGCCTTTCGGATTGTTTTTTATCATCTCTATTGTTAGTCAAGGAAGAATCCTTGTCACTGTGCAGCTCCATTGCAGATTTTGACCCAAAGATCAGAGCTCATGTAGGGCATGTACAGAGACTCCAACTCTCCCGTTTTCGATGGGAGATCTCCCACCGAAAGTCCATTTTTGCAAAATCTCCTGTTCTCCCGCTTGAGATTTGATTTCTCCCACCATTTTTCGCAAAACCGAAATGGGCAGAATTCTGGGAGTTTTGATGGTAAGGTTCAAGCTATATATAATAAACGCATTTCAAACTGACTTTGCATTTATCATCTCTACAGAAAGGCATTGCTAATCCTGAAATCAAAACATGCTTTGCATTTATCATCTGCCCAGATCTCCCTGAAAGTTGTTTGGAAAACTTAGTCCCTAATTCTATGCCAGAAGTGAGTTGATAAAATGCACATAAAATTGCAGCTTTGGGCTCCTCTAGCCCGTGTAAACATAGACAATCACATGAATCAGTTGTGTGCATTTTTTTATGACAACGTTACACTTTCTATAACTTCAAAATTCATCAGATGTCCATTTCTAGTAAACTTTTATAGTTACATGTCACAGCCTCCTCTGGGTAGTGCATATTATGTTGCCATATGTCTGTATTCCATGTGAATGTATGCTTACTTTATTTGTTTGTCATTTTGTCTCTGACAAAGATTCTGCTAGGAATGAAAGGTTAAATCCCTTATGACTCAATTTCTAATCCTATATATTACGTGTGTAGCAGGAATGGGCACAGTGAATTTGATTAAACATAGTAAAAGCACCCTCCTGTGTTCATTTGAAGCAGTTGTTTTGAGAGCCTGTATTTGCAGATCTAGATATGGATTGTCTTGCATAAATCTAATCACTCATTTACCATAGATAGAAGAACTTTGAAATTCATGTTTTGTCCTGTTTGTAGTAGATGTCGAGTAGAGATGTTTTCCTGGGATTTATCTCTTGTTTTTGTAACAGGGTATAATTAGGTAATGATTTTACATCAAGATTTGTTTATTGTTATGCTAAGTTGATGTTATGAAGGCCAGAGACTCCAACTCTCCCACTTTCGATGGAAGATCTCCCGCCGACAGCCCATTTTTGCAAAATCTCCTGTTCTCCCGCTTGAAATGATTTCTTACTTGGTGTCATCGTATGTTGAAAAATAAGACTTAGATGGCATGAGAGAGCATCTAGAACCCTATAGCTGGACCCCGGCCACAAGGAACTTTGCGCACATCAAGTTGGAGTCTCCTGTTTGCTAGGGGTTTAAGGCGGGAGAATCTCCAGATCAGAAGGTGCTTGGGGTTGGAGTCTCTGGAAAGCTACATGAAGACCTGCGTAGCCTGCTTCAGCTGATGTCTTTTGTGCTATTGCAAAATCAACTTGTCCTCATTGGGTTTAAGACAAGTGAATCTGTTTTTTAACCTTGTCTTCATATTATTCTGCGCATGTGACATCACAAACTGTAGTAGTCTTTTCATCCAGTAATGGCAGCACGGAAACTGTAAAAATTCATAACTTTTGAATGGATTGTGTGCACTCACACACATATCAAGGTGAACATGTCCTTTAAATAGATTAATTGGCTGCAATTTAAAGACTATTTTCGATAGGCATTTTCACATTATCCCAATAAAAATCCAAGCTCGAGATATTTTTCGTGTTCACAAATTAGCGCGCTATTTCATTTCCTATTCACATCAGCCCGAATTTTTTTCGAGCTAATTCGATAGCTGAGCATGCGCAAACAGTGTTGGGTATACCAGTAGAGCGTATGCTTTCGGGTCACACACGCTAGGCATGACGGGATGCATCGCGCTAATTTCTTAGGGCGATTTCACATAATCAAATAGTGCGCTTGTTCGTTATGTTATCCCGCTATTTCAGAAATTTCCCGAGTTGACCTTGAGAAATTTTCTCAATCAGAGTGATATAATTAGCGCACTGATTTGTGTTCACATTATGAAATAGCGCGCTAATTCGTGATCAGGTTAATTTCCCAAGTCAGAAAATAGCGCACTATTTCGAAACATTGGGCTGATGAAAAAACGCCTCTGAAGTATTAGATCCATCATGACAGCCAGTGAATGTACATTCTTTAAAATTCACTTTTGAATGGTGCTAATGACGTGTGTGACAGATTCATGGGAGATTTATATTTTTGAGGTCATTACGCTGTGATCTAATTCATATGTATACATGATTCTTTTAACTGTTCTTTGCGTCTTGTTAGGGATTTTCCCATATTAATGTGATGTGTTTTGATTTTGATGATATGTATTTAGGTATGAATTGTTGTCTTTATCAGATGTGCTATTATTCTGTGATCATTTTTTCTCTCTTCATTTTTTTTTTTTGCATTTAAATGAGCATTTTTTTTGTGTGAAGCCATGTTTAGTGTGGATGTCTTATACATCTGGTGCAAAGAGAAGTGAAATTTTGTATACAAAGATCTTTCTAAACATTCAAATTATGAGCTTGAAGCATTTTTTAATTGAGAGCTTAGGGTTTGTTTGTACTGCTTTTAGGAAAACTTTTGTATGGAATTGATTTATTACATGATCGAAGAAATGCATGATGGTATATTATGCTGTGTTTATAGATATGAACAGGCTATGAAATTTTTTTTTTTTTTGCTTTTTGAGCTCTATCCTGTAACATTGTGTACTCATGGAGTAGGGTTTTGTTTTGTTTTGTTTTGTTATTTGTCTGGTAAATATACTTCAATGCACTCTCAAAATCTTGCCATATTAAAACTGAAATGTTCAATAAAACAGAAACCACAAAGCTCATATTGAGATATTGATGTCAAAGCCATTTGAGAGTTTGATCCCTTACGCAGGTATTAAAATGTTTTTATATCATATGTTTAAGAGTTTGCAATCAATAAAGTCAAATTTTGAAATTGAATTTGAAATAAGATTCTGTCTCACTCATTGAATATCTTGTCTCAGATAAAAGGTTACATTGTTTTTGCATTTTCAAATTCAAATTCATATTTGTTCAAATTAATTCAGAGTTAATTACATTGAACATATCACAAATTACATAATTATTTTCATTTTCCATTTTTCAACAACAAAAAGACATACATTCAGACATAGCTAAAATTATACTAACAATATTCTTAATAACAGATTGGAAAAGTACAGGGATTTGGAGCTAAAACTGTGATCTGGTTGAATTATGGTAGAGTGTATTGATGGGATCAGGCTGCAGGTGACTGTCATAGAATAAACAGACAGCTTGAAGAAAAAAATAAAACATACTTTTATGGGGTTATATTGAGGGTACATTGTGAAAAAATTAAGTTATTGGTTATTCTGGTGTTACATTGCAGTGATGACAATGGATTGCTTTCGTTTTTTGTTTTTTATGTATAACATGTTCTGTAGGACATCGCTTTATCCTGTGGATATCAATACAAATCATGTTTTCCCCAAAATGTACACCATAGCTACTTCTTGCAAAGAAACAAACTTCTAAGGTGGGATATTTTTATTGAACAAGTTGTGTTTGATTGGGGATATTATGGAAGCATTATGATACTATGAATTTTCTTTCACTTTTCTATTTTAAAGGGACCGTACAGTACTGGTTGAGGTAGGGATTCATGTTTTGAACATTCCTAAGTGAGATAATGAAAAGCCTCTTATGAAATATGAAAGAGCATGTAATTTTAAGAAGGATTCAACGTTTATTTGATGAAAATTGGTTTTCAAATGGCTGAGATATCCAAAAAAGTGCTAATAATAAAAGGAGACATGCCACAACTTTATTAGGATCTCTTTGTTTCACCTTGTTTTTGGATATCTCAGCCATTTCAAAACCGATTTTCATTGAATAAACTTTTGATACCCCTTAGAACTGCATTCCCCCTTACATCTCATAGAGTGGTTCTGAATATCTCGCAAAATGTTAAAAGCTAAATCTACACCTTGACCAGAACTGTACACACCCTTTAAGTCACAATACTGCTGAAGTTAAACCTGTTGAAGACTAGTCCTGAGTATACTTGGGCAGGTATCCATGGGAAATACGTGTTCAGGCAAAATTTCCTGGTCTTCAATGAGTTAAAAAATCCAGATTGTGTGTTTGTGTTCCCAGTTGACTAGAATTTGTATCTTTGCTACCCCACAATAGGTGTGTCTTCATCAGCCCGAAGTTCAAACTAGCAGGATATTTTGCGGTCTGGGAAAATAGCCTGATATTGCAAGTGTGCGTCTTCATCAGTGGTCTTGAAACAGCCCGCTTGGGGAAATTAGCCCAAAATTTGATGTATAATGCGCATTGCATCACTCTTTAGTTCAAAAGTGGATTTCCCTGTGCAAATCTCTTGTATCACCGTATGTACGATCATGGACCTACATAGATCCATGGTACGATACAGGACAGACTGGTATGGACACATGTTTTTGTACAGTCAGTAACAAGCTCGATCGACTCACGTTCGTCGCATCAATCTCGATCATGTACACAATGCATGTAATGAGCTTTCAGGTCTATTTTCTACCGTTCTGTTGGTACATTAGTGTGCAAATCGTAGCAACATTGACAGTTTACGGGACACCGTATCTGTGAAAAGTAGACGGGGGCCTTCGCCAGGAAACAAAATGAAGGGTACAGTTCATTATCTGTTGCTTGCTCCAGCCAGTGCTTCCCCGTTATGTATGGTGGGATCAAGAAATTTTGGGGCTGATGGAGACGCAAACGAATAAGCGTGCTAGTTCCCGAACTAGCCCAAGATTTTGGGGGAAGTTTTCCCAATCAAATAGCAAGCTATTTTGAAACTTCAGGTTGATGAAGACAGGCTTACTATGTACAACGCTATTGGGTTTCTGCATCAGTCTGCACTCACAGCACGTGAAAGGTTTAATGCCTTGTCAATCCTCAACGGGTTAAGAAAGAATAAGCTGAATGGAAGTCACTTTCAGGGAGGCAGGAAGATGATGTTACATAATCAGCACCTCAGACCTAAGCTGACAAATCTCTTTAATCGTTACCTGTTGAGGTCCAGATTATTTTCCTTTAACACACATTTCCCATTGACACCTGCCAGGGTATCTGAAAAGTGCTCAACAGGTTGATTAAGAGAGATTCCTTGAGACCAAAATATCTCCACATATCCTGACAAAGGCATATCAGACCCTCTCATATTTCAAAAACTCTTATCTAATGTAAGATCAGAAGCTTTGATACAGGTAAAGATGAATTCCATAATATTTCAATTCCACAGAGTCAAATCATATGATATGTCACATACAACAAGGAAAAAGATTGTTTGAGCTTTTATTAGCTCACCTGAGCCAAAGGCTCAAGTGAGCTATTGCGATCGCCCTTCGTCCGGCGTCCGTCGTGCGTCGTCCGTCGTCCGTCGTCCGTCGTCCGTCGTCCGTCGTGCGTCGTGCGTAAACTTTTTACATTTTCATCTTCTTCTTGAAAACCCCAAGACCGATTTTCATCAAACTTGGCAGGTAGCATCCCTAGGGGGTTAGGAACTCAATTTGTTAAAATGGGCACCATGCCCCACCCAGGGGGCCCCCAGGGGGGCCCAAACCCCCCAAAATTAAGGAATCTGTAAAAATCTTCTTCTCTAGAACCAGAAGTGATAGAGCTAAGTTAATAATATGAGTTAGTACATTGATGACTGTAGTTTCAAGTTTGTTCATGGCAGAATCAGGGGTGCCCCCCTTGGGACCCAGGGGAGGGGGGTGGGGAAGGGTTCTAATGGGGCCTAAATTGTACATTTTCATCTTCTTCTTGAGAACTCCATGACCCATTTTCACCAAACTTGGCAGGTAGCATCCCTAGGGGGTTAGGAACTCCATTTGTTAAAATGGGCACCATGACCCACCCAGGGGGCCCCCAGGGGGCCCAAACCCCCCAAAATTAAGGAATCCGCAAAAATCTTCTTCTCTAGAACCAGAAGTGATAGAGCTAGGTTAATACTATGAGTTAGCACATTGATGACTGTAGTTTCAAGTTTGTTCATGGCAGAATCAGGGGTGCCCCCCTTTGGACCCAGGGGGGGGGGGGGTGGGGGTGAGGAGGGGTCCTAATGGGGCCTAAATTGTACATTTTTATCTTCTTCTTGAGAACCCCATGACCCATTTTCACCAAACTTGGCAGGTAGCATCCCTAGGGGGTTAGGATCTCAATTTGTTAAAATGGGCACCATGCCCCGCCCAGGGGGCCCCCAGGGGGCCCAAACCCCCCAAATGAAGGAATCTTTAAAAATCTTCTCTAGAATCAGAAGTTATAGAGCTGAGATAATACTATGAGTGAGTACAGTAATGACTGTAGTTTCAAGTTTGTTCATAGGAGATCCAGGGGTGCCCCTCTTGGGGGTGGGGGGAGGGGGGGGGGTGGTTGGAAGGGTCCAAATGGAGGCCTGAATTGTACATTTTCATCTTCTTCCTGAAAACCTCATGATGGATTTTTGTCAAACTTGGCAGGTAGCATCCCTAGGTGGTCAGGATCTCAATTTATCAAACTGGGCACCATGCCCCACCCAGAGGGCCCCAGGGGGCCCCAATTCCCCCAAATTAAGGAATCTTGAAAAAATTGGGCTCTTATTGTACATTTTCATCTTCCACTTGAGAATGCCTCGTCAAATTTTGGTAGAGCTGTGAATAATTTAGATTAGTGACTGCGTGAAAGGTGAACTTGCGATACTCAGGTGAGCGCTAGACCCGCGGGTCTCTTGTTTTTACATATATTAGTTTTTTTTCTCATTCAAATTTTGCAAACATCTCCACATCATGAACATTCCACTGCTTAAATGTGTTTATATGATTGCAACACACATACTGTACCTCCCTCTGACCCTGGTATTGTATCAGAATCTCCTGATTTTGAAGCGCTGTGAATGTTAGCAAAACTTTTTACACCGATAGTATCATTGAACAAATATCAAGAACCCCTTCCCACAAGCCAACAAAAAATTATCAAATATTTGAGCAAGGAAAACATTTTTTTACAATTAATCATAGATAAATAATAACGACATTAATATGATACAAGTGACATTGCATATGTTTTGGTCAGAAAGATATCATACAGCACTGTTTAAGCTTCATTTAAAGTCATTTTCTGGCATTTTATTGTTATAATTTTCTCAATGGTCTGTCTTGTTTATTCTGATTTTGATGAAGATGTCTCAAAATAGCTTCTTTGAAGTGAGTATGACATTCATCATCTAAGTTTTATGTCATTTGAATATATGAGGGAATTTTATTTTAATGATGAGTTGTTTGTTGTCATTAAAACAAGGTAACTTGGCTCCTGAGTGTTCAAAATTTTTGTTGTTTGTACATTACTCTGAAATCAACATGAGGTATTTTGAAATAAGTCTTTGGACTGTAGATTTTACCTACATTTCATAAATGTAATGATGATTTGATTTGTTTAACACATAGAGAATGGGTGATGTATAATCAGGTGCACGTCACAGACTGACACCCACGAGTCATACAGGCCATGAGTTATACAGCTCATGAGTCTTACAGCTCACAAGTCATACGGTACAGCCCATTAGTTCGATATGAAGCTAACATTTAGTAACAAGGCCCACGAGAGTGACACAGTAAGACCCATGTTATATCTGTCAAACTTGAGGGCTCTTTTTACCTAATGTTGGTCTCATGGGCTTTATTTGCCTAGTGTCGAACTCATGGGCTGTAATGGGTGTCGGTCTAGTGGAATGACCCCAAATCGTCATAGTGCACATTAATGTGATAGATTGAGCACAGTCGTGAAGCTTGCAGACCAGAAGGTGCTGTAATCATTTTATGCCACCAATTAAATACCAACAGAATGATTGATACTGTGTAGTGGAGCTGGGAGGCAGTTCGGCTGTAACATCTGTTATCACTTCTGAAATTATCTCTGCATCATTATATTACAATGTGGGGAGGGCTTATGAATGACAGACTGTTACCATTTCTCTGAGTTAAACCTCTCTGAGCTGTATGTGTACTGGATGCTAGTCCTGGGTCTTTGCCTAACATGCCTACCAGTCTCTTCCTAGTCTCTTCTTTTAGTAGTGCCAAATTGGAGGGAGCCCTCTATTGGTGACCCCTGAGAAGAAGGCGAGACTGGCCAATAAACTCAGCTGTAAGTCCCTTCTCTCTCTCACTCTCTTTCTATCTAAAATTTGGAATATTTTCTTTTAAAACCGTAAAAGGTCAAACCATAAAAATAAAGCTTCTAGAGAATCCCATCCAAAGTGAATGCATTGCAAGTAAACCCATACCAACCCAAAACTCCCCCTCAAAAGGGCAAAAAAAAAGTTAAAAACATTTTAAAGTCTCTTATTGTTTCAAAATATTATAAAGTGACTTTAATTATGGCCTAATATTCAGTGAATTTGTTCATGCTACTATGTGATATGATTCATATTCTGGAGGTATATTTGTAATATAGATTGATATTTTGACTAATAATAGTAACTCCCAGTCTGGGCCCCGTTTTATCAAAAGATAAAATGGATTTTAAATGTCCTTACTACACAGGCTGCCATAGACTTACAGTTGAAATCAACTATATAATCAATTTTAATTCTTCGTAAAACAGGGCCCTGATATAGCAAACTGTGATTTGTTGTTTTTCTGACAAGTCAGAGTGAGTTGTTTGATAAGTGTTGCCAGAAAATGATAGAATTTTTACAATTTGATGGATTATCTCTTCTTGGGTGTGATTTTCACTTTGTAACTTTCCCAAGTCAAAGAATCGGATTGTTTGAAAGATTCCTTCCCTAGTGGAAACACATGTGAATCAAATATAAACTAAGTCTAATAAACTAAGTCTAATAAACTAAGTCTAAGTAGTTGCAAACCTATATGATTTCTTTGAAATTGTATTAGTTGCATTTTATTTCAAATTATTCATCAGTGTTAAAGTCATTACTGCCTCCCAGTTTAGAAGAAAGACAAATGTAATTTTATCATTGTAACTTTCATTTCTACTCTAATCATAGAGACAAAATTTTTACCCAATTTACCTCCAATACCTCAAAGAGGGTATTTAATTTCTTGTCTGCCTTCACCCGTTCAGTGTGAGCTAATTGCACTGTAACACATGTTTCCCATAGACACCTGCCTGAGTATACTCGGGACTTGTCTTCATTGGGTTAGTACTTCACAGTGAGATTGGCTGGTTTCATAGAAAGCCTGAGTTTGAATTGTTGATGCACACTGTCACAAAGTTTGTTCACCTCTAAGGGCAAGCTGTGATTGGCTCGTTGAATGTGTTAGTGCAGCGAAGAATCTAAAAGCTTTTTATTTCCTTTTTTTTTCTTCTTTTTTTTTTGCATAAACCACTAAGACCTTCACCTCACAGTCCCAGTGATGTTGTAAAGAGACTGGTTGCCATGGTAATGACTGAGATTGAGAGATTGCCATAGAGCTGGTGGTATAAAGGTCATGTGATTTTGATTGATGTGATGTAACTACTGGTAGAAGAGTTGTTTCATTTCTTTTCTATTGCTATATGCTATATTGTACTTGTAACACACACTTTCATTTGATGTATCCTAGGGGATTACTTGTCGAGGGGAGAATTTTGTGGAGTTGCAAAACTTTTTTTTTTTCAAAACAAAAGCAGTGCAAAATTCTTTACATTCGGGACCAGTAGTATGTCCATTGTATATAGACAGTGTATTTCTTCTTTGTCACATCAGTTATAATCATAATGATTGTGTTTTGTGCTGTATCTGTTTATTTTGGCTAAATAGAAACAAGTAAAGTAACAAAATTCTTGATGCGTATTGTTTTCAGAGCGTGTATAAAAAAATTTGAGAATTCAAATTTATCACCTTGTCTCTTTACTCCCATTCTTATTTCACCCCCAGTACTTATATCCTGACCGAGATTATGATGAAGAAGACGAATCGGAATTGGCGTATCTAGGGGCGGAGCCTATCGACCCCATGGAGGTCAACCTCAAACAGAATGAGGGAGGGGACACGACGGGAGATCTTGGTCTTCTCTCGGATGTTGAGGAGGTTGAGGATAAAGAGATGCTGAGAAGGTTTCTGGAGAAGCAAAGGCATGAGAATGAGAGGGGCGCAGCTAAATACTCCAGAGACCTTAATCATGGATCCCAGACTGCCACGCCCACTGGTGCACCCCACCCGGAGGACACCACCGGGTCAGAGGGGCGGAGGATGGGATCCAGTACCAGGGCTCAGATCCTGACTGGGATGAAGAAGATCTTGCAGAGTTTGATGGGATCCAGTGAGGAGGAATCGGAGCAACTCCTTCTTCAACTGGCTCAGGATCCCAAGTCAAGGGAGATCAAGGATCGCATCAAGGTAGGCAGGTCTTGACAGAATTGTGTTGTAGGCCACGCCTCCTGATATATACCCCTCATTCTGAAATAGGCACCATGTCCGTAAAAAGTAGCACATCTTTAAGAAGGCCCCTCCTGTAAGAAGCACTAACCTCCTAAAATAGTGCCCCCCCCCCCAACCAAAAATGGGCCCCTCCTCCTGAAACAAGCACCTCTAACTTGTTGAGGACGGACAGACTTTGCTATAACATGGATTGTATTTCCCATAGACACCTGCCCGAGTATTCTCGGGGCTTGAAAAAAGGAGCTGAGCAAGTCATTGCATACTGGTGACTAAACACCATTCTTTGTAACTCTAGCACCGTAGTGATTATGTACTGACCTGTACCACCATCAAATGCTTTGACTGAGACTTCTTTGTTTCGCTGCTTCTCGTCCTCTTCTAGGTCGCCATAGAGAAGATGATGGCAAATGGGAATGTAGAAAAGGATTTGGCGAGGGAGCAGCTAAAAACCATGATCCAAGGTCTCTCCCAGCAAGGACTGATTTATGACCACAAGAAAGAGACAGAGGAGAAGTCGAGGGATGTGGAGAATTTTGACCCAGCTTCCATCCACAGGGACCGGAAGGATGTAGTGTATCCTAGCAACAAGCCAGCTAAGATGTTGGACATTAAGGATTACAACCCTATGAAGGGGTTGGACAAGAAGGAGTACTTTGACTGGGTGAATCCTCCGGGGTATGAGGCAGGGGCTCCCGGATCAACACCGACAGATGATAGTGAGGATGAGGAGGAGGATGAGGATGAGGATGTAGGCGACTATATTACAGATGAAGAAGAAGATGATTTTGAGCGAAATCGAGAATATTATCCCTCTGAGGATGAGGGAAGCAAACATAAAGAAAGAACTAATCATGAATCTCCTCAACAAGAAATAGAAAATGAAGAAAGTGAAGATAGCAATAATAAAAGCGATAAGAGTATAGATAAGGGTAGAATAAGAGAATCTTTAGATGCCAGCAATGCAGGAGAAACTCATATTAATGACCACAGTCAAGACAATCTAGCCACTGATATTACATCAGAAGAAAAAGAAGTTGGAGAAAAAGGAGAAGAAGAAGAAGAGGTAGAAGAAGAAGGAGAAAAAGATGATGTTGAAGACACACAGCTTTCTGAAGAGCCACTTCCAGAATGGCAAGAATGCAGCTGTTCACAGCAGAGCCATCTCGATACAAGAAGAAACCCTTACGCAGATTTCATACAGGAAAGGATGGAAGCGCAAATGTGTAGCCTGGAGGAACTTGATGAAGATGGCTCATGTGGTTACCATGACGACGACGAGGATGAGGAAGAGAAGAGGTTGTCTTCGGAGGAAGCCAAACTGCAGAGGATCCTGGATGGTGAGGGGATGACAGACGAGGTTCAAGAGTGGATGGAAGAGATGATGAAGATAGAGGATAATGCCTACTTCCTTCTGGATGACCTCCCGGTGAGAATATTAAAGGGACTGTACAGTAATGGTTGAGGTGGGAATTCATATTTTGAACATTCCTAAGGTAGATAATGAGAAACTTCTTATGAAATATGAAAGAGCATGTAATTTTAAGAAGGATTCAACGTTTATTTGATGAAAATACGTTTTCAAATGGCTGATATATCAAAAAAAGTGATAATAATAAAAGGCGACAGGCCACACCTTTCATTAGGATCTCTTTGTTTCACCTTGTTTTTGGATATCTTGGCCATTTCAAAACCGAATTTCATCAAATAAACTTTAGATACCCCTTAGAATTGTATGCTCTTTGACATCTCATAGAGTGGTTTCTGAATATCTCGCAAAACATTAAGAGCTAAGTCCTCACCTCAACCATTACTGTACACACCCTTTAACCTCTTCTTTGCCAAAGACTTTGGACAGAGTGTATAATGCTTTGGATTTTTTGTGCTGATTGATACCCAAAGCACACAAATGGGCACATTTACATCAAGTTTTTTTGTTGTTTTTTTCTCCTCAATGTTTTCTTCATTTCTACATTCTGTTTGACTAGGAACCTGTCATGCAGTGTTCATAATGTTAAGAAAGTCGGGCCACCAAATTTCAAGAAAGGGCAAATTTGGTGGCCCGCCTCTTGCCACCGAAAATTTTTCTAAAGTATATCAATAAATTTGTAACTTTTTGCGTTGGAAGTGCATAAATGCATGCAGTGAGTAAATGTTTTTATGTTTTATTTTTCGGGCCACCAAAAATTTGAAATTGATGATTTAAAAGTTAGTGTGGAGCCCTGGTTAAGGTGAGGGAGAGGAGGGAGAGATAATATTTGATCTTTGTTTAATGATAGGATGCTAGCTTTACTTCCCTTCTCCCCCATCTCTCTCAGGACCTGGACATCGTGATGACCGATGAGGAGCTCAACGGAACGAATCGAGTGGTGGCCGATGGTTTGGCTGCTGACCAAGAGTGTGGAGTTCTCTTACAACTTTTGGATGTGAGTGAAGAGGGCAGCGTGTATTGGGAACTGACTTGCAGTGACTTAAAAAATGCATGACTTGTAATGCACTATTCCATAAAAATTCACGGCCCCATTTCATCACAAGATGATACGATATCAACTCTTGCTAGAATGGCAATTGCCATGGTAATGACAAGAATCCTTCTTCCCGATTGGCTGTTGCTACTGGAAGTTGCCATTCCAGCAAGAGTTACCATTCTGACATCTTTTATGAAATGGGCCCCAGTCTCTCCTACATTTTTTGTCATCCATAATCTTTAGACATTTGCTTCCTTTTTTTCTTGAGTACCCATGATATTAAAGCTTTCTTCATAATTAGGATTTACAGGGGGAGGCTGTGAAACCAAACATCCACTGAGCTTACTTGCAAGATCTCTCCCACAGTCTGACCTTGAGTTCAGACAGCGATATCATCTCTCTCCCTCTCTTTCTCTTTCTCTTGCTATCTATCTTTGTATTAAAATCTTTCTATCTGTCTATCTGTCTCTATTTCTATTTTCCTCTCTATTTCTGTATATCTATCTCTCTCTTTCTCAATTTCTTTTTCTCTCCATCAGTATATGAAGAGTTTGTTTGCAAAAACCACTAAATCCACTTTTGAAGATTTTGAAGTACGGATCTGTCATAAAATACAAAATAATACCTTTTAAATGATATATTGGTCACTACATATAAAGGTACATTTTTAAAGTTATGGTCAAAAGAAGCAAAAATTTTCTTATTATTCTCTTTTTCCTGATCTTTAATCGCAAATATCTCCATTTTGCAAATATGGACTTATCCGTTTTTGCAAACAAACTCTTCATATGTCTATCTGTTTGTCAATTTAAAGGACAAGTTCACCTTCAGAAACATAAGGATCGAGAAAATGCAACAATATTAGTAGAACACATCAGTGAAAGTTTGAGGAAAATTGGACAATCGATGCAAAAGTTATGAATTTTTTAAATTTTTGTGTTGGAACCGCTGGATGAGGAGACTACTACAGCTTGTGAGTCATATGCGTACAACAGTATAAAGAAAATGTAAAAGAAAATTCAACATATTTTCGCTTTTTTCGCATAATAAAAGAGCACTTGACTTGGCTCTTTCTAAAGGCAGGGGGAATAATATTACCCATAACATTTGTCGGTAACGAGTCGGGGGAATGTGAACTTTTTTCATAAGATGGAATTTTGTGAAATTCTCTTTATATTTTCCTTATATTGTTGTACGCATGTGACATCTAAGTTATTCATACACTGCAGTAGTCTTCTCATCCAGCGGGTACTGCACAAAAACTTCAAAAATTCATAACTTTTGAACGGATTGTCTGATTTTCCTCAAACTTTCAATGATGTGTTCTACTAATATTGCTACATTATCTCAATCCTTATGTTTATGAAGGTGAACTTGTCCTTTAATGATACATGTTTGTAACATGTCTCTCTATTCTTCTATCTCTGTTGATCTCTCTTTCTCTATCTATCCATCTATCTATCTCATTCTCTCGGTGTACAAAATGTATTCCTTTTTTATTCTCTGTCCCTCACTCCAGGGAGAAACCAAGATACCCAGGTCATGGTTACAAGGGCAGGTCAAACTATATCTCTCTCTGTATCTACTTTGTATCTACCTATCTACATCTCTCTCATCTTCTCTTTGTATGTTTATTTCACTTTCTATCTAATTCTCTCACTCCCCAGGGAGAAACCAAGACAGGTAGTGGTTATAAGGGCAAGCCAAGCTGTGTCTATCTCTGTATCTATCTACCTGTCTCTCTATATCTATTTATCTCTCTCTCTTTCTCTCTCTCTCTCTCTCTCTCTCTCTCTCTCTCTCTCTCTATCTATCTATCTATCTATCTATCTATCTATCTATCTATCTATCTATCTATCTCTCTCTGTATAGATTATCTCACTTTCTATTTGATTCTCTCACTCCCCAGGGAGAAGCCAAGACGAGTTGTGGTTATAAGGGCAAGCCAAGCTATATCTCTCTATTTGTATATCTACCTAATATCTCTATCTCTCTCATATGTTTATCTCCCTTTCTATTTTATTATGTCACCCCCCCCCCCCCCCCCCCCCCCCTAGGGAGAAGCCAAGACAGGTAGTGGTTATAAAGGCAAGCCAAGCCCACACACCAAGCATGAGAGTTTTGAGGGATTAACAGTCAACGAAGCTGTGGAGGTGAGTGTAGTTTGCAGGCACAAACCCTTGTTGGTCGTAAAGGAGTCTGCACCAAGACTACTACATGCTCCACCCTGGCACTGCAATCTCTACAACATAGGGCCTATGGGACAGTGCCAGAGGGTGGTGCATGTAGTAGTCTTGGCGCAGACTCCTTTATGACCAACAAGGGTTGGTACATGCAAACTAGTAGTGAGTAGGCTTTTGAGCTGAAGAGAAATATAGGTCTGGTGAATATCTACCTTAGTGCAGTTTGTATAATCCACCCATTTCTTCTCTCCCATTGAGGATGGTTTGATTTTGCTACAACACACATTTCCCATAGACACCTGACTGAGTACTAGTATACTAAAGACTAGTCTTCATTTCCATGCCAAGCATCAAGTCATATCTGATGTCATTTTTTAGGTCTACCCAGCCCATACAGAGGAAGAAGACCTCTGAACTATTAAAAATTGATTGTTTTTCCTTTTTTTTTTCACTCAAATCTTAACCCTAACTAGGCCGGGGGGGGGGGGGGGGGCCTCAACGTTTCGCGCGATGTATCGCTATCGCGAGAAGCTATCGCCGCGACGTTTCATGACTTCTTTCTTTCGAGTCTCCCGCATCTTTTGACACCAAATTTGCGATGCCCGGGTGTATGGTTCCGAAGTTGCGCATAAATATGCATGTGCATGTCAGACCAAAAATTGCTCAAAAACGTGAATTTGTGTACAATTTCAATGCAAACTGTGTTTACAAGCAAATTTCATAGAAGCATGATTATTTTGGGGGTTTATTGATTAAAATCAATTAATAATGCATTTTCTTGTTCGGAACAATGTCACGGACAAATTTCATCGAAAAAACAATGAAAAACATAAAGTCGAAAAAACAAGGAAATACATAAGAAATTCAAAAAACAATAAATCACTTAGGAAATTTCTTCTGATTGTGCAATTTTTTTCTCTTACATTTGCTAACAACACTAAAAAGAATATTTACACCAAAAATGTGCCTGTTTTGAGCTTTATCTAGTGATTTATACCAAATTGTCTGATTTCATGCATCATTATGCATAAATTAGCATAATTTAGTGTAAATGATAATTTTTGAAAAAATTAACTTCATGGTACTTTAGATTACATCATAGGCAATGCGTGTGCCAATTTTCGTCGCGATCGCGCTTTCGACGGCCGAGATCCGGAGGGGGGCCTCTATCATCTACCTAAATAGCCCGGCCTAGTTAGGGTTAAAATGCAATAGCACCCTTGTGGTTCCCAGCTGATGACATATAGAATGATCTAATCCTCCTTTGGAATGTGAGTTTCCTACACCTTGCATAAAGTTTTAACTACTGTAAAAGGGGAAATTTTTGCGGTGCTGAAATTTTAGCGCATTTCGCGCAACCAGAAACTAGCGCGAAAATAAAAGCACGCAAATATTTTTGCTTGCCATATGTTATCGTGCATGATGTCTTGATTCCGCGGAATTAAAATCACACAAAACTCTTCTTACCCGGCCAAGCGCGAAAAATTAGTCGCGCGAAAATATCCACTTTTACAGTACTATAGGATGAAATTTAAAAAGTGATGTCAAGTAATATTACCAGAGGATTTAAATACAAATGTTATTGTAAAATTCATTAGTAAATGACTAGGAATATCAACTTTCTGACATTTCTTAAGTGGTCTGTCTGTGTTTTCATCACTTGTTGTGTGTAACACAGAGAACCCCAGTTATAACTATAGAAGCACTCTGAGAGTGCAGACCTCCGCCAAGCATGCAGCTCCACCACTGATCTTGCTCTTCCTTAGAGATTTCAGTGATTTCCACCCATACATACTTATAGCATTGTGTCCTAAAAGTCGCCCGATTTCAAAATATAGAAGCCTTTGTTACGTCATAAACCCTCAGCTGCACGGCGCGCCTCGCCCTAGCAGAAACTAAAGCACGTGCTTTAGTGCGCGCATGCAAACCTCAAATACGCCCAGCCTGAACTCCCAAGTTCATTGACCCTACCTGCCAAAATATCAAAAATCATTTATAAATTCCCCCAAAATTCTCGGATCACTACCAAAAGTTAATCGTTTGTTACTTGTGTCATTCTCAACCTTTCCTGCAAGTTTCATCTAAATCAGTGCACAACTTTTTGAGTTATTTTGCACACAGACAAACAAACACACAAAGCAACGGTAACGAAAACATAACCTCCTCCCTTGGCGGAGGTAACAAGGTTGCTGGGACAGCCGATTTTCCATCATTATAACCAGTACCTTGTGGAAAATGTACTAGATATTTAAAAAGAGAACAGCTAAAAACAGTAATGGAATATTGGGACCAACGGGTTCTCTTTGTTAAAAGTGGTACCTTGCTGGAAACGAAGTTGTTATAATGGAGTTGCCCGCATCTCTTTTTCTTTCTGTCTGCCATCTGTCCGTCTATCTATCTATCTATCTGTTAATCTATCTATCTATCTGTCTATCTGTCTGTTAATCTATTTATCTATCTGTCTATCCATCTATCTATCTATCTGTCTATCTGTCTGTTAATCTATCTGTCTATCTGTCTATCCATCTATCTATCTATCTGTCTGTTAATCTATCTATCTATCTGTCTATCCATCTATCTATCTATCTATCTATCTGTCTATCTATCTATCTATCTATCTGTCTATCTGTTAATCTATCTATGTATATATCTATCTATCTGTCTGTCTGTCTGATTGACTATCTATCCATCTATCCTCCAGGCAGCCAGCGAGGGGCGGATCCCCCTCCTCTACCCCACCATCTACATGCATCTCGCTGAACGCTCCCGACAGTTCCTTCAACGTCACTTCCAGCTGAAGTCACACCTCTTCTTCTCCTTCACCCATCTCGTCTGCCGTCAGTCCAGGCCAGGTAGCAAGCTGGCATGTAAGACACACCCACACTCCTGGCCTTTCTCTCTTTTTAGTCTGTCTGTCTGTCTGTATGTATGTTAGCTTGGTTGTCATGGTAATCATTTCTTTATGATAGGCTTAATCATTCTCGCCCAGTTTACACACATTTTTAGCTCACCTCAGGCCGATTTTCACCAAACTTAGCAGGTAGCATCCCCAGGGGGTTAGGATCTCAAATTGTTCAAATGGGCACCACGTCCCAAATGGGCACCACGCCCCACCTGGGCACCACGCCCCACCTGGGCCCTCATCGTACATTTTCATCTTCTACTTGAGAATGCCTGGTCAAATTTTAGCAGAGCTGTGTGTAATTTAGATTAGTGACTGCATGAAAGGTGAACTTGCAATACTCAGGTGAGCGCGAGACCCCCAGGTCTCTTGTTTAATACTACATTCACTGCAAGACATGAGACTGACCAAGAACTGGCTTTCATTGATTTACTAGTAAAGTGGACTCTGATTATTTGGTGTTTGGAGTAGTAGCCATGATAAAAAATGGACTAGTTCATATGAAACCTGCCTAGCAACAGGAGGTTGTGTTTTTCCTCCGACTGAAGTATTCATGCCCTTGATTTGTTATCATGGCTGCTACTCAAACACTGAATATTTGAAGTGTATTTATGTCGATGAAAGGTAGTTTGTCAATCAGTCGTAATAAAAACAACTCGGCACTAAACGATGTGTTCATCATCTTCATTTAATTTGCAGACTATTTTATCTTCAAAGTGCAAGGAGATATACTTGCTAACATAAAAGTTACAAGTTCTGGTAGTTTTAGAGGGGGATTATTCTGAAACAGAACTACAGATACATTGTAAGAAAGTTTCTCATTATCTTTTCCTGGACTGGTGTATGATAGGAGGAATGGACATCATTCAGGTGACTTGATTGGTTGGTTCCATTACCATGGTTACAAGGAGACAAGTGTGATATGAAGCAAAGGTTGACAGTGGGGGATGTAGAAGTCAGTTCACAGTTACAATCTCAGCATTGGTAGATATAGCTCATTGCAGACATTCTCTTGAAACTCTCTTGAATAACTAAGTTTTCCTGAAGATATGTGAAAAGAAACTGGATGGGTTTGCATGAAAGCTATGCTGTAGATAATCATGTATGAACAGATGCATATAGAAATAAAGAGGTGTAGGTGCCCTGTGTGTTTACTTCTCCGCCACTGAAAGCCATTCATGTTTCAGTTTCAGTTTCAGTAAGTTTTATTTCTCCACTTGTACATAACAGAAAATAAGTATAACAATATCGAACATATTCACAAGTCATGAGAATATAAACAAAAAGTTGCATTACAAATATGAAATAATACATAAGGCCTAAATATTATTTCAGACCTTAAAGTGTACAGGTGGAGGAGACCGTTATCAATAAGCAAAACACATGATTTAGACAATGGCCTCTGAACATAATATGCCTTGTAACAATTTTTTAATTAAAGGAAGGAACGGAACATTTATTATACACTCGTCGTAGAACAAATAATGTAAATCTTCAAAGTATTTTAAATATCATTTACATGTAGAACTTACATGTAAATTACAAATTAGAAAAAAAAAATCAATCCATGTTTTGTAAATTCTGTAGTTTGGTGATTACCACAGATTGTTGCTAGCTGCGAATTGGTTTATTATCAGTGTGTGTGTGTGTGTATGTGTGTGTGTGTATCTTTGTTAGATACAGACAGAGAGAGAAAGGTTGCATGCCCCTCCCCTTCACTGGTTGCTAGGATACAGCTTGCCGTAGACACGCCTCTACCCACACTTTAGCCAATAGGAGGCAGGCTTCATGGGATGCAGTGAGTCATCTCATGAATAATGCATGAAGCATGTTATCACCATGGTAGCATGTCATGAATTTAGAAGCAGAAGGTCATCACTACCTTGTAAGCTAATGACCTTCTGCTATTCCATTCAAGATATTCCCCTAGAGAGATAGATTGTGAAGCAAAATATGCTTTGGAGTGATTTTAGTTCACTTAAAATCATAAGTGTGTGTTTGCTATGGAAATCAATGCTAAAAAAAAAATAATAACTTTCTTAGACCAGTCCATTTACTGCCAGACCAACTGCTGTTAAATTCTTGGCTAAGTTCACAGAAATTACTTGAATACCACAAACATTCATTACCAGGAAAAAAACCTCTCCTGGACTTTCAATAGAACCTCACTGGAAAGTTTAATCTTTCATGAATTTAGTACAAAATTTATGTGAGTAGGTCACAACGTACATTTCTGATATAATATTTCATGTACATATGTACATATCTTGCCTGTTTTTTATATGATAAGGAAATTTTGTACAGCTATACATTATTTCATTTAGGGTTTATACAAGACTTGTAACTTGAATCAAATTATCATCTAGTATCAGAGAAAGGCGCCCTCTTCATCAGTAGTTTGTAGAGAGTTTGATCCATGTTTATCATTTTGTGTTTGTTGTGTCAGTTTTCATAATGCACTAGATCCAACTTCAGAAGTGTGTATCACTGTATAACCTGTTTTTTTCGTGTACCAGTAATAATAATGATAATAATAAGTCAGAGACTCCAACTCTCCCGCTTTCAACAGGAGATCTCCCGCCGAAAGCCCATTTTTGCAGAATCTTCCGTTCTCCTGCTTGAGGTTTGATTTCTCCCGCTTGATATGATTTCTTACTTCATTTCATTGTATGTTGAAAAATCAGAGAGAGAGCATCTAGAACCTTAGACCACAAGGGGCTTCGCGCCCGTGATGTGCGTTTCACAAACATCAAGTTGGAGTCTCCTGTTTGCTAGGGGTTTCAGGCGGGAGAATCGTCAGACCAGAAGGTGCTTGAGGTTGAAGTCTCTGATGAGTATAGCATTTGTAATGCGTCATCGATCTAGTAGCCTCTTCTGAGGCACAGGTACAGATATTTTTCGCCAATGAAGAGGTCAGGAATATTTTTCTGAGACATCGGTTTGGCAATTTTGGCACCGAGGCTATCATAAGCGCACTGATACCTGTCAGTTCAAGATATTTTTGCATATTGTTACATTCATGGTCCCAACAGTGATTTGCAAAATTCACAAAAATTCGACCCTTGCAAAAATAGCAGCTTGTACTGTGGCATGTGCACTAGTAGTGTTTAGTAGACTTTATGATGTGAGTAGACTTTATGATGTTTAGTAGACTTTATGATGTGACATATGACCTATAGTGAGACTCCTCAGTGAAGTCAAGGGAAATTAACCCGTTGAGGACGAGTCCCGAGTATACTCGGATAGCATCTGTGGGAAATAGGTGTTGTAGCAAAATCAAACCGTCCTCAATGTCTTATGGAGAAATTAGACATCAATTTAATCATATTTTGTTAGAGTAATGTGAATATTGGAATGGAACAGAAGATTAACCTCAAAGAGGTGTTAATGTCTTGCCACAGTGTGGAAGTAATGGTAGTATGGGAGTACTAAGGAGAAAAACTGTACAATTGATAAAGTTGCTGATAAAATATTATGTTGATATTCCTCTTTTGCTGCAAATCATTAGCTTAGGATGCATGTAGCCTTCATACCATAAAAAATCATGAAAGAAAAGCTTCCTTGTAATCTATGGCTGCGTTCATGCGAAACTAGAATTGCGTTTCTAAACACGTTTAGTCGCTAAACATGTTTAGTTGCGTTGCGTTCATGCGATTTTTCCATTTAAATGCGTTTCAAAACGCCGATCTGAAACGCGGAAAAAAGGGCGTTTTGAATCATGATTCTGCCAGAATCACGATCGTAGAAGCCGCATGAATGCAACCGTGATTTCAATCATGATTCTATGACGTCATTGTGCGCTGTGCGCATGCGTGTCTCATGGGGTGTCCCACAGCTTCTTGTTCTGTTCGCGCGCTTGTGTACGTCTTATGAATCGTGTGTTTCGGTATACATACTTGCATTTGTTGGTTTACATCAACGCCATACACCGATTCTATGATAGTATCTAGCTGTTTAATATAATAATACATGTAATTACTCTCCGATTGAGTTGATAACAGTAATGGCTGCAGCGCTGTGTCTACCAAGGGAAACAATTGGAGAAACGAAGAATTAAGATTTTTCAATCTGTGGGCAGAGCCTGAATGCCACAGCTTATTGGAAAGTATTCACCGAAATATAAACGTAAAGGCCTATAATAAATTGACTGATCAGTTGGCATAAGGTGGTCTGGCTCGAGTTGCAGAGACAAGGTCAAACTGCGCAGTATGCTGCGCAATGGCAAAGAATGAGCAGAGCCAGAATCAGCGTTGCGAAAGCCCGCATGAACGCTCTTCCGCTAAGACCGTGATTTGAAATGCCGTTTTGAATCATGATTCATGTTTGTGATTCTGGCTACGAAATTCGCATGAACGCGGCCTATAATGATCCAATTCACTGGCCACTCAGCTTTCCATGAAATGCGTAGAGCCGTAAAGTGTCATAAGCTGTGGTAAAGTTGCCATGTAGTAGACAAGTGTGAGTGTGCATGCTGAGAGACAACAAGCAAAGTTGTTTCTTTAAACATGCATGAAATTCTTGATATATTTATGATATACCCTCATGCAGTGGAACCTTGTTATAAAGAGGCCAGATATTGGCCTCGTTTAGTGCCACAGCATGTTCACTATTTTCCTTTCATAAGAATTTGGTATTTGGCAGCAAACAATAAAAAGAGCTGCAAATGCTGTATTGTAGCAGCTGAAAATACTCCTTGATTTTCATTTATGTGTGAAGTTTTATTTTGCACTTAAAAGAAGGAGTTTCTGGGACAAAATTGTGCTGCTGAAACTCTCAATTGCAAGAAACTGGTTTTGTTCTGCGTCTTCTTGATTTGACACCTAAGTGTTTCAATAAAATCATCTGATCACATCTTCCCTACCCGTGATGACTTAGTCAGTTAGTTATTCCACTTTGCTCATGAAAAAAAAAAAAAGAATATTTTTGCCGGCAGTCAAGTTTGTTTTTATATTCACTGAGATTAGCATCTGTGGTGCAATTATGATTATTATTGCATTTCATTGAAATGGTACTTGCCACCATATCCACCTGACAGCCAGCCTAGTATTTTGCAATTTAGATAGAAAAGAAAGGTTTTGTTAGTAAAATGCATTCAGTATAAAACAATCTACGCATTATGCCAAGTTTAGTCTTTGCTTCAACATAAATTCTATAAATTATGGCTTAGTGCAAGGCTACCTAGGCATTATGTCACTTTGAAAATAAGTCGGAAGTGCCTAACGAACTGAGAAAAACAAGAACAAAAAACAAAGGTCATTTTTTTGCTCATGTGCAATAAACTAGTTTATTGAATTCATATCTTTATGAACCAATGATGCATTGAATACAAACCTTGTGTGCTACCGATGAATCGAGTTCAGGAGAGTTTCTTAAAGCTGTTTGTAAAGTTACAAACAACTAAAGAACGACTGGTAATCAGTTCTTGTGCTGAATTATTGAAATTTTGATAAGTATAGCACATCAGAACTCATCACCAGTCGTTCGTATTCAAATTCATTGTAACTTTATGAACAGCTTTATGAAACACCCCCTAGTCTTTTCTCCACCTCACACCAGACTCTTGTCTGCTGCTGAAAAAATGAAGTCCATGTCTTTTTTCCACCTCACACCAGATTCGGACTGGACTAGAAGAGACCTTAGTCACCCAGTCCATGCTGATAACTGTAACTTGGATCCTGCTGGGAACTGCCACAAGAAGCTACCTGCCTTCGTCTGGCGGGACTGGAGCGCCATCCTCTACCTCAACGAGGACTTCGAGGGGGGAGAATTTATTTTCGCTCACTTCAACCAGACAGCTCAGGTTTGATTTCTCTCCAAGACTGACTCTCATTAGGCCTTTTGTGAGATATATATTTAAAGTTTCTTTGTAAATTGTGGTTGTTTTGATTTCTGATTTGCTGGGATGCCAGTTTTCAGGCAAAAGCCTGAATTCAGGCCCTAGCATTTTCAAAGTTCAGGCTTTTTGATGTACAAAGTGGCTTCATGTAGATGCATTTCAGACTCTCTCTTTCATTCCATGTGGCATCACTGTGATTTGGGTAATCTACCCGATCATAATAGAGCAGTATCTGATAAATGTGAATTCAAATTATTGCACTAATTTCGATGATCTGGTTTAGGCAATTTCTTCAGTCAAATTGGAAATAGTGGAACGATTGCATCAAGAAATTGGTGCAAGGCATCCCATCATGTCTATTGTGGGTGAACTGCAGTCTGCTGCTGCAATTGAATGAAATGCAAGATCAATTCTTTTCGGGCGGATGTGAATAGGAAATGAATTAGCATGCCAACCTGCTATTGTTGAAAAATCTAAAGCTTAGATTTCTATAGGGCTGGTGTATAGAAAGGAATATTGAATAGTACAGTGTACTTGAATGTTTGTGAAACAGCATCTTATACTGTTTAGTGAGAAGAAACAGTGCCCTCTTGTGACAAGATATAGTCCAAATGCAGACAGAATATAACTGACCAGAAAGAATATGTATTATTATTATCCACTAATAAGATATAGTCCAGTGACGTGAAACTCTGAAACTGATTACAGATCCTCAATTTTCCTTTACCCTATGTAGCCCGGGCTATTTTGAAATTGTATAGCCCGGCTAGGCAATAAGTGCTTATTTACATGAACAAGGATGAAGAAAAATTGGGCAATCACTTTGAAAAAAAAAAGAAGTTCAAGGAAAAAATTATTAATTTGTGTGTCATTTTTAATGTTTTTTTTTTCTCTCTTTTTTCACAGTCAGTGGTCACACCACACTGTGGCCGTCTGGTTGGTTTCTCGGCTGGGTCAGAAAACTTGCACGGAGTGAAAGGGGTCATCAGAGGTCGCCGTTGCGCTCTAGCGATGTGGTTCACCCTTGACCCCCGATTCAGGGAGCTTGAATTCTTCAAGGCAGCTGACAAGCTTAACACACTTTATGAGGAACAGTACACTAGGGAGGGTTACTATGGAAACCAGTGAATTCATTGTATCAATGATGCCCGGACTCCAGTATTTCACAGTACAGTGCACTCCTGTTGTAACAAACTTGGGTATATCAAAATTCTCGATACAACAAAATCAAAATCATGGGTTAAAAATAATGTCTTTATAAAATACACTATGCTGTTCGATTATAGTGAAATTTCAATATAACAAAAGAAAACCGCTGGACCCAAGGACTTCGTTATAACAGGAATACGCTGTAATAATTTCTGTCAGTAGGAATTTCCCCTCTACAGTATGTCCAAAAGAAAAATACAATTGGATTTTTGCCTGGATCACTTTCAATATTATTGAACTGTCTGAATGCTATTTCAGAGTCTAGAAATATAACATCTTATTTATATTTTGCAGAAAACCCCATTCAAGTGGGTTAAGTGGTCACAAGAAATGTGAATCATTGTGAAGCATGTCATGGATGTGATTCTTCCAAGTTTAGCACTCGGATGCTCTTGGAACTGCATATTAATGTGTGAACACAATAGACAGAACTTGGAGGGAAGGGACATTCCTGATATGCTCTACATAAATTCTCATTTCTCTTTGACCACTGAAGCAAATCGGATTGGGTTTTCTGCAAGACATGGGTAATAAGTTATAGCTTCATACCCTGAAATCGTTTTTGGATTGATTCACTATCTTTAAAGTTATCATGGCAGAGGGTCCCATTGTAATTTTTTGGGTGACATACGGTATGAGAGTCCATCCACTATTTATATCACCGACTCAATCAATCTCTAGTTGCCCTGAGAGTCTGGCCTGAAACTAAACCTCCTATCTTTGTCAGCATCTTGAGGAAAATAAGATTCGAGAGTTCCAAACTGAAAGTACTTAAATATTGAATTAATATATTTGTTTGTATCTTAGGAAGTCCCATAGCAAACCATGCAAACAGCCAACCTGCTTGCCCTGTGTCTTGTTGTCACATTTGATTATATGTCACAAAAAGATAAATTATTTGCTTGATCTTTTACAAGAGTTTGAATTTTGTTTACACTAAGGATGGTGCTGAGTTAAGTATTTGTTGCCTTTTGTTGTGTTTTGAATGAATGGTCATAGAAAAACTGCATGTCAGCATACACACACACAGTCATGCTAGAATGGTATTGAGTTTTTGACATAAAATATAGTTACAATTTACCTTAATTTAATTTTCAGTGAAGGCTGCTATATGATAAACCCCAGAGTCTGACGTAACATACCCCAAAAAGTTCTATTGTGTTTAATTTTTTGAGTAAAATGGTTTCAGTTGTTTTTGTGATGAAGAATAAATGATGTGAGTGTTATGAATTATACAAGTACTGAGTCTTAGAGAAATACTACAATGAATGTTAGATGAATATTAATTCTGTAGAGTTTTTTTATTGTAGATATTGAACTTCAGAAATTGACTTGCATGAAGTGCACTGTATGAAATGACTGAGAATATTTCATTATTTTATGGTAGATCTAATTTGTGTTTACCTTCTTTCCCTTTGATTCTTTTCCTGTAGATGCAAAGTAATTAAATGTTTGAATTTTCCCCAAATTCTAGTTTCTGTTAAATGATGAAGTCGTGCAAGTCAGCAAATGTTTGCCTCATTAGTGACACACATCAAACTGGATGATTTTGACACAAACTTGCAGTGCACTGAAGCTTGGTTTGGAATATTGTAAATTGTGCATAATTTCCACTTCTCTTGAGATACCTTTACTCTGAAGTAATTTAGATACATGTATGAACATTTCCCATCAAAAACCAAGATTTTCACAACTACAGTTAAGTTTGTTGCTGTTGATGTCTTTACTGTGGACATTTGGTAGAAGTATGAATTGTTATGCCTATCTTTTTTTTTTGATAGATATAACCTAGTTATGTAGATCTACTGAATAGAATTTAAATGTTTGTGACATTTATTTTGTAATCTTGCCACACAAATGCTGTTTCCATCTTGTTTGATACTTATTTGTTTGAAATTGCCCAATTTTTGATGAAAAGTTGTATCAAAACTTTGCATACAAACATTGTAAACTGTCTTTAGTCTCAGGTAAACCCAGTCTTTGACAATGGATGATGACTAGTAACTATGAAAATTCAGATTCTATGCAAGGGTGTATTTACATTTCTTTTTGATAAATATGAAGAGAAAGATACAGATGAAAGGCATGTAATGGTTGTGTCCACCAAAGCCGACTCGTTTCAGGTTAGTAATGTTTTAGTCTCGTCAATATTTACATGTCCCTTTCCCTTATTCTTCAAGTTTAGCTCTAATTGACTACATGTCTTTTCTGTCACAATGCTGAGAAGAAATGAAGAGTTAGTTTGCAAAAACCGATAAGTCCATATTTGCCAAATGGAGATATTTGCGATTAAAGGTCAAGAAAAATAAAGAGAATAATAAGAAAAATTTTGCTTCTTTTGACCATAACTTCAAAAATATGCTTTCATATTTAGTGACCAATATATCATTTAAAAGGTATTATTTTGTACTTTATGACAGAGATCGGACTTCAAAATCTTCAAAAATGGACTTATCGGTTTTTGCAAACAAACCCTCCAAATATTAAGCAGTTTTTACCTTAACCCTTTGAAGACCAGTCCTGAGAATACTTGTGCAGGTGTCTATGGGAAATGCGTGTACAGCAAAATCTGTCCGTTCTCAACGGGTTAAACGCAGCACAGTTCAGCTATTCTATATGTTTTTCCTGAAAGGTATTGTGATTATTATGGTGACTTTATTTAAAGATGATTTGAGAGTGATTTGGAACATCTGTGGCTGAAAGGGGTAGTGATCGTCTATGAAGTAGCATTTTACTCACATTAGCTGCTGGGTATAGCACTTTTGTGGACTTTAAAACCAGGGAATACAGAAATACAGACTTTTTCAATGACCTAGTTGTGTACAGGAAAACCTCATGTAAGTCAACATTCAACAAGTTGCAAGACAGTGAAAATATCCTGAATTTTACTTTTCTTTCCTTCTACAGTAAGTGGATTTGCCTTCTTATCAGTTTAGAGTTGAGATTGTATATCTGATTAAAGTTGCCAATAAACAGAAAGAGTAACAAGAAATATGGGATTTTTTTTCATCATACCTTCAAGAATATTTCAAGAATATTTCTAGTTATGTTACAAGTAATGTGTCACTGGAAATTTTTTATTTTGCTCTGTGTGATGTTAGACTTACTTTAAAAGAAAAGTTCAAGAATGCTGCTTAGCCCAGGCATTTTGCAATCAAACTCTTGAAATCTCAAAGGTGATAATTAGGTATCCGTTTGTGAAAAGCGTTTTACAGCCGTCTCAAGTTTCTTGAACTGATGACTTTCATGATCATGGTGCAAATGTCAAAAGTGCCTCGTTTACCTTTCTCAAATCTTTATTGTTATTGATGTCTGTTTGTAAATAAAAGTGAAACTAGAAATCTTTAATGGTTGTCTGCTTGTGGTTTGTTTTCATTTTTAACCGACTTTGTCATGTTCATGTTTCTTTAAAGATTGCAGTATAGACCGATTCTGTGACTCGCTATGTGTATTTTTGGCATGGGCAGCGCCATTACTGCGGTGTCTCAGCCGACCCCCCTCCCACTCCCCCACCCCTCTCCCTACATTAGCACGCGCACGGAATGAAAAACTGATGCATGGTTGCTTTAGCCAATAGGCGTCTCGTACTGAGTGCACGAATGCTTGCTTAGTGCGCGAACCTTTGTTACATGTGTGCGATAAACATGTTGCCCGTGGGGTGGGGGAGAGGAGGGGGGAGGGGGTAGGCTGGGACACCGCAAAATGAGCTAATGGCTGCGCCCAGTGCCACAAATTGTCTGCTGCCCTCAACAAACCCGAATCAGTCGATACATGACAGTCCAATTGTACCCGACAATCAACATACACTCATTGTCTTTGTCTATCAACTTTGATTTATCTGTATGCAATTCTATCAGGGTTTGATACCAACATTCCCTTCCATGTTGATATTCCTTGGTTACTATTGTAACATGAACCCTTAGAGACACTGTTTGTCATTCTGGTGGATTAATTTGCAAAGAAATGGTTAATCTGTGCTGACAAAACTGTATGACGATTAGATATATGGGGGAAAATATTCCACAAGACTGTCAAGAATGCCATCATTACCAAGAATTTGGTGATAGATTTTGCCCAGCTAATATAAAGCATCTACTGGATGGGCCACTGTTGAAGTGAAAATTTTCGTGTGGGTAATTTTTTGTGCTCAGCCAGATGAGATTAATTTTGGTGTGTTTTTAATTTGCCAGAATCAGGACATTATTACTGGAACATACGGCATGCAAAAGTATTCACATACATTAAATTTTGTACTTTTATTTTTTGGGCTAGCTTGTGGTCACCTAAAATGTGTGCAAATTTCCACTGTTACAGTACTCTATCACTGTATTATTGTCCACAATAACTGATTTCTTCCAATTCTACAAAGTAATGTTTGTATTTCTGTTCTACAAGCATACAGTGCACTCCCATTACAATGAAATTCCGGTTACAACGAAGTAAGAATTGGGGCCGCAACGTTATCATCTCTATGTATTTTTAATTGTTTATTTGTTTGGTTATAACAAAATTGCGATATAACGAAAGAAAACTGCCGGTCCCCAGGACTTTGTGAGAACGGGAGTCCACTGTATGTCTGTTAACGTCTTTCACTCTGTCCTCTCCTCTCTCTCCCTCTCCTTTTTTTTCCCACACACTCTCTCCCTCTCTCTCTCTCTCTCTCTCTATCATTTTTTTTTTATTCGTCTGTAAGTAGTATGCAGGTACACTGTACATGTATTTGGCAAATTTAACCAAAACAAGTACGCAACTGGTGAACCCCTGTAAAACAATGATAGCTATGAGATTTTATGACAAGATTTTAGTGGTAAAACTGTTATCACTTATTTACGTTATTTTGATGAGATTTTGTTGTCTTTCTCTTTTCCTTTTTTTTATCTCTCTTCACACACATATTTTTTTTCTCTCTCTCTTCCTCTTGGATTTTCATTTTCTGTCTTATCAATAGAAGGGGTCGGTGCAATATAGTGCTAACCCATACTTTTGTCAAAATTGAGTGACATGCATTTTATAATCCTTATTTCTTCACGCTAACCTCAGTAAAAATATCATATCTTAATTCAACCAATAAGATGATAAAAAATGCATGAAATCATGTTTTATTAATGTGAAATGTATGGACTTTTTGAACATTCAACAGCAATTATCTCATAATGACTATTGTGTGGGTTAGCACTATATTGCACCGACCCCTTCAATTTTGTCTCTGTCACAGCTCAGAGAGACAATGGATCAGGAAATGACATCACAAAGGAAATATCAGGCCACCACTAATGTTAAGCCCTGCCATACAATGTATGGGTGTATTAGGCAAACATATGCAGCCATACAAGTTATTACACATGTCAGTATCATGTGAAGAGTTTGTTCGCAAAAACCAATAAGTCCATTTTTGAAGATTTTGAATTACGGTCTCTGTCATAAAGTACAAAATAATACCTTTTAAATGATATATTGGTCACTACATATAAAGGTACATTTTTGAAGTTATGGTCAAAAGAAGCAAACATTTTCTTATTATTCTCTTTATTTTTCTTGACCTTTAATCGCAAATATCTCCATTTGGCAAATATGGACTTATCGGTTTTTGCAAACAAACTCTTCATGAACATCATACAGCCAAATACACACACTTACATACGCTGAGTCATCATCACCCCATGTGTGTTAACAGGTTACTGAAGCAGCTACAGTGTATACACATCTACTCAGGCACAAGTTTGTGTATGCCGAAATACAGAGAGAAACCATCCATGATATTCGTACATTACAATGCATGACCACTAGTGGCTTCAAGAAAGTGATATCCAGTTTCCAAACACCCTACACTGTAATTCCTTCTTGCACCATACAATAGACTGTCTTGGCAAGCAATAGAATTATTCATTTACTATATAAGCTGTTATTTTAACAATAAGGTCATACAGATAATTTCATGAATGAGGAAGTCGAAGATATTTTTGCGAGATGTTGTTTTCGCGAATTGACACCAAAGCTATCATAAATGCACTATTAACCTAACGCTAGGTGACATTTTCATGTGTTGTTAAATTCGCGATCCAACTGTGATTTGCAAAATTCACGAAAATCAAACCCTAGCAAAAATAACGGCTTACACAGCAAGATAACATGATTTAAAGATATAATTAGTCTCTGAACCAGTCCCCTATTGAGATTTTGTCTTTAGTAATCTCAATACTCCACAAAAAGAACCCTGTATAAAAGTCTAGTCACTAACAAAGAGTCATGTGATGTCAAACTTCTCATTGTCTGCAGGATTCTCAAACAGCCTGCCAGTGTATTAGGTACACTGCTGCCTGTATACAGGTACAGTGCACTCCCATTATAATGAACATGGTTATAATGAAATTTTCCGTCATAACAAAGTAAAAATTCAGGTTCCATAATTATTTTCTGTGTATCTTTATACATGTATGTACTTTAATTGTTCAGTTGTAATGAAATTTTGATAAGTGGACTCCAAAGACTTCAGGGCTGGCAGTTTTCTTTCATTATGTCAAAATTTCATTATAACCAAACAAACAAACAAAATACATACATTTGTAGAGTGGATAATGTTGCAGCCTGAATTCTTACTTCGTTATAACCGGAATCTTGATATAACCGTGTTTGTAATAATGGGCGTGCGCTGTATAACAAAAGAAAATTGCTGGTCCTGAGGACTTCATTATGAGAGTCGCCTGCATTATATATATTTTCACATGGCTTGCCATGCAGTAACTATTACTCTACATCAGTACGTACTCTTTTCTTTAATGTGCACCATCTCCACTCACTGGTCTCCAGAGAATACTCACTGCTTGATTTCTCATAAATTTTTGAATTAAAATACATGATCAGTTCCTTCAAATCTCAGGTGTGTGTTTCTTCAGTTTGTCTACCTCTACAAATTAAATCTGTTAAGATCGCAACTGCTGATCTGCAAATTAACAAACATGACTGGTAGTGTCGCTGCCCGGAAAGCAGTAGATGACAGGTTCAAGTCCCACTGGTTCCTTTTTTCCAACATATTTGTTAATTTACAAATCAGCAGTTGCGATCTTCACAAATTCAATTTGTAGAGGGAGACAAACTGAGGAAACTCACACCTGAACCTTCCCCCCTCTGAATAATAGCTTTCTTTCATTTATCCTAGGCTTTTAATCTCTTTTCCATTCCACCTTGTTGTGGATGACAACATTCAAGGCATCACCACCGCATACCAAATAAGAAAGTTTAGTTATGTCTTGTTATGATTGTTTTGTTAGTAGCCCATTTTCAAAACAAAACATGTGGGGACACTGAAAACAATCAGCTTCATACTGTAAAAGTGGAAATTTTTGCGGTGTTGAAATTTTCGCGAATTTCGCGCAACCCGAAACTAGCGCAAAGATAAAAGCACACAAATATTTTTGTTTGCCATATGTTCCAGCAGTTGATGACTTGATTCCGCGGAATTAAAAACACGCGAAACTCTTCTTACCCTGCAGAACATGAAAAATTAGTCGCGCGAAAATATCCACTTTTACAGTAACATACTATTCCTGAATGCCCGTATTTGTTGCAAGGCAATCAAATCATTTCTGGCATTAGGTGACTGGAGGGTAACTTTTATCTCTAAGATAAAAAAAAATGATAAAAACAAAACAAAATAGAAACCTGAGGAATGTATTGATTTCTCAACAAGAAGTATAACATTAGGTTGGGTTTGGGTTTGACCTCAGAAATGTTGATACCAGGGCCCCCATTTCATAAAACTTGTCATCAGTGACAAGTTGTCATAGTTGTGATAAGCTACTGAAATCCTTGCATCTGATTGGCTGAGAGCAAATTTGTCATATAAATATGGCAGTTGTCACTGATAACAAGTTTTATGAAACGGGCCCCAGATGACATCTTGGCCTTCCAAGCAGAGCTACTGCCTAAGAGTCCCCAGATGATCTGTGTTTAAGGGGTTTCCCCTGTCAGTGGTTTCCCCTTTTTTATCAATACCAAAATATTCCACTTGTCAGTGAAGACTTTTATGTAATTTGATATGGCATGTTTGGTTAAAGATTCTAGATTTTGTTTCATAAAGTACAGTCAACCTTGCCCAAATCAAATCATCTATGCCCGGGGATGAAGAAATGGCTGCCACTAAGAGAAAATAAGACTTATGGGGGACTAAAATCGATAGAATGTAGAGAAAAGAGGACTTGAAGCAACCTTCAACTTAGGCGATTATTCGACTGCACTTTCACACACATGAATACACTGTGCTCGATATGGCAATGCTACCCATGTACAGATGTACAAAGCATTTTCATCGTTTACCCTGAGTTTGGTACCCTATATGAGAAGTTTGTGTTCAGGACTTGAGTCACAATCAAGTAGCAGAGTTTTTAAAAATACTTTTGAGCAAAATTTGACAAAGTTTAGTAATCATCCAGCAGCAGCTTGGCCCGTTCCATACTGAATTCTGAAATCCCCATAAGGCGCGGTCAGACTGGCAAAAGATCGCGAAGTTGAAGATCGCGATCTTTAAGATCTCCAAGTTTTGCCAGTGTGACCGCAAACTTCCCGCGAAACTTCTAGCGAAACTTCTCGATCTGTTTGCGGGCGGTGTCTCCGAAGCGCGAGGCCATTGTGATGTACAGATGTGCATTGTTACATCACAATCACTAGCCATCGGTCGGCGCACTCTTTCTTGCGCGCGTATGAATGGCCCAAACTTCGCGATCTTAAACATCTCGATCTTTTGCCAGTCTGACCGCGCCTATAGACTTAATACTCGGGCCACCAGGTTCCAGTATTTGGGAATGGGTCAAGACAGTTGCATAGTTCTGATGTTCATACAGCAATTGATATCTTCTTGTGTATCTGTTCCTTTCTGATTCAAACTTGTCTGTTGCTCATGTTTGAAAGCTATCATTTTGAAAACTTTTTATCTCTGGTGTCAATTTTCCATTGTAAAAGGTAAAGAAAAAAATAAAAACATGAAGAGATCACTATGAAAATGCCATTCATCAGTTGCCCTCATATTGCATTATGTCATTCTGAGTACAACATACCAAAACTGAGTGTCATCAAAATCTCTGCTCATAATCCCCATCAGCATACATCTAAACCTTCTGCACATAAATACCTGTACAAATGAATTTATGATAAAGTGGATACTGTATACGCCATATGTGACAGTGCACCTCAAAACAAACAAAAAGTTGCCAGACATGAATTTTTAGTTAAGACCATATTCTGAAAGAGCAGACTTTAAGTTTTAAAAAGATGTATAACTCAAATCAAATGGACTCTCCTAACCTATCTAAATATTGGAAAGAAAGCACAACCTCAGGAAAAGTGTGAATTGAGAAAAGAGGCTCTGAAGTACAGTGTCTATTCAAGCGCTTAATCTTTACCAAACCGTGCTGGCTGTGCAATGAATGGGACAAAAAACAGGAAGTAAACCACTGGAGTAACAACAATGAAGGGATTATCAGATTAAATTGAAATTAAGCATGCCTCATTAACACATTCTGTCCATAATTAATGCCAACTTTCAAAGCAGTAGCACTATCCTTTCAAAAGTTATTAGAGTTGAAAGTGAAGAGTGTGGACAAGGTTTTTCAGAAATGAAAAAGGGATTCTGAAGACACACCTAATCACACTATTCTATCAAAAATGTTCGAGATAAACTGCTAAAAAACACACTTTCCTGCCCGTTTTATGATACCAAATTTTAGCATAATGTAAAAGAAGACCTGCTCTTTCAGAAAATATGAAAAAGTGAAGTTCGGCTAGGTTGACCCATTTCACTTATTTTCAGTCCTCACGCAAAATCAGTGTGTGCGACTTTATGTTCGTTTTGAGGTGCACGGTCACATATATTTAGCGAGTTTAAATTTTCACGAATCGGAACTTCCCGACGATTTTGCGAGTGGTTAAATCGCATCGTGGAGTCCTGTACCAAACGGAGAAATGTATACACATAAGTCACATTCATAGCGTGATCAGAGTCAATATTTTCATGTGTCTTTTAATTACGCGAGTAGCTTCTGACTTGTGAAATTCACAAAAATACCAGTAAAAACCTTGTGAAATATATTGGCGTATACAGTATTACATTGACAAGATTGATGATAAACCAACCAAACATCATTTCTTCCTCTTGTAAATCCTGTTGGCGAAAGCGACAAAGATGTTCTTAGGGAGAGCGTGGCAGTGAGCTTCAATCGTTTCCATCAGATCCCGGTAGCTTGTTTCCTCGTACTCACGGTAAACTGCTTCCAGGTCAAGGGTCAAGTAAAGTTCTTTGACCTTTGCTACCTTTTCCGGGTCATCCATCCCATAATTCTCCTGTGGATATATGTAGATATAACAGAGGAGAGATTACTAAGTGAAGATGGTGTTTTAAGATCATTCCTTGCACGACTATTTCATGTTTAAACAAGGAAAAGTAGAAATTACGCGGTGCGTAATATATGTCCCCGCCGGAAGTAGCATTTTGTAGCAAAATGTACAATACAGGTCAAAAATCAAGGTCAAAGGTCAAAGAAGTCAAAGGTCAAAATTCTGTGTAGAAAGTTTTGAAGCCCTCACCTGCTGCCATCACATAAAGCAAACGGAATCGAAATCGGGTTAGAAATGGCGAAGGAGTAGCATTTTGTAGCCATTGTACAATATAGGTCAAAAATCAAGGTCAAAGGTCAAAGAAGTCAAAGGTCAAAATTCTGTGTAAAAGTTTTGAAGCCCTCACCTAGTGCCATCACATAAAGCAAACGGAATCGAAATCGGGTTAGAAATGGCGAAGGAGTAGCATTTTGTAGCAAAATGTACAATACAGGTCAAAAATCAAGGTCAAAGGTCAAAGAAGTCAAAGGTCAAAATTCTGTGTAGAACTTTTGAAGCCCTTACCTAGTGCCATCACATAAAGCAAACAGAATCGAAATCGGGTTAGAAATGGTGAAGGAGTAGCATTTTGTAGCCAATGTACAATATAGGTCAAAAATCAAGGTCAAAGGTCAAAGAAGTCAAGGGTCAAAATTCTGTGTAGAAGTTTTGAAGCCCTCACCTAGTGCCATCACATAAAGCAAACAGAATCGAAATCGGGTTAGAAATGGCGAAGGAGTAGCATTTTGTAGCAAAATATACAATATAGGTCAAAGGTCAAGGTCAAAGGTCACAACTGAAATTCTGTGTAGAAGTTTCAAAGCTCCCACATAGTGCTATAATATAAAGCAAACAGAATCAAAATCGGCTCATAAATGACAGGGAAGTAGCAAATTGAACATTTTGATCACACACGGACGCACGGACGCACGGACACACGGACGGACACACGGACGGACACACGGACAGACACACACACGGACACACACACGTACGGAGCCCGTTTCATAGTCCCCTGCTCGAACTCGTTCGGCGGGGACAATTATGTATGTTATTTTGTAATGCGCAGTAGAGTATACTCTTATAGTAGCTGCACAATATAAATGTCCTTTTTTTATTATTATTATTATTACTGTAGAGGTGATGTTATATCATAGGCTTCAATTAAAAGGTGGAACAATGTGGCAGGCAAGAAGGTATTCCTGAAAAAGTACTGTGGCGAATCAAGGACAAAACAGCTGCATGATTTTATAAACACATGTAAAAACAACGCCAAAGGTACAAATCAGGGGCCCGTTTCATAAAACTTGTTATCAGTGACAACTGCCACATTTCTATGACAAATTAGCTCTCAGCCAATCAGATGCAAGGATTTCAGTAGCTTGTCACATCTATGACAACTTGTCACTGATGACAAGTTTTATGAAACGGGCCCCAGGTGGAAAAAAAAAATACTGACAGACTGAGAGAAAGACTACTGGAAATGGATCTTCACTTAGCCAGTTTGGGAAGGTTTGATTTTACTACAACACGCATTTCCCATTGACACCTGCCCGAGTATACTGGGGACTCGTCCTCAATGGGTTAATGAGATGCACTGTGACCATCACTACTTTACTTTGAAAGAGAAGATACCACTTATGAAAAACAATGGAATCAAAATTACTTTCAAGGTGAAATTTTCATGCATTTTGTGTGATTTTTGAAACTAGCCTAAAAATAAAACTGTGTTTAGGTTTTGTTTGGTATACATGTATGTAATATTTCATATCTTTCGTTTCACAAATTTTTAAACACACTAAATCCATCTTGCCCAGCCGAGCGCAAACAATCACTCATCCACTTTTAAAGGATATAGTCAAACCTGTCTATAGCAACCACCATCTATAGCGAACACCTGCCTATGCGACCACTAAACACAATTCCCCCAAGAGAAAAGCCATGCCAACGACCTTGTCTATAGCGGCCACCTGTCTACAACAGTCACTTTTATCATCTCCCTTGGGTGGCCACTATAGACAGGTTTGATGGTATCAAGGGATTAGACTCATCTCCAGGATTTTTCTCTCATCAGATTGAATATATTTAGGGATTAGACTCACCTCCAGGATTTTTCTCTGATCAGGTGTCACTCTCTGCAAGGCTTGTACCACTAGCCAGCCACACTTGTTTGGCTGCTATAGACAGGTTTGACTATACAGTCAAACCTGTCTTTAGCGGCCACCCAAGAGAGACAAAAAGGTTGCTGTTACAGATAGATGGTCGCTATAGACAGGTGGCCGCTATAGACAGGTTTGACTGTATTTAGGGATTAGACTCACCTCCAGGATTTTTCTCTGATCAGGTGTCACTCTCTGCAAGGCTTGTACCACCAGCCAGCCACACTTATTCTCCTCGATGTCCGTCCCAATCTTTCCTATCACCTCGGGAGACCCGTAGCAGTCTAGGTAATCATCCTACCAAACCACACGGACAGAGGAAAGTTGACTGATGTGGAATTCACCAAGATGACATTCCATTAGAGATCAGACTGGGATCTAAGCTCAGATCCTGCTCATTCACCATATATGGTGCCCTGTACTGAGTACCAGTAAATCAAAAGCTTCTCGGCTACACAAGATACTTGACAAACAAGACTGGCTGATAGATTAAATACATAAGACATTTAGTTTCTGAAACATAGAAAAGCATTATGTCGCTTGTCATGCTGGCTAACTGGGTTTAAAAACAAAGCTGGTTAACCTAGCACAACCTATTCACAAGGCTGATTAATTTAGCACAATGTACAAGGCCGATGGTTAGCACAACATAATATCATTTATAAGTGAGGATAAAGCACAACATGTTTGCATCAATATGGTAATCGTAACTTCAGACTCAAATTAGTTTTCTCTTTAGATTCAAGCTCAATTATTTCTAAATCAACAATGAGAGAAAATTCACAATATCCTGCATGTCAAAAACCATTGATGATGATATGATTGGAGATTTACCTGAACTTGAAAGAAATGTCCCATCTGGAGCAAAATCGTTTTTGCATCGGCATGAGCCTTAGCGTCTGATATACCAACCTGAGAAACGAACACAGAGGCAAGTATGAAATGAAATTCATTCTTATTCCACAAATATGAACTAGACTAGTAGGCCCTATAGCATTTTAACAACATCAAACACAGGTGTTTTCTCCCAGTGAGCAAAGATTTTAACACAAAATCTTGTTGCTAGACCTTCCATTAGCTAATACCAACATCCATAAGAGAATATGTGACCGCGCACCTCAAAACGAACATAAAGTCGCACACACTGATTTTGCGCGAGGACTGAAAACAAGTGAAATGGGTCAACCTAGCCGAACTTGACTTTTTCATATTTTCTGAAAGAGCAGGTCTTCTTTTCCTTTAAGCTAAAATTTGGTATCATAAAACGGGCAGAAAAGTGTGTTTTTTTAGCAGTTTATCTCGAACATTTTTGGTAGAATAGTGTGATTAGGTGTGTCTTTAGAATCCCTTTTTCAATTCTGAAAAACCTTGTCCACACTCTTCACTTTCAACTCTAATAACTTTTGAAAGGATAGTGCTACTGCTTTGAAAGTTGGCATTAATTATGGACAGAATGTGTTAATGAGGCATGCTTAATTTCAGTCTAATCTGATAATCCCTTCATTGTTGTTACTCTGGTGGTTTACTTCCTGTTTTTTGTCCCATTCATCGCACAGCCAGCATGGTTTGGTAAAGATTAAGCGCTTGAATAGACACTGTACTTCAGAGCCTCTTTTCTCAGTTCACACTTTTCCCGAGTTTGTGCTTTCTTTCCAATATTTAGATACTGTAGATTAGGAGAGTCCATTTGATTTGAGTTATTCGTCATCTTAAAGCTTAAAGTCTGCTCTTTCAGAATATGGTCTTAACTAAAAATTCATGTCTGGCGACTTTTTGTTTGTTTTGAGTTGCAGGGTCACATTTAAAATCAAAATGTTTACTCAGTGTACAGAGTATGTGTTCTTTGCAGAGTCTCATTTACTGTAAAACACCATATTTTTGCGACGTGAAATTTTTACAAATTGGGCAGACGGCCTTTTTCATGGCAGGAAATTTTTGCAAGTTGCCTCAAATATTTAATGCATATGGTGTAGACAAGAACTCTCAATGCTCATTTTAATTTCGCGAATCTTGGCTCTCACAAAATTTGCAAAATTAAAATGCGTACGAACATTCCTCATGTTACAGAATAGAAGACAATACTATGTATTGTATTTTGCCATATCTCTGACTGTCCTTCCCTGACGACAAACAGAGAATTTAATGAGAAGAAAACTGTTCTCAAGAAACAAATAACAAACTCTTCTCTGCTCCATTCACGTCGTTTGGATCCTAGACTGATAAATCTGCCTTCTGTATGGTGGCCTCTTGTTAACTGTACTGTGTATGCTCGGTAATACGGTCGGCCCGTGGCAACAGACAGCTATCTTCCATTCACTCTGCTATGCAGACTGTGCGATCTATCAGCCCACATGCGAGTTCAGCAGTTTGAACAAGACTGCTGCATCATACAGATGAACAGATTTCGATGACCGTTTTACCCAATAAAACATGCAACATGGTGTATAAGAAGAATAAATCATGAAATTGGTGAGCTTCCCTCGTTCCTTGAGTATCTAGATGCATGATTTTGTGATCTCTTACAACGGAAAAAGGGGAATTATACCCCATATTCTACTTGCAGTCATCAGGTAAGTGAGTCCGTACAGCAGAGTGAATGAAAGCTATCTGTCTGTTGTGAGGAGCTGACCATATTACTGACCATACAGTTAAAGGACAAGTTCACCTTCATAGACATGTGGGTTGAGTGAATGCAGCAATATCGAACACATCAATGAGAGTTTGAGGAAAATCGGACAATCTATTCAAAAGTTATGAATTTTTGAAGTTTCTGCTCAGTCACGGCTGGCTAAGAAGACTACTATAGCTTGTGATGTCATATGAGTACAACTACATAAAGAAAGTATAAAGAAAATTCAAGATATTCTCACTTTTCTCATATAATAAAAGAACACTCGACTTCTATCTTTCAGAAGTCAGGGGAAATAATATTACCCCTAACATAAGTCAGTAACATGTCGAAGAAATGTGCACTTTATTCAAAAAGTCAAGTTTTGTGAAATTCTCTTTTTATTTTCCTTGTATTGTTGTACGCATGTGACATCATACACTGTAGTAGTCTTCTCCTCCAGCAGTGATTGTACAGATACTTTAAAAATTCATAACTTTTGAACGGATTGTCAGATTTTTCCCAAACTTTCACTGATGTGTTCTACTAATATTGTTGCCTTCACTCAATCAACCTGTCTATGAAGGTGGACTTGTCCTTTAACAAGAGGCCACCAAACAAAAGGCAGATTTATCTCCTATCTCTTGTGTCTCTCATAGAGCTGTTTCATATTGTCTTTTATCTCCTGTAGAGCTAAATTCTACTCTGAAGGGTGGAAATTTTGTTACTTTTACCACGTACCAGGCAAGATGAATTTTGAACGTTTTTGATTTTGCTAACTGTCACAATTGAGCCAGCACATAAAACAGCCCACTGCTGCAATGGTAGCTAAAGGTTTGGGCAGCACATACTATGGTACAGGGTACTAAACCTGTCTGCATTACAACCTTTTGAAAGATAAAAAATGATATACAAGCAACAAAATTCCCACATTTTTATTTTGTGCTAGCTTTGTGCTGCAAAAAACATATAACTAGAGAGGGGCTGTCAAAGGCGGCAGACCCACGCCTGAAGTACAAAGTCAGGGTAAACATAATGTGCATTCGGTCATCTACCAGAATTCGGTCACTTAATTGCCAGTGTGCTTTATCACCAGCCAGTGAGTTCTACTAAAGATCGTACACTGACATCGTTGACTGAGGTGTACGATCTTTGGTTCTACAGTCACATCACACGCAAAGTCACATCATTTCACATACGGTAACACTCATTCACAACAGGAAAGTCCTTTAGTCTCCTCCAAAAATCCATCAAATATCCCAAATTCCACCGTCAAAAGTGCAGAATCGGAACTTTTCCAAGCGCGCGTGAATTAAGTCCAGTTTTAAGAGTATTGTCTAAGCGACGGGTCGCCGAAAAAGCACTAAAAATCGAGAAATACACCGTTTTCTTGCGGGATATTTTGATTATAGCAAGCCGAGAGTGTGATGATATCAAAGGTCGTATGAGTGTACGATCTTTGATGGTATCCACAAAAGCGCAAAAGAAAAACAAAATTTACGTACCCCCTAAGCAATTACCCCATGATTAGTGTCTACGGGAATTATTCAATGCAAGGGTTGAATGCAAATGTCTACTGCACCAGTATTCGGTCACCAACGAGCGCCGCAACGTCCCCGATGCAATTTTGCACCAACAGTGTAGAGCGCGATGCATTGTCAGCGGCCTTGCACAACACGCATTGACATTGAGCGCGCATATCGTGCAGTGTGACTGCGACCGAGCAAATGCTCCTCCAACGAAAAAAACAATCAATGTTAATTTGAAAAATCATCAAAATACGGGCCAGTTTGTGGCGACGGAGAACAAACTTTCATAAATCTAGAAGGACATAGTCCCTCAAATAGGCCTAAACGTAAATTTCGGAATTCTTACGAACATTTGAGCAGCGAAGTCGGATCGTTTGGGAGTTTATGTTTTCGTATGGTAGCAGAAAATCGCAAAGTGAGAAACGGAAAATTTTCGGAGTGGTCACTACTAGTGGGGTCAAAACTTCAAGGTCACACAGAATTTGCAAGGGTCAACCGATTATCACCAAAATCTAATCGATTCTTTCCTACCATTATCCAAACATCCCCTGAACATTTCGTGCAAATCCGTTTACCCGTTCTCTTGTTATCTTGTACACAAACAAACAAAAACAAACAAACAAAAAACAAACAAACAAACAAACAAACAAACAAACAAACAAACATACGGAACCCTTTACATAACCCCCTGCCGATTTTCATCGGCGTGGGTAAATATGTGTAAAAATTTACACTGCACCAAAATTTCTTCTTTATTTACATTATCTCCAATTAAAACATGAAACCGATGACAAGAAAACTCGTTTCTGTGACTTACAGCCATCACTCTGTGCAAGACTTGAGAGTCTGAAACAAAGGAAAAATATTGAACTTACCATGTACATGGCTGACGCTACAGGGAGGTAAAATGAGTAAAACGCTGTTTTCCATTTCACAATGGCGTCGTACCTGACGTAATAAAAAATAATAATAATAATAATGTGACAGTGAAACTAATCATGTTCATATAGTCATGAAAAAGAAAAAATCTGGGCAGTTCGTAAACATTTTTATCTGTGAGGGAGAAAGATTTGCGGTGACACCATATGTATGTAGTCCTTAACCGGATCGTTGTTTGGCAGAAATGCCTAGAAAGAGGAGAATTGCAGAGGAAAGTGACATATGGGGGTTGTAAGGAGGGCAAAAAGTGAAGAGTGGGGGACAGCAATGGGCTAGAAGTTGCACTAGTGGAGATGGTAGAGAAAGGAAGAGAGAGAGTGGTAAGAAAGAATAGAGTGAGAATCAAGAATCAACATCGGTAGAAGGAAAAGGATGAAATAGAAGGTAAGAGGGAGAGGGAGGAGTTGAATGTTAGAGAATCATGGAGATAGGAGAGAGAAGTGAAGATTCATGAAACCAAGAGAAGAACGAAGTCGGCGAACAATGTGGACTATGGAATGCGGAATTAATGGAGAAAGGACGAATAAATCTTATTTTTATATTCTCTTCATAACATACTGAGATGACCTACTTTGAGCTTTTTCGTCTTCATGTATTTCTTTCCTTAAAACTTGACATTTAGCAGTCATGTTGAAAGTTGTAATTATGAAATACTTCAATGAATGTACCACATTGCAATAATCTTTGGTTTCTTTTATTCTGTCGGAATCTGAAATGAAATCAATAATTAAAAAATTTGATAAATGATCTCACTTGTTCACACCATAATATACTTGACAAAACAAGGTGGCAGACATAAGATCTTTTAAAATCAAATGTCCACAACAGGAGTGAAATTAGTCTGTCAACCAAAGTTACTTCATGGTGGTAAGTCACTGTTCATGAAAAGTACACATTTAGTCGGCTTGTTCCTGACATGTCACAGGTAATGCTGTTCCCCTGCTTTTTGGAAGAGGTATGAAGTTAAGCGCTCTCATTATGCTAGAAAAATGAAAATATGTTGCATTTTCTTTATATTTAATGATTATCCATATGACATCATGAACTGCAGCTGTCTCCTTATCCAGTGATGACAGCAAAGAAACTTAATAAAATTCATAACTTTTGAATCGACTGTTTGATTTTCATCAAACTTTCACTGATGTGTTCAACTAATATTGCTGCTTTCACTCACTCCACATTTATATTTGGGCTTTGGATTCCTTTAGCAATATCACTACTCAACATAGGCCTACATATTCATATTGTATTCTACATAACTTCATAACTCTTTCTTTAGCCCATTGAAGACAAGCTGATTTTGCTTTAACACACATTTTCCACAGACACCTGCCTGAGTATACTCAGGACTGATCTTCAGCCATCAAAGGTCGATACACTTTCTGATTACTGGTTATTTCAAGTTTCTGAAGGTGGGTCTTCATCAGCTCGAGCTTGAAGAATAGCCGGCTATTTCTGATCCAAAGAATTAGCCCGATCAGAAAATAGCCCGCTAATTTTGCAATGAAGACCAAAATAGCCGGCTGTTCCGATCGGAATGTAAGCCAAAGAAATCTTGGACTTGTTTGCAGAATAGCCAGCTAATTTGCAAAATAGCGTGCCAATCTTAGCGCGTCTTCATCAGCTCGAGCTTAAGCATCGACACTGCATGTGTTGCGCACCACGCAGGAATGTAGGCAGTCGGGTGGGAGTGTGTTAGCATTGAGCTTTATAAACCCGACCGTGCCTGAAGCTCGAGCTGGTGAAGACGTGATTGCACATTTCAGCGGACTTCGGGCTTATTTCTCTGATCCCCCATAAGCAAGCTATTCTTCAAGCTCGAGCTGATGAAGAGGCACCTTGAGTGTCCAAACTTCATTTTATCAAAAGTCATCAAAGTATCTTATCACTCTACTTTCTCATTATGTACTCCCTCTCCATCTCTCCTTTAACCTTTGACCCCTGACCCATGACTGACCTTTGCTGGGTAAACCTGTTGAGATCTCGGTCACTGTCTGGAGACGTGATGAGATCCAGGGCCTGGCCCACCACTGTCTGGTATGTCACCTATAGGGGGCAGCAAACAAGGTATGAATGTCTTCACACAAAACCTGCGATTCAAGCCTCAATGACACCTGTTCACTGAATATTCAGCCAATGTCACACTGCTAGGTAGAGTGCACTGAAGAAAATATGTGTGTACAAGACACAGTTTTCATCGCATCGAGCTTTGCAATCTCAGAACATGATAGCACAGGCGAAGTAAAGCTTTACCCGAGGAAATTTTGCTTCATACCTAGCTATAACAGATTTGATCAGCTACATTTTTCTATGTTTAGAAATCACAAAATTTATGTAGTTATAGCAGTTATTTTGTAATAGCCAATCTCGCTATAAGACTAGTGTTTTACATAGACATGTGTGGAAGGAAATTTGGGACCGTGAAAGTTTCCTCAAAATAACCGATGTCTTGTTATAGCAGTGTTCCCCTGTACTGGTAGTCTCTTTATTGCTCCAAAGTTCAGATTTCTTTCGAACTCTAGTGGTTTTTAAAACCCTAACATAACAACATTTTGTATCAAATATCATTTTACTGATCCCAAGGAGCTTGCATACAGGGAGCCTACTTTATTTTTTGGGTCCTTCAATCAAATCTAAATAGAATTGATGCATCTGGCCATGTCACCATACAGTATGTCCCCCCCCCCAAAAAAAAAAAAAAAAATACAATCGGATTTTTGCATTGATAACACCCAATATGATTAAACCATCTAAATGCTACTTCAAGGTCGTAAAATATATAACATCTTAGCTCTATTTTGCAGAACACCCCATTCAATTTGGTTAAGCAGTCACAGAAAAATGTGGATTGTTGTAAAGCATGTCATGAGTCTGACTCTTCCAAGTTTAGCGCTTTGATGCTCTTCGAACTGCATTAATGTGTAAACACAATGGAGAGAACTTGGAAGGAAGGGATTCCTGACTTGCTCTACAAAAATCCTCATTTTTCTTTGACCACTGAAGCAAATTGAATGGGGTTTTCTGTGCGATGTGGGCAATGAATTATAGTTTCATACTCTGAAATTGTGTTTGGATTGATTCACTATTTTTAAAGTTATTGTTGCGGAGGGTAACGTTGTAATTTTTTTTTTTTTTTTTTGGGGGGGGGGACATACGGTACTTCTATCATAAAGCAGGCAATTGACACAGAGCAAAGCAGAGCTGCATTTCTAACTAACCTCGTGGAAAAGGTCGGTGACGTCCATGTAGTACGGTTCTTGTCTGATGAACCTCTTTAAGAGTTTGTAGATGCAAGCCTCCACGTAGAACGAGTCATTGATGGCCACCGTCCCAACTCCTTCCTGAAAAAGACAAAAGTAATGATGATGATCTTAACCAATTGTGGACCAGCTGATATTGCTCCGGCACACATTTCCCATAGACAACTGCCTGAGAATATCCGGGATTAGTCCTCAACGGGTTAATATACAAATATTGACTGCTCATGAGGATGATGGTGGAAATTATCATTCCCAAGGTGCTTTTCATACCAACCCTTCAATCACCCCGAGGCGTTAGCCGAGGGGTGATGGAAGGGTCGGTATGAAAAGCACCGAGGGAGTGATAATTTCCACCACCATCCGAATACAGAGCAGTTAATATTTGTTTTATATACCTCATCGTTTAAGACTTAGGGCACCCCATGACTTAACCAAGATCTAGGGCTAGGCAAATACGAAGTAAATTCTAGGCCACAGCCTGCGCTTGCTTGCATGGTTTTCGTGCATTTCGTATACTACCCAGTACGCATGGTACTCACTCACAGTTAAGTCACACGGCCTTCGGCGAGCTCCTGCATAAAATCTTGGCAGAAGATTACAGTATACATCCAGTTTCCCGTCGCTTGTGTTTTAATTCGACATTTCCAACATGCTGAGATTTGTCTCTGCTTCGGGATCCTAAGAAATCCTAAAGACAAAGTGTACGATCTTTGATCCAGCTCACTTCAAATCACGGAGGAGCGCTCAATCACCATGCCACGTTGAAACATGCCTGCTGTGCGCTAATAGTGCAATGATTTTGCATGTGTTTATACGATGCGCGTAGTGAACGTCCTTGGAGCTGGAGGGGTTGCGGACACCGCGCGAAGTCTAGTGTACTTGTTATGTGTACAAAAGTCGCAGAGGGCTTACGAATTCTATCACGAGGGTTTTGCCTTTCTATCACTTACATGAAAACCCTAAGGCAAGATAGACGGGACTACACCTTGTCACGTGATATACTTTTGACCAATCAGTGATACGAATCTCACTTATGAGGTATATAATAGAAGATAACAGTATCTACCAGTTTGAAGGTTAGTCCATAGTATACTTGGGCAGGTGTCTATGGGAAACGTGTGTTATAGCATAATCAGCTCGTCCTCAATGGGTTAAGGAAGGGGATCATGTATTGTAAAGGTGTATTATTTGGAACAAATTTGGGAAGCCCTGAACCAGGGATACCAAGCTCTCAGAATTAACAGCGCATAGACTCGGTGGGTGCGGGGGCACTGTTGGATGATAGTGCTGATCATCGTTAGCATTCATACAAAGATTGCCAAAGTTGAGCTGTCATCAAGAGTAAAGCACATCAGTGCTGCTAGGCAACTTTGCCTTCATTGTCTTCTCTGCACATCACGCAGTCTGTAGTGATGCCAGGGTGCGTGCATATGTGCTTCTTAGCACGTATGATGTCACAAAAGAAGTTTGCTAAAGCTGTTATCATCAGCTGAATCGTGAGCCAAACTGTGATTGGACCACAGACTACAGTGGATCGGACTTCTTCAAATAGCATAGGTCTCTGTAGGAAACTTGTGTTGTGCGCCCGCATACACATTCAAATAAACCATCGGGTCTATGTGCCTTTAAGCACACGATGTAGTCATAAGAGCCGGCCAAGAAAGACCTATAGTAAAGACATCATGATTAGTCCAGGTCCAGGACCTCTCTCACCTTTCTGTACCAGCATGGCTTCCCTCTCCTGGTCTTAGACTGGTCCATCATGTCGTCTGCTATGAGGAAGTAGGCCTGGAGCTGGGAGGGATAGGACCAAAGCAGACATGACCAATATCAACTTTCATGTCAAAGGTCAAGGCTTTCAGGAATTAAGAAACACGACAAACTTTAGCTCAGAGCAAAATGACAGAACAAATCAACTGTCAATCAGGGCCCCATTTCATAAAAGATGTTAGGATAGAAACTCTTGCTAGAATGGCAACTTCCTACAGCAACAGCCAATTAGGAAGCTAGATCTTTGTAATTACCATGACAATTGCCAGGCATTCCAGCAAGAGTTGCTATCATATCAACCTTTGATGAAATGGGGACCAGATGTCGGGGTCAAATTCATACTCTAGAGTATGCTTATTAAGAAACTTATAAACTGCACTTCACATATTATAAATTTATACATATTACATTACAAATCATAAATTTCATAAACAGAATGCTGATGAGAGTAATTAAAACTTCAAAAAAAAAATATGTTTCTTCGTCACATACTGGTAATAATGACATACCCTGGGCGGCCAACATTGCAATGTGAAAACCAGCGGGACTTGTGTTTACTCATAGCTTAGATAGAAAGACACTTTTATTCCTTTTAGTATTTTCAGAACTCTACATTATTGTGACTATGTACATTACTTTTTCAGCCAAACAGCAACTGCATATCAAGTCAAAAAGAAACAGCATAATCTGAAGTCTGAATATGAGACTACTCCCTCACCCATTCGATGCACCAGCCCAGTACCATGGCCTTCTGGACATTGTCTTCGGTCAGTTGGTCAGCCGTGGCCAGCTGGCGAAAGGCGTTCACGACTGTCAGGCCCCGGTTCATCTTGCCTCCTGGGACTGTGTACACCAACATCTGAAAGAAAAGCACCAACAATGCATTCTTCCTTTAAAAACAGTCCCCAAATGCGAAAGGCGCTACGTGGATTCAGCATTTGATAGAACTCTGATTGACAAGAATAATCAGGGGACCGTTTCATGAAACTTTTTGTCAGTGATTTACACTGACAACTGTTAAAAGCTACTGAAATCCTTGCGTCTGATTGGCTGATAGCAAATTTGTCGGTGAAAACCTCCGACGAACTCGTTGATGAAACGCTTTGCAGATTTATGAAATTCCTTATTTATGTTGATGTAGGGCAATTTGTCAATCAGTCGCAAGGATAATCAAACTAGCAATTCTGCAAGTTCATCAACAGCTCAAAACCCTCCTTACAAGGTATAGGTGTCCTACAAAAAGAAAATTTCATTTTTGAACAGTAAAGACATTAATACATTACAAGTAACGGATCGGGCAAGCTCTTAAATAAAAGAACACATGAGAACATAAAATGACAACTGATTTTAACCCTAAAAGGGCTGGGGTGAGGGGGGGGGGGGGGGGGGGGGAATCTGCCCCTTAGACACTGTGTGCTATTCTGTAATGCCAGAAGACCTCGTATGAGGCTTCTTGATTTTTTTTTTTATCAAGTCTCGCGCACTTTGAAACCAAATTTGCAACGTCCATGTGTACTTTTAGGAAGCCATACCCATTTTTGTACTGCAAGTCACCCCAAAATGAGCACAAGTTTGTGATTGTGTGCATATTTCTAATGGAAAGCCTCAGCTCCCCTCCAGTTTTAGCAGAGCCAAAAAAGCCCAGCCTGATTATGATTACAATAGTAGTGACCATGGCAAAGCAATGACCAGAGTGACCAACAAGGCATAAGAATTTTTCATCTAATGGCAGTAATTATATTGTTTATTCTGTCAACATTCAAAGTGATTGTATAAATCTCATATGTATAAAATATGTATAAAAAAAAAAATATATATATATAGTTTTTTGAAAACAAAAAAATCAAGGTCCTAGAGGTTTTTAGACAGATGTAGAGAACATAGTTTACAAACTTTAGTGATATCTCCACAATGCAAAGTAGTGTCCAATGAAACAAAATCCTGTAACATTACTCTCAAGCCAAGCCATATGAAACTTACATCTCTGAATCTGTTGGCAGCGTCAGCAATTTCCGGATTGGCAGCGTCATCGTCCACCAACTCGTCGACCAGTTCATTGAAGATCTTCTTAAACTTCTCTACATCTTGAGCACCATTGGATGAAGTCATATCTAAATAAAATGGTCTGAGAAGGGGGAGGTAGGCAGGGGAGGCAATGTGAAAAAAGTCAGGGGTACGATGGGTCTGCATGGAAATGTGAAAGTTTTAGTATTGACATTTAGTTTTATGATAGATGAGATTTTGAATAAACATCATCTGGAAATGTTAGAACATAACACCCAAAATCACCCTAAGGCTCCATAAGTCCATAAAGTGCTGTAAAGTCTGTGTCAATTACACTGTGACAAATAACTTCCCCACAATACTAGAGACTTACTCTCAAAGAGCACTGACTTTGTGTAAGTCTTAGCACATTTTTAACCATGCATACCAGGGCTGAAACTCCTCTACCAACATCACTTCAAATTTGATGATTTTTGTCTATAATCTAACACTTCATGGTGCAAAAAATTTCACCACTTTCCTTCTAAAAGGGACATTCCAGATGATTTATATAATTAAACATTACGTACAAGTAGATTTGTGAAATTTACTGTGGTCCTAGAGCAGGCAAACAAAAAAACAAAACAAAAAAAACAATATGTATTGATTCCAGTAATGTAAAGCAATTCCATTGCAATACTACTTGCTTTGAACAACTTCACCTACATAGAATTATATGCTTTCTTCTTTTGATTCTGCCTCCTTGGGCACCCATCATGTGAAGCTGTTATGTTGTCATCCTTGTTCATTTAATTGTGATTTGTAATAACATGTTGAAAACATTCTTATTCCTCACCCTAATTACAACTTAATTCTGAAACTCTGTACCCACTATAACCAATTTAAAGATGTCAGTTGCAAAAGTCTGAAAATCATCCAGAGCTTGGAGAGGTGTCTCATTAAATACATTCACCACCTCCAGAATACATTTTTCTTTTGGAAACAAAGAACAGAGAACACGGATGTTGAGAAGGCTGGTACTAGTTTAAAACTTAAATAACACAACACTTTGGAATGTTTCTACTTTGGAATCTTGTTAAACTGTTGGATATTTGGTCGCTGTTACACTTGTTGGACATGCTCTAGTCTACATCCTGGCAAACTTATTTTGGTCATAATACCTTGACTGGCCAGCAGAAGACAAACACCACGGGGCTGTGCCTCGCAAAGAGATAAAATGTCTGCAGACTGTCACCTTCGTAGGTAGATTTCTACCAACTGGTATCAGTGCACAATTTCTGGCTGCTAGGAAACCTGGAAGAAGAAAAAAATCAAAAATGAAATAAGATATATTAGTCAAATGGTTTGTGAAATGTTTAAAATACAGTAAAACTCTGCAATTCTACCTCGGTTAACAGTCATTATCATAGAAAGGTAACTAGATAAGGCAGCCAGCAAATTCAGGTAAATTAAGGAAAAACATTGTGAAACATGAATTGGGGTGGGGATAGTTAGACTGAAGTGAGTACGGTACATACAAATGTACACATTAAACTTAAAACATGTTTTGATTTAACTTGGCATATATCATTCATGCAGCAGACAATTTAATCTGCGCTTAGAAACATCCATGTAATAAGCACCTTTTAGATTATTATTAGTGGAAAATTGAGCAAAGAAAATGGGAATGGATTCCATCGGGATTCGAACCCAAGACCTCTGCTCTGGATGCTAGCCCGGCGGTGCTCTACCGACTGAGCTACAGCACTATAGTCTATAGTTCAGTATTCTTCCCAGAAACCCAGAATTAAGGGTTTTGTTGGGGACGAACACTGAACTAGGACCCTGTTTACGGTGCGGGGCCGGGCTCGCTCGGCCGCGGCCGAGCCTCGCAATTTTGTCCATTTACACTGCTGGGCTCGGCCGCGCTTTTAATTCAAACCTTTCAAATGTCGTAGTGGCGCTCTGCTTGTAAACAAACGCAATTTGGTATTGTCTGGTTTTCAGACCCTTTGCCAAATGAATTCCGGAAAAAAATCCTTTGCAGGACAAAACCACTTAAACTATACTAGTTTTCGACGTTGAGGGGGTTAATATCCTGAACAGCGAAATAGTACAGGCAGAGGGTTTGGAAGCCAGACTAAAATTGGCCGCGCATTTGGCCCAGTTTACGTTTACACTGAGAAAAGGCCGGGCTCGGCCGCGGCTCGGCCGCGGCCAAGACTACCTCCAGAGCGAGGCCAAATGCTAGGCCAATTTTGGCCTCGCATTTGGCCTTTTGCGCGTTTACACTGAAGCGGGGCTGGGCCGAGCCGCGGCCGAGCCTCGCACTGTAAACGGGGTCTTATAGGGCTTTCTTCAGGACAACGTTATACTCAGCCGGTAGAACACCGGGCTAGCACTCTGGAGGTCTCAGGTTTGAATCCCGATGGAATCCCATTTTCTTTGCTCAATTTCCACTAATAAATTATATTCATTTCTGGTCAGGGTAGTTTTCTTCTGTTTACGATTAAATTATAAACATCATATTCTACATTAAACTGTTAACAGACTCTGAGCGCAAGCCTAACCGGCATTGCAATTGGTAAGAGCAGTTACTACACTACAGGGTTAGATCTACTTACAATAAAAAACAGAGAGAGGTCAATCGAAACCCACACTGCCACAGTACAGACCACACTGCAAAAATGTGATTTATCTACCTATTCGGTAGCCCGACCAGACGCTGTATACGTACCTACACGTACAGCGACTGGGCTGTGCATAGTTACCTATTCGGCAAAGTTGTGATTTCAGCAAATACATTCCACAGATTTATCGAGTTGGTGGCACATCAGTTGAAAGCAGAGTAGAGAAAGCACTGGGTGAACTTCGGCAAGAAAATGACAACACAAAAAGACCCGCACATGATGAAACTTGACCAACGGAAGCAAGCCCAAACTGTCAAAATCAAGAAGCTGAGGCGAGTCCACGACCATCTACGCTTCGATGGAAGCAAGCATAGATGCGGGGCCCAGGCCGCGCCCGCCCGCGGAGAGCCGGTGATGATTCAGCCGGCGCCGGTGTACTGCCCTGCACAAAACACACCGGCAAGAGAGCTGCGGAAGCTTGCGATCACAAGCACACACACACACAACACATGGTGACATTCACAGGAAATCACCCACTGCGCGTTACCTGTCTGCGTGTATCACGCACCGACCACCCACCCGCCGCATCAGCGATGCAATGGGGAGAGCCAGAGTGACCCCGCAAGTCAGAACTACCGCAGTCGGTTACAAAGATATTTAGAGTAGCTACCTCCCTAAACTAAAGACATAATATAAGCAGAACATTCAAACTTTCATAATATTAGCAAATACTTACTTTTTAAGAATGAAGAAAGCTGCAGATAAACAAAGAGCGCCTGTCTACTACGGACTTTAGAATACAGCAGCCGACATCGTCAGATGAACTTACTAGCTCGTGATTGGCTGAGGACGTGACCTCGCTGATATCGAACGTTGTGTGTGCTGTACAAAATCGCTGCTGATAAAGCTAGCTGTCTCTCCTACACGAACCCATCAATGGCAAACAGAAACAAGAACAACAACAACAACAACAACAACAACAAAAGTGGGGGGGGGGGGGGGGGGGACTAGAGGCAAATCAAAGAACAGTCTTTGCACGAGACGGTGGGTGACAGCAGCAGTTGCTAAAAAGTGGAATTCTGTGTGTCAAATGGAAAATTATAGCGCCAACTACGAGTATAGTTTTGGAGTGACAGCGTTATGAGGTGTGTAGATGTCAGGGGTAAAAATGTCAGAGGTACAAAAACGCCCGGTACACATTTTTTTCCACAACCCTTATTGATTGTAATTTAGACTTCTATGTCATAATGATTTTCCCTTTCTACCTAATATACAATAAACTGAGTAGAAATTAGCTTAATGGATATGACGGTTTAGTAGTAGGCCTAATTACTGCTCGATGTTTTGCATTAAAATTTTGTAAACTACTAGAGACATGAATTTCTTTGCAAAACGCGCACTCTTCTCAATTAAATTGAATTTTCATTTTCCACTCATGGGGTGGAACACCCTCGTCAGACAAAGGCTGGTTTTTCAGAGGGGTCCACACATACAGGTTAAAATTGTTACAAACATTATATAAACAGTGACGGATCCAGAGGGGTGCGCAACCAGCGCACGCCCCCCCCCCCTTTTTTTCTCTTTTTTTTTACAAAGAATTAAAAAGAAAAATGGAATGAAACCCGGAAGTGACACCAGAAATATTAGTTGCCCCCCCCCCCCTTTACAGAATTCCTGGATCCGCCTCTGTTATACATACAGCATTACAAACATAATGATGCAAAGAGCAAAGCTATAAACACCATGATAAACTTCAATTGTTTTTAGACAGAAAAAAAGAAAAAGGGAAAACACAGGGGCTTCAAAGACTACAATTATAAAAAGAAACAAGGGCATATTATGAGAATTAATTCAAATACGGGAGAAAACTGGTATTGCTATATTTTGACTGCGGATTAATCATCAAAAAAAAAAGGAATGGTTGCTAGACCTATGAATAGGCCTACTCTATCCCGTTACACATCAAGCATTCAAAATTATTTTGTATATTCATTATAATTGTTTTTAAATGTATCGAGTGAAATGTGTTAACCGTAAATGTCAGTTATCCTTATATCGGAGATTCGAAGCCGCTCCATACCCTTACAATGTATAGCAAGGGTGGCTGGTTCATGTGTTCAGTCGTTCAACAGCATCGAATTTGCACATTTCATTTCTAATCTATCAATTCATTTTTCCATATTAAAATATAAAAAAAAAGAATGAAATGGGCAGAGTGTGTACTGGGGCTGATAGAAGTCAGACTATAGCTATGTCATGTCTTAAAGGCTCATATACGATACTCAGATTTACAAAATACACAAGAACGGACCTATACGTGAATATATATATGCGCAGATGATTAATGAAAATGCTGGCATAATAAACCTGCGGATAAAAGAACATTTGAAGAGTTTGTTTGCAAAAACCGATAAGTCCATATTTGCCAAATGGAGATATTTGCGATTAAAGGTCAAGAAAAATAAAGAGAATAATAAGAAATTTTTTCTCCTTTTGACAATAACTTCAAAAATGTACCTTTATATGTAATGACCAATATATCATTTAAAAGGTATTATTTTGTACTTACGACATATACCGTACCTCAAGATCTTCAAGAATGGACTTATCGGTTTTTGCAAACAAACTCTTCATTTCTATAGCTTGTGCCATTCAATTCAATTCAATTCAATGTTAAATTCTACTTTATTTTTAATTTCCATTAGATAAACAGGGAACATTATATTATAGGCCTGACAAAGCATTAACAGAACATATCTAATGATTTCAAAAACGTATTAGTTAACAAAATACATGTGATCATATGTAACAACATAACTGCATTTTTTTTTTAGGTATAGGCCCTATAGTACATGGATGGGAATGGAAATGGAGGGTTCCCCCCCCCCCCCCACACACACACACACGCACATACATTCACAAAGCTGGTCCGGTATGGAACCTTCAGAAAATACAAAAAAGAATGAATAATGACTTATGAAACTACAAATTGATTAGATGAAACAAAATAAAAAAAACAATGTCAACTGACATGAATTCATATTATAAAGAAAAGAAAGAAAAAAATTTAAAAAAGAACAAAATGATTACCTTGATCAAGAAAAAAAAGAAAGAAAAGAAAATCGGGGCAGGAAGGTGGGCAAATCACGCTACTGGTTTTCTGGTTTAGGACTACAACATGTACTGAGTATCCATGAAACACATATGCACTTTTAAATATGACAAGCCTGAATCACACACACACACACACAAAAAAAAAAAAAAAAAATCCAACTCTCAATGTATAGGTAATTAACTAATAAATGTTAATAAATAAATGACTGATATTGCCACCATCATACTGGACATTTTCACCTCTGAAAATTTATCTATGATGTTTTACACCTCTTACAGTTTTACTTCTGATATTTTTCTGTGTGATATGCAGGTGCTTTGTTATTCTGCGTGCTCTTGAACCTGAGTGTTTCGATAAAAGGCGAAATTTTGCCCTACACTCTTGCACATTACTTTTCACAATCTTTGTAACTTTCACAAATTGTATGAAATAAACGTTCGATTCATTCTGATGAAAGCACAAAGTCTTCCAACAAAATTTCGAAACTAAGGGCCCAGCCCCCTCCCTCCCCCTTTCTCCCGGAGAAAAGAATCGAGGCAGGGCATAAAGGGGAAATCCGACATCTCGTCTTTTTGACGAGGCTAGAAGGCGAGAAGGTGAAATATAATCTTGTCTTCTTGCCTCCTTGGACCCGAGAAGTCGAGAAGACGATATCTTGTGTCTCACTTTCACATTTTTCCCTGAAAACAAAATCTTATTATTATACTCCATCTTCTCACTTTTTGGATCGGAAAAAACATAAAGAGACATAAATCTGAATATATCTCGACTTCTCGCCTTCTCGAACCATGGAATGCGAGATCTAGATTTTTCGATTTCTTTGCAAAGAAATCGAAAAATCTAGATCTCGCATTCTCGTCTACTAGTACATAAAAAAGATCAAGGAGGAGAAAGATTATCGAGTTTTCTTAGTGGTATGCTATAGGAGCTTTAATTTTAGGCTCGTTGGTTACTAGCCTACTTATATCAACAAGCCTCACAGCTCGAGATAACGAGATTCGGCCATCCACAACCAAATTGCCAGTGCGCCGCTCACGGCGATCCATTGTCAGCGTTGCTATGGGAATGAATGAAGCCAGTCAAAACAGTCTTTTTCATGTGGTTTACGCAACTGTGACTGATCGCACCAGTGCAGTGCGAGGAGGACAGCACCTTTTGTGGAATGAATGTACTGAAACGAGGCAATGAATTTTGGCAAAGCAACATTTTAAGCCTTATAGTCATAACACATCCCTGTTGTAATCTCATAAATAAAGACACGTATTAGGCCTACAATTCAGACACCGTTTTCGGTGAATAGAAAGATACGTTGATATAATTCAAAGTGTCAGAATGCATCCCAACCCGGGGTTCTATTGTCCTGTTACGGTACTGTCCCACACACTGATACACAATGGTAAAGACATACGTGTCTGGCGAGGTATATTGCAACAATGAAGTGCTTTTAGACTGCACGGAAGTGAACCTAGTTTGCAGCTATGGGGGACAACATACCTCTTTCTTCGAATCATCATCATGTATACAGTACGTGCCGAGAAGCAATTAAAGAGGACAATTAACAGGTGCTATTGTGACGTAACATTATTTTGTTTATTGAATGCCTCTGTCAACCCTGCTGCGTGAAGACATGATGATGATGAGTGCAAGGTAGAGCGGGCCATTGCGTTGACGGATACGGGACAGTGTCGGGTAGTATAGTGTCCGACTGTCCGCTGTGAAGACCTGTCCATAGGCCTACAGGTGCCTCGTCTGACAACGGAGTTTTTAACTCCACTAGGTAATACTTCGTCTCCGGGTGGTAGCGTCATATCACACATTGTAAGAGGTTAGGAATCGTGGAAAGTATTTGTATGATCATTATTAGTGTTATATACAATCATTGTTCAGTGAAAATTATGTCTGAAATTCATCTCTAATATATATAACAGCTGTATTATACAGTAGTCGAATGTATGAGCCGTATACTGTGTATGTACACTGCATGATATACAGTAGCAATGTGCTTGTTTGAAAGCCATGGGGTTGGTTGAGATTCACATTTTTTGTTCGTTGTTATGATTGTCGCCTTGATGGTTTTACCAATTTGCATCAAATGTTTCACTTTGCTATGATGTGAATATTAGGCCCCAAATAAAACTGGTTTTTAATAGAGCATGTGGGGCTCTTCGAAAAGAATGAAAGCCATATCCTGCTTATCATTCCTCTTGAGTGACGAAGCTGGTATTTAGCTGTTCGGTATTTTGGGGTGTTTCCCCTCATGGTTTCATACTTGCACATACACCGTGAGCTGTAGTGATATAGGCTGTTGTTGCAGTTAATATGAAATATAAAGACAATATAAATAGTACAGTACAATTATTATCACACAAAGCAAATTTGATATCACGGTATAGACAATCAACTGCTCTAAAGAAGTCACGCTTCCTTGGGGTCTTTCATTTGTTTTTTAATCATAAAAATCATCCCCATTGAATAGTTCATAACGTCAAATTTAATGTGTATACATAGGGCATAATAGTATACAACAAATGACGAAACACAATAAAGACCATGGTAACAACAAAATTAACCAACACGAAAAATTCAAAGGAATATAATTTTCATAGGCACATGACTATGCATCTGTGCGAGTGTATAGTCTTCTGCGTCGTTCAGCATTATCATATGCTCGATGAAAATGAAAATGTAATTGGGTTTGAAAAAAAAAAACAGTGGAAAAATATGCATTTTAATTTCAGTGGGTATAAGGTGACATGCGACTTTAGTTAGTGATCCACGTAAAGATCTACCCCCCACCCCCCCCCCCACCCAAAAAAAAACCAAAAAAACTGATGGTTTCTGGTTATTACTGAGCTGATTTCGATATTCGGGGAGAATGATATTGTTCGTAAGAAGAGTTGTAAAAACAGATCAATACCACTTTCAATTTGCTTCAGCAGGGTATAGTATTATCATCAAAATAACATTCAGAAAAAAAGATTGTCAATGTCACTATACTCGTTACATTATATACAAGAAGTGTTATGTGAAGATATTGTCAAAATTATAGATATTTTCATAATTTTCTGAATTTTCCTCAGATGAATATCAAATATCTCACATTGATAAACTAAACTAATTAACGCTAAATTTACAATCATCTGTTTTCCATTAAACTCTTCGGAGGGTTCTTACGGGAAGAAAAAAAAAAACATTGCAAATTATTATTTGTATATATCTAATCATATCACTACAAAAGTATATCAGTAATATAACTGTAATTAATTTCCATGTTCATAACTTGTGGGTATACGGACTGGTTTTCTGTTACTTTTATTGTAGTCAACTTGTTTTAAGGTACAATCTTCCTCTGTTCACGTTTGTGTATAATTTTGTATCTCTGACGTCACAGACAGAGGGTCTACCCTCGATGTGAGGTGGGGTGAGTAGGAGGAGCCTCAATCAACAGCTTCCCGCTATCTCATCACCATGGGGTGTGGCGGATCCAAGGGGGCGGTGCCCGTTGCTAGGCAGGATGAGATCGCTCCGGAAAGTTCCGAGAGGGCCACCACGAGCACACGAAGTGTGAGAGAGAACCTCGGAACGCCTCGTAAACCTGCCGAAAAGGAAGAAACAACGAAATCGAAAACCGAAGCGGAGAGACGAAAGTCAAGCCGTCAACAACTGTAGACGGAGGAGTGAAGCTTGGACGAAGACAGACACATTCAAAAGATGGAGGAGTTAGCCCTGAGAGAGGAACAGGGAAAATTAGACAAACTAAGCGGTGACAGTATTAACAATGTTGTCAAAACAGAAATTGGTGACAGTAAAAAAGCATAGGCCTAACAATGTTGTTAAAGCAGGAACTGGTGACACTAATAAAAAAGTTATCAAGGCAGAAATCTCAGAAACTTCAAAGAGTGCTATCCCGAACGCCAAATCTTCCGAACACCTGCAGTATACGAAATCCGAGTCGCCCTTCGACTCTTCGGTAAAAGTCGGAAAGTACCGAAGTGAGCCGAGGGCAGTTTTCGGATTAGATGCATTCCCGCTGTCCAGTGGTGAAGGTGATTTGAGCATCGAAGACACGTTTTGGTCTGGGAAGAGATCGATGATACCTGACTACAATGAGATGAGACGTCTAGACCAACGAGCCATTGAGGTCAGTTTTCTCGTCTTTCCTCCTTTACAACATCCCTATCTAAGATGGGTGCACGTCACGAGACAAACTCCCTAGAGTCAACAGCTGTCGAGTTATCAACAGCCCACAAGTCATATCACAGCCCATGAGTTCGACACTTAGCAAACAAGGTCCACAAGACCGACATATTAAACCCCGTGTTGTGTCTGTCGAACCCGTGGTCTTTTTTACCCATTTAGTGTCGTTTTTTGCCCATGTATAGTGTCGAACTCGTGGGCTGTACGACTCGTGGGCTGTATGACTCATGGGTGTCGGTCTCGTGGGATGACCTCTCTACATAGGCGCGGAAGTGTGGGGGGTGGGGTGGGGCGGCCGCCCCCCCCCCCCCCCCAATCCAAAAAGTGGGGGGCAAAACGCATTTTTTGCCCCCCCCCCCCCCAAAAAAAAAAATAATAATAATAATAGTAATAATAAATGAATAAATAAATAAATAAAATAAAAATAGATGAATAAATTAATAAATAAATAAAATAAAACAAATATATATATAAATAAAATACAAATTGGGAAATGTATTAGCAAAGACTAGTAATTCTAACTCTCATAAATGTTTAGACATTCATTTTTCGTCGCGTGTAAGCAGATTATCTCAACCGCATTCAACGGTAACCGTTGCAGTTTTTAGAGGCCTTTGGCTATGGAAAATCATGTAAATATCAAAATGTTAGCTTTAAGCACTGGCGGATTTAGAGGCGGGCACAACTGGCCCATGCCAACCCTCATTTTGAAGCAACTTTATAGAAATTCTTCTTTGTTTTGTAGTTTAATACGTGTGCCCCCCCCCCCCCCCCGAGGAAAAAAAAAAAATCTTCCATACGTCCCTCTTCCACCACCAGTTGTTACTAACGTGACACCTGACGTAGGTAGCGCTCCCGGAAAATAGTTTTAACCCCCGCCCGCACCGCCCCCCCCCCCCTTCTTAATTTCCAAAGCAAAAAAAAAAAAAAATATAGCTACAAACGGCAGTTTTTGGACTGTAAAATGTCAAAATTTTCAAGCTCGCTCGCTTTGCTCGCTCGCATTCAATCGCTATGCCATTCTCTTGATGTTGCTGCCAGTAATTGCCAGCAGCTGCGCCCGGTGCGTCCCCCCCCCCCCTTAATTTCCAAAGCGAAAAAAAAAAGTATAGCTACAAACGGCAGATTTTTTACTGTAAAATGTCAATATTTTCAAGCTCGCTCGCTTTGCTCGCTCGCATTCAATCGCTATGCCATTCTCTTGATGTTGCTGCCAGTAATTGCCAGCAGCTGCGCCCGGTGCGTCCCCCCCCCCCCCCCTTTATTTCCAAAGCGAAAAAAAAATATATAGGCACAAACGGCAGTTGGGGACTGTAAAATGTCAACATTTTCAAGCTCGCTCGCTTTGCTCGCTCGCATTCAATCGTTATGCCATTCTCCTAACGTTGCTGCCAGTAATTGCCCATTTGGCCAAGCTCTGGAGGTAGTCTCGGCCCTGGCTCGGCTCGGATCGGTCCGGCCTTTTCTCACTGTAAACGGAAGCTGGGTCAATGCGGTACCAAATTGCGACCCCAGAAGTGCAATGATTGTGGCATCATAGGAAATGAGGTCGTTATTCCGCGTTGAGAGAACTTCGGAAATGAAGTATCCGAGAGCCAATTTCAGTATTGGAAGATATGAAAAGCGATGAATATCGACTGTAAATTCTTTAATACTTTAAAATGCAGCAAATTACTTGACTCTTGTGATGTTCTGATATGATTAAACGTATAATTGTGCTCGTTGCATTATTATAGATGGTTACATACTCCATGATAATTATGACAATCTTGTCAGCTTCATCAATGTTACCATGACGACATTAATTTCTCCTCAGGCTCCTTCAAATCTACGTAACAACCTCAGTGACCTCGTGACCTTCCTGACGTCACAATGTCATACAGACCTCGAGAAATTTCGCGTCATTTTCCGATGGGTTGCTCACAACATCAAGTACAACGTCAACTTTCTAAACTCAGGCGATCGTGGAGATAACTCGCCAGAGGGCGTCCTTCGTACTGGCAAGGCTGTGTGTGCGGGTTACAGCAACCTTACACAAGCAATGTGCGAGTAAGTGAAATGCATACGTGTTATGTCTTAAACTTTTTTTTCCTTTTTTTTTTCCACTCTAAGAAAATGGAAATCAATGGTTGATACATTTTGTATATTGAAATGAAACACGGTTGGAGAAATAACAACCATTGAAAGTCTCGATTTTTGCTTAATTTTGATGTGTGGTCTTATCCAATATAGACATTGTTTATAGACTTCCGAGGACAAGACAGAGAGTTAAAAATGATATAAATATCTGTTACGCCACAACACAACAGTTGTTTTGTCTCTCTGTAACTATACACAGCAAAGCCGGGATCCAATGTGAGATACTTACTGGATACAGTAAAGGGTCTGGATACGAGCCTATGATGTCTGATCTGAGCAAAGTCAGTCATGCGTGGAATCGCGTCACTCTGATTGGTCAGAAGTTTTTCTGCGACAGCACGTGGGCGGCGGGGAGTGTAGGTGAGAAGGAATAAGGAAGGTGTGGTTATAGGCTTAGCGCAGGCTATGGAGGAAGAGCGTCAAAGCTATTCTCGCTGTTGCAAATAAAGAATCTAGAATTTACCACCAAACTAAACAAAGCAACAGAATTATGCAGATGGAGATAGAAGCGTGTCTAAAAATGCCTGGAAGTTGTTCATTGAAAACAGCAGGGAAGTTTGTGATTTAAAGCAGAATGTTGGCTGATTTTTTTTTCTTTCACCTTACATGGAGCAGAGACCTTGAAGGTAACTTTCTCAAAACGCGCACAAAAATCTTACTCGATGAGACGCGTTTATAAAACGATAATTTATGTTGTGCTTCACTCGTAATATGCATTTTACATAGATTTTCCATAATATTCTTTATGAATTTCGGTCAATTATGAGCTTGGAACTAATCGACAACCCAAGGAGTTGTCTTCTTAATAATTATGATTTCATTTTTCAAAAAAAAGTAGAATTGTCTAAGGTATAGGCTCTTCTGTGAGGATTAAAACCTGTCGTGATTAGAGCTATGAAGCTCGTGTGGATGAATATTTCAGGCACAATCCAATATTCCCATTTGGATTGAAGTTAGACATCTCACTACCTATGACCCAAAGGATTGCTTTCCTAGTCATTAAAATACATGTTCCAATTAATTTGCATTATTCAATGTCTTCACAGATTCCACTTCCGGCAAAGCCGTATTCACACGTCACTGGAAAGAGAGCCATTTTTTAGCTGATCCCGAATACTTCAACATGTCCCATATTCCTGTTGATTTGAGTGGTAGTCCATACACCTCGATTAAACAGTGGAACAGCGAACCGATGATCTCGGCTAACGCCGTCTTCGCTGGCCTAGAGTGTCTCACACACAAGCAGGGTATCATCAACGCCCCAGACAACGAGGTTCTTGTCAAGTTCAGACTGAAGAGGGCGGTATATAACTCGTTCTGTATATTGACCAATAACTCTGGGGAAAAAGTAACATGTAGAGTGCAACACTGGTGGAATGAAGACCAGCTTTCTTGCTCGGTAAAACTTCCTCGCTCCGGCCGTTATTCCTTCCGCCTCCTCGGCCATGTTACCCCGCGGCAGCACAAGAGAGAGAAAGACACCGAGGTTTTGTATCTGGATAATGCCAATGATGTTTTGGAGAACAGTTTAGTCTCTTACGTCATATCCGCCAGCGGGAGCCAGGCTACCAAGCCAAATTCTATTCACGAGCATGCGCACCTCTTTGGTGCACCCTTGAATCTCCCCGAAGTAGGCCTCGTCCCGGTAACACCGAACAAAGCAACGATCAAAGCCCCCAAAGGTGCCGCACATGTCATTTTCCAGAAGATAGAGTGCGGTCCATCGAATGTTCGAGCAGAACTGTACAACTTCCAGGCAAAGGACAAGCGATTAGACTCCTCTGTTTACTGCGAGCAGTTTGATGACTGGGTGGTGTGTCACGTCAGGTGCCCATCTCAGGGTAAATTTGCCCTCAACCTCTGGGTCAAAGGTCAGGACGAATCGATCAGTCTTCCCCTGAGGTATACCATACTGACTTCAGACACGGTCAGTCCTGTGACACTTCCAGTCATCCATGGGTCAGGAGGCCCTCAAGGGAATTTCGAGCAGCTTGGGTTGAAACTTGCTGAAGCACTGACATCAACAATACTGACCAGTCAAGGGGAGGGTCAGCTGGTGGTCATATCTCCGATTTCGAGAAATACAAGGATTACTGTAGACTTGAAAGATGATACTGACACAAAGTCTTTAAGGGAAGATGGGATGGTGATGGTGGAGAATCAAACTGGAGAAAATGAGTTAGAAACAGTCATCAGTCTTCGCTTCAAGAAAGCAGGGTTGTACAAACTGGCCCTGTTTGCACAAGACGCTTTTATTCCTGACTCATTGTTCGTCGGCCATTGGCTTGTGGTGTGTCACAAACCTTCATCTAAGGAATTATTTCCACTCAAGGCGTGTCACGTAGGACCACAGGGTGACTTCTTCTCGTTCGGTTTGGAAACAAGCCACCAGGGCCGGATTACGTGTTGCAATGGAGAGGCTGTGATGGAGGTTTCCAGCTCGATGGAGGATCGGGTGGAGTTTATCTCTAATCTCCAAACAGCTAAGGCAGAGAAGACAGACGGACTGGTGTTTGCAGATTCCTTTGTGAAAGATCAGCGCAAGGTAACGCAGTTTAACCTGCGAATGGAAAAGGAAGGAATCTTTGCATTGCGTCTCTTCGCCAAACCTGACGGCTATGATACCAACAAGTATGTGGGCGTTTGGCCAGTCTTCAGTGATGGACCTTCTCCGAAATCACGGTTTCCTGGAAAGTTCAACAGCTACGGTGAAAACGCCCGTTTTAGGGAGTGCGGACTTTTGACTGATGAGACCAAGTCCAAGAAAGTGGCACTGACGTCAGGAGAAGGTGAGTTTGTCTTCGCTCACAGGAAAGGAACAAATGCCAGGGTTTCCAGCCATCTTGAAACGGACAAGGGAAAGTATCCGAAGAGAAAGGAATCCGTATTAATCGAAGCGTCGTTCAGTGATGATGGCAACATATCGCAAACAAGGATACGAATCCGGTTAAAGGAATCCGGTCTGTTTAACCTGGTCGTCTTCGCCTCAAAGGAAGATGGGGAAAGCTTCGACTTTGTTGGAGTCTGGCTCGTCGAATGTTTGGAGGCAACAAAGAAACCTTGTTTTCCAGAGACTCACGGGACTATGGGTCCGGGGAAGAATTTTGTCCAGCTCGGACTCACCGTGTTGAGTCCGCGCAGCTCTACAATTCTCGCAGACAAGCATGGGGTATGTACTCTGGTGGTAAGGAGGAATAAACCCTTCAGCGCTCTGTTCAATGACGAGGGTCGAGAGTGTAAAGTAAACGTGACTGAATCACTCAATGGCAAGCACCAGCGCACTTGTACAATTCAACTTCCGGGTCACGGGGTCTTTTGTCTTAATATGTTCGCGTCTGAGCCGGGCGTGAAGTCAATGGACCATATGGGGAAATGGCTACTTGAATGGAACGACTCACCCTGAAATCTCCATAAACACATAACGGAACATGATATTTTTTTTTCATCAAGAATAGGGACCAACTCCTCTTCCCGAACAGCGGAAAATGGGGTTTCAGAATTTCATTCCTGCTATCGTATAGGAAAGCAGACCAATATGTACATTCTTTCCATCTTTCCACGAGGGGAGAGTAATGTTCGAGCAGATTAGATTGATAGGTAGTTCTCTTCATACTCTTTTATCAGGGGCGGCGCAGCCGTGGCACACTTTTTGTGCACCATACAAAGGAATACATAAGGTGTCATCACTTTGGTGAGCCCCCACACTTTTTTCAACCCGGAAGTACGTAAGTGGCACAAAAATGGGAGGGGAGAGAATGAGCTGAGGACGTTTGTTTTGTTTTGCTTGTTAGGGGAGAGATGAGCTAAGGACCTTTTTTTTTTTTTTCTTTCTTTTTTTTTTTCTTGTCAGCTGAAGAAACCCGGAAGTGGACGGGGACGGGGAGAGATGAGCTGATGACTTTTTTTTTTGCTTGTTAGCTCATGAAACCCGGAAGTGGGCCCCCTCACTTTTCAAAACACGGCGCCGGCCCTGTTTATAGTTATCGATAATTTATGCCCTATCAGCAGCTGGGGACATATTCTAAGCTGTTCCATCAAATTGTGCTCGTTCATGGCATGGTTATTTTCTTGGCTTTTCTTTCTTTTTTAGATCGTGTTTCTCATGTTTCCGTGTCTGTATCACGCCAGAGGTAGTTTGCTAGCACAAACCCTTGTCGGTAATAAAGGAGTCTGTGCAAAAGCATCTCTTTCAGGGTCTGTGCATGCACTTCCTCCATTGTAGCTGCTCCCCACGCAGACTCCTTTACAACCGGCAAGGGTTTGTGTCTGGAAACTACGCCAGAGGTGCGGTCAATGTTTATGTATCCTTTCTTGCAGTGGTATCTTGCATTTAACTTTTAACTTTTAAATAACAACATGATGTTCGTTATTCCTAAGGTTCTTTAATCTGGACATGTTCTGTCTTTATTCCAGTTATATTAGGAAAAGAAAGAAAGAAAGTGTTAAATGTACTGACGAACCTTTGGAATATAGCGAATCGTATTTAATTTTCGGATCAATATTCCTCGAAATAACGTCCTTCGGCGCGCGTGTTCGTAATGACGAACTGTTATCAAAATGAAATAAATACGGTTCAAATTCATAAAATTCTTCGTCGATATGTTTTCATTGTAACTGATTGAAAAATTGTCCTACGACGTTAAAAAGCACTGAATTGATCAGTGTTTTAGTAGTAGCCATGAAAAAAACCAACATACGTACATACTCGAGCAGGATTCGAACCTACGACCTCCTGATCCGAGATAATCATAGTTGTTTTTATCGTGTTCTGTATTGAAATTATACTTTCAAAAAATAACATGAGAAAAACAAACAAAAGTTTGATGCACCTTGTAGAATGTATTACTTTCTTTCTCAAGCTATTCCCATTGATTATTCAAAGTCATTGTGTTTAACGATTACTTTCCATTGACTTTCAAAGTTAACATGACTAAAATTAGGTGTAAAGAGTGCAATTTGATATCTGCTGTGATTGTTTTCTGCACTTTGTTTGCAGCATATCTTGGTAATTATTTGGTATGAGATAAGAATAGATTATGATTATATGCCCATCAAATATCTTGCCATGTAGGAAAACTGTTTTATGTTGCGTTGCAATGTTAAAAGAATGTATACAGAGTTATGCTTGTCAGTCACGGAAGTGGTTGTAGTTTATTCAATTTAATGATTTCGTGCTCAACATATCCCAATTACATGTTCTCCAAAGAAGACTACAGTGCGTTAAATTCTCAAAGAAAGACCCAACGCATGCTAGCATTTAAAAACAAATATCCGTCGGTCTCATATCAAAGTTGATTTTCTAGTTTTCCATATTTGTGCAATGCCTGAAGATATATATATTTTTTAAACGTAGTGCACATTACCCAATCGGGATTCTCTGGTGAAGGTTTGGGGTCGTGGGGTCAAGGGGCGGGGGTTGGGGGATCAAGTGGAAATGTTGAAATTTTATTTTTTTCTCCAAATCTTAGAAATTGTTCAAGGTCATATGACTGCTGACTGGCGGTGATTATCTTGGGAATTTTTGGTTCATGGGGTCGGGGGTCGGGGTCAAGGGTCGGGGGCAACACTTCAAAGGTTTGCTGTTCCCTCATATTTGTGCACTGCCTGCAGGATGATTTTTTTTTTGTTTTGTTTTTAATTTGTTGTATGCATGTATAAGCCAATTTTGCCAAAAAGGCCAAAGGTCAAAAGGTCAAAGATTGAAGGAAAGTGCTGAATTGTATTTCTGTGTATGTTTTTTATATCCAGTATTGTGGACATTATTTTTTTTTAAGTTGAGGTATTTAAATGATGTTGAAATAATGTATTTATGAGTGAATGAATATGTGTACATAAGTATGCATACCTCATGGTATTAATCTGCAAAAGATTAGATAATACAAAATTGTATTTATGTTTAAGATTGGTCAGTTATGAGTTGTTGTTGTTGTTTGTTTGTTGTTTTTTTTTTTTGGGGGGGGGGGGGGGTTGGTAACATTGCTTTCAACAAAAGTATTAATACATTTTTTTTGGGGGGGGGGGTGTGGATAGTCAATTTGTTTTTTCTTCTCGTTTTTTTTTCAACCGTCCCTTTTAATTTCTGTTTGAGAAATGGCAATTTTTTTTTTCCAGCCCAGAAGGCTGTTTTCTGTTTGGTATCTGTGCAATTTTTTAATGATTTTTATTTGTTTGTCATAGTAAACTCTTTTTGTCTGAAACAGCTGCATTTTTTTTTTGTTTCTTGTCATTTTCTCAATTCAGCAGTTTGATAATAATGATAATTAGAAATGTATGTCTATATCATGTTCTGTATATGTATATTGACTACTTTTTATTGGTTTTCTGAGGGTTTTGTGGGGAAAATGGGTTTAATTTAGAAATTGGGATTGGCTAGGGATTGTGGTACGCCACTGGCTTCCTTGTACAGTTTTGTTGGCCTGGTTACCACCCGCTTCGAATTGAGTATATGAATATAAGAACGACCCAAGTCCAATTTTTGGCCAAATTTAGTTTGACATGGGAAATTGTAGCTTATGCATGGACTCATCTTGTGTATAAATGATAAATCCTAATTACCCCCGGAAGTGCCTGAAATAAATGAGTTAAATCTTATATGAATGTAAACATGAAGGACTTGGGTCGTTCTTACATTTATATTATAGCGCCCTCTCTCGTCCTTCTCTCATCTCTATAGCAGAATATCATGTGTATGAATCAAAGAACGACCCAAGTCCATATGAATCAAAGAACGACCCAAGTCCATATGAATCAAAGAACGACCCAAGTCCATCACACAAAATGGCCTCTCCACAATTAATGTAAATGTTAATTGTCATAATAATATATGTTCTAAATTGTATATACAATGTTGCTTTCCCATCACAGTTAAATAGAATATTATTGGACAAATAAAAAAAATATGAAGTTTTTTTAAGTTTACTTGAAATGGTCATCCATGGACTTGGGTCGTTCTTATATTCATATACTCAATTGTCATTAATGTTTACAGAATGTCTTTTTTTTTGTTTTGTGTTAATGGTTGTACGAAGGGGGGAGGGTTGATAGGATTCTTCATTTTGGGAGTGTCTGAGGGGAGGGTTTGGAGAGTAAAGGGATCTGTTTTGTAACTATGTCACTGCGATTATGAGTTTGTAAATTGTGACTTGATATCGTGAAATATATAATGATTTTTACATAGTTTGTATTTTCATGCAAGAAATTTTAAAAAGTACAGTCATGAATATTTCATTATGATAATCAGTGGCACATAAATCTGTAACGTTGAATGCGTCTGGAAGGGATATAGGTTAGGGCGGTCCGCGGACTACAGTTATTTAGTTAACTTGCCCAATGCCTGGCAGCCCTGTCAGGTGCATTCAGTGTTTGTGAATTTTTGTGTTATTGTATTGATTGATTGTTTTGAGTTTTGTAATTGATAATGTATTGCATGTTTTCTGCCAAATAAAATAATAATAAAAATAATAATTAAAAAAGAATAGAAAAACAAAGTCATACGAGAAGTATATAAGGATACCACTTTCTGCCTTTAACCAATATTTTCTGGACTGTTCAGATCATAAGAACACACATGTCATATAGTCAGTATATTGATTCATAACGCCTTGAGTCCCTCTATAATTATATAGAACGAGATGTATGTGTGTATGTATGTGTGTGTGCGTGTGTGTGTATAAATCACTATCCTGTTGCAGCAATTGTGATAATCCTGATATCACAATGATAACACTTGTGAAGTATGAATGGTTATGTTCATTCTTTATTTTCATCATGTGCCAATATATTTTGTCTCTTTTGAGAATAGAAGTTAAGTAATAAGTCCCGATGTTATCTTGGACAAAGTGCACGGTTACTTTTCGAAGATGAGAGGTTTTCAGTTACTCTAGGTTGGCAGGAAAATAAGAAGGGAGATGAAGCTAATTCGGTCGCAGCATCAATTCCATGCAGCATATATAGGGAAGCATAAATATATTGATATTTATTTTGACTTCAAAGAATAATGATTGCGAAGTTGTCTGTTTGACATTACACCTCGTCCGATGTGAAATATTCTCTGAATAATGTACTGCATTCCTTGAACAACATAATTATATAGTCTTTTGTTGATAAGGATATAACAAATCTGATATGGTGAAATAAATATCTTTCTATGACTCTCGTGTGTTCCCCCAATGTACTTTGAATTTAAACTAGATAGCTTCTATAATTATAACTAGTGATGTTTCAAGATTTCGTGCACCTATTTTGAGGGCGCACACCGTAACGCCAGACGAAGAGAGAGAGAGAGAGAGAGAGAGAGGGGGGTGGATGGATAGGGAGAAAGGAGAAGAACTGACTGTAGATAGAAGAAACCAAGAAGGAGTGAGGGGGAGTGAAGGTAGAAATAAATCCATGTGCTCTTTAGTATGAACCTTGATTGAGGATGAGAGAATTAGATTGACTTGCAATGCATACATGCAACAAACACGGTTTAGAGAATATTTCGGACACAACGAAGTGAGATCCAGGACCCAAAATCATCATCTAGATATCTTTGTACATTTCCGTTTGGATATAACGAAAGAAAACTGCCGGTCCCGATCGAGGATTTCGTTATAACGGAATTGCCTGTAGAAGAATAAAAACGAGGCAGAAAGAAATCTGATACAATGTACAACCAATAACTAAAGCAGAACCTTTTACCGAGACCTTTCGTCTATGTTTGCACACAGTCCACTTTATGACCTTCGAAAGTCTGAGGATTAGCAAAGGCAATTGAAAAAAACAACAGGCAATACATGTTTCCAGTACACGGTAATCTATTATCTATTGTACTCCGAGAAATTCAGAGCTAACATCGCCCATTAATATCAGTGTACATATAATGGTATACACTTCAAATACATAATGTGTAAATCAAACATAATGCATCCTCAAGATGTATCATTTCTGGCAATGTTATGTCAGTATTTCGCATTTAATTTCTGTTTATGACATTCTGTTTCACTGATGGTTTGATTTGGAAAGAAAATGAGAGAGAGGGAGAGAGTGGATGAGGAAAGGAGGGAGAGGAAAACACGAACTGGAAAGAGTGAGAAAATTGCCCAAAACCGAAAACCGAGATCAGAATCGGTCTACATTGTGTCCTGTAACCATGGCAATGCAAGGAGCGCGATGCCCTGGCCACGTGACCACCTTGCAGGGTTTCTCTCCTTGGACCAAGCAGCCTTCTAACTTATATACCCGTGTTTGTTTGACCCGTAACACGACTCACAAACATTGTTACGTAACAAATCAATGCGATGAATGGCAAACAACCAGTGACGTTTGAAAAGGATCGAAAACCACTTTCCCAGTCATCAATGAAAAGGGAGAAATCATTCAATAAATCCGACCTAGAGGGATTCGGACGCCTTGGTTTCTCTGAAGAATGATCTCATTAGTCTGACTGCGTCTATGTGTTGATGGTCTTACCTACGGTGGTCTAACCTATTGGATTATCATCGGAGAAAGTCCTTTGAGTGTGATCGAAATCTGACTCGAAATAGTTTGTCTTCTCTACTTGAGAATCTCCAAGTTTTTAGGAAAAGTGTCACTGGATCATTCATTCACGTGTTAGTGATAGTTTTACACAATCTCTTTCACTCCGGACAAAGTCAGGACGAGAAAAAAGGTACGTTCAGTCAATGAATCCACTAATTAATTACATGTTTTTCTAACACCCTGAAGTTATTCGAGAATTTAATACTCGGTGAGTCTTGTATTTTTCTGCATACGTCTACATCATCCCCTGCAAACTTTAAATTGACCTTAATTAATGTCATATACATCGAAATAGTTTGATGTGTCAGCCAGCAGTGTGAAACTGTGTACGTTATAATGAGTGGTGGAGTCGAGTCTTTTTGATTGTTATTGATAAAGATTATATCGTCATACCAACTTGTGATTCTGTAGGTGTGACAACTGTTGTCACTTTTTATCTAAATTGTCAATGTGGTAAACGAACGATTTCATCTAGAATGAAAATGTCACAACAAACTTTATAGAATTATGTCAATCACTTCTCCATTATTTTGCAAACAAATTTAATTATGAAATTTGAAAACAAATATACTGTTGGAATCTGCTGGAAACGAGTTTAAGTTACATGATTATGGTATGCCCGGGAGCCACGGGATGATTTTTATGAATTTCTAGTGAGGAAATTTGCCAAGGGTTATTAAAATTCGCCCCTCTTACTATCTTAATGAACTCGAGATTTTAAGATTCAAGATTCAAATTTATTTTCATTTCCATCAAACAAACAGAAAAATTATAAACAATGTAGCAAGCAGAAGATATTAAGAGGAAAGAACCGCCATGACGTGATTTGTTATTTTTTTAACGAGTTGAATTTATGATATAATGCTTGATACGCTATGTCGGCATTCATGTTGATGTTTTATGAAAACTAAAACACTGAAGGGCCACAAAAGAAGCGACCATCATATGCTGACACACATACGTGGATATTGGTCCCATCAAAGTGATTTCTCTACATGACTTGAAAGTTCCCTGTGCACTCATAACCTGAACACTTCATTGTGTTACATAAGGGCTATAGCAGGTTCAGCCTGATGACGAATGATTAATGAGGATATGCATTTTTAAGTGCGTCATTTTCAAATAAAATCACTAGCTATAGGTACTTTTGATGTCTGTGTTTGAGTGTTCAAAATATAGTGACTATCAGGAGTTAGTTTCGAGATGAGTAGACGCATGTCGACCTCTCTTTCTTTCCCTCAACCCCCCCCCCCCATCTCTGTCTCCACCTGCTCAATAGAAGCCGATTGATATATTAGTCCTTGAACGTATCCCTAACAATGTCCACGGACGTCCAGTGTTAAAGCACTAGATGTCCAGAGTCCTTTGAGGGACAGGATACTTGTCAGTTTGTCAATTTTCTTTTCAGAATCATTAAGAGTGAAGGTCATCCAAGAACAGAGCGAGCAAATAATAACAAGAACATGAATCCTGAAACCAGGGTCGAGAACTAGGGAGATAGAAAGCCACCTTCCTACTCTGAAAACTTCACATTTTGTGTAGTCGATTTTGTGCAAATCTGCCATAAGATGGCTGTATTTGTTTGTACCTGCTTGCACAAATGATTGTTGTTACTTTGTAATAATTTTGAATTATTTTGGATATGGAAATGAAATGAAATGGAATGAAATAAAATGAAATGAAATGAGATGAGAGGAAATGAAATGAAAAATGAAATGAAATGAGATTAAATGAAATGAAACGAAATGAAACGAAATGAAATGGAGCTGTATCTTCATTGATCATAACAGGTTTCCTCTGGAACTCTGGCTCTCAGGTAACCTGTGGAGTACTCGTCTTCCGTCGAGATCAACGACCACCAACCATGGGGTGTGGGACGTCCACCGTGACAGAAATCCAGACCCCACAGCCGAAGGTGGAGAAACCGCCCCCATTGTCCGTCAGACTACAACGAAAGGCTGACATCAATCGAGAGGCGGGCCAGGTCGACAAGTATCACCATGGCAACAGTAGCGAGGGTTCGTTGCTTGAGGCGTAGAACCGATCAAACTATGGAGGTGATGTGGCTTCAGTGGACAATCTTTACTCTTAAATCTTAGGTCACGAGTTCGAATCCCGACAAGTGCAAGTCACTGGACAAGATGCTTTTGATCACCGTGTTCCTGTCGACCCAGGCGCATTAACGGGTACCTGGCAACGCTATATATATAAGGGCAATGATAATGACAGTGCCGTCTGGTATAGATGTGATTTACAGATGTTTAAAAAGATCATAGTATCACAATAGCGGCACCATGGGATGCAAGGAACCTGTGCATCGTGGAGAAGAAGTCAATTACTGTAGATTTAGTTTGATATCATGACGAATTAAGAGCGTTTGTGCACTCTTAAAACATCCGAGTCAGCACTGACTTGGAACTGGGTCCGTTGGGGTCACACACCGTTCCGGGTCAGACATGTCAGAAATGGCGAGGAATGGGGTCAGATATGACCCATTCAGAGTCATGAATTGAGTCAGGGTGACCCCATTCGGAGTCTTCATGACTAATTTCCTAGTCATTTTTGACCCGGAACGGTGTGTGACCCCAACGGAGCCAGTTCCGGGTCAGTTAAGTATACTATAAAAGTTTACAGAGTGCTGCATGCTTTCTAACTGAAGTATTATCAACCTTTGAGGTTATGCGTGACCATCGTTATCATGAGCTGCTTTGAATTCTATTTTTATTTCATCCACGTTATCAGTTTATATTGCCCGTCATAATGTCGAATATTTCTGCCAAAGACTCGGCGATGTTGTATGTTATCTTATTCTTGTTACTCATTACTGTGTTATCAACTCCCTTGACTACTTGTAAAGACTGTAAACTGTCATTTTGAGTGGCCATAAATCCATCCATTTTCACCTTGATTTCATATTATTTATTTGTGTTACTTCTACACAGTTATAAGTGCAATTTTATGCAGTTTACTCGCTGCTGAGTAGCTCGTGCTACAAAAAGAATATTTTGGAAAATATGCATTATAGGGATATGTTTGATTTTGCAACTTGAATTTTATTGATGTTTGAAAACCTGTCACTTGATGTGTGCAGTATCACACCCAAAGGGATGGTACATGAATTGGCCTTCAGGTTTTCAACTTTTTTTATGATTATCCTTTGATATAACGACAAACCTCTATGAAAATTGATATGAAAGAGTTTATAATTCTAAGAGGATTCAAAGTTTATTTGATGAAAATTCATTTTGAAATGGTTGAGATATCCAAACAAAGCACCCTAATAAAAGATGGGACCCGCTTTTCATAGAATTGCTTTGTTTTACTTTGTTTTTGGATATCTCAGTCATTGCAAAACCGATTTTCCTCGAATAGATTTTGAATTCGTCTTAGAATTGTACGTTCTTTAACATTTCATATAAAGTGATTATGTATCTCGCAAAAAGTTAAAAGCTGGATCCTTAGTTCAACCCGTCCTATTTCATACATCACCCCCGGCGCCACGTTTTCAAAAGTATGTGTGTATGCGTGTGTGGGGGGGGGGGGGGGGCACTTCCTGGTTTCATTAGCTAACAAGAAAGAAGAAGAAGAAGAAAAAAGTCTTCAGCACAAAATCAAAGGCCTTTCCTCGCTCACATTTCAAGATTTCATTCTATCTCTTTAGTGCCACTTCCGGGGTAAAAAGTGGGGGCCCAAAGAGGTTACGTTATACCTTATAGTAGTGCAAAAATTATTGTGGGATGAATTTTCTTACCCCCCCCCCCCCCCCCCCCCGGTTCAGCCGGCCCAGTACATATCTTTTTGCTGCTGGGATCCCTGACTGCCGTCCTTGCAGGGATCAGACACCAATCGATGAGACAACAAAACATGACAGTGTTTTTCAAATCTACTTAGTCTATCTAGCACCGCTTGTCTAATGGAATGTAAACCATGAATTTTAGACGTACAGCGACACAAACTGCTATGTTTAGCTCGAATCACTCCCAAACAAAACAAAGAAGCAAGAAGAACAAACTTTTACTTGTCTCTGATACAATCCGGTGGGGAATTGTGATTCTCTATATCTGTGACGTTTCGCATTTTAACGATATCAACCCGGGTGATGTCCGTTATTTCACAGGTTCGTTAATCCAAAAATAAACAAGGTTCGATCGCATTTCCGAAGGTTAGTTTTATTCCGAAACACAAAATTTCCTTTACCTAGATGTTCTTTGCTCCGAAAATGAAAATGATTCAATAGTCTAAACATTATAGCGTTATTCGTTATGTCGCAGGTTTAATAGTCCGAAAACGGACTGCAGCTCTTATTAGTTATTCAGAAAATAAGAATTACGTTAATCCGAAGATAAAAGAAGGTGTGTATATATTAGCGAATCTGCGAGAAAAAAAATGAGCCAATTATGCTTCGTTTTCGGATTATAGAACCTTCGGGATAGCCGAGTCTTCCGAATAATGAACTGTAACATTTCATTACTCATTTACATGTTTGGTTTGTTTTGGAACGAGAAAACATATATTCTTGCAATTATAGCCTAAATGTGAAAAATGTGAAGAAAAAAAATCTGAATTTGTAACGCTGCAGGCCTAAGTATTTGCCTAAGATATTCTATTCCTTTATCGATAAAGTACCATGACAGAAGCCTGATTGTGACCAGTGTTTGAAAATATAGAAATCATTCACGTGTAAATCTTTACCAAAACTGATGTCTGAAGTTTTCAGCACTTTTCAGTCATTGAAATCAACCTACCATTAAGTATATCTATAATTAACACATAAGATTGACATTTACGTCATCTCTTATTGCATTCATGTATACGTAGATTTTAGTTCATTAGAATTTGTCTTGCATACCTAATTATTTTTGGGATTTATTTCTTTATGACTTCACTCATGGACTGCAGTAGATGAGTGTGGAAACGAGTCACATTGTTTACGTTCTCCCATCCGCTCAAACAAAACATGAACGCACAAGTGCAAAAAGGCCCCATTTAAATGAATTTTGTAACATTCATACGCCAGAGTCATCGTTATTTTATAAGTGATCACAACATGCAAAATATTATATGATGAAAAGTTTGTCTGTCCTGTCGAAAAGCAGTCTGAGTCCTGCTTTATTAATATGCTTCTTACCTATACACTCTAAATTCGATTGATTAAAAGTATAATAAACTTGAGGAGGGACAAATCCAAATGAGATTATTAATTTCAAATCTAATAGATTTAATTTCTAAATCAATTAGACTAAAGATTATAATCTTATGTGGATTTGTCCCTCCTCATGGTCTTATATTTTAGAGTACTTTTTATATAATCCAACGATTTTAGAGTGTAAGGAAAAATAAAGTTAGACATATTATGGTTTTATTCTTCTAATTACATGAAGCAAATAAACATTTCTTATATGTTTTGTGATACAATTTCTCTAAAAAGAGAAGAGAACATTGTACAATGTATAATCTTGTTATTGAGAGAGGTAAGAACGAAGTTCGGAGTTTTCTTTGTGAGCAGGTTTTATGAAACAAAGAGGATAGCGAGAAATCCGTCCAATAAATACTTATGTGATACTCATATCATGTAAATCAGTTTCCTGGTTTGTAATGTCGTCCTTTAGTGAATCTATTCATAAAACTGTCATCCGTTACACACCCGCACGCATTTTCAGGATATATCGTGAGTGTTTCTTCTTTTTACGTTTGATATAAAGATATCGACCACTTTCGTATTATGGACGCATTCTTGTGTGTTTGTTATGCCCTGTTTGCTGTTGATGTTGTTGTTGTTGTTGTTGTTGTGTGCGTGTGTGTGTGTGTGTCAGTGTGGGGTATATGTGTGTCTTGCGTCGATTCCGATCCTTAATATTTACAGAATGTATTTGTATGACAGCTCAAGATTGCGCTAGGCCCTCACATTTATACTTCGCTTTTTACTTGTCCTATATATAGACCTTGAATTCTCACAGACCAGGAAAAACACTTTCAGAAGGGGCAGCTTCCAAGAAATACCAAGAAAGTTAAAAATATCCCTGTATGCGATACATTGGTAACGACCAAAGGAATCATTATTCGAATTATACAGGTTTAGATATTGCATCTTTATTGCGTTCAAAACAACTACATAATAAAATTAAGTTAACCTGCCTGATTTGAAAACAACAACAACAACAACAACACCAACAACAAAAACAACACCACCACCACCAAGCATTGGTACTACTTCCAAGCTATAACATTTGGACGGTTTTTTTTTTTTACGTCCGTGAAACGTTCCAAGTTCGTTATTTGGACGTTTTATCAAAACGTTTTCAGAACGTCGTTTATGTGGAAGGTTTTCGACGTGTTTAAAACGTTTCAAATGTACGTTATAAAAACGGTTTTTTATGTTTAAAAAAACAATAAAAAACTTTCGGAATTGTTAAGGACCTGCAGAAAACCATTTGGACACGCGTTATAGACGTCAGTAAAACCTTTCAAGAATATTCAAAACATTTATGTGGACGTTCTGCGGACTTCCAGAAAACCTTTGAAAACCGTCTAGAGCGTTCAAAAAAACGTTTCAACAACGTTTAAATAGTATTTTGACCCGTTCCAGAACGTTTACAGAACCTTTCATATCCGTCTAGAACGTCCAGAAAATCCTTTCAGAACGTCTAATGTTTACTTTTATTCGGTATTTAAAAAAGATATAGTTATGGATTATACAAGGCCCACTCTGGGATTAATGTATCCTAATCCTATATAATCCTGTCCTAACCTATTCCTAATGTCATACCACCTATACCTTCACTACATCCTACTCCCATTTGATGAATCTGTGTCACATTCTTTTATATACCAGCACAATGTTGTAATGCATGAAGAAATGGTTACAAAAATTAGATCACACACACCTTAATTAGGCCTATTAACACATGAAAATACCTCTTCATGACACAATTTGAAATTGTGAGTAACTGAACAATAAAAGTTCATTATTTTTAACATACAAAGTTTGAACCCAGCATAAATCTTTAGATTTCAATGTCTCTTTTATATTTCCATTAGTTTAAAGTCTTAAGTACTTATTTTAATATTCATAAATGTATGAGTATTCATGACAAAGAAAGCAATGACGAACACGTAGTGGACCAAATAAAAACGTTTTTTAAAAGTTCATTAAAGACGAAGCCGGCGTAGTAGACCTAATAAAAACATTTTGTGGACGTTTATAAAGGACGAAGACTTAGCAAACAATAAAGATTTTTGTAAAGTCCTTTCACGTTTTTAAACCGTTTTCAAAAAAAAAAAAAAATCTGTGCTTTGCGGCAAATGCTAAGTCCCAACTTTGACGTGTATGTACGTTTTAAAAACGCCCATTTTATACGAAGACAAACGAAACCTCAAAAAGTGTTTAAGTTTAAGTGTTTGCTGGGTTACTTCTTTAATCGACATTGACCAACTTCTTGGGCCAGTGACGAAATGAACTGAAATATAGAATGATATATATTTTCGGTCGAGACCTAATTTCAGGTTTCTTACATTTTTTAGTGAGATAATGAGAAACCACTTATGAAATATGAAAGACCATGTCGTTCTATGAGATCTCCAAAAAAAAAAAAGAGCGATTCTAATAAAGTGTGGGACCCATATAGTATTACGATCGCTTTGTCTTACTTTGTTTTGGGATGTTTCAGTCATTCAAAAGCTGATTTTCATCAAATAAACTTTGAATTCCTCTTAACATGGTACAGTCTGTACTATTTCATAAGTGTTTCTTTTTTGAAAAAAAAAAAGTTGAGAAGCACAGCTCTTGTCCAATATATTTATTATTACTAGTATTTTGAATGAACCACTTAGTTAACCAAAGAAGGCATTTCTCAGAGTTGTGCGTCATTCTCTTAGACTAGTTAGACTACTCTAATATAGGGTCTTAGAATGACAGACTAGTAAACGCACGTGATTTTTCGTAAACTTTACAGGGAGCTCGCAGAAAACAAAACACTTGCGATTTCGTTTGAAGTGATTTCAAGCGTTGGGTTGCTAATCCAGTCTGTCTGGGGTGTGCAAATGTGAGGCTTTGTCGTGAGAAAGTGATCTGACGGATACGGCTATTGTTCTTCGATTTGGTGAGAAAAGTGTAAATGCGTTCTTTCATACACAACACATTTGTTCTATAGATACCACTGTTTCTACATGAATCTACTTTGATTTGTAAAAACGCAATGTAACCTGTTTCAGCTTGTAGTTTAAGGTACCGTGATCAAATTGCAATTATGCTGTGCGGTATGTGACCGAGGACTAATCAGCTTAGTCCCACACTCGTATTTCTATGTATTGTGTTGGATTCCAACGTAATGGGATGGGTTTTCTGTAAATGGTGACTTTGAAAAGAGATATTCTGCAAGTAAATGAAGCCATGCGTCCACCTTGAAGCCACGTTAATATTGGCGCTGATATTATATCAGACCTTATAGAAAAAGGATTAGAAAGGATGCAAGTAAATTTACCATATCAGTTCGGGAAACCCACTCACAAGGGGGGCCCCTCCTTATAAGTAACCCGTCCCCCTTATAAGTAACCTCGTCCCCCTTATAAGTAACCCCCGGGGCACCCCTTATAAGGAGTCTCCATGCTTTTTTGCAATGCAACGCGAAAATGAAAGGACTGCGGCAATTCGCTTGATTATGTCCATAAAGCTTCACAAGTTTCCTAGTTACTCACGAAATTTGAGCAAAATCGGTTCGAGGCATCATATCTAAAATCATGGATTTAAATGCGATGTCAAACGACCCATGCGAACGCTGAAATGCGAGCGATTACTGGCGTGAGTGTCGCCAGGCGCGGCAATGCTTGAGTGCAGATGTGGCGACTGAGTACGGAGACTTTCGTTCATTCAGGTGGCTTTCAGCTATAAAGCCACCTGAATGAACGAAAGTCTCCGTACTCAGTCGCCCTGTCTGCACTCAAGCATTGCCGCGCCGCCGCGCCTGGCGACACTCGCGCCAGTAATCGCTCGCATTTCAGCATTCGCATGGGTCGTTTGACATCGCATTTAAATCCATGATTTTAGATATGATGCCTCGAACCGATTTTGCTCAAATTTCGTGAGTAACTAGGAAACTTGTGAAGCTTTATGGACATAATCAAACGAATTGCCGCAGTCCTTTCATTTTCGCATTGCATTGCAAAAAAGCGTGGAGACTCCTTATAAGGGGTGCCCCGGGGGTTACTTATAAGGGGGACGGGGTTACTTATAAGGGGGACGGGTTACTTATAAGGAGGGGCCCCCCTTGTGAGTGGGTTTCCCGAACTGATATAGGGACCCTAGTCTACCTGTTAGCCTAGACTATGGACTATTTAAATAACAATATTAACATGATTAAACTTCAAAATGTTCAAAATGTACTAACTTCTAACGTTAGACATCCACTCTCTGCTAACCCTGGTGCGCTCCTTGTACACAGTTATACTGTGGCGTTCGGCGTTCGGCGTTCGGGCTGTGTTTCACAGTTAAAATCTCAGAGACTCTCTACTGTAGCTTCAGCCAGATACTGTAAAAGTGGTAATTTTCCCAGTGTGAAAATTTTTGCGCATTTCGTGCAACCAGATGCTAGCGCGAAAATAAAAAGCACTCAGATATTTTTGCATGCCATCTGTTCCAGTAGCTAATGTCCTGATTCCACAGAATTTTGTAAAAACACACAAAATCCATCTTAACCAGCCGAGCGCGAAAAATTTACTTGCGTGAAAATATCCAATTTTACACTAGACAGTGCAGTGATACCTAAGTTTATGGATACCTATGGAAGATTCTGAATGCAGGCTGAGCCTCTGTATTCAGATCCAGGCTTAGTCCTTGAGATGAGCTGGGTCATGACCAGGTGGCGTGGCATCAAACTTAGATTAAATGGGTTCATTGTCCCAGAATTCAACTTAAAAACTGAAGACACTGGGTGCATCTATTAGATTTCTAGGTAAACTATTCCATGGTTTCCTGATACGCATGTAAAATGAGTTTCTTCTTGTAGTGGTATGTGAACGAAAAATATATAACTTTTTACTATGTCCTCTTGTGCATTTTTTTTGTAACCCAAATCAGGCACTACTTCCTGATCATATTTATGAAATAATCTAAAAACTTCAATCATGTCACCTCTCGCCCTGCGGTATGCTAAAGTTGAAAGTCCGAGGTGCCTCAATCTCTGTTCATAAGAGATCTTATTTCACATACTAATTTTGTGGCCCTCCGTTGGACATTTTCTATTAAAAGCTAATATATGTTTTTTTCAACTGATGGTTAATGCTCTCAACAGATGGTTGTTGCTCAACCTTTCCCTTGTCCAGTGACTCTTATTTGGAATTCTAGTATGTATTGAATCAAGGGACGTGTATCCCATGCATGTCTGTATAAAGCCATGACTTTTAATCATCATATACTACTTGACTAAATTTACATGTACTTGATTATGTTAATATGATGTATTGGTTTGTATTTTAGTCGAGTTAGGGCGATTTGTGGCCATGGATTACAATATTTTTGTGTTTAATACTACCTTCGTGATGGTTTTAATTTTGTATAAACCTACATGTATCTGTGCAATAGATATTGTAAGTTTGTATCGACAACAATGTGTACTGAATGGTGTAAGTTTGTTACACTGTATAATGAGTGGTGTAATTTTGTAACCCACATGAGTGCTAGATATTGTAAGTTTGTAACACTGTGTACTGATTGGTGTAACTTTCAGTCCTGTGAAGCAAGCTGCACCATGGATGAAGACGAGGAGCCACTGACATCTTCCACTCAAATCACAGCTTCAGCTGATAACAGCCAAAGAGGTTTGGAGGCAGACAAGACCAAGAGATTTTGCCACATCACAGTGGAACCAGTGATCTTCTTCATGATGCTGTGCTACGGTCTTTTTATCCCGCTCCGTCTTCAGTACCTCACAGATAGGATAGCCCAGGATCAGTTCAACATTACCTATAGCAATAGAAGCAAAAATGACATTTTGTGCCAGGAAAATGCATCTGATCCACATGTCATTATCAATAAGGAGACGGAGCACGCCATTCAACAACAGGTGAGTACTCCAACGATTAGCTTCCTTATACAGGTGTTTACTAAAGTGATACATTTATGCTAATGTGCCTCCAGAATTCACACAGTATTTGGTTATCTGCATCCTTGAAGACAGAGAAATTTGATAAAATAGAGAAAAATCTAACAAAAGATATATTTTTGATCTTGAAGTTTGTCAGCAAGCACATTTAATAAGTAGATTCACTCTTGGAGATTTCTCAATATATTTCTACTGTGAAGTATTTCCTGCTCTTCAGTGATTTTCTCTTTATCTTACAGCAAGCACAAATCTTTTGTTTCAGTCAGCTTATTAATGTTTCCTAGTCAGCATTTTGTTTTTTCTTGCTTAATTTCTCTACTTAATTTTGTGTTGTTTATGTTGTTATCATGTATATATGGGACATTTCTTTTCTTTCTTTCATTTTTCTTTCTGTACACTTTCGCCCTGTCTTTGTAATTTTGTGATTGTTAACTTTAACTGTATAATTCTGCAATTTTTTGAACTAGATTCCTTTCTAGATTCCTTTCTTTCCCTCTCTCTTACTCTAGATCTTAAACTTTCTCCTTTTATAATTTGTTGTCTGTTGTTTTCTCAGTCATCTTCTTGCACTCATTTTGCATTTTTTCTGGGCTTAGTTCATGGCCTTGTTTCCATGGTAATCAGACAATTTCTGATGGTTTTTTAGGTATTGCTGTAGTCTCTGTACTTGAGTTTAGCAACCTCTCACCCAGCGCTTTTCTGACTCTCTTTTAGGTGTCGCTGTAGTCTCTGTACTTGAGTTTAGCAACCTCTAACCCAGCGCTTTTCTGACTCTCTTTTAGGTGTCGCTGTAGTCTCTGTACTTGAGTTTAGCAACCTCTAACCCAGCGCTTTTCTGACTCTCTTTTAGGTATTGCTGTAGTCTCTGTACTTGAGTTTAGCAACCTCTAACCCAGCGCTTTTCTGACTCTCTTTTAGGTATTGCTGTAGTCTCTGTACTTGAGTTTAGCAACCTCTAACCCAGCGCTTTTCTGACTCTCTTTTAGGTATTGCTGTAGTCTCTGTACTTGAGTTTAGCAACCTCTAACCCAGCGCTTTTCTGACTCTCTTTTAGGTGTCGCTGTAGTCTCTGTACTTAAGTTTAGCAATCTCTAACCCAGCGCTTTTCTGACTCTCTTTTAGGTATTGCTGTAGTCTCTGTACTTGAGTTTAGCAACCTCTAACCCAGCGCTTTTCTGACTCTCTTTTAGGTATTGCTGTGGTCTCTGTACCTGAGTGTAGCAACCTCTCTCCCAGCGCTTTTCTGCACGACCATGATTGGAGCACATAGTGACCTTGTGGGTAGAAAGGTTGCCCTCATAGTCCCATCCATTGGATTCTGTGTCTATGCTGCCGTCTATCTTGTTGTCACTTTGCTGGAAAAAGATATAGCATACCTGCTGATTGGTAAGCCATTTTAGACGTATCTTCCATTTTACACGTATCTCCCATTTCACACACATATGGAGTTTATATGCTCTTATGTATTTGCAGCAAAAATTAATGTCTCAGATTAAAAAATATGAAGACGGAAATGTTTTCTGTAATAATGTTAGAATGAAAAAAACAAAACAAAACACAAAACTTTAATGTTATTAGGCCTAATCATCTGACAGTGATTTGACCTTTCACATTTGACCTTTGACCCTTACAGGTCACTTTGCCCTTGGTGTATGCGGAGACTTCTCCCTACTCCTGGCTGGATGCTTTTCCTACATGGCTGACATCACCACTAAGAAGGAGAGAGCTTTCCGAATCATCCTCCTCGATTGTCTGAGCTTCACGGCAGCCGGCATCGCTCAGATTGGGGTGGGGTACTGGATACAAGCCTCCGTAAGTATCACACACTGCTTATGCCTCTTTTTTGTTTGTTTGTTTGTTTGTTTGTTTGTTTGTTTGTTTTTACCTGTTGTGGCTGTCTTTTCTGTCCAGTCCATCAAGATGGCTCAGTTCCAGACCTCCAAACTAAATTCTGAATTTGGAGGAAAGAATCTGAATTTTGACCATTCCCAAATCGTGTTTCATTTGGAGTTTCCTATCTCTATCATTTTACTACACACTGCAATGGGATCTGCTCTTTCTTTCATATTTTTGAGCCAAATCATCCCTATTTTGCAGTCAGAAAGGTTGGGAGGTCTGCAGTTTGTTGCTTATCTGGCTTTCAATCAAATTGAATTCAAACGGTTCAAGAGTGGGTTTGAATCTCAGAAGTCTTACTGAGCAATGTTGTGTGGAAGCATTCCGTCCCCTGTAGCAAGAGGCAAACACTCTGTCCCTCGGATAGGACATAGAATGGAAGACGTGTGTGAGAGAGTCACAACTCATGCATAGTTTCTATGTACACTAAAAGATACCGCTTCATTCTTTCATTGTTAATAGCGGGTGCATTAACCAGGTGAGGTACTTACAACTGGACCCCACTGCAGATCAGCTATTCATATTGCAGCTAGATATGGGCTATCTAGCCATCTTGTCAAACAGAAAATGAAACAATCAAATTAGCAAGCAAGTGAATTGTCATAGAATCAGTCAGCTAAAGCTTATAACTAGTACATGTAGGTCCAGCTAACATGGTTCCTCTCAGGAAGTTTTCAGTACTCTGATTAATGAAAGAAATTAGTGTAAAACTGGCATTTTATACTTTTGTTAATGCTATGTCTAAAGTAAGATTCACTAACATTGGTAACATAGAAAGCAAAGAATACAGTGTATTGATATCCTGACATGCTCATCATGGCTGTACATATCATACAATGCACATCTTTAAGCCTATCAGTTCTTTACAAGTTGTATACAGGGAAACTATGTACATGAAGATGGAAGCCAGCTTTTTACTCAAGACCTCATGATAGCAGTCACAGCAGTTAACATACATAGATATGTATATGTGGGACTACATATCACCACTACTGAATTGTGAGACTTTACAGGATGAGGAAGTATTGGACTCAGATAAAAGATTTGATGGGTTGAAGGCATTGAGAGAAAAACATGGGATGAATGAAAGTAAAAGTGAATAAATTAAATGAGAATATAGATTGTTTGGCTATTTCCTGATTTGGCACAAAATGGCAATCTTAGTGATGTGATGCTAATATATCTTGCTGTACTCCTTGTGTGCATACTGACATCGATGAGTTCTGATTGATCAGATGGTCAGGACATTTTTTTTTTTTTGCTTAATGTGATGAGATATATGAACAAGTTGATGATGTCACAATCATGTCTCTTGGTCCCATTCAAAACAAATCATGTCAGCCATGTCAGAATGGAAATTTGATATCATGAGAGTCAGGATAGTGGTAGAAATGTACAATTATTGCATGTGACAAGACTTGGCATAGTATGGAGGAATTAAAAAATGAATGAAAAGAGTTTGCTTTTGTACTCTTAGGAGTATGATTCTTACAAAGTGAAATGCTTTTGATGGGTGTCTGCCAGTATATTTGAATGAGAGTATCTATCAATTTTGTCTTAATCACTTCTTATTTTCTAAATTCTCTGTATCTCCCAGGGGTTTCTTTATCCTTACGTCTTCATCCTAGCCTGTGTTACCATGACAACATTGTATGTCATCTTCCTGGTACCAGACACTCACCAGAGGTCATCGACCTCCGTCATCCATGCTAGAGACGCTCCGAGACGCATCCTGAACCTCATCCAGAGCAACACACACCAACGCCGTCTTCCTCTCCTCATAGCAACCATCGTCATGGTGATAAGAGTCCTCGTCTTCTTCTCTCTCCCGAGCCTGACCATTCTGTACGGCATGGGGGATCCCTTCTGCTGGAAACCCTGGATGGTGGGAATCTTTAGTGCAGCACAATACGTTTCTGGTGCTTTAGGTGTGACCACCATTTCGCTTTATTTCTTATAATTCTTTCTTTGAGTCATGTACAACATCTCCATAAGTTATGATGGCATGATCGGTTTTTTGTTTATGTTGAGGTTTATTTGATTATTTCACATTTGTATGTATGACAAGAATATTATTGATGATTTGTATTTTCAGCTATTTCCTTAATTGTTGGTTTATAATGTTGTATAGTTATCTCTCTTTTGTTGGCCTGTAACCTACGAGTGGTCAGTTCACTTTTCATCCAGTTTCTGATGTATTTTCTGGCCACCCCCATCCAGCTGAATACCTGCAATAGTCTTCTCAGTAGGTCACCAACTTATTCTCATTAAAAAGGAGATATACTACAGTAGTTCAAGTTGTTCTTTCTTTAGCATTTCAAGAGCTCAAATTTTTCTGAAGCAGGTAGAGTTTGCCATAGACTAAACTGACTACAATCTACTTCCTCATATTTTGCCAAAGTCTCACCTATTTCTTGTAAGATATAAGTTTCAGTTTCTACAGCTGTGCACATGATACTTAAAATGTAATCCATACACCGATCCCGACACTCAATAGCAGGCTATCCTGATACCTGTGATGACTGTTTATCTCAAAGCTTTTGAAACTCCTTCCTACAGAATAAATGCGCAAGTGCCTTAGGTTACTCATAGTTGAGATTATAAGATTCATTGTAAAAGAAACTTCTCATTCTCAGTGTGAGACGATCATGTGACAGAAAGTATTATCTATCATGGCAGACTGGTGTATAACTACATTACCAGGAAATGATAATTCAAGATTGATTTACACAAGTACCTGTAGATATTCTTTGGGGGATTTATATCCTAGGGTAATCTACTGCATTCGCCATATACTGCAAAACACAACGTTTTCACAGGAATTGAAATTTTCGTGAGTTGCCTCTAACATTCAATGTATATAGTGTACACAAAAACTTTCGCATGCATTTTAATTGCAAGAATTTTGGCTCTGACGGAATTTGCAAAATTAAAAAGCACACGAACATTCATCGTTTTAAGGTATTTAGCGAGTCTAAATTTTTGCGAATGTGGACTTCAAGATGGTTTTGCACATGGTCAAATTCGCAGTCATGAAGCATAATACTGTATGGAGAAAAGTATACACGCACGTCACATTCATGTTGTGATCTGAGTCAGTATTTTTATGTATCTTTACATTTGCGAATACCACCTGACTCGCGAAATTTCGCAAAAAGAAAAACCTTGCAAAATACTTGGCGTATACAGTAGATGAGACAAGTTTTTGGACTGAGGAGCTGATGAAAGCTTTTAGAAACAACAATTTCTCACCATACTATGTCTCTGTATTTAGCCTTGTCCCAAAGATCAGCAGTGTGTCTGGTAATATACTCTATATATTTCACAACAATAATGATTCTCAAATTATACATATAGGGCTAGCAGTGTCATTTCATAAGTGCTTGAAGGTACAATTGAGAATGACAAAGTGAAATACTGATATCCTTGTGCAAAATAAAATCTAGTTCCTTTATTTCCAGCGTTGAATATGACAGACAATGTGGTATGAGTACCAATATTTTTACGAGCTGAGAAAATTACAAACATCATATGATGGGAAAAAAATCACAAAAACTTAAACACAGTGAAATATTCTGTGTATACAGTATATGATTTACACCCCAAATGCAGGTTAGGGACATATAAAGTATGGAAAGAAGAGTACCGGTACTTTGCGAGTTAATGTGTTTGGTGAATATTTCACATGGTTTTTATTTTCGCAAATTTCACGAATTTTAAACACGCAAAAAGTATTGAGTCTGATGCTGACTTAAATGTGACATGCATGCATACATTCTCCTATCAATATGGTCTTCCACAATTGTGAATTTAACACTTGTGAAATTGTTGGGAAGTCAAAATTGGCAAAAAAATAGACTCCCTAAATATATGGCATATTCAGTAGCAGTCCTTGCTGCCTCATGTAATGAGAGACAATAGATCTAGAGATCATAGTTCAATGACCCCACTGGTGAATGGTTCGTGTCATGTGACCTGGTTTCTGCAGTAGATCATGCCATGTGATCTCACCTACATAGTCCCCTGATGGGAACTGTGCCCAAGATTTGATTAGACTGTTTAAAGGACAAGTTCACCTTCATAAACATAAGGATTGAGAAAATGCAACAATATTAGTAGAACACATCAGTGAAAGTTTGAGGAAAATTGGACAATCGATGCAAAAGTTATGAATTTTTTAAATTTTTGTGTTGGAACCGCTGGATGAGGAGACTACTACAGCTTGTGAGTCATATGCGTACAACAGTATAAAGAAAATATAAAAGAAAATTCAACATATTTTCACTTTTTTCGCATAATAAAAGAGCAATTGACTTGCCTCTTTCTCAAGGCAGGGGGAATAATATTACCCATAACATTTATCGGTAACGAGTCAGGGGAATTTGTACTTTTTTCAAAAGATGGAATTTTGTGAAATTCTCTTGATATTTTCCTTATATTGTTGTACGCATGTGACATCTAAGTTATTCATACACTGCAGTAGTCTTCTCATCCAGCGGGTACCGCACAAAAACTTCAAAAATTCATAACTTTTGAACGGATTGTCTGATTTTCCTCAAACTTTCAATGATGTGTTCTACTAATATTGCTACATTCTCTCAATCCTTATGTTTATGAAGGTGAACTTGTCCTTTAAGAGCCAAAGATCGTTCACCCTGTTTAACCCTTACTTTGCTTTGGTTGCTGATTGGCACGCACTTCATCTTTGGCACAGATTGTTGGAAATTAATGGCAAATGAACGGAGATTAAGTAATCCCCCCAATCCCTACTGTATCACCGTTGGACTGAGGCACTTGCTACACCTGTGTGGGCTTCACAAACTTTACATCTGGGTCAAATGGATGGATTTATCAAATGCTGATGAAAAATTTTGACAAGCTAAGTCAAGTGCCTTGGAATGTAAAGGGTTAAATGAAAAATGTTCACTTTTATTTCTTTCAGTTTCTAGCGTATTTCCATATGTGTTATTCTTCAAATTTTGTGTGTTTACTTGATGTTACTTTTTATCGTCTCTGGGAATTTTACTTCTCTCATTTTCTATCCAGGAATGATCATTGGGGGCAAAGTCCTCAGCAAGCAGCTTGGAGATGGTAGTCTTATTCAAGTCGGTTTGATTTCTTCAATCTTATGCATCGTCCTGACTGGTGCTGCTAAAACGAATGCACTTCTCTATGCAGGTATGAAAAAATGATCAGTGAGGATCTTTACATGCTTTCTTGTATGTGTTTAGATTTACATGAAACTAAACTGCTATCTTTATGTATGTGTGTGTGAATTAGAACCTTGTTATTATGAGAATGGATACACAGTATGTAACAAAACCCTCTCATATAGAGGTGAATTTACAGGCCTAAGCTCTATATCTTTCTTTGCGTTTATAATATATGATGAGAAGCCTCATAAAACAGGTAACTGTCATGAATTGAGGTTCTCGTGATAGTGAAGTTCCACTGAATGTCGTATTTTTATTTCTTTGCGTTGGCAAAATATTGTATTGTGCAATCAAACCTATCTAAAGTTGCCATCCAGGGGAGACGGGAAAAGGTGGCCATTAAAGACAGCTTGCACCTGTATACAGGTTCTTTATCATGGCTTTTCTGTAGAAGGAAAGTGTTTATATTTTCTGGTTACAGCAGGTGACCACTGTGGACAGGTGGTCACTAAGACTGCTGGCAGCACATTTTCAAAAGTTTGGAGGGGGACACTTTTGGGTCTCATGAGGTAACAAGGGAAAAAAAAAAGTCTTCATTGCAACTTCTGGTGTCACTTCCTGGTTTCTTCAGCTGACAAGCAAAAAAAAAAAGTCTTCAGCACAAAAAACATAACCTTACCACACTCACACTTCAGGGTTTCTATGTATTTCTTTCTAGTGCCACTTATGCACTTCCAGGGTAAAACAAAGTTGGGCAGGGGGACCTTAAGTTATGATACCTTATTCCTTTGTATGGTGCAAAAAAGTAGGCCCCCCCCCCCCCCCCCCCCCCCCCGTTCCCCCAGCCCTGACTAAGGCAGGTTTGACTGCATATTTACGATTATGTGACAGTTACAGTATTTCTGTATGCAATTCGTAAACATTTATCTGATTGAAGTGAGATGACTTTTCTCCGTTTATCTCTGTGATAGTAAAAGCCATTGGTCTCTTTCAAGCTTAAAATGTGATCACTGTTCTTTGTTTGTTTTCCTAGTCCCAGCCGTTGGTCTCTTCCGAGCTCTCTCTCTACCGATGTTGAGAACTGTGATGTCCAAGCTGGTGTACCCTTCAGAACAAGGTTTGACCATGTCCATGTTTTGACCATCACTCTAGTGGTCTAGGGATGCTCTCTTGAAGCTTCTGTCAGGGTTATGCAATGTGAATAGCATGAAATGTTACTCCATTTTTATGCCTCCGCCACGAAGTGGTGCCGGAGGCATTATGTTTTCGGGTTGTCCGTCCGTCCGTCCGTACGTCTGTACGTACGTCCGTACGGACGTACGTCCGTCCGCTTTCGTTTACGCGATAACTTGAGTAATATTTACTGGAATTTTACCAAACTTAGTCCAAGTATGAAGTATGATGGGGCAACGATTTGATAAGATTTTAGGTGAAATCGGCGAAAGTTCAAAGGTCAAAGGTCAAGGTCAAATCATGAAATTGTATCCGTTTACGCGATAACTCCAGACTGTATGGAGCAAATTTCACCAAACTGTGTTGGAGGATGATGTATGATGGGACAATTACTTGATTAGTTTTTCAGTGAAATCGGACAAAGGTCAAAGGTCAAAGATCAAGGTCAAATCCTAAAATTTATCTGTTTATGTGATAACTCAAAACTGGATGAAGCAGCTTTCACCAAACTTGGTCCAAGGATGATGTATGATGGGACAATTAGTTGAGTAGATTTTAGTGACATTGGCCAGAGGTCAAAGGTCAAAAGGTCAAGGTAAAATGCTACAAATTTTGCAATTTCCCCCATATCTATGCAATGCCCGAAGGTATTTTCTTGAAACTTGGTGTGGACATGTACTACTGCGTAAAGATTCTCCAGAGAGAGTTTCATGTCATAAGGTCAAAGGTCAAAAGGTCAAAGGTTAGGTGAAAATGTTGCAATATCACTTTTCTCGCAAATGGTTCAATGTATTTTCATGAAACTTGGTACATACGCATGTACTGTCTGGCAGGGATTATCTAGGGAATTTAGGGGTCATGGGTCCATAGTCAGGGGTCAAAGGTCAAGGTCAACTCCTCAAAATTTTACTATTTCCTTCATATACTAGTATATGCAATGCTTGCATTATTAGTTTCAAAACTATGAACATGCATTACCTGATGGAGATTCTCCAGGAAATTTCCAGCCAGAAGGTCAAAGGTCAAAGGTTAAGGGTCAAAGGCCAGGTTTCAATGCCCCCCCCCCCCGAAAAAAAAATCTATTTTGTACCGTTATCACACTCTTTTTTCATACCTTTGAAATTACTCAATGCATAAACTTCCCCAAAATTCCCCAAATATGTATACCTGCACTCTTAGAAAATTATAGCAAATCCAGTTCAAGACATTTCTGACAAACCTGTCATTTCAATATTTTGCCAGTTATGTGAAAATGTCATGGATCACACATTGTGAAGACATTGTACTATACGCGTATTGGGAGAATCATGCATTATGGCGGAGGCATCAGTCGCCATAGCGACATTTCTAGTCTTTTATACTTTAACATTTGTTCACTTGTATTATGCAGTCTTGTAGAAGGTAAAAGGTATAAACCACTTTCCAAGCATGCCGTTTCATTCTTAAAATTTATGTCGATTCCTGTATTGTAGAAGTTGTTGTGGTATGCAGGGCTCAACATTAGCAGAGGTCTTTTAGCCTGGGGCCACTTAAAGTTGATATCGGGCCACCAAACTTCTGAAAAGGTTGGTATTTGATGGCCAGATGGGGCAACCAAGATTCAAAGTAGATTGTCATGTTTCCTTTTATTTTGGGCCACTATATTTCTTTTTGAGCCACTAAAATCTTGGTCAGATTTGAAGAATTCAGTGGCCCCAGAGAGAAAAGTTGGTGTCAAGTCTTGTGGTATGATAGTAAAAGTTTGTTTTATTTATTTAATGATGAGCTGTTCCTGCTGTGAAAGAAAATTCTTTTCTAATTTACCAACATATTTGACAAGTTCTTGAATAATAACTGGGTATGTAATTAATTTGTGATTGCAGTGAGGTCAAAAATACAGAAATCTGTTTCTTCATCAGGATTCCAAATCTGTTCAAACAGAAACTCGAAGCCAAACTGTTCCAGCATAATAAAGATGTGTGTATGTGTGATATGAACTCTGATTAGTTTGCTGTGAATGAGCTTATTAACTCTTTATGTGCCATGGTGGAAAACCCCCGTGTGCCACATTATTCTGAGACACCAACGTAGTCATGCGTTGAGGAAACATTCTGTTATTCAAATCTATGTAACTTATAAAGATTTATGTTTAATTGTAGACAAATTGAGCGAAGTTGTACAGAAAATGCCAAGGTTTGCATTGATATAAATTCTATGACATATCTATAATTGCTTTTCTTCAAATGCCCAGTAGCTACATTACCGTAAATGCAGAAAATACAGTATGAAACACTGTTAGCCAATCACCACATGAAATGCAAGCTATGGACGCGAGGAACAGAATCGCGAGAAACGCTTTCATCATACTGTGGCATTCGGCAATTTATCGATCGGTTTAGGTGGTTTTGAGCGTTTGAGCAGAATATGCGAAGTTGGCACGCCGTCGACTGAGTCGTGCGTGCGAATGTGGCACATAAAGAGTTAAGAAACAATTATTATTATTATTATTATTATTATTATCATTATTATTATTATTATTATCATTATTATTATTATTATCATTATTGTTGTTGTTGTTTCTGTTGTTATTATTTATTATAATTATTATTATAAGTAGTAGTAGTGTAGCACTGCTCCACTACTACTACTTCTTCTACTTCTGCTACTACTACTCAACATGTTCAAGTTTTCTGATCTGTAATTCACTTGTTTCTCTCTAGGAGTGATGTTTGCCTGTATCGGATGCCTTCAAAGTCTTACGATGGTCATCTCGCCCGTCACATTCAACAACATCTACTACGTTACTATTGACGTCTATCCCGGCATCGTCTTTTTTGTCATGGCAGGTTGCCTGGTAGTGGCAAGTTTGTTGACCATGTGAGTATTGTAACCATGGTCATGCTCCAAGATAGATGCTAATTATCATAATGAATAGCATAATGACAGCAATAATAGTCTTATTTACCTAGGGTAGCCTCTTCAGTGTTGCCACTGCTCTACCAGAGGACCCTGCCATTATTATTACCCTAGCGATGATAGGTACTCATTTATTCACCTGGGTCGAGAGGGACATGGTGGGTAAAAACATTTTGTCCAAGTACGTAAGCGCAGGGCGGGATTCGAGTTTGGATCCTCTACTCGGGAGTCTATCCACTATGCCCCCCCCCCCCCCCACAATGCAGAATGCATACTGATGAGTAGAATGATAACATATAGTAATATGTAGTATCGCAATATTTTACCATGATGATGTACAAGTAGATATGATTCATTGGTTATAATTTTTATATTAAATTGAATTCTACTGGTATACGTATGAACATGATTTTTATCATGGCTGCAATTCAAACACTGAATATTTGTCTCTTTGATCAGTTTGGCAGTTTGTCAGTCAGGTTCTTATTTTGTTTATTTTTTCATTCATTTATTTTCTGTTTTATTTTCACAGGGTAGCCCTTTTTTACTATAGGGCCCTGCATAAAAACAATACAAAATTCAGTACATACAAAGTTGAGTACAAAAGTACAGTTAGTCAAAAAAACAAGGAGAAAAAGCACCACACATGGCTTACAAACTCAATACAAAAAAAAAAAAAGTATGCATATGTATAAAATGCTAAATTACAAGTAAAAGTATTTAACGAAAAGGCCCGGCTGTCATTTTAGCTCCAAAATACTTTGTTTCATTTATGACACTGAAGATGTGCGTAGAGAAGAAGAGGTTGATATTTTGAATTCATTCCCTCACATAGCCTGTGACACAGTTTATCCAGTGATTCTAAACACTCAGTGATCGAGGCAATTCAAAATAATTTCATCCCTGCTTTCGCTAAGTAGGACTGAGTCATACAATGATGCATACATTACTAGATCCTCATCTTCCTCTTTGTCTGTTCCTGTATGTGCTGTTTATATACAATGTGTATCTGTATCACTTCATGTGCTTATTAGAGTCATAAAATAGTCTTGTACTTACCTCGGGGTTTTCCCCTACCAAGTCACCCACAGACGGGTTTGAATTGGTACACCATCACAATTTCCATATTCACCTTGTGATTGTGAAACTTTAAAAATAAATACAAGAAAAATGAATCTGAAAGTCTCATAATGAAGAGAGATCTTAACCCGTTGAGGACGAGTCCTGAGTATACTAGTGCAGGTGTCCGTGGGAAATGCGTGTTGTAGCAAAATCAGTCTGTCCTCAACGGGTTAACATCTGAAAGCACAATGCAGTGAAGAGTAAACAATATTGGCCTATTGCAATCCCTCCTGCTTAGAACCACCCCTAAGGGAAATGGAATGACCCCTGTGTGATGAACTCTCCATGATAGGATTCTACAGTATAGAAGATCTGGTTTATTTACCCTTTGCCCCCACTCACTTGCACACACTTTGACCTTGTGTTTGTTCCTTACCATGGGTTCATGACCTAGGGATGTTCTATTTCCTTTAGGGGTGGCTGTAGGCAGGAGGGATTGCTTTTGGCCAATTTTGTTACAGAATGATAATGCCAGGGTTCCTGATAAACTTTTGGTTTGAAATATTTTCTCTCTTTCTCCCTCACCTTCCTCTAGTATCCTTCAAGTCAAGAAGCAAGAATCATCATTCCTTCTTCTCCAAGATCCCTTGACAACCAGTGTCAATGGGAATGGGCGGAGCTTGGTGACAGGTCGTCCCCGTAGCAACCAAAGTGTCTCCTCAAAGGAGGGATGATCGTCACATGACCTTTATGAGACATTCCTCCGCTAGCTTGTAGACAAGTATCAGCACAATACTCACTGTCAGCACCCAGAAGGATAAAAACTGTGAGTGGCATTCTGAAAGAAAATGATTATTTGCAGACTATCAGAAAAGAGGGAGAAGCTTGGCAGACATGGACGGCGCCCTCTGTAGGTTACTGGAGAGAATTGTAGCATCAATCAGAAAGCCCCCTCTCTGGATTGCTGGAAATAATTTTAGCACAAATCAGCTGAGAGTTGAATAGATTTGAAGCAAAATACAAAATTCTTTTATTGACTTGTTATGACAGAGATATGTCATTATGAGAATTGCATGCACAAAGGTAGAGAAATGATACTTTGGATGATATCGTTATAGCAGAATTCACATTTTGCAAAACATAGTGGAGCTTCTCTACACAATATTGTGCTTCATGTAGTTTGGGCAGTGTGACTGCAAACTTCCTAACAAGTTACCACACGAAACTTCATTCTAAACATCGTGCATGCGCTTGGGAAGTTTCTTACTTCTTGCGAAACTATGCAACGTATTGTATAGTGTGGCCTCGCAGGGCTGAAACTTCAAGAAGTTTGTTACATGATTATAGCCATTTTATATTTACACACATTATGCATTATTTTGCACATTGTTGCCTATTTGCATTTTAAATATTTATGGAGGCCATGCAGTTTTTGCCCATGTAGAGTGTTAGAGATGGTAACTATGGGTACTTTCACATTACTCAACTATGTGTAGTTGTGTCTGTTGTATGATCACGTGCCAAGACTTGTGAAAGCTTTCAGTGAGTATAGGAAGCATAGTTTTGTGTAAACTGACCATAGTGTTTGAGACCTGTAATTTCTTGTATCCAATATAGTGTGGTGGTTATCAGCTGTTTTATGACTGTAAGCATCAGTCAGAAATGGATCCAGCCAATTATTTTTCCAACTTTCATATTTCTCAGTTAGCTTCTGATATTTACTGCAAACAAGATGAAGAAGAAACGTGATATGAAAAAAGATTTTTCGCTGCTTTGTAATAAACCAGAAGTATAAAAAAACAAAAAATATTTATGCATAGCCAGATCCTCTTAAATGCTGAATTTGATCCAGTGACTTCTCAAAAAATATTTAGCAGCAGGTTTTTATACCTGAGAGTAAAGAAAAATAAACCCACACTGTTACCCTTGTAAGAGATATATCTTTATAAGCCCACCATGATTCAATGACAAGGTATATAGGAACTATGTATTCATTTGACCTTTGACTCTGTCTCAACTCTGAGCCTTGATTTTTGCCAAATAGTTTTGTAAATTCATGGAAGCTTACTAACCGTGATAACTTTTGCTGCTTGTGTATCTTTTGCAATGCAGTTCTTTGCATGATGAAAATAGAAATAAATGAATAAAATGTGGTATATGCTCCACGGTTAAGGTCAAAGGTACCTGAAAATTGGGTAAAATGTCATTTTCTAGCCATAACCTCTGCTTGGAAATGTTGTTTATTATGATGGAATGAAATGATTGGGAAATATGTAATACAGTCAACTCTGTATACCCAGTAAGTCAATTGACAGCGCTGAGAAAAACACAGCGACTTCATTACTGATAGGTGATATTCGAATTCTTCATGTGCAGAGGAATACCGCTGTAACACATGTAAGGCTGTGAATGTAAATTGGGACTTTTTATCATCTTTGACTTAGGCGATCATTTGACTCATGCCTCGACGACTTACGCGGGGTTGACTGTATGTATCAAAGGAGAACCCATAGGGTCAGAGGTCAGAATCAGTGAACTTGCAGGGAACGAAAGTAAATTCCTACATTCATTACCCTCTACGTGATTACATACAACTCATTGTACCTCTTACCATCAGATGCTATAAGATGTTAGGATGTCATGATAAGATGTTGACATACAAATTAACATTGATGCAGAGAACGACTTTTGTCACCACATTCTTAGATACATTTGTCAAGTCATGCGCACTTGTTTCGCTAAAGGTCAGATCTGCCTACACCTAAAGAGAGGAATACTATATACTTCCAGTGGCAAGGTATGTAACATGAATACGGGTTAACTAGAGAACAGCTCTGTGTTTGGTAAACAAGGTATTTGTTCTTGTTCTATTAAAGAAGTAAATTCTTGTTACAGGGGAACTTTTGTGTGTAGGACCACTAATGCCCCGTTTATACTAAGCAAAAAGGGGGTTTTGAAGCCTCCTATAACAGCTTGAGCAGACTTTCAGCTCAGTATTTAAACAGACAAAAGGAGATCAGATCAGATCAGATCAGGTCAAGTTCTGAAACCACCTACAGGAGGTGGTTTAGAGCCTGCTATAGCAGCCTCTGTTGCAGTATAAACGCTACGGGGTTCGAGAAGCCGCTTTTTAGCCAACCCGGAAGCTATAGCTGAAGGTCATCGCCTGCTGATGTAACCAACCCAGACGTCTCGACCAATTCCCGCTGAAGAAAGCAGCACAACTTGCACACTCATGCTCAAAAGCCTGCGCCATGTATCGGAAGATGAGGAGCCAGTTGGGCCTGCTAGGTCCTGCTAGGGTCTGCTTTTGGTGAACAGTATTAAACAGACGAGAGGCTGCTTCTTCGAAGTGGGCTTTCGAACATCCTCGAGGAGGCTCTGAAACCCACTAGCAGTATAAATGGGGTATCAGATTCCTTCATACTGGGTATCGCGTTATATCAGGGATAAAGATAAAGACTGCTTGTAAAGAGGAATTGGACCTCTAAAATGACCTTGTTATATCAGTTATCGTGCTGTATCGAACCTCTTGTAACAAGGTTCTTTTACCTGGTAGATGTTTTTCTGACTAATGGAAGCCACAACCAAGAAAATGCAAGGATATAAGTCAGAACTACTACTTATATGTGCAAAATGTGCAAATAATTTGAGCTTTAAAATTCAGTAGATGCTATTTGATGCCAAATTTTTCACTTGCTGATATTCAAACCAAATATAGGGAGATGAGGAAAAATAGTTTAACATGAAAGCAAAAAGAAAAAAGCATTGAAATCTGTCAAAGTGAATTATTATATGCCTTGATAATTTCTAAAGTTATGTGTATATTATGTACATTGTATAGCCAATGATTTGTGCTTATTCCTTCATCTATTGTGCACTGTACTTAATAATTGTGAGATTTTAACTTGATAGCAAATTATAAATCGTACAGCATTTCTTTCTTTTCGTTCAAAGGGAATGTGCATTAACCCTAAAAAGACTGGGGGGGGGCCTAAAAGGCCCCCCCCTCGACATTTCGCGCGATTACTCTGCAACACGCAATGCTCTCGCCGCGATGTTCTATGACTTTTTTCTTTCGAGTTTCCCGCACATTTTGACACCAAATTTGTGACGCCCGGGGGTACGGTTCTGAAGTTACATAACTTTTTGTACATGCACGTGAGGCCGAAAATGGCTCAAAAATGTGATTTTGTGTACAAAGTCAATGCAAATTGAGTTTTTTCACATGGTTCACATAAATATGCTTATTTTTACTCTCAATGACTAAAATTAATTTGTTTTAGGAGTATTATGCTTCAAAAAGTGTCTGCCACAAATTTTGTTTAAAAAAATAACAAAAACAAAAGGTCAAAAAAACAAAGAAATACATAAGAAATTCATAAAACAATAAAATAAATAAGAAATTAATTTTGATACCGAATTTTTTTTCAAGTACATTTGCTGAGAATGCCACAAAGAATAATTAGACCAAAAATGAGCATTTTTGGAGCTTTATTTACTGATTTAGATCAAAGAGTCTGATTTCTTGCATAAATTAGCATAATTAATCAAAATAAAATAAAAGAAGACTATTTTGTCAAATTTAAATATACGATCTTGTAGATTACATCGCACACTACCATTGTGCAAATTTCCGCGGCGATCGCGCGATCCACGGCCGAGATCTTAAGGGGGGGCCCTTTAGGCCCCCCCCCAGTCTTTCGAGCTATCAAAATAGCCCAGTCTTTTTAGGGTTAAAGCATCTACATTTGATTTAATGGAGTTTGCATTGTTATTTTACTAGGCATGTTATTTGACAAGGTAATAAGTGAAGTATTTATATATTTTATGTGTGAGTGTATATATCAGATATATATTTTACATTGCGATGTATAAAATGTTATTTTCATGGCACCTGGGTAGTGGATATTTCTAGAGGATTACCAAGATTGTATATTTGTACATAAGTGCTATAAAAAAAAGTTGCACGACAAATAAAAAGTGTTAGTTCAGCTCTGTCCACCTTTTCTCCTGATAATGATGCTTTACTGCATATTACAACTATGCAAGGAAATATGCATGCACAACAGAAACTTGTACATTACGGAATGCTTTTTCACGAGAGAATTTGATTTTTTTCAATTATAATATTTAGAGTGCATCTGTAGCATGAAGAAAAAAAAAAGTGAAGTAAAAGCAGCAATAATGAGTGCAGCTATTTCACATGTATTGTACCTTGAATTGTTCCAGCAATTTCTTACTGGATTGTCACAGAGTAAGTTTGTACAGTGTGGAATGCCCAAGTCAGACAAGTTTTATGGTAAAGAGTTCTATTCCATTTCCACCATATCTGGAGAGAGTCAGGGATAGGTTTTACAATTGTATTGAAGAGAACACCTCTTCACTCTCCACCATATCTGGAGGCATCTAGACCTTGTTACAAGGGATGTGTATGAGTCTCCTGTGTGAGGTTTACCCTTTCTGTGCCAGGACTTCAGACAGTGTGTACAAGACTATGGCGTTTACTGTGCCAGTCGACACACCAAGCACCTTTGAATGCTTCTACCGCATGTCCCCCCCCCCCACCCCCCCCCAAAAAAAAAAAATAAAATAAAAATTACAACGGCACCCCCTGCAACTAAATTTTTTAAAAAGGGAATCAATCCAAACACAATTTCAGGGTATGAAACTATAACTCATTGCCCACATCTTTAAAAAAAAAAAGAAAAAAAAAAAAATTGATTTGCTTCAGTGTTCAAAGAGAAACAAGGATTTTTATAGAACAAGTCAGGAATCCCTTCCCTCCAAGTTCTGTCTATTGTGTTTACACATTAATATGCAGGTCCAAGATCATCCAAGTGCTAAATTTGGAAGAATCAGACTCATGACATGCTTTAACACAATCCGTATTTCTCTGTGACTGTTCAACCAAACTGAATGGGGTTTTCTGCAAAAGAGAGCTAAGATGTTAATTCAAGACCCTGAAGTAGCATTTAGACGGTTTAATCTTATTGGGTGTTATCAATGCAAAAATCTGATTTTGATTTTTCGGACATACCGTACAGATAAATGGCAATGTATAAATGCTGTTTCATCATCATCATCATCAAAGCACACATTTAAGGATTAAATTGATTCGCAGTGTGTGATAAGCGTGATAAGCATGCAGTGTGAGGCTGAAGCACTTGTGTTGATTGAGATTGTGAAAAGTGCAATCACAAAATGTGCAGATATAGCTAACTTTTGTAATTAATGCAATCGTTAATTAGTAAATGCTGTCAGTATTACTCATTTTCATTGTTATTTTAGTAATAAAATCACAAATATTACAAAGCAACACAAAGATACATTATATGCTTATTTTCATTCTTGAACTCATTTTTATGGCTTGTGTTTCCATTATTCTGTTGAACATATTACTTGCTGGTGGTTTGTAACCATGGTGATATCCTTCAACCCAAACATGATACTGATAGTGTATGTATATATGTGTGTGTGTGTGTGTGTGTGTGTGTGTGTGTGTAAAACAATAAGTGACATGCTTCAGTGATGGATTGTGATGCGTGTAATGTATGGTTAATCATATAATATTATGATTAACAACTTTCTGGTGAAACAGGTCGTAGGAAACCTCATTCATAACACTGTTGCTGGGACCTCTGATTTTACCTTGTTATCACAGTTGCCTTATAGGAAATGCACTAAAAAAATACACCAGCTAAATACAGAAGAGAAAACTTAACTGCCATGATGTACCTTGTAAGCAGGCTTGGTATAACAAACTAGAAACACCCTGGTGTACATACAAATCCTACCATGAGCATCAAATGTTGTGTGTAGTAAGACTGTTCACGACTGCAGATTTTTCATCCACCTTGGGCTTCACACATTTGTCAGTACGAACATATATTCTGTTGCAACTGATTGACAAATTGTTCTTCATTAACAGACATATACAATTATTGAGTGGTTGAGTAATAGCCATGATTGAAAAAAATCATGGGCATAATTGATTGGATCGAATTTGGACCCATATAATGGCTATGCTATGCCTCAAACACTGAATAATTAGTTATGTTCACATTGATGAAGGAAAATTTGTCGATCAGCTGCAATAAATCCAATTCAACGCAAAAAGTATTCGTTTGAACACAATAGACTTCCAGACAGCCTGCTTATACAAGAGTGTAGGCATTGGAAAATACAGTTAATCTTGCCTACAATGTGTAAATCAAATTCAGTAACTGAGAATATTCTTCGACTAACATTAAAAATTTTGTTTTACACAAATAATGTTTATCTATTTTGGGTAAAACTTTCCTTCAGCTTGGCTAGGTGGTCTTACCGTGTATTAGGTAAACTGGAAAGTGAGGTGAGGTTGATTGTATATCAAACTTACTCAATTAATACACAAAACATACAAACAACACAAAAATACACACAGCACAGCCAAACTTAATCTGATGGATACTTGGTCACTGTCCCCAGAAGATGAAAACTTAATTATCAGTAAAGACACAAAGCTATTCCACATTACTTTTATTTTAAGAATATTTATTACACAATACTAAATCATGAAGTGAAATCCAAGCTTGAATCCTGCACAAATATACATCTCTTTAAAAATTTGGTCAAGGTAAGATTATTTAAGATATATCCATGCTAAGGAAACACTTAATCTGAACTAAGTATAAAGACCCTTCATAGATTCAGTATTCTCCAAACTGCCAGACAACCAATACACAACTTGCATCAGTGCTGGCTACTGGAGCCTCACTGAATCAAAAGGTGTTTCACAATTTACCTGCGCTTGACACTTATTGCCACTGGCTACTTGGTTGTACACACTATGTGATTTCAAGTTTGGTGCTAGCGCTAGTGTTGGTGTTTTCTCGACACTAGCACTAGTGATAATGTTAACACTGAACTTGACATCAGTCAGTGTTAGTAGCTGGTCCTAGTAATCATGACATATCAAACAGTGGTTCTCGTATCCAATCTTGGGCTAGGTGTTGAATATCTTCTGCTGAACCTAGCTGCAATTTTTGTGTTTGATGATTTTTGTGTCATATCCCTAAAAGCTAACACCAGTCCACAGGAAATATCAAAACTGTTGCCATATTGGTGTTAGCATTACCATATGCATCAGACTCACATAGCGATTTAGTTTGTTGACACACAATATCCCCACCTCCCCCCGAACATGTTTGCCCACTGAATGTCAATTATACTCATCACTAGACATGACAATGTGTTCCTGGGAGCAAAGAAGATCACTGTATGCACCACATTTATTAGCCAGTCTATGATTTTATGAATAAGGATATCCCAACAATTTCACAGATATCAAATTTGTGAACATAGAGAACAGTAATGAATAGAGAATTGTAAGCGTGCATGTCAAAATCATGTCGGGTTTAGAATAAATAATTCTGCATGCTAACATGCAAATAGCGCCCTACTTGAACAATTTCGGAAAATAAAATCCCTTGAAATGTATGAAAGAATGAAGTACCAGTATGCTGAAATTGTAGTGTGTTGTTGGGTTATGTGAACCAGACACAGAGTAAACACCATGGCTTTACAAACAAGATACACTCTATATGCATGGGCTGTTGGGATACACACTGTGTGATGCTATGAGAGTTTGTCTGGTGCTTGAATAAAAAAACTAGAAATGTCGCTACGGCGACTGATGCCTCCGCCATAATGCATGATTCTCCCAATAGGTGTATCTAGTACAATGTCTTCACAATGTGTGATGACAGTTTCACATAACTGGCAAAATATCGAAATAACAGGTTTATCAGAAATATCTTGAATGTTCACTTTCCACGAACTGAGTTTGCTATAATTGTCTATTAAAGATTGCAGGTACACATATTTGGGGAATTGGAAATTTTTACTTGACTTCTGACCGACCTTATTATAAGTTTATGCATTGAGTATAATTTTCAAAATATGAAGAAAGAGTGTAATTACCAATGGTACAAAATATATATATTTTTTTCATTTAAACCTAACCTTTGACCTTTGACCTTCTGGCTGGAAATTTCCAAGAGAATCTCCATTAAGTAATACATGTACATATATTAAATTTTAAAACTAATAATGCAATCATTGCATATACTAGTACAGGCGTATATGAGGGAAATAGTAACATTTTGAGAAGTTGACCTTGACCTTTGACCCCTGACTATTGACCCATGACCCCTAAATTCCCTAGATAATCCCTGCTAGTCAGTACATGCATATGTACCAAGTTCAATGAAGATACATTGAACCATTTGTGAGAAAAGTGATATTGCAACATTTTCACCTAACCTTTGACCTTTTGACCTTTGACCTTATGACATGAAACTCTCTCTGGAGAATCTCTATGCAGTAGTACATGTCTACACTAAGTTTCAAGAAAATAACTGCAGGCATTGCATAGATATGGGGGAAATAGCAACATTTTTAGCATTTGACCTTGACCTTTTGACCTTTGACCTCTTGTCAATGTCACTAAAATCTACTCAACTAATTGTCCCATCATACATCATCCTTGGACGAGGTTTGGTGAAAGCTGCTTCATCCAGTTTTGAGTTATCACGTAAACAGATAAATTTTAGGATTTGACCTTGATCTTTGACCTTTGACCTCTGTCCGATTTCACTGAAAAACTAATCAAGTAATTGTCCCATCATACATCATCCTCCAACAAAGTTTGGTGAAATTTGCTCCATACAGTCTTGAGTTATCGCGTAAACGGATAAATTTCATGATTTGACCTTGACCTTTGACCTTTGACCTTTAGCCGATTTCACCTAAAATCTAATCAAGTCATTGCCCCATCATACTTCATACTTGGACCAAGTTTGGTGAAATTCCAGTAAATATTACTCAAGTTATCGCGTAAACAAAAGCGGACGGACGTACGGACGGACGGACGGACAACCCGAAAACATAATGCCTCCGTCACCACTATGTGGCGGAGGCATAAAAATGTTATTATCTCATTCTATAAGAAATCAATCTATGAGGTTTATTTACACTTCTCAGCTACAAAACATAAACAAAGCAACAACAACAACCAAAAAGGGAGGAAAGAGACCTAGGCCTGTACAAAACTATAAAAGACTTATTCACTATGATGAGGAGTTTTCAGTACTTTGTGAGGGTCCTTCAGAGCTTGGCTGGCTGACGGGTGGAGGAGCGCCTGGAGGGGGGATAGGGATTGGGGGAGGAGGGGGAGGTAGGAAGTTTGGTACCCCTCCTGACACACTGCTGGTAGGTGGGCGGGGAGGAGGGGGGATGGGGAGGGGGTTGCTTCCAAGAGAAGGTGGAGGGATTGGGGGCATACTCATTGGAGGCATGTTTGGTGGAGGGGGCGGTGGAGGGGGAAGGCGTGGCATGGGGGGTCCACCCACACCACTGGTAGGAGGGGGAACAGGTGGTGGTGGGAGGGGCATGGAGCCTGGTGGAGGGATCGGACGAGGGGGCATCATACCACCTGACCTTCGTGGCAGGGGTATGGGAGGGGGTGGAGGCAGGGGCATGTTGGGAGGGGGAGGGGGGCGAGGCATACCAGGGAAACCAGGAGGAGGGGGTATACCAATGGGCGGGGTCGGGGGGACAGGCGGTTTCTCCCCAATATGAGGAGCTCCTTTCAGGGCACTTGGTGGTGGAGGGGGAGGGGCTACAGGCTTGGGCTCCATTTTGAAATGAAACTGAAGGAAGAACTGTGAATAAATAGGAGAGAGAAAGAAATTATTGTTGACTCCTACTGCCACACATTTTCTCATCTGAAACTACATTATTTCACAAAAATTCAATTTACTGGCATCACACAGATGATAAAAACTGCCACAACTATACCTTTGGAAGTTTTTGCGGTGTTGATATTTTCATGCAATTTGCACAACCTGAAACTGGCGCCAAAGTAAATAAATGTGAATATTTTTGCTCGCCATATTTTCTAGTATCGAGTAATTAACGTCTTGAATCCAAGGAATTAAAAACATGTGCAAAACTCATCTTACCTGGCAGAGCGTGATAAATCGCGCCAAAGTATCCATTTTTACAGTACACCATAATTTCAGCATGTCTTTCAATTACATGACATAAATTTAAGCAATGAAAGTAGTTGCATGAATCAATTTGACTCAAAACTTTGCAGTGGCGGATCCAGAGGGGGGCGCAACCAGCGCACGCCCCCCTTTAATTTTCGTTGAAAACAAAGAAAATAAAAAGAAAAAAATGAAATGAAACCCGGAAGTGGCACCAGAAATATTAGTCACGCCCCCCCTTTACAGAATTCCTGGATCCGCCCCTGCTCTGTCTTACAGGTCGCTTATTTACCCCATCTCATTTTACCTGTTTGGTTTCCTTGTTCCACGACGTCCAAAATTTAGTCTCACTCTTGTCAACTTCTCGGCTGGGAACCTGAGTGGGATGATGAGGGAAAACAATGGCAAGGCCAAATTAGACTAAAAAAAAAAAAAGAAACAAAAAAAAAAAAAAGAGAGAGAAAATGACAAAGAGAAAATGACATTGAAACATATCTACGGTGCATAAACTCTTTTATATCTTTTCTTTTTCATTTCTATTTTTATTTTCAGTATTCTTTTTTTTTTTTTTGGTGGGGGGGAAGAGAGTTCTACAGATCAAAACTATTTGACAACGCAACTTAACTTTGTGATATGTTATCTGATATAAAATTGAATTGATCACTGAAATCATGCTGATTTCATACTCTGCTTTATTATAAATATTATGAATAATTAGAATCATCATTGTCCTTACAACATCAATATCACATTTCATACATGATATGAGCTGACAGTTGAAAAGCATTCTAGCAAGTTTACCTTGAATGAAACGGTTTCATACCACACTCACTTTAACACTCCTACCTTGAATGAGCTACTTTCACTGACACATTCATTCTAACAAGTTTACCTTGAATAAGATTGCATCATACCACTATTTTGTAATAGGTGATGTGTCTATTAATCTCTGATACGGTAATGACAATCATCTACTTCACCAGGTTCACGTATGTCATCAACATCGGTGTTTATTGCATGTACTCCCATCGTGACTTTTACATGACGATCTCCATAGGCAATCTCCCATAAGCGATCTCCCCATAGGCGATCACATTACACACCTGCCACAAGGTGGCGCTATGTCACTTTCATTACTAACTGTACCAAGTCACAACATCATTACAATGTGTATCGTCATCATTATACTAACAAGCTTACCTTGAATGAAATGGTCTCATAAGGTTCTGCAGCAAACAAGAGGTACTGCCATTTCTTGTCGGGTGGTTCTATTCGCTGCTCGTAAGCCGACATAAACCGATGTCGTGGGAACACACCCTCCGCTATCTCGGGGTAGTCAATCTAAGGAACAGTTTAATACAGTGCATTCCCGTTACCAATGAACATGGTTACAACAAAATTTTGTTGCAACAAAGGAAAAATTAAAGTCCTCAAATCATAATGTATACGCTTTATATGTACTGTATGGAGTGTAAATTTTTGCGAAATGGGATTTCCAGACGATTTCGCGAGTGGTTAAATTTGCAATCATGGAGTACTGTACTGAGCGGAGAATGTGTGCGGGATATTCCTATCAAGATCATTCATATAGGGATCAGAGTCATTATTTTTGCATGTCTTTAATTTCGCGAATAGCACCTGACTCACAAAATTTGCAAAAATAAAAAATTCAAGAAATATTTGGCATATACAGTAATCAATGTATCTGTATATACTTCACTTGTTCAGCTACCATAAGATTTTGACACAACAAAGAAAACAGCAGAAATTTCAAATTCCCGTCCAGAGGACTTCATTATGAAGGGAGTTACCTGTTCGTGATAAGAGGTTACATATTTTGTATTAACTGTAAATAGTACAGTTTTGGTTGAGATGAGAATCAGGCTTTTCAATTTTCGCAAGATACCAAGAAAACACTTATGATATAGTACAGAGCCTACCATTTTAAGAGGAATTCAAAGTGTATTTGATGAAAATCGGGTTTGGAATAACTGAAACATCCAAAAACAAAGTAAAACAAAGCGATCATTACAAAGTGTGGGTCCCACACTTTACTAGAATCATTCTTTTTTGGATATCTCAGCCATTTCAAAACCAATTTTTATCAAATAAACGTTGAATTCCTCATAAAATTGCATGCTCTTTCATATTTCATATTAGATTTCTCTCTATCTCACCTAAAAATGTTAGAAACCTGAAATTAGGTCTTAACCACAACTGTACGATCCCTTTATCTATAAATAAATGCAACTTATCAAATGTAAATAGGATTTTTTTAAATATCAGCATGAAATTCCATCAAAGTCATATTAAACAATGAATTTAACACAACTGGGACTTTGGTGATAGTAATGTGTTTAAAGAACAGATGATTATGAGATATTGGACAGCGTGTCAGGTAGACTAAAGTAACAGGTATCTTATGAAACACCACATTACACTACATCATGAGTTATCATTACCATAGAGGGTTGATACAAATGGAAAGAGGGCTCATGTGTCAAAGATCAAAGGTTAAAGGTCATACCTGGAAAAGCAAGCTCTGTTGGTTTGAGTCAGGGTCTTTCTGTTTGGTCACTGTAAGGAGGAAAGAAAAGTGAGAGGATGATTATCCCAGAGTCATTTAGACACTGAAGTCTGGGGTTTGAATTAGGCCATCCTTTTAACCCGTTGAGGACGAGTCCCGAGTATACTCAGGCAAGCCTCTGTGGGAACATATGCGAGCTGTACCAAAATCAAACCGTCCTCAATGGATTAAACTCTCTAGATCAATGCAATAATATAGGGAAGCCTATGAAAAGAGACTATTGCATGAACTGAAATGTCCACCACAGTTTTCTGTTAATTCACTGTTAAACAATTAAAACAAAACTGCACAAACATATAAATGCACAAAAACAGAATCTTTAAAAAAGATCTAACCGGGGACCTTGTAATTGATAATCTGTATTTCTACCCCTGAGTTACAACAGTTGAATGACATATAGCCATTCAAATCCACCATCACACTAGCACACAAGGATTTTTCACTACACATTAGGAGAGTTTAATGGGACTCCAACCCCAATCACCTTCCTGGAGATTCTCGAAACCCCCAAACGGGAGACTCCAAGTTGATGTGTGCGAAGCGCGAAGTTCCTAGGGTTCTAGATGTTCTCTAGGGCTATCTAAGGCTTATTTTTTCAAAACGATAGAAATAAGTAAGAAATCCTTTCCACCGGGAGACACAGAGCCAGGGCGGGAGAAATTTCTCAAGCGGGAGAACGGGAGATTTTGCAAAAATGGGTTTTCGGCGGGAGATCTCCCGTCGAAAACGGGAGAAGTCTCTTAATGCACATGTCTACTTGTAGTCATCAGAGAATTCAGTGAGAATTATAAACTACTCATTTACGTCAGACAACACTAAAATAGGTGAACAGCATAAAAATAAGGACAAACCTTTGTAACCGGGTCTACCAATCTTGACAAATTTCTTGATTTCAACTCTCATCTTCTCCGGAGCTGGCTGTGCGGGGGCGTCCTTCGCCTCTTTCGCTGCTCTCCGAGCTCTAATTAGCAGCAAAGGAAAGAGTACAAAATTACATTGGTGCAGAATTGTCATTAATACATGTATCTACTGTAAAACACGATATATTCGCGGCATGAAAATTTCGCGAATTGGAGCCGACGGCCTTTGTCGAAGCATGAAATTTTCAGGACTTGCCACTGGCATCCTATGGATATTGTGTAGCAAAGAACTTTCACGTGCATTTTAATTTTGCGAATGTTGCCGCTCGCGAAATTCACGAAATGAAAATGTACACAAACATTTGTTTTACAGTATTCAAACAGATCCACAAAGCTTTGAATATCATGATATTTCTCCTTGAATGGCGAACTGGCTTTGTAAGGTGATTTCAGTGTTAATATGTGTTACTGATCTGACTTACAATCCCTCTTTGCTCTAACATTGTCCCATTGACATTGACATTTATATTGATGCTATGGCACACTTCCAGACTGACTATTTTACACTGTTAACGTCAGTATCTCATTTGATACAGATTAAACTGATAAATCCCTATCTATATGCAGATACTAGTAAGCTTCCCATGGTCTGTGAAGACCAGGAATCCTAGCTGACTGTCTTGTTAGAACAGCGCAATCTGTGGCTGAGCAGGACAATATGCGAGTGACAGTCTTTGTCAAATGAGTTGCACCTGTGGATTGCCTCCGTGCTGTATGAGTAGCAGCATTCTTTTCTGCAGGTCCCCTTCTCTTCTGCTGTACTCTTTAGTTGGAGTTGGTCTTAAAATGATGATAATAAATATGCTCTTCACACATTCCACTGAAATTCTCCTTATACACTTGGAGGTTTTAAACTGACAGTATGTATTATAGAGATTTGACTGAAATGCTCCTTTCACATAACAGGGAATAATTTTCCTGGTATCGCATCGCAATTTGCTGTGCATTTTTACACCACTGCTACACAAACTATCTTTTGTGTAGCAGTTTTCTTCCATAGAAGTGTACAGGATATCATTTGAAATATTGTTCACCAGCTGAAATTGCTAATCAAATTTGAATTGGAAAATTATTCCCTGCATAATAAAACTAAGGCTGCGTTTATCAACTTTCCCCTGTTTAAATGGCTTTCAAAAGCCGTTTCCAAAGCCCTTTAGAAACAGCTTCCAAAATAGTTGCATTTATCAACTCCTCGCGAACACGATAACGGGCCTGTCACTGCACAGCTGCATTGCACAATTCAACCCAAGGAGAAGAGGTCATGCATTGTTCGTAACTGCAGTACAATACTACAAAGCTGTTTCAAAACAGCTTTGCGTTTATCAACTTCAAAAGGCTTTTACAAACAGGTTTCTGAAAACCAGTTTAGGAAACCTGTTTGGAAAGCCACAAATTTGCGGCTTGCAAAACAGCTTTCCGAAAGGACTTTCAAAACAGCTTTGCGTTTATCAACTCATAAAAATTCCTTGAAAGTTGTTTGGAAAACCTGTTTCAGCCGAGAAAAAGAGTTGATAAACGCACCCTTATACTAATGCTCAGTTGATACTCACAGATTAGATTGATGTTTCTTGCCCTGTGTGTGAGCCAGGTAGCTTCCCTCGTTGTTGTGGAGTGTCAGACATAGTTTGCATTCATAGGAACCCAAGTGATTCCGCATGAAGTATGGATCCTAAACATGGGTTACAAGAAGATAAAAGATCATCATCTACATTGCTCATTTAAAAAAGGAAATTCATCCCCATTCAGGCTTAGCCAAACTGACAAAAACAACAACAACAACAAAAACAAAAAACAAAGCAAAACGTCAGCCTCAAAAAGTAAGGATTGTACAAACAGTTTACAACAAGATAGAAGATCATCATTCACAGTGCTCAGTTGAAAAGGGAAATTCCTCTCACTCAGTCTTAGCCTAAACTGCAGTTGGGAATAGTTTCTCTTCTCAAAAGTGATTAGTAATTTTAGTCAATAAATTGTATATTTTGAACAAAATGGTGTATAATTCTATGTAATGAAGTAGCTACACAAATGACATTTTGTACAGCAGTCATGGCAAAATGCATAGCAAATTGCTCTGCGATACCAGTAAAATGATTCCCTGTACAGGACTGTCAACATTCATTTATCATCATCAGAGAGATTCCAAAATGCAATCAGGGAGAACCTTGTGTGTTATGGTACATTGTACATGCATCTCAGTTAGCAAATATATATTGTAAGTCCTTAATCAGGAACAATCTGGACATGTAGCCAGTGAAAATTTTCTACTTTTAAAATGTTTGCTTGTCAGCAATGTTCCACTCTAGTCGAGATTTTTTGGCTATGTGTAATTGTTTGTGGGGTTCTCAATTATATTGGTGTCAAGTTAGATTTCCCACTGCACAGTATCCCTGGGTCTTGAATACATTAAACTAAGACTTAAAGGACAAGTTCACCTTCATAAACATAAGGATTGAGAGAATGCAACAATATTAGTAGAACACATCAGTGAAAGTTTGAGGAAAATTGGACAATCCGTTCAAAAGTTACAAATATTTTAAGTATCTGCACAGTCACTGCTGGAAGAGAAGACTACTACAGTGTATGATGTCACATGCGTACAACTATATAATGAAAATAAAAAGAGAATTTCACAAAACTTTACTTTTTGAATAAAGTGCACATTTCTTCGACTTGCTACTGACATATAGGGTAATATTATTCCCCCTGCCTTCTGAAAGAGAGAAGTCGAGTGTTCTTTTGTTACGGGAGAAAAATGGAAATATGTTGAATTTTCTTTATTCTTTCTTTATCTTTGTACTCATGTGACATCACAAGATATAGTAGTCTTTTCATCCAGCCGTGACTGAGCAGAAACTTCAAAAATTCATAACTTTTTAACGAATTGTCCGATTTTGCTCAAACTTTCACTGTTGTGTTCTACTAATATTACTGCATTCACTCAATCCACATGTCTATGAAGGTGAACTTGTCCTTTAATACATTAAACTAAGAGCAGATTTAACTCTTTACATGCCAGACATATTGCTGCTCTATGGCTTTTGTGTCCATCAAGATTCATACTGCCTCTGACGAAAATTCTCCTGGGATCGAAAACTCAGGCCACTTTTGACTCCAAGATTCATATGATGCGATATTGCATCATTGACAAGCTAAGAGTTAAGAGAGAACGATAAATGATTGTCTCACCTTGTTGAGGTCGATGGTTTCCAAGGCCAGCTGTCTAAGTCTCTCTCTCCGATCTCGGTTGGACTCAGACTGAGAGGCCACGCCCCCTCCACCCGTCTTACCCCCGGCTCTGTGTTGGAAGTCCATCTTGTCTGGTGGTGTCAATCACTGAACCTTGGTAACAAAAGGAGCAAAAAAATACAGCGTCTTATCCTCTTTATAGAAGCTATCCACAGCTTTCCCAGTGGAATATGGCTCCAGACCATAAAAATATTACAGCAAGCTGCCCATGATTCGACCACCTGCTACATGTAAAACCTATGTGTATGCGTGTGGTCGAATTTTGCACGGGGGGTAGAACCTTGGCATTTTTGCTTCATTTCACATATTCTGTGAGTACAAAGAAACAAGGGGTAATTTTATTTACAATTAAAATCAACATGTATTGTTAGTGATAAATGTCATCACAGAGTATGGGATTCATAGGAAAAATTCATGGTCGGAGATAACTAATGACATGTTAGATTTAGAATTTTACACAGCCCTGTTGCTGTACTTGTAAGTAGCAACGCACAGTCGGACTAGGTTGGAGTTAGTGCATGCACTGAACAATGCACCACATGACAACAGCAAATATAATCTCATTCAACGAAATACAAGAAATTTTCTATTCAGTAAATTATCCCAACTGACCAATAGAGTAAAAGCCCCAATTTTCGGACACTTAAGCTTTTTTGCAATATTTATTCAACTCAAATAATTTTCCACAAAATGAAATCTATAACAATGTTTGTTACATATATCAAACTAATTTTTCCCAATATTGATTTTGTTAAACCGATCATAAAATTTCACAAAATCCCCAAATATTATCACCTTGTCAATTCCCCAAAATTCGGACAGCTTCTCCAAAATCCGGACACGCGTGCATTGTCAGTACGCACACAAGGCCGCTGAAAAATACGCGCGCGCCATACCTTGTTGACGCAAGGTTGCATTGGGGATGTTGCGGCGCCCGTTCGTGTCCGAATTTTGGGGCCTCTGCACTTGCATTCAGCCCCTGTACATTTATTCACTGCATCGGCACGTACGGAGATTTTGTTTTTCTTTTGTGTTCTTGAGGATACCATCACACTCTGAGCTTGCGATAAGCGAAAAATCTCGCAACGGAACGGCGTAATTTTTCAATTTTTAGCGCTTTTTCGGCGACCCCGATTCTTTACACGGGCCCTAATTTGCGCGCGCTTTGGAAAAGTCGCGGCGATTCCGCGATTTTGACGGCAAAATTTGGGATTTTACTTTTAGATGGATTTTTGGAGGTGACTCGGGCATTTTCGTGTGGTGAACGAGTGTGCTAGTATGTGAAACGATGTGATATGCTTGTGCTATTACAGTCGACTTTGCTGCCTTGTGATAAGTGGTAAGTGTCCGGATATTGGAGGCCGGCCGAAAATTGGGGTCCTTACTCTAGACATGATAGATGAGATAGAAGTTCCTTGTATCCTCATTCTTACCTACTATAGTACTGTGTAACTGTCCTAACCTTGCTCATCATTACTAACATTAGATCTCACCATACTCAGCCCTGTCGCATAGAATCTACCATACTGTTTTAGTTGGTCTTAAATCTTAATAAGTTCGACTTAAAATTCTTTATAAACCCCACCCCACCAAAGCAGAAGCTTGTGGTAGTTATGCAAACCTAACGTTAGATAGAAAGATCCGTCTGTCTGGATGAATCTTTTATTTTATTTTTTTTTCCACATTAAATAAGTCATTTGAATTAGAGTTTAAGACTAGACTCTACCACTCTCCTCCGCCATTTGTCCGAGGGGATCCGTGAAGCCAGACAAGTCTCCGCATCCGTGGAACTACTATAAATTTATAGATCTAGTATTCTATAGTCATAGCCCATAGGCCTATCTCTGATGACCAGATTTTACAGACCAATCTTTCGCTTCGGTCAAGTGCAAAGAGTTGTAAAATTTTTTGTAAATTTACCCCAGCAATCACATAATACACTACTACACATTGGCATTGCATTGACCACTGACATAGCATTGTTCATAATTGCAACACTTAAATTTACACTGGTTTAATTTCTACTTGGGTTCTACGGTTACACTTACACTTAGTTAAACAAACTTAAACAGTTATTTTTAAGGCAGTGTATACAACCACACGCGTGTGTCTTTACCATCCAGCCACATGAGTGTGGTTGTAGCCATGGCCCGAGTCGCTGGATACAGCCACACTCGTGTGTATATTGTACATGTACTAGGGATATACACACACGGTACGCTGATACGGGAGAAGATGATCGCCGTGCGTGCATGTCAAACACGTAAACGCCACACAATCAGCCTGCTCACAAAATGATGAAAGTAACCCCATTTTCATACCTTTTAATATTGTTATTTTACAAATAAATTTATATTTTTCGCTCAGTTCTCATCGTGTTTGCTTGATTTTATGGGTTTAGAATTAATAGCAAAGTTACAACTGCCGCTAAATTGGGGGACTTTGGATTGACATCGCTAAACTGCTGGTGCGTTGTGCAAGCGATCGCTCAGCGCAGTTGATTGTGCCACCCGCCCGCCCCAGCGGGGACTTGGACCCGCGCGTCGGCTGCCTGTGTACGCTGGATCGTGGATGCGCGATTTGCGAGTACCCGAACGAACGAAGGCGAAGTCTCAATAACGACACAATGTATCAAAATCAATTGTAACTTTAAATTCACCTCATCAAATCAAGAAAATGACAATAAAGTTAAAAATGAAAAAGTAAAATTGTCTGACAGTTAGATGGTGTGATTAAATGGGATTCATATAGGAGGCAGGTTCATGTTCATCGCTTTGTTACGCCTTTGCGGTGGTGCATGATCGCGTGTTGATGCGGCCGGCCACACACACCTTCCCGCTACGCAATAGCTTTTTCGTGTGTTTGGATATGTACATTACACACGAGTGTGGCTGTATCCAGCAACAAGGGCCATGGCTACAACCACACTCGTGTGGCTGGATGGTAAAGACACACGCGTGTGGTTGTATACATTGGCATTTTTTTAACGTTACATAGAATCTAGATTGACAGCGATATTGCCATGCATTGGCATCGCCATTGGCACGAAAAATCCGCATTCACAATTTTCACATGTGATGTAACTTACCCTCGTTCGAACAGGAATCAACCGTTTCAACAGTCTAACGTTATCTGCGAAAAATTACAGCATGTTCGCTGTGAATTCACACGGAAATTGGCTTTGGAGACACGAAACAACGCTGGTTCAGCCGACTCGATTGTTCCCGCATTTGATTCACACTTTGTAACTCGCTCGCCGGATTGAATCGGACGCCACGATTGTACCTATGACCCTGAAGGCCTACAGTAGTACATGTACGTCAGTGTACGTACACGTATGTATACTGTAGATGATGCAGAGAGTGATAGTACTACATACATGTGATGTGGTAAGCGTATACGCGACGATTCGCTTGGTTGTCGATCGTGTACACAATCGTTCGTGGGAAGCGCAAAGCATGCACAAGCTCAACCCTTGTTATGGGACGCCAAACGTAGACAACTTTTATTCGCGTTTCTAAAATCATTTTGTTACGCAGTACTTGGTACTTGGTTGAGATCCTCCTGATTTGATTAGGAATGAATTTTTAAAACATTGTTCAAGTTGTGTTTTAGATTGTATTACAGTTTATTCTAATATAATTTTGGAAAGTGGTTTAGTTCCAAAAGACTGGTGTCTCGGTACTATAGTACCAATTTTTAAGAAAAAGAAAAGGGATACAGACCCAGATAATTATCGTGGAATAACACTTTTAAGCTGTTTGGTGAAGTTATTCACCTCTATTTTGAATCATAGAATAACAACTTACTTTAATAATCAAGGTATGCTTGGGGAAGAACAAGCCGGCTTTCGAGCTGGATATTCTGCAATGGATCACGCCTTTGTTTTGAAAACTTTAATTGATATAATTTATATTTGTCTAAACGCAAACAAATTTATTGTGTATTCATCGATTTCAAGAAAGCCTTTGATATGGTTGATATGTAGGGTATCACTTTGGCATAAAATGTTGAGGTTTCGTGTGGATGGTAAGGTGTTTACAGTTATAAACAATATGTATGCTCAAGCCAAATCTTGTGTATTAGTAGATGGTCACCATTCTGAAGCTTTTCAGTGTAGTGTTGGTGTACGGCAGGGTGAAAATTTATCGCCTCTGCTTTTTGCAATATATCTCAATGATTTTGAATCATTTTTGAATTGTCGTTTCAAGGGACTACAGCTTTTGTTTGAAAAAGTTTGTGTTGATATTTTAGACAAAGAAGTCAATAAGGATCTTTTTATACATTTATATACATTGTTGTATGCAGATGAAACTCTTATTTTAGCCGACAGTGCAGAAGAGCTTCAGTTGGCTTTGAATGCATTGCATCGATATTGTAAAGATTGGGAGTTAAGTGTCAATACTTTACAAAAACTAAGGTCCTGATTTTTTCAAGAGGCAAAGTACGTAACTTTCCATTCAGTTTTCGTGAAGATAAACTTGATGTAGTGGATGACTTTGTTTACTTAGGTATTCAATTTAATTACAATGGAAGTATTAAGAAGGCTATTTCTAAGCAGGTGTCACAGGAAATCACTTTTTTCTATGTCACTAAAGGTTCAGAAACTCAAGCTCCCTGTGGATATTCAGTGCGAATTGTTTGATCAGTTAGTGTTACCAATACCATTGTATATGGGTGTGAAGTTTGGGGTTTTGAGGATTTGAGTCAAATCAAAATTTTTCATAGGAAATTCTTAAAATCGTTGTAATGTGTAAATAGAAATACACCAGATTGTATGGTATATGCAGAAACCGGGAGAACACGACTGGCTATAATACTGTTAAATATCGTATGGTTAGCTTCTGGCTGAGGATCGTAAAGGGTTCTTCTGCTAAATATTCATTCAGGTTTTATACACTCCAAAGATTAATAAGTCAACAGGACACGACATTTGTATTTAAGTGGATATCTCATATTGAGGAAATTTTAAACCATGCTGGTCTTGGTGTTGTATGGCTAAGAAAAGGGGAAGGATTTAGTATAATAGCTGGATACTGCACCTTGAAGCTGAGATTAAGTGATATCTGAACAGGATTTGATGGTAAATGTTTAGTTAAATAGAGTATGTTTAAATTATAGGATTTTTAAGACGAATAGTCTCTTTGAAAGGTATTTAGTCCAGTCTGTTGAGTAAGAGGGATAGAATTTCATTGAGCCGTTTTAGATGTAGGTCAAATCAGTTGCCAGTTAATGATAGAAGATTTGTTTTTGTGAGTCATTTGATGAAAGGGATGTTCGATGCTCTTGTTGTGATAGACATGAAACGGGTGATGAATTTCACTATGTGTTCGTATGCCCCTTCTTTGAAAAGGAAAGCACTTATATTTAAGCAATCATTTTGGTTGAACGTCCTTGCTCAGTACACATGTCCAGATTATTTTCATGTTCGCATTTAGGACAGCCTAAAAGATTAGTATTATTTGTGAGGCTGATTATGCCATATTTTGCAAATTTGCAGAAGCCTGAACAAGTTGAGTGTACTTTAGTCGAGAAAGAAAATATTGTAACTCGTATATAGAGGTAGAAAAATTAAGCATCAAGTGATACTCGATCTATAGTAGTTGTAATGTTACGATTGTTTGATCGTGATAGATGGTTCATATACCATGGCTCGACACTAACTTTTTTGTTTGGTGGCCCGATGGGGCCACCAAAACCCTAAATTTCAAATTTTTGGTGGCCCGAGAAAAAAATTTGGTGTCCCGAAAAAACAACAATAAAAAACATTAAAAGTCCTTTTTTTTAATGAGTCAAATATTTAAGATTTATGATAGTAAGAATTAGAAGTTGTGCATATCTACTCATAAATAAATTTCAATAAACTTGCAACACTCACTCTCAGGCATTCATTCAGTCCTTTTCATCCATCCTTTGAACAAATTTAACTGCTAATTTCCGGCGCAAAAATTTACGAATTTATTGACATACTTTTCAAAAAATGTTGGTGGCCCGAGACGGGCCACCAAATGTGCCCTTTTTTTAAATTTGGTGGCCCGACTTTCATTTTTGGTGGCCCCGGGCCACCGGGCCACCGTTAGTGTCGAGCCCTGCATATACGATTAGTTAACCTTGCTTGCCAATTTGTATCTCACTGTATATAGGATATATGTTTAGACATTATTGTAATATAATCATGTATTCTTTGTTATTGTAATGACCATATCTTGTATTTATGTGTTGTACTCTCTACCCCGGAATATGGGGTCGGAAGAGTCAATAAAATCTAAATCTAAGATCCTGAATACTCCTACTGGAGTTTTGACTGGAGGTGCCGGAGGGTGGACGTTTAAACAATTATTTCATTAAGTAACATCTCCTTAAATTTAACTGAGTCAGTTTGTGTGATTCCTGAAGAAGGAAGTTCATTCCATACGTTAATAATTGTGCGGGAGAAGTGTCGACAAATTGTGCAGGGCTATACATTTTCATCACATTTACACAACTAAATAAAAACCCCGCACATTAAAAAGAGATAAGCAACCATCAGCAGCCATCACTGGTGATAAGGCAGGAAAAAAAAAGAATAACTAATTATTGTGTGAAATATCTGCGCAAACTAATGACATAACATGATATTAAATTTGGTTTGACAAGGGATGGTCGATCTGTCAATCAAAAAAGTTTCAGTCATGCAGGAAGATGAAACAGGTGGACAAAAAAAATTAATAACTGTTCTCCTTAATTCGAAGAGTATAGGCCCTATATTCCCCTCGCCCCCTTTTTTTTTTCTTTTTTTTTTAGGGGAGGGGGATATTTCAGTTACTGGTTACGCAGGACTCACAAACTTACTGTGATAATCAGATATGGTGTTCAGAGTCATCATGATAACACTATCATTCCGTCGCAGCAGATCCATATTAGTAATTATTGGTAAAGTCACCTTCGCCAAGAATTCACCCGATGAAAATCGCTTGAATCCAAAAACACAAAATGGCCGCAACAAATCTTTAAAAGTTCGTTTCCCCCTTTCAATATGATTTGTAAGATTGTTTGGTTATTTCCTTGCCTTTCCGGTTTCTTTCACGGGGCTCGCCCCGTTTTTGTGCACATACAAAGAAATACATAAGGTATTTGGGCCACAGATGGAGATCTTGAAGTGTGAGCACAGTATAAGTTTATGTTTTTCCGCTGAAGACCCCCCCCCCCCCTTTTTTTTTTTTTTTGGTTGTCAGTGAGCTGAGGAACCTTTTGTTTTGTTTTGTTTTTTGCTTGTTAGCTCATGAAACCCGGAAGTGCCCCCCCCCCCTCCACTTTTGAAAACGCTCTACCGGCCCTGTCTTTAAAGCGGACCCAAACCCAAAGAGCAATGTAGATTGAGTGAAAGCGGCAACATTAGTAGAAAACATCAGTGTAAGTGAGGAAAATCGGACAATCGATGCAAAAGTTAGGAATTTTTAAAGTTTTGGAGTTGGAACCGCTGGATGAGGAGACTACTAGAGATTATGACATTTTTTGGGATAACAATAGAAAGAAAATATAAAGGGAATTCCACAAAAATTCACTTTTCTAGCATAATGAAAGAACACTTGACTAATCGCTTTCAGAAATCATGGGGATTTATACCCATAACATAATTGTCTGTTTGTTTGTTCATTTCCATCTGAGAAGATGGCTGGATAGCCCATATTTAGCACTTCCGGGTTTCATTAGCTAACACGCAAAAAAAGAACCCAAAACAAAACAACAAAAAACAAAGCAAAGGTCCGCAGTTTCCATTTCCCGGTTTCTTCAGTGGAAAAACATAACCTTACCGCGCTCACATTTCAAGATCTCTATTTTAGTGCCACTTTAGGTACTTCCGGGTTTAAAAAAAAAAGGTGGGGGGGGGCACTGATGACACCTTATGTATTCCTTTGTATATGGTGCACAAAAAAGGGCCCGATTTCCCCCCCCCCCCTCCCCCGTTCCGTCAGCCATGTGATGATAGGCTATCCCCCCATAATTGTCCTTGTTCTTTCTATTTGAAATATCGTATCTTACTTGTATTTGAATCTGATCTTTTTTTAAGATAGGGAAATAAAAACAACATAGGCCTACATAGGATCAACTTAGGGGTCGTACCTTCACATTCCCATCATTCCAATTTTAAATTTGGGACTCGATTAGCTATCCGTACATCAATTTGTATTTGCCAAGTTCAAAAAATTCTCTCTGATCCATGATATATTTATATTCTTAATCATGATAAGTAAAATAAAATTCATTTAAAAAATAATTTTCAAAATTTTAAAAATATATTCGCATTAAACTTTAAAAAAATAAATTATTACAAACAAAAATATTTTATTATAATCAATCTTTATGGCTAGGTGTCCAAGGCAGCTTGAAAACATCAAAGAGTCGTGTGCTAGCTGTGTTGCGTTGGTGTGTAGAGTGATACGTAGATCTACGTGTGTTTACTGTTCGTTCTCTCGTTGTTTTCCCTCACTCGAGATGATAGTCCTACCGCAATTATGACTCTGGTTGGAATTACGAAATTGAATTTGCGTAGTTTTGATGTAGAGCCGTAAGCATTCAGTACGCTTTACGATTTCTTGGAAATAAACAGGACAGAATGGCAGCATCTTCAACGTCAGTGAAGGTAATGTTTTATGTGTAACACTGATGGTCTAGTGGTTCTACATCAGATAGTGTACAAATTTTTATATCTCTGCCTAGTCCCAGTAATTAAAATTGGAGTGATGTAAAATACAACATGATTACCTGATTGTTATGTTGCGCCTGAACTTACTGAAGAGGTCTTTTTACATTGTCACTGTCTGAACAAGGAGCTTGGAGCATAGACTGGAACTCACTCCCATCAACAGTTTCTAACATCACAAACAAGGACTCATCTCAGCAACCCTACAATACATCCAGGAGCAAAGCAACTACAGACAGTGCTAGACCCCACACTTCTCTCTCTGCGCAATTTAACACCAGCTCACCCCCTGTCCTGTTGGCCCCTACTAAGGGGTGTTTAGACAGTAGACCTACACACGAAGAAGAAGAAGGAGAAGCTCCTTGGTCCGATGAACCAGCAATCATTTCTTACATGTTATTCCCGATCCCGTCAACTTCCTTGACCGCAACACCATCATGAGATATGATATGTATCATACACAGGTGGTAACTGGTAAATTTATAGCCTCTAGCCCTCTAGATCTAGTAATTGCAGTAATAAAGTGGTATATTTTTAGTGGTAAAATTTCTGCTACAATAAAGAGCACTGTTCCAGTATCTTCAGTAAATTAACTAGTCTAGGTTATTTAGTAATTTCTTACGGTAAAAGTAGACCCCTATATCAAGGCAAGTAAAAATCTCATGATAAATGTACCATACATATTCCTCACAAATTGCTCCCTGATTTTAATTGTGTTGACTGTTGTATCATTTTGCCATCATGTAAATCACATTGTATTTTGCTGCTGCTTCATAATTGAAGTGTTCACTGCGATTAAAACCTTGTGATCAAATTAAATGGGGGGTCCCGTGTGTGTGTGTTAGCCATGACCCACGCATGTAAAAGATCCCACTTCATTCATTCATTCATCGCAAAGAGCGGGTAGCCAACCTGGCAGCCGTGAAGTGGTCCCCCTACCCATCCACACAAGAAAACAGGCGAATGATGCCGACCTCTCGTGGTTTGCACCAGCACCAGGTGACTAGCAATAGTCAACAAAGGGTATCAACCGGGCACACTGTGCCATATGCTTGAAAATATGAATGGGAATATGTTTTATTCTGTTCATCACTCCGCTCCCTACCCCTTCCCTCCCTTGAGTTAAAGAAATTAAAGGGAATTCATCTGATTTCATCTTGTTTTTGTTTTGTTTTTCAGCTGATTGAAGACCAGATGAGCCAACAGGGCATCAGAAAGGATCTTGATGTCACTGAGCTGTATCTTAGCAACCAAGGGCTAACAGAGGTCAGTGACCTTGGCCAGTACAAGCTGCTGAACAGACTTTGGCTCAATGGAAATAAACTGAGGAGGATCAACTGTCTTTCAATCAATTACCGTCTGACAGAACTTTACCTCCAGGTGAAAATTTACACTTTTTTTTTTCTTTCAAGCGTTTTCTGGTTGTTTATTAAAGGCAGCCGATCGTCATCCCTAATGGTACGTAAACTCCGAACGACCGAAGTTTGTGCATGCAATTGCGCAATGCCAGACTCAGTGCTATATCCGTAAACGTGTGGGACAATGCTGCCACTGAGACACGTGTGTGTATGTGCGTGTGTGTGTACGCATCATACACAAACATTGTGACAACGAGCTGCGGTGATTGGAGGAGAGAGGCCAGAAAACACGTGGCTCTTTTGGCCTCTCTTCATGCGCATGCGCACTGAGAATGTGCGTCCATTCAGAAGCTCTCGTGGTTCGCTCGGACAGCCATTTTGGGTCAGGAAATTTGTAGCACAGAGCTCTTGTAGTCTAGAGTGTTGTTCGCTGACCCATTGAGCCAGCGCTATTCTCATTCGGGGTCACTACATTTGATACAGAATGGGGGAGGCAGCGTGTTGCGTTCGTCTCCGTGCCGCACAAACCACTCGCCACGATTGTATGCCATTAAAGTGTTTAATACGTCTTTATTGTGTATGTTATATGATTATATTGCCTTAATCGGGTATTGCTCAACCTGTTGATTTGTGTAATCACAATGTCTCCTCACTCATTTTCATCACATATGTAAATATTTTATTTTGTTTACAACTGTCTTTAAGGTTTGAATTTGTCTGTACATAGTATTTGTAATGTTATATATGCAATTTAGCCTGTGGACTACGAGGTATGATACGAATGACTAAGTTTTTTCTATGTATTTTTTATTTTTTAGTTGAGACATACAAGTACAATTTTCCTGGAGGGGCTACACAGTTCAAAGTTTCAAAATTTGTGCTTCCTCTAGCCCTGTATGCTGCATTAGTGTATTTACAAGAGCAGTTGTGTTTCACAAGTGCAGAATAAACAACAGCAAACAAAAGTCATGGGTAATGGAGCTACCCTTCTTCATGTACTTGTGAGAGTTTTGACATTAACAGACTGTTTTCCCCAATACCATGGCTCTCAAAATTTTTTACAACTTTTACAAGCAGTATTGCGGTCAATGAAATCCACACAGACATTATCAAAATGTGCACATACATCTGCTAGCATATTATGCATGCAATGGGAACAGCCTATTCGTATGAAAAGAAGACTTTGCATTCAACCTTATGCTCCTACTTTGGCACCTGCTAATAGTTATAATAATCATAATAATTACGATAGAGGTACATAAAGTGCTTGAGAGATTAGCCCAATTCCAATATATGCATCATTTCCTCCCAGTTATTCCTATTTTGTGAATTTTGGGTTTGCAGGTATGATTAAGCTGGATGCAAATTGAACCATATTGAATGTAATCTGTCCACATGCTACAGTGTTACAGATTTGATATGACTTCTTGACCTTTTATTAATTAATTGATTAGTTAATTTATTTATTTATGTATTTATTTATATATTTATGTATATATTTATGTATTTATGTATGCATTTATTTATTTATTTATTTATTTATTTATTTATTTATTTATTTATTTATTTATTTATTTATTTTTGCTTGCTTGACAGGACAATGAACTGGTCAGTGTTTCTGGACTCCTAGCCCCTCTGACCAACCTGAGGGTGTTGATGCTACACAACAATCAATTGACCAAGCTGGAGGAGACGGTCACTGAGCTTCGAGCCTTGCAAGCTCTCCACACTCTGAGTAAGTCATGGACTCGGCTGCAATGAAGGTTTGTCAGTGTCACGCTATGGATTGAAATACTTTATGGCTTGACCACGATGCTTTAGTCTCCTAAGAACTTTAAGAAATGGTATGGTATTGGCAGAGATGAGGATTGGGCTTTAAACTTTGTTTGTGAGATACCAAGAAACCACTTATGAAATGATACAGAGCACACCATTCTATGAGGAATTCAAACTTTATTAGATAAAACTCGGTTTTGGAATGGCGGTTTTGGAATGGCTGAGACGGCCAAAAATAATGTAAACAAAGCCTTTGATAAAATGTGGTTCCCAGTTTTTATTAGTATTGCTCTGTTTTGGATATCTCAGCCATTTCAAAACCAATGTTCATCTAATAAACGTTGATTGAATCCCCCTTGTAATGACATGCTTTTTCATATTTCAGAAGAGGTTTCTCATTATCTCACACACAAAAAAAGAAGAAATAATAATAATGGTAGAAATCTGAAGTTAGGTCTGAACCAAAAACTATACAATCCCTTGTTTCATTGATTCATCAAAATGAAGATGTACTCATACCATGGCTTTGATTTCTAATGTTTCCTAGATTCCGTAGCTTCCACTACCACCTGTGTCTTTCTCTCTCCCAGACTTGTCCCAGAATCCTTTGGCTCAGGAGACGGAATATCGTCACTATGTCATCTTCCACACCCCACCCCTACAGCTTCTGGATAGACAAGGTAAGTTTAATGGTAATGGGTCTTCACATTGTCCTATAGCCAAAAAGATTTTTCCCCTCTCCACCACTAGAGGGCGAACTATATAATGGTGTCAGGGATTTCATGGGGCTCCCATTACCCACGTAGTAATGGCGGACTTTGCGTACTGAAGTAATATCTACAGTGCGTATTTTAACTTTTATGCAAGTACACACTTCTTGATTTAGCTGCTCCACGGTTGCTCGTTTGCTAGCGTGTTAGCTCGAGGGGGAGAGCCTAACGCCTCATTGTCATCCTGTGCTCCCTGTGCGCTCATAAAACAATAGTACTGGGCGTATGAAGAGTCCGCACTCTAGTAGTTGCTGGGGAAAAGCTCTTTGGTTCTAGCTCTGTAAGCATGATAGAAACTGTCATCCACAATGAGGCTACTAAGTGTATTCCACAAGTGTGATTTAATACTGGAAAAAATATTGGTCAGAGATTGTAAACTTGCAGAGTGTTAGTCCACCCATTTTGGTTTCCATGCATTAAAATTCCAATTGAAGTGTACCTTTTTCCTTTCTTTGAAGAATTTGAGATTTCATTTAAGAGCAAAATGTACTGAATTCAAGCTTGTTTACAATTTCATTTTACTGGATTGATGTCAAAAAAACATTCAGGACTTGAGGATATTTACCTTAAATACAACAATCTACCTAGAACCCTACGCACTGACATGGTGAGATATAGTGGAGTCATAAAATTATGATTGAAGAGAACATTTTGAGTTGTCCTCTGAAGTATCAGTAAAGATATCAGATAAATGACGGAACTGCTTGTTATACACCCATGTCATGAGTCACTATTAAAAAAATACATATGTATTTTAATGACTGCTGAATGAAGGAAGACAGAAAAAATTGGAATGTTTGAACCCAAGAAAAGTTTGTACTTAGGTCAGCCTTCATCATCACTTTAGATTATCTTGTCCATGTGCTTTGGAGAAATGATTCCCTAAAATCATTGTCATATTTTTTGGTGTTGTGAGAAATATTTGTAAATTTGAGATATAATGGCAGACAATGAGACGTAGTAAATCTCTCAATATTCATCCACACATTTGATATGTGGTCGGACTTTCTTTTCCATCCATTAGAAACAGAACATAACAAAAAAATGTGTTCCCTCATTATGATGTGTATAAAAGTGATTACTGTGCATTGATGTAAAAGTAGAAATTTTCGCGGTGTTGAAATTTTTGCGCTACTACAGAAACTGGTGCGAAAATATATGTACGCAAATATTTTTGCTTATCATATGTTACAGTAGTTGTTGTGTTGATTCCATGAATTAAAAACATGTGAAACTCTTTTTACCCAGCCGAGCGCGAAAAATTAGTCGTGCGAAAATATCCACTTTTACAGTAGTTGTTTAAACCCTGGCATATGGTGATGTTAAGTCAACCCACCCTCCCAGTGCTACCAAGTCTCACGCCTTAGGCTTGTGACTCGGGTCTTAGAGGTCTTTCTCAGGTTCACATGCCTTACAAGCTTTTTTTCATGCATCACAAACTCCCCCCCCCCCCCTTCCCTCATAAATCACAAGAAAACATTGACTTCCAATGACCAAAAAGGTCTAGTTTTGACATGATATCTTTTTCAGCAGTATACACCAAGAAAGTATGTTTAATATTGGCAAGATCACACAATTTGCAACTTAAAATACCTTAGCTCCTTACTGTGGGACCAGGGGACACCCCCCCCCCCCCCCCACACACACACACACACACACCCAACACCCTCCCTGGTGTTGTGGTCACTTTGCTCCGTGGGCGGTGCTGATGCACTGCAAAATCTCACACCCAGCAGCTCCTTGACCTGAGCATCTGTGATGTACGTGTAGTACACATAACACCCACTGTGTAAGCAGCGCCTGCGCATTGCAATGATATAACATCTTGAGCAAAATAGAGAGTTCATTATGACTGTATTATTTCTCGCCTCACCATTGATTGTGCTGTTGACTTACATAAAGTAACGAACCCATTCCCAATTTATTGTAAAACATGATTTTCACGACATGACTTTTCATTAATGAGAGCCAACGGCTTTATTCACACAATGAAATATTCTCAAGTTGCCTGTAACATTCAATGCAATATAGTGTAGACAAGATCGTTAGCATGCATTTTAATTTCACAAAACTCAACTCTCACGAAATTCACGAAATTAAAATGCACATGAACAGTCCTTGTTTTACAGTACATCTTGAGCAGAATGGAGACTCTGTATGACTGTCTTATTTCATACTTCACTATTAATTGTGCTGTTGACTAATGTAAAGTAACAACTCCTCCCCAACATAAAACCTCTCTGTCTCCCTTGTGATTGTCTCAGAGGTTCTCAAGTCTGAGAGGGAGGAGGCTGCCAAGCTCTACCAGCAGGACCGACAGGCTTTACTGGAGACCATCGCCTTTGGGCGTCGCTGCCAGGGACCGGTCCAACCATCTCAGGATGAGGGCGTTGCCATGGAGACCAGAGCCTCCAACTTGACCATGGCTTCAGACAGAGAGGTCGCCAATAATTTCTTCAGGTAGGAGGGATGTGTTGTAGAAATGTGGTGTTAGTGCAGAATGCTAAGCAATACCATAAAGATCACACAAGACAAAATTATGATTGGGATCTAGAGAAGACTTGATCACAGTTAGACATATTTAAAGGGATAGTCTCTCAAAAGGTCAGAATTTTTGGACACATCATGAGAAAAATCATATGGAAAACAGCAGCACACATTTTTGTCATCTAAGATGCTGTTGATGATGTTGCTCTATCTAGTGATAGGGTAATTTTTTATTTATTGTTCTTTTTTTTTTTGCATGATGAGACGCAGATTACATTGCTCATGATTTGTGTTTTCACTTTGTCATGCCATGAGGATTTTTTTACGTTGCATGATCAAATTACCGCGAGGGATGGAGGATTGATCAAATGCTGAAAATAGTTTGATGTTGTGTCTTCAAATTTAGCTTTGCCTATAAAGCCAAGGCTCTGCATTAGTGGTGGCCTGGTGACCCAGTGGATCGGGCCACAAGAAATTAATGTTCGGCCACCAAAAATCAAAAGACTAAATCTCTTTGTGGCTGGGCCAGACAAGTAAGAGTCAAAATGTTTTTTTTTTGTTTTTTGTTTTTTTTTTGTCAATGAATTTCTCTTTTGGACAGCCACAATTTCAAATCAAAAGATTTTAGTGGCCTGAATGAGCCACCGCAGAAAAAAAGAAGTTAAAAAGAAAAGTTAAAAGTCAAGATTGCTAAAAGTAAGATATAGAGTCATTCAAAGGACACAATACAGTTAAGATACATATGTTGGTACTACAATCAACCTTGCTTATAACCAATCAAATCTGATTGGACAGAAGAAATAGCTTCGACTTAGAGAAAATATGACTTATGAGTGATTAAACTCAATAGATTATAAAGAAAAGAGGAAGTGAAAAGACCTTCAACTTGAGGAAGTATTTGACTTGTGCAAGGTTGACTGAAGTAAAAGACACCTGTAAAAGGTAATTTGAGAGCAGCTGTAATAGAAATGGCCACATTTAAAAGACCTACAGTCAACTCTGGGCAAGGTGACATTGCCTCGACAGAGAAAAATGCCATGAATTTGATGATATTTGTCTTCTACTTGTACATATGAATTACACACTGAAAGTAAATTTGGGACCTTTTTAATTGGTAGACTTTACTTATTTGTCAACATTTATGCCATTAACTTATGCAGAGTTGACTGTATGTTGATACATTTGTTGGCATTGATTTTAGTTCTTTGAGAGTGTATTTTCATTTCATTTATTTCCACATTAAAAACAACAATCATTACATATTCGAGTCATAGTATAAATTTATTGTGGGGGACCAATTAAAGCCTTTCAGGCTTGTTTGGAATAGGCCCCAAAGTAAATACAAGACTTTCTCAGCTTAAAGGGGAAGGCTAGTAACTGATCAGTGGGAATCAGTGGGAATGCTGGGAGATGATTGTCCCAATTCTTGTGGGATTCGTTTTAGAGTACATTACATCTATTGTTGTGTGAAAATTATTTGCTTCAGAACAGTCTCATATTCAAGTAATGTGCAGATTAGTGCCCCGACACTGTACAGGCATGCTAACCTGGAAATATCAAACTGAACATTACTTGAATATGAGACCATTCTGAAGCAAATGATTTTCACACAACAATACATTGTAGATATATAATGTACTCTTAAATGAATCCCACAAGGATTGAAACAATCATCCCCCAGCATTCCCACTGATTCCCACTGATCAGTTACTAGCCATCCCCTTGGGGTACAAAATATATATATTATGATTGTTATTCTATGATTTGTTCATGGTCTGTGGCAGTCCACCGAGAGAGAAATCAGAGGAGGCTGTGGCTGAGAGAGCTGTGAAGAGATCCATCATGGAGTTCTCTCACTTTGATTGGTCCAAGGCTCCCAGAGCAGAGGAACGAAGGATGAACAAGGGACTGGAGTCCAACAGGAAGACAGAGATAGTCACCGTCAAGTTTAGATAGTCGTCATCAAGAGAAGATAGTCACCGTCAAGTTTAGATAGTTATTATCAAGAGAAGATAGTCACTGTCAAGTTTAAATAGTCACTGTCAAGATAGTTGCTATGAAGTTAAAGGGACTGTACAGTACTGGTTGAGGTGAGGATTTATTTATAGATTTTTTTTGTGAGATTATGAGAAACCTCTAATGAAATATGAAAGAGCATGTAATTGCAAGAAGGATTTAAGGTTTATTTGATGAAAATTGTCCTTGAAATGGCTGAGATATAAAAAAGCGATCCTAATAAAATTGACAGGCCATGATTTTTTATTAGGCTCTTTGCTTTAGTGTTTATCTCACTCATTTCAAAACCGATTTTCATCAAATAAAATGTTGATTCCCCTTAGAATTGTATGCTCTGTTATAATTCAATAGAGTGATTTCTAAATGTCTCACAAAACATACAAGCTGAATCCTCGCCTCAACCAGTGCTGTACAGCCCCTTTATGATACTCACTGCTGAAAGAAGATAGTCACTGTCAAGTTTATATAGTCACCAACGACCAGAAACCACTTCCAAGAGGAGAACATTTTTTTTGGTTTTGGTGATAGACTTTTAATTTACACTTGACATCAGGACACATGAGGAAACAGAAATTTGCAAGAGAACAGGTGGAAATGTAGCCCCATAGTTGATGTATTGATGGTGATAGTCGGCTCAGTGCCGCTTACATCAGCAGGCGGCAAGCTCGTAGGCATCCTTGTTACAAAATGTTTCATGTGTCGCATTTGTCATGAAAGAGTTACTGCAATGACTAGAAAGTGTTTGTAATGAGAAATATGATTGTATTACTTTTTTTTTTTCAAAAATCGTACTTTTCTTTCATCTGTAATTCGCATGAAGCTTCTTGTGTTTTCAACGTAAAGTTTGACAAAATAGATTGATACATTGTGGTATATTAAAAAAAAAAGAAACTTTTCCTGGAAAGAAATTTATATTTTCTGATGCAGAAGATTTTTTTTTTGTTTTTTGTTTTTTGTTTTTTGTCAAGTCTTCACATGTTTGTTACACGTAAGGAATGGTATGCATCTATCAAAAAATCCATTTGAAATGCAGTCTCTTTTACAATGCTTATAGCCAATTCCTCTTCTGTTTAAATTGTATCGCCTAGCTGCTCTCCCAGTTTGACCCTCGTTCTCTTCTTTTTGAATGCAATTTAATCACAAGAAAACATAAAAAATGCCGTAGCAACTTTAATGTGAAAGAAAGAGTACAGCCATGAATGACCTGTAGCAGTAATAAAATGACTGTTGTTTTCTCTGATTACAATTTTGGCTTCAATTTGAGCACTCAAATACAAAAGGCTTTGTTTTCAGTACCCTTTTTGTGACAGAAGTTGATTTCTTCTGAAGGTCACTTGTTTGGGTGTATCTTTGATTTAACTGACTTGGGCATTCTTCTTACATCACTCCACTATGCAAACTGAAGGGCGCCCTCTTTGTTGGCTTGGACCGTTGATAACTTACAAAGTGTGGCCGCGGTAAAAGCCTCAGTGCTCCCATCGCTGGTGAACTTTTTATTTCACTGTAAAGCAATACAAAATGTTTTATATAAAACATTGTAAATACTGTAAATAATGTTTCTATTGTAAAAAATAATGATGTGAATATTTTACCAATAAATTATAGCTGCTTTATGTGTTGGTAATTTTGTTTTGTATTGGTTTGATTTTGTTGAGATGAAAAAAAATATGCCATGTTCTAGTATGCAAGGGTTGATAGAAGAGCAATATATGTCAGTTCATGGATGTGATATGTGGATGTGCGAAAGGAAAGGCCATTTGAAAATGACTGTGAATTTGCCATCAACTTCTAACAGAAAGAGTCTTCAGGCAAGTTCTATCTAGAATACATGTATTACGTTATCTTCTGAACTTCTCTGAATATACAGCGCACTCCTGTGTAGTGTATAATGAACTCAGTTACACAAAATTCCAGTCACAACGAAGTAAAAATTCAGGCTGCAACATTATCCGCTCCATTTCTTTCTCTCTTTTTTTTTGGTTGTTTATTCGTTCGGTTATAACATATAACGAAAGAAAACTGCCGGTCCCAAGGACTTCATTATAACAGGAGTCCACTGTACATAAGGTCGAAAGTGATTGAATCTGAGATGTGTAACAAAAGCTCTCCATGCATTTCACTGACAGTGATTACAAAGATGGCATTTGAGTGCTTCATGACGAGACCTTTCCATGTTCTTTGAAAGTCTGTGGTTCAGGGATCGTTCGGGACATGCACTAACCATGACTTGGCTTGTTGAAAAAGTTGTGATGTTTGATTATGTGGCTGAGAACTTGAGAGTGCAAGATGTCTACTGGAAATGTATCAATCACACTGATTTGAAAACTGTTTGCAGATGAATAAAATGGCTCGTAATAAATGTACAAAAACATGCACACACACACCATTGAGGGAATTGGTATTAATTACCCACATTAGGTATTTTTGGAACAATCTTTGGACTGATTCAAAGGTAGTATAGGTTATTTGTATTACTAAATCCCAAACAAAATAAATTGTAATGTGTATTATCGATACAGAATCCAAGACTGATTCTAAACAGATACATGCACACAGAAAGAGACACTGAATACAATTATTTCAGTATTTTGTCATTTTTTTTTATTATCAAAGCTTGTTTTCTCTTACTGTTGTTTATGATGACAAAAACCATGAAATTCAAATATTTGATAATATCCAAGGCAGAGAGATCCATACACTCATTATGTTGAGTTCTTCAATGTACAATATGAATATACAATATTTGACAGCGGTCTAACCCAAACCATTCTGTACAGAGGTAACACTTCTCTGGTTCAATTCATTCATTACGGAGACAAACATCACAGGAACATCATTTGAGGCATCGTATTTCATCGTAATTAAAGGGTGACTGTTAGAAAAGGTAGTCAACAAATCTGAATTATCATTAGAACTACGGCAATTTCTATCAAATGATCATAACTTGTCTCCTCAAATTCCAAACAGTCATAATGACTTTGTAATTTTAATGGAAATATGCCTCTGGCCACGATAGGGTTCAGATAAAGCTGAATTTCATTTCATTGATCAGGGCAAAACTGATGACGCAGAGAATCACCTTACAAACCTATAAGCTGCTCACATTCAATACATTTTCAAATTCCATTTAGAAATGATGTTAACTTTCAAGTTTTACAGATGAGAGATCCCACCAAGAATCTCCTCACTCCCAAATCAAGAGTTGACACTTAACACAAGACAATGCTGGCAGCAACGATGATGGTTGGCACAAATCTTGTCACACAGTGACAGTCTTTCTTGCCAAAAATTCACGGGCTCGTCCAGGAAAATATGACATGTCTGACTAGTCTCTGAAAACTGACCAATAGAGACAGACCATTGCAGGGACATTGGTCCTAATGGAGGCTGCTGACCCAAACACACACACACACATACACACATCCACTCTGAATATAACTAAGCATTTGTACAATTTCAGATGTCTTATGAAGTCACAATGTCTATTATGACATCACAATATCTTTATGACATCACAATATGCAGCCGTATGAAAATATGTGAACACCTAGACAGAATTATTGCTTGACGTAATACTGTGACTGTACAGCTGATAGCAGTGCTTTAGAGAAATAGACATCTACTTTGATAGGCACTTTGTTTCTCCCTGGAACTTGATAAATTTGACTCATTTTACCCCGTTTTTGGCATCTCACCATGAGTGGTAATGTGTAGGACACTGCAAGCAATAGCAAGATTCACCATAGCTGGATTTGTCTCACAATTTTACAACAGCATTTTTCCGACGGATCCAAATTTAAAAGGGGAAGAATACAGAATGACTACTGACATACAAACAATGCCTAATAATCTGACACCATCCAGCATGTGTGTCTCTCTTTGGAGAATAAAATGACCTTCAAACCTATACAATTCGAAATTAAAATATTTTTGAAATTTCATTCATTCATTTCATTTATTAATTGTCCATAAAATGGAATCTTTTTGTGAAATGTTGGGTAATTCAGTATAGCTAACTTCAACAGTAATAACTGAACACATGACATAGAAAGTGGGTCAAAGGTGACAAGTCTGCTCAATATTCATGATAGAATTATAACAAAATCTCACTCTCTTACAAAATCAATTTCTAGGACATGGTTGTGGGAAATTAAATTATTTCCATAATTCTCTGACAATCCAAATTCAATACGCCTCATACAAAGCAATTATCAAAGACAATAAGTGTCAGCTTACTGCAGATAGAAAATTACCACTAAATACAGAATTTAAAAGTACAGAATCTGTGGACAAATTATAGTGCCTTAATTCAGACCAGAACAAGTCAATGCCTGAAAACTTTGATCTTTTTTTGCCTAATACCAAAGGATATATCATATTTCATTGTAATAATGACTCAAAAGTCATGTCACTTTAAAAATCAATGCTCTGAGCTAGCCACTGAATAAAACTTTAGATAAAATACAAACAAACCAATTGGGGCCATACTGCAAAACCTCTCACACATTTTAGTTCACTTTTTTTCCCCTGCAAAGGGAAAAAATTTCATGACAACAATTAAGAGCAGGTACTCCTAATTGCGAAACAGAATTCATATACACAGATTCTCATAGAGAAAAATAATATTGTTACCTTTGAATTCATTTCATGGTTCTACACAGCAAGATTCTGTTAACTGAGATACTTTACAGCCATTAAATTGAGGTACAGTGGAACCTCGTTATAAAGAGGTCGAATTAAACAAAACCCTCTTATATTTATTGATTTTGAAGGTCCCATACCTTTCTATGTGTTTGCACTCTGATAAAGCGAGAAGCCTGATATAACAAGGTAATTGTCATGTTTTGGGTCCTTGTTATAACAAGACTTCCCTGTACACTGGAATCTTGTTTTAAAGAGGCCATATCAAAACCTTACAAGGTGATTTTCTAAGTCCAAAATCATTCTCCTTCTTTGTTTTTGTACCCAGATACTGTGACAAACCAGAAAGGTAACAGGGTTACGTTTTTCAGGTCCTTGTTATAACAGGTGCATGTGATGAGACCGACACCCATCAGTCATACAGGTGCACAAGTTATACAGCTCATGAGTTCGACACTAAAGCCCGCCGCACACTACACGATTTTGCCCCGATTCACCGGTCTTAAGACCTTTAGACTGGAAGTGTGACGTCACAGTCTTGCCAGTTTCCAGTCGTACGACTGGGTCTTAGCGCCAGTCGTAGAGATTTGACATGTTGAATTTCTACGACTGGTCGTGGGCTTTCAGCCATTCACAATGCAGTAAAATGCAAGCGCACGCATTACAGTCGTAAGCCTACTCGGTCGTATAGTGTGCGGTGTCCGGTCGTACGACTGGTCTAAAGACCCAGCTTGGCTTAAGACTTTAAGACCAGTCTGATCGTGTAGTGTGCGGTGGCCTTAAGCTAACGAGGCCCATGAGACTGACACATTAAGCCCCGTGTTGTATCTGTTGAACTCGTGGGCTGTTCTGTACCTAGTATCGAACTCATGGGCTTTATCTGCCTAGTGTCAAACTACTGGGCTGTATGACTTGTGGGTGTCGGGTCTCGTGGAATGACCCTGTTATAAAAGGTCCCCTGGTACATTCTACCATTGTAAAGTTGAGACAACCTCCAGACTAAATTCACTGCCAATATTCCTTCAGTCCCTTTCCTGAGTGACATGGAAGGCACTTTTTCAAACTTCACCTTTCATAATCTCATCTATGGCGATTTTGCTTTTTCTACAACATTAACCAAATGACCAAGATACTGTACGAGCTGAAATTTTCGCAGTGGTTTAATTTTCACGAATTTCGCAAATCACCTTTGAACCGCCAAAATTACAACACGTGAAAATAACAACACACGAATAAGTAAGTTCAGTTAGACCCTCGCAACCGCGAAATTAACACCATGCAAAAATGTCCTTCAAGTAGCAATTCACAAAAATATTTGTACGCGAAAATTTCAGCTTGTACAGTACATGTACAATGACAGTACTTACAGATATGAGGTGTTGATTTACTAGTATAATTATTATTATAACCATTATTATTTCTTTAATCTAGAGTTTCTTTTTGCATTTACATCATGAGCTTAGACTGGAAACTAAACAGATAATGCCTTCCTTATAGTATCATGGAAAGTACAAAAACATCAAAACCTAAATCTACTTTGCAAATTCAAAAAAATTGTGCACCATGGGATATTCTTACAAAACTAACTGTGTTTTAACTCGGTCTTCTTTTCAGACATTTGTAAGCTCTGTGAATTGTATAAGTGAAGTATCCAAAATGAATCAAGAAGAAGGTTGAGAAGAGGAATATAAAAAGAAATGGGTTTATTAGAATGATAATTGTAATCTACGCTTTATTTATAACATTCCTCATAGGTATTCTGCAGGGGGGTAGCAAAAAGACGTAAACAGTCAATAACAAGTTGAATATTACATTTGTAAAAGCTGTTTTAAATATGGATTGATTAATATAACCCTCAGAAATTTAGTCTCGCATGAGATGATTGCTAGACCAAACAGCTGACATGTATCTATCTCTTCCCTAGTTGAAATGTTTACATAACTGGCAATTTGTACACAAAAATGTCGAATGAAATAATGAGGATGTTCACTGTACAAAGGAAAAAGAAGATTGGTAATTATGTTATCTTGGTTCAAGCTCTGACAAGAATTCATCATTAAATAAGGGTGAAATACCTGAAATTGAGCAAATACAATTGTAGTTGAATGTCATAATAACTTGTCGATAATATCAAATGCATTGTGCAATGAACTGTTGCCAGAAATATCCTGGAGCCATGAATCTGATTGAAACAATCACAACATTCTTTGCATTCTTTGCATTCTCTGAACATGAAAACTCTCGACTCGTCCCTTGGGTTAAACGTGACAAAAAAACGCTGGACACAAAACAAACAGATTTGCACAAATTTGGCACCCTTAAATGCACACATCACACTAGAATCCAAGGCCCAAGTCTCGTCTCAAACAACGGGTCAAATGAGACGACGGTATTCTCAAGTTTGCAAACTAACTCATTTCACTCTCTCCCTTCCATTCCAAGAAAAACAGCTTTGAATGACTTTTGACTGCGTAATATTTGCTACACACCCATGGCTAAGTATAGTTATCTCATCAGTAATATATCAAAACCTGTACAAATGTTTTTGTATTCAATGTGAAAATATGCAAAACAAACAGATCTTATGTACACATAAAGTTCATAAACAGTTAAATCAGGTAAATCATGATAGATCATTAAAATATGAATCTTCTTTTCCATGATTGAGTCAGACAAGTGGTGTTCAAAGCATGAGACAAGTCCAACATTTAAATCTGTTCTGTTTAGGTAGAGGAACTCAGAATTTCTGCTTTCCTTATTGGACAATGCTGCCAGATCCCCTTTGGCTAATGTAGGAATTATGTTGAAAGGGCGCCCTCTGCTGGTCAGAGCACTGTAGTCAATACCAAGTTTAATTCATGAGTTTGTAACATTGAGATGAGGAGACACTGTAGTCTTTCCACCAATGATGGCGCTCTCCGAAAACATGATGGACAGTCAAGATCTCCCCCTTTGCATCCATTGGCGCGATGAGTATAGGCTGAGTGTGATAAAAGGCTTGCGCTGAAAATGAAACATATGTAAAACGTCACCAAGAGACGGCAGTAGCTTTGTGAGGACATGGTTTCCCTGTGGGAAGTCTACACCAACTCACACTGTACTGCAGAATACGACTCCTGACTGCTGGGTTTGATGCATTGTAAGACTGTGAGATGAGCAACTGAGTGAAGGAAACACCAACAGAGATGTACTAATGGGAGCAGCCACACTCTGTCCTGATGGATTAGCACTCCACCAATGAAATCTGAAAGATGATGAAACAGTCATGAGATTTGTGTACACCAGCTCCTCTGAGAATCCAACGGAATACTCTCTTGATTTAAAATATTCTTTCCAGTGAGTCCATATGAAATCTGACTATTCAAAAAATGCCGAATCTTGACTTGACTTGCTTCCGGGCACTCAATGATAACATTCCAGGCTGGACTCCCAATGTGGCAAACTGTAACATATAGTCTCTTTTCATGCACTTCATTCAAAAAAACATATGCACATGATCCGTCTCTATGTGGTTTGATAAGTAGTAATCTAGATAAAACTCTTAGAAACATCTGTATCTAGGAGTCCAGCCCTCTGTGATTGTCACATAAAGGCAGTGACTTGTGGAGTTCTGGTAGGGCTGCAGAACTGAAGGGCCGAGGAGCCAACAGCCTGGGGGGAGTCCAGGGGGAGGAGAGAGGTGGTCACTGTATGGCCGGAGTCCTTGACCGGTGACGTGTCCAGTATGGAGCCACTCAGACTAAAGGTGGTCAGGGGAGATGTTGTCATGGGAACGTCCAAGCTGCTCAGGTCATTGAAGGTATCCAGGAGATTGTCCTGTATAAGAAGAAGAAAAAATGATTTTTTGAAAATTAATTTTTGTGTTGAGTTGTTTTCATCACATCTGAGTGACAAATCGCCCTTTATCGATGGAAATACACACCAATAATTCAGTGGTTAGTGTAATAACCATAGTAGCAATCATAAAGAATGTGAAATGAAGTTGTGAGAAACTTATCTCATATTACTGTAAACATGGAAATACAGCTGTGTTAATTGATACATTAATTTTTGCAGATTTTGCATATTACTTTTGGTTAGCACAAATTGAATACATGTGAAAATATCTTCCAGATTTTTCTAAGCACATTTTTAATGGGTTGGATTGTGCACTTTGTCTGTAATTATGGTACACGGTAGTAGGTGTGACTGCATGAGTGCGTGTGTAAATGTGTACTAGTATTTCTAACAGTATTATTGAGCATGTGTGCATATAATTATGCTAATATTTTGTGCAGGCCGTACATTGAAATGGATCGTCCCCCTTCGAAACATCACTTGCTAGTTAAATTCATGTTTAAATTTCAAGGCAATCTGGCAGCACATCGATTTTCCCACCAATCAGAATATAAAACCACATACGATTATAGCAACTGCACAGAACAAATTTGAAAGCCCACAAATTACAGGTTATGGAGCTGCTAAGTGCAACAAATATTAATCACATGAAGATGAGATTTACAATAGTACCTGTAAGCCCAAATCTCCATCGAGCTGAGTCAGGGTAGGATCCAGCATGTTGAGGGAGGTGTTAAAGTAATACTGCTCCGTCAGTCCGCTGCTGGAATCCTCCGCCTTGATATCGGATGATGTCAAGGTGGTGGTGGTTGCCGTGGTGATGATACTCTGGAGTGGAGGCGGAGCTTGGGGCGGAGATGATGGTTTGGGAGAAGGTTTGGGCGATGACGAACACCTCGAGAGAGCCTCAATCTTGTCAAACTCTTCTGCAGAGAGAAAGGAACACAGAAAATTTGAATAAAAAGCTCCACAATAACTGAGCTGCATAATTGATATCAAGACATCACCTTACAGGAATAAAAAGTAGTAAAAAATCAGTTTGAAGTCCAGTTACTTCATCCTTTCTGGTTCTTTCTAACATATCAAATCCTAGTTCTATTGGTGCACATGATGATAGCTATGCAGGTTTCTTATTGAAATGTTTTTTAATCAACACTCAGCAGATATTATGGGCATACCCAGTAGGTTATTCATCATGATAACAAGTTAGTACATCTGTATAGTAGAAACAGAAGGCATTATTTTCTTCTTTTGTTCTCTTTCACAGCTAAAGAGATTAATGGAGTAAATCTAGTCTTCATCCATCCTGCTACCAGACCCCATTGGCATCACAATATGGACAGATGTATCTAGATCTACAAAGAAAGCACAGATACCAATTGAAAACAGAGAAGACAATGATAGGAGACTTCATAGCCTTCCAGTCTTTTTGACAACAATTAAAGAAACTGAATATTTTGTTGCTAAAAATAGAAAAAAAAAACTTTCTGTTCATTTCAGAAAATGAAAATTTGACTTGTAAGCCTTTTGGTTTTCTAGTACTCTTACTATTTACCCTGTATTACCCCAGCTATTACACATATGATGCTTTGAATGAACATTGGGAAACATTATCATCTCAAAACTGATTTTTTTTTTAACATGACCTTGTTGTTTTTGCTTACGATATTGTCCTAAAGGACCGTAATGTCACTTGCGCCTGGACCCTTCCCCCCCCCCTTTTTTTAACTTTTCAATATCGTACCCTTTTTTCTTCTTTCTTTTCTCTCCCCCCTTTTTTTATGGTATTATTATGGAGTACTGTGATTTTTGATCGTATTCATTTTTGTTCTACAATTGTTATGAAAATCAGTAAAGATTAAAAATAAACTAGAAATGTCGCTACAGCGACTGGTTATACCCCCGCCAAACAACATTTCATAAGCTTTGGTCAAAACAACATTTCATAAGCTTTGGTCAAAAAACTGAGGAAGTAGTTAAATCTGCAAGATCTTTCCTTGATCTTCTGCCATTAATATGCCGTTACCATGGCAACGTACTTTCGGGTACTGTCGAAAAATGCGTCTTGCACATCTACAACCAAAGGCACACATCTGTACCAAGTTTCATGGAAATTGGGCAAAAACTGAGGAAGTAGTTTGCAACACAAAATTTTCCATCATTTTGGCTCATAATATGTGAGCTGTTACCATGGCAACATACTTTTTGTCACTGTCAAGAAATGTGTCATGCTGACCTATATCCTAAGACAAACATTCAATATGAATTCCATGAGAATTGGAAGAACACTGATGAAGCAGTTTTGCCATGAAGCATTTTGCCCTATATTTTACCAATAACATGCCGTTACCATGGCAACGCACTTTTTGCCACTGTGGAAATATGTGTCTTGCACATTAACATATTCAGATGAACATCTGTACCTAATTTCATAAAAATTGATCAAAAACTGTGGGAGGAGTTCGCGACGCAAGATTTGTACCCATTTTTGCCCATAATATGCCGTTACCATGGCAACGTACTTTTGGGTACTGTCAAAAGATACGTCTTGCACATCTACAACCCAAGGCACACATCTGCGCCAAGTTTTACGGGAATCGGTTGAAAACTGAGGAAGTAGTTCGCGACGCAAGATTTGCAACGGACCGACCGCCCGACCGCCCGACCGCCCGACCGTCCGCTGATTCCTATATACAACCCCCTTCAAACTTCGTTTGGCGGGGGGGTATAATAAAAAGAAGGAAATTCTGACCACTGAAGTGACCTCTAACTGACCTGGTTTGGCCATGCTCCTCTTGATTCCCAGGGGGTCTTTCTTGGTCCATTTGCAGACCTCTTCCTCCATCTTGGCCTGTTTCTCAGGGTTCAAGGCCCACAGACATCCCTTCCTGGTGGAGCCGTTGCCATTGGTGGGCGTCGGCTTCTCTATCTTGGCAAAACACTTGTTGAGTGACAGGTTGTGTCTGACTGAATTCTATTGTGGAGAAAATAAACAGAACAAATGTGGAAGATTTTCATTTAGTGCTCATTGCTATACATCAGTCAGTGTATGTGATGTGCCATATCAGAAACAAAGACAAAATCTTAAACTTTGAAGGTAATACAATGGACATATTACCTTAGGTACATGTGTTTTTCAAAATAATTATTTTCAACACCCAATAAATCAATTACAATGTAAATTTAAAAAAAAGAAAGAAATAAAAACAAATCAGCAATGTAAAGAACATTGAAACTACAAACATGTATATGTGACACAAGTTTGTCTTTTCTCTTATTTTCTTTTTTCACAAGATTATGTAATGTCAAAGAAATGGAACTCCATTTCTTTGCTTATTGAACATTTTTGTTGGTTACAGCATTTCCAAGAATGGTTTACAGAGAGAGAGAAAGATATCCAAGAATCTTGAAGCTTTTTTTAACCCCTGTTCCACACATGTAGTCAAGATCAGATGGTTGATTTTTTTATTTTATAGAAAGAGTGCATCAGAATGAACTGTGAGACTCAAACCAAGCAGGCAGTAGGGAACCAGTGAAAATTAGTTTTATGACTCAATAAAGCTGTACATTATCAAACCTGAATTGAAATATTAAAGAATTACAGGATAAACAATTTCTCAGACTTAGCATTCACAGTTACATGTATGTGGGATCCATAGAGAAAACTTAGATATCGGAAAAATTCAGAATTAACAATTGATCCATTTTGACTACAACAGCATTAATCCCAACTGTGAAAACTCGTTATCTGCAGGGTGTAAACCCCTGCACAGTATGAATGTGTACTATACGTTTGGGCAAAGTTCAGTATTCTCACCTAACCTTGTAAGAAGTCAAGTGTAAAATCAACACAAAAGACTGTAAGAGAAGAGACTAGAATCGACCAGGGTTGAATACAATGTTTAATCAGGGCCACCTGTCCCTATACAATGTACAATCACTCCTATTGGTTGAATGAACCTACCTAGCCAGGTGCCTGGTAATACATGTTATGCACTTAACAATGGGCTGAAAGGTCTATGAGGTTACTACTGTACCACTGGATACCTTGAATCCTGGCACAAATACATTGTAGGATCAAGAGATTAATGGATTTAAGCCTCTAATTGAATACAGATCTGTCACATTCTTTGCTTCAAGACATTCTCAACTCTATGAATTGTGTAGCCTAGGGTAATCTGTTTTGTGTCAATGATATTATGGTCGAGTTAACCAGGAGACTTGGAAAACTACAAGCCCCTCCCCCTCCCATGAATGGAACAGTCCACTACTGTTTACAATGTCTTTACAACCAGCACAATGGAAAATGACTTGTACTTTGGACTAGGCAGAAGGGAAGTTGACACAAATTAGCAATTGAAATCCTGACAGGTAAGAAGTAACTCCATTTCCAAACTCAAAATGTGAATAGAGCACCAATCGCATTTTGGCATTTTATCATCTGTGGACTTTGCTTTCTACTGATGTGTAGCATACAAATAGTGTAGGTATGTTCGTATTGGTATAACAAATGATATATTACACTGTCTTTAGTGGAACTAAACAGCTTGGAGATGGGCCATTTACCAGGGAATATAAGGTGTGCTTCGCATGCTTGGTTTGTGAGTAAAGAGACAAAATCAGGCTTTGGCATGAAAAATGACTGAATGTTAGATACATATTTGTGTATCACTTTTTAACACTATTAGAAGCGTCATTCTGGTGTCCATGTGCACTGGATGAAATCTAAGGAAACAAATCTCAGGTATTTTTGTTTTTGTTGGATGTGGGTACACCCTGTGTCTTTACTGTATTGTAGTGCATGTTGCACAATGCGAATTTAGAGCAATGCTGAACACTAGCACCAGTCTGACGGTCCCAGACCGGTAAAAATCACTGGAAGGCCAGTAAACTTTTCAGGGATTGCCAAATTTACTGGTCCGAAATGACCAGTAAAACAAGCAAGCAAGCAAGCAAGCAAACAACAACAAATAAAAAAAAAAATGATCAACAATTTGATATAGATGGCAACCGCACATATTTTCTACCTCACGAATTTTATCATCAAATGTCAGATTATAGTGTATCTTCCGATTTAAGCTTATTACATGTTAATACTCGTAGCATAGTAAAAAATTTTGATGATTTTTCTCATTTTCTGTCCTCCATACAGTTAAATTTTTCTATCATTGGGGTAACAGAAACGTGGTTGAATGATACATCTCCTGATCTTGTAAACCTTGATGGTTATAAATTTATTCGTGCTGACAGGAAATGTGGTAGAGGTGGAGGTGTTGGTTTTTATGTTACCCATTCATTGGTCCCCAAAATTAGAAATGATTTGACATTTTCTTTATCCAGTGCTGAAATACTCTCTATTCAAGTTGATGTAACACCTGGTAACTCTTTTATCATATGTGTAATTTACAGACCTCCAAATACAAACCTGGAATTATTTTTTGAGGACTTAGAATCCCTGCTTAGGAAAATTAACTCTTCCAATAAGATGTGCTGTTTAATGGGTGATTTCAATATTGATCTGGCAACTGAAAATGACTCAACTTCAACCTTTCTTAATATTTTATTATCACATTCATTTTATAATACAATTGATAAACCGACAAGAATTACACCTCAGTCAGCTTCTCTGATAGACAACATTTTTATTAATATGCAACGAGATATATTAAAGTCAGGTATATTTTATGCTGATATATCTGATCATCTTCCAATCTTTTTGATCTTTACCAATTTGATTTCAAAAAGATTTTCTCAGTCTGCCAAATATGTTAAACGTAAAATAACTTTTGATTCAATTAATAGATTGAAAAATGATTTGGCAGTAGAAACTTGGAGAGACGTTTTTGCATGCGAGGAAGTTAATTCTGCCTATGATTGTTTTCTGAATAAATTTTTATATTACTTTGATAAGAATATGCCTTTAAAAGAAATGAATGTTAAACAGAAGAAAAAGCACCCGTGGATCACGAATGGTATTCTGAGGTCAATTAAGAGACGGAATATGTTATATAAATTGCATATAAATAATAGATTTGATTTAGAATGTTTTGACAGATATAAGAAATATAGAAATAAATTGACAGAAATAATAAGGGCATCTCGCAAATCATATTTTCATAATAGACTTGTAAAAGTCAGAAATAATTGTAATTCTACTTGGAAAGTAATCAAAGAAATTTTGAATAAAGGTCGTGTTAATAAGATTGATATGTTATTTTTTGAAGAAGTGTCATATGACACACCACTAACAATTGCAAATAAATTTAATGAGTATTTTACCGGAATTGGTCAAAATCAAGCTAAGAAAATTGATAGGAATGAAATTGATTTTCGAGAATTTTTGAATAGAAGTTTTTATAAAACGTTATTTTTTTATCCTGTAAGTGATAGTGAGATATTAAAAATCACAAAATTATTGAAAAATAGTTATGCAACTGGTCATGATGAAATCAGCTCATATTTATTGAAGAAAATAATACGATATGTTTTGACACCACTGGTATATATTTTCAACCTTTCATTATCTACAGGTGTATATCCACAGTCATTTAAAGTAGCTAAGGTGGTACCAATCCATAAAAAGGATGATCCTTCAAATATATCGAATTACCGCCCCATTTCTATTCTGCCTGCCTTCTCAAAGATTCTTGAAAAAATTGTGTATAACAGAGTTGATAATTTTATCACACGCAATAATTTGCTTAATCCTGATCAGTATGGTTTCCGTAAAGCCCATTCCACTGATGCTGCACTCTTGAAACTATACGACAGAGTATCGAGCGCCTTGGCGGACCATAAGCACGTGATAGGCGTGTTTATGGACCTCAGCAAGGCATTCGATACTCTAGATCATGGTATCTTACTTTCCAAATTGCAGTATTATGGTGTACGGGGCGTCGCCCTTGATTGGTTTCTTAGTTACTTATCAAATAGATATCAATATACTGTTCACGATTCTCATTCATCTACTTTGCTTCTGTTAACATGTGGTGTCCCCCAAGGATCCATTTTAGGCCCGCTTTTATTCCTGATATATGTAAATGATTTGGTTAATGTGTCAGATTCATTGCAATATATTCTCTTTGCCAATGATACCAATGTATTCTTTTCCCATGCTGATTACAATAGTCTTATTTCGAAGCTGAATGCTGAACTACCGAAATTGTCACGTTGGTTCCGGAGCAATGTGTTATCTCTCAACTTGTCGAAAACGAGTTTTATTCATTTTAAAGGTTATAGAAGAACAAATCATGATCCAGAAAATAATGTGTTACTCATAGATGATATTGCAATTGAACAAAAATCATGTATAAAATTTTTGGGTGTTGTTATTAATGAATATTTAAATTGGTCTGATCATGTCAGACATATATCAAATCCTATTGCACGCAATATTGGTGTTCTACGTAAATTACGATATTTTCTTCCGGTAGAAACTCTTTTTGTATTGTATAACTCACTCGTTTTGCCATATATAAATTATTGCAACATTGTCTGGGCAACTTCATACAGTAGTACAAATTCAATATTTTTGCTCCAAAAGAAAGCCATGCGTATTTGTGCTGGGACTGATTATAGAGCTCACACAGACCCAATATTTCAAAAGCATAGAATTCTGAAAATTGATGACATTAATTTCTTACAGACTGCTGCCTTCATGTTTCGCTACAACATTCAGTGTTTACCTTCTTATTTCATGAATATTTTCCAACTCAATAAACAAATCCACTCCTACCCTACAAGAAATGCCTCCAATATTCATCTTATAAATCCCAGAACTTGTTTAGCTAAAAAATCAATTCGGCACACTGGCCCAGACGTATGGAATTCTTTACCATCTCAGTCCCGTGCAATTCGCACGATTGGTTCCTTCAAAAGATTTGTTAAACATATGCTTGTTGCTAAATATCAGTGACTTAATTAACATATCCAGAACATGAATTTCTTTTGTTACTTGAAGCATCTTCATTCTATGTTGTACTCTGCCTTCTGTTGTAGGCATGCCATGGAATGTTTCTCTATTTTTATATGATACAGATGTAACTGGTCCGTACGTTGCTACACCCAGCCGTTACCTGGCAACAGGGTGTATGCACCTGCAATAGTGTTGTATTTGCACAGTGTGTTATTGTACAGCGAACGAGGAGTCTTTCTATTTCTCTCTGTCTCCTGTTCTTTCTCACCATCTTTCATTATCGCTGTCCCCTTCTTCTTTATTTTTCTTTCTTAGCATCACCTGCGTACATGTCCGTGTATGTTTTGTTATGTAACTGTTTTTGTTGTGTAAAACTAGTTTGTCTTGTTGTAGTTAAGTGAACCGACAGTTGGTTGAAACTGTTTATTCATTTATCTGTGTATGAGGCCCCAATATCAAGCTCGGCTTACTGGGGATCCTCCTGTATGGTACCTTGACTTTTTGTTTATTATCATTATGTCTTTGTTCTTTGTCACTAAGATTTGATTACCTGTCATGTGCAAAATCAGCCATGAATCATTATGAATCATATGTTTATTTCTGAAAGTGATCGGAGTTGATTATATTGTGCCATACAGAAACAATAAAATGAAAAATGAAATGAATAAACAAATGACAACATTGTTGGGCTGATTAAAAAAGATCAGGACTATTTTATTCTTTTTAACTGACTGATAAACTGCCCTAAATCAACATAAATATGCAGCAAATTAAATCACTGTTAATCAACTCAATGTCACAAGAATTTCATGAAGTTGAGGGACAAATAATTTTAGGTTTGGACCAGTAAAAAATGGAAAACTGGTTATCTTCTGGTCACACTGAGACCAGCTGGACCGGTAGGGAAAAAAAAAGGGGGGGGGGGGGTTAGTGTGCAGGTATTTGGTTAGAGTAATTCAATTTAGTTTCGTCATTTGTAGATTTCTTTTTTACAATAGTTATCTATGATAGCTTCCCTCGTATCTACAATGTATTGTGTATTATGAGTTACATGGTTTAAATGGAAGTAGGGCACTCCTTGCCCCCCCCCCCCCCAAAAAAAAAACAAAAACAAAAAACAACAACAACAACAACATACACACACAAACAAACAAACAAACAAACAAACAAGCATTAGGACAGAAGCCCTGGAATAAATGCTGAAAAAGTTTATTTGGTTTTTTTTTTACATTTTGTGCTGCTTGCAGAGTACCAATTGTGAGTACCGGTACCAACACTTCATTAAACTGCAGCTAACCTCTATGGCAGTTCTTTTACAGGAAATAATTGCATAGTGATTATACATGACCCTGAAAATGAAGGGATCAATTAGAATGCTTTCATCAATATTTTAAACTAACAGCTCCCCATGTATTCAGTATCAGCCCAGCTCTTGTTGATTGACTTTTCATATTAGAGAGGCAATGCATACCTTTGAACACTATCCCATCGTTCCCATTGCTCAATACACAATGTGCTCTGCATGAGTGAACACACATTTCTATCCACCTACATGTACCAACAAATTGCCCCTTTTTATAAGCCTACCACTATACCCCAATCTCGTGATGAAATGCAGACCGTGTTAAAGTAGGGCATATAGGGCGGGGTCATTGGGGGCTGGTGTGGGATGTGGGTGTGGTCTTGACTCATGATGACATTGATTGGTTGTTAGGAGGAGCCTCAAGATAGTGAACCCCTCCCTCTCCCTGTCTCACATGTACACACACAAACACAAATCCAGCATAACATGAACATCTTAATTGTGAATTACATGTAAGTTCTGTACAAATGCATTTTATGCGTGAAAAATGTCTATCTTTCCTAATAACCATTTGAAATGTTTCAAAATAATACAGTAAATGGAAACAGACAGTGAATATCACACTATTCTAAAGGCACCAACTCAATACAGCCAAATTCACTTTAAACTTGGTTCATGGATGAAAATATGCATGACATTGGCATGTAGGCACCTACACCTTATACCCCGGTCACACAGCACTCCACGTCTAAATCATGTACAAAAAGTTGTGAAAATTTGGTGGACGTGGTCGTAAGTGGTAATTTTTTGGTCAATTTTGGTTTGGCCGTGCTTTGTACGGGGTATGGCCGTTGGCTGCTGTTCCACTGCTGAAGCACTGCCTTAGCACGGCTAACCACGTCCAGCCACGTGTATGTACGCAGAAAAATCAATTTGTCAGTGATAAGCCGCCAAACACACGCTATTTCCAGTGATATCAACGCCTAACACGTGTCAGATGACCATGCTCTGCCCGCTAAATTTTCGCGTCTTACCACGTCTCCCCAAGTTTTAATCACTGCCGAACACGGATTATCACACGTGTTTCACGTCTTTATGTGTGCCACCCATGGTTGTCCGCAGAGTAAAATTTTGAGCAGTTCAAAACTTTCTACCGCGTCCGACGCCGTTCCCATTTTTTCCCCACGTCCTGACAGTCTATAAATTGACCGTAGCTCGTCTTAAACTCGACATCAACGCAAACAACATCGTCTGCTTCACGGGAGACCACTTTTAGACGGGTTTTGGCCATGATTAAGCCGTAATGCGCTGTGTGACCGGGGCTTTAGATGTACATAAATTGTAGCATTATGCATTCACCATTACATGTACAATGTATGTTCCCAAACAGATCTCATCTGATCAGGCACACAACTACACGTAGAAAAGCACTCTGAGAGCACAGACCTCCGCTAAACAGCTCAATTCCACCCATACACGCATGATCCCAGTTGCTAGGCCATGTGTTTACCTTATCAGCTTCCTGCTATGCGGCGTCTCACGCAGAGCACGCGCTTAAGTGAGCGTATGCAAGCCTCAAATACGCGCAGCTTGAACTCCAAGTTCACTGACCCTATTTGCCAAAGATCAAAGAAAAATCCTTAAGTTAAAAAAAAATTCTGTGATAACTACCAAAATCCATCACCTGTTCCTTGTGTGAATATCTATAATATTTCCTGCAAGTTTCATGAAAATGTGTGTTTTCACGTATTTTTAGTTACTCACAAGCAGACAGACAAACGCAAACATACAAACCAATGCCCACAGACATTTAACCTCTTTGGTGGAGGTTATGGTGTAAGATGTCAGATTTGTATACAATATTAAACCTAAAGACTAAACCAAGTGGACTGTTTCCTTTGACGATTCTTGCTACATGATATGGCAGATGAAAGGCAACAAAATTGTAAGTGAGGCCTTTGTTACTTAGTGAGTAGGTATTTACACATACAAATTGTATGGTTCAGCTCCACCTCACAGTGTCAGGTCTGCATTATGTAAATCAGCCCCCTGTTACATCCAATCATCACAGGGAAGCAACTTCATTCAGTGAGAGAAATATTACTCACTTTAAATGGAAACCTTCCATAGGTCTGAAACATAGACTAGCTAATGAATCTCGCATCCAAACACTATTGTATCTGCTGATTGTCCCACTCGATTTCAGTGATGATCTAGGATATCGTAACACACTGAAGTCTTATAGTTTGCCCTGTGATTACCAATGAACAAAATCTTACCTTCCACCCATCAGGAGCTGTCTTGAAGTATGGAAAGTATTCGCTGTAATAGAAAGAAAGAAAGAGAGAAATATGGCTTTTTATGGGGATGTTTTAGAAGTGCAAATAGAGTAAATGGCACTGTATTTCACCAGGGAGGTGGAAAACATCTTTCCACCTTCCTGATTTCACTGTAAATCTGTTTATCAACAATACAAATGGGGGTGTGTAAGTCTGAACTACCAGTAGGCAGTACTGTAAACAGAATGATTTCCTCAATACTACAATATCGTTTCCAGTGACTAAATTCTACCCACTGTCTCAGGGGAACATCAGCTGGTATTTGGGGAGAAAAAGTGACTTACTATGAGTAAGCCAGGCCACACCCCCTTGGCTAGCTACCAAGGTAGGGAGTCATTCATAGACTGAGCCTACTCTCAGCTGCTTACTCAATGGTCAATACTTAGTCTTCAACCTAGACTCCATGTGAAGAAACATAACTTAGTGACAATGCAGAGTAAAACATCTTTGCAGTGCTGCACACTGGCACTGGTCCAACAGTCCCTGCTTCCCTGACCAGTGAAAATCACTATCGGGACCGGTAACATTTTCAGGAATGGACCAGTAACAATGGAAAAATTGGCTAACTACTGGTCCAACAGACACATCAGACAAGTAGGGGAAAAAAATAGTTGCATGCAGCCCTGATCAATGTCTGAACTGTTCTACAAGAAAGCAATTGTCACAGTGAAACCTGTGCATGTCGAAACTCTTTGCAAGAGAAAAGTAAATTAGCTTGTACTTGATAAACTTGAGTAGACTGTACCTTACAACTCCACTGTAGCTAGACAACAGTCTGACTGAGTATGTTAAAAAAAAAAAAAAAAAGGCTTGTCAAAACAAAGTTTAAACACATGTTGTGTCTTTCAGAGTGAGGGGTAGTTGATAGTGTACTAAATTGATTTGACCTGTTATCATTTAAATACTGTAAAACATGATATATTCGCGGCATGAAATTTTCGCGAATTGGAGCCGACAGCCTTTTTCGTGGCATGAAATTTTCGCGAATTGCCACTGGCGTTCAGTGCATGTAGTGTAGACTTTCGCATGCATTTTAATTTCGCGAATTTCGGCGCTCGCGAAATTAAAATGCACGCGAAAATTCCTCGTTTTACAGTAGTAAAATAGTATAGCTACATGATAGATTTAATAAACACTACATTTTTTGTACATCATCTCATTCAGTTTGGATTTAACAAAAGACAAAATTTGGCAAAGATAGATGGAGTTAGAGAGAGTTAAGGTTGATAGGTGAGGTTTACCACAGAATTAAAACTGAACTGGGTTGAAAACAGTGCTCAGTGAATAACAGTTTTTTCCTAAATAAAGTTAAATTTCATCAAGATACCAAATCCTCTTCACTCTAACCACACAAAAAAAGAAAATCAAGAAGAAAATCTATTCAAACAGTAAGACACTCAAGAAAGATCAGCTTGGTGAAATGGCAAAAATATACAGATTATGGGAACAAACATGAAACCATTCCTATCCTCAAAATTCTTCTTTTTGATATGTGGATGAAGTGTATCAAATATTTTCATAAAGACTTAATGAGTGAAACTTTAATGTACATCATTGTATGACTGTGTTAATTCAAAGTGCTCAGCTGGAAACTTTGTTGAACAATGTCTTAACTGATCTTCTTCTTTTACTGTCCAAAACCCAGGCTAAGAAGGGGCCAACCTGACAGCAGGGACAAAACATGATATGGGTATCTTCCTCTAAGGCCTAGAAACAAAGACTAGTCCTTACACAGTTCACTTCTCCCAACAAACAGACTGAACTCCTTTCTTGTTATTTCAAACCACACTACAACAAAGGATGATCCTGTTCCCCTGACTGGGTGTATTGATTGGGAGTGGTTTCTTTGAAGTGACAAATGCCTTCAGTGTTATGTAATGAACAATGCACTTGTCCGGCCAGCCAGGACAAAGAGGGCAGGTGGACCGGACTCAGCTACAATGTATGACAGAAATCCAGAAAATGACCAAACAATGCTCCTGGCAGCTACAATCTCAACTTTTCTACTCAAAGCCTAGCTGGGAGTGCAAAAGTGGGCATTAAGTTAATTATGCAATTCAGCGGAAGTAATAAAGCATTGTATTACATTTGTAAGTTATTTGCATTTTCTAGTTGCAGTAATTAATTGTGCTGTACATCACAAAAGCAGATGTGGCTTGTCCTACAACTTGTACAATGTAATATTTTCCATACAATAACAATAACCTATATGTGGTGTGTGCACCCTGTCTTTGGATTCGTACAATTTGTACAATTTAGTTTTTCATTTGTTGATCCATTTGTTTGTATTCTTACATAAATGATGAATGAATTCTAAGATTAATGTTCACCACTTCTACTCAGAAAAAAAAAGGAAACCTCTGGGATGAGTTCTGTTGTTCTGTCAAATAAGGTAGTCTCAAAACAAAGACAAAAAAAAAGTTAGAAACTTTTATACCTGACTCCATGGCAATTGATGTAAGAAAATTGCATAAAAAATATTACTATAAAAAAACAGAGACACATTTTAGATTATGTAGTTTATATCTTGATGGTTAAAAGTTAATCTAGATGATGGAATTACTTTCAATAACAAAATGAAGATTTACTTAGTATAGAACTCTAAAGATACAAACTACAATGTGAAGGTGGGACACTGTAGGCCTACCAAAGATTTTTTCTTTGACAGGAAGTTCATGAAGTAACTTACTCTTTGAAAATGAAATTCTTCTTCACATGTTTTCCTTTTTTTTGTGTGTTTTGCAAGATGTGGATGTTTCTTGTCAGAAAACCAATCCGGGTTTTATACAATTGTAAAGAATACGCTCTGCTAGTAAGATGCAATCTGTGATGACAGCAGGTTCCTGGTTAGTTTCAGTCACAAAAGAGCCATTGCAGTCACATTCAAGTACACGTAAGAATTACCACAAAAATCCACAAGACTAGTAGAAGGAGGTAGTAGACTTCGTACTTCTTGACATTGTATATCAGTTCGGGAAACCCACTCACAAGGGGGGCCCCTCCTTATAAGTAACCCGTCCCCCTTATAAGTAACCCCGTCCCCCTTATAAGTAACCCCCGGGGCACCCCTTGTAAGGAGTCTCCACGCTTTTTTGCAATGCAACGCGAAAATGAAAGGACTGCGGCAATTCGCTTGATTATGTCCATAACGCTTCACAAGTTTCCTAGTTACTCACGAAATTTGAGCAAAATCGGTTTGAGGCATCATATCTAAAATCATGGATTTAAATGCGATGTCAAACGACCCATGCGAATGCTGAAATGCGAGCGATTACTGGCGTGAGTGTCGCCAGGCGCGGCAATGCTTGAGTGCAGACGTGGCGACTGAGTACATGTACCTAGTCGCCACGTCTGCACTCAAGCATTGCCGCGCCGCCGCGCCTGGCGACACTCACGCCAGTAATCGCTCGCATTTCAGCATTCGCATGGGTCGTTTGACATCGCATTTAAATCCATGATTTTAGATATGATGCCTCAAACCGATTTTGCTCAAATTTCGTGAGTAACTAGGAAACTTGTGAAGCTTTATGGACATAATCAAGCGAATTGCCGCAGTCCTTTCATTTTCGCGTTGCATTGCAAAAAAGCGTGGAGACTCCTTATAAGGGGTGCCCCGGGGGTTACTTATAAGGGGGACGGGGTTACTTATAAGGGGGACGGGTTACTTATAAGGAGGGGCCCCCCTTGTGAGTGGGTTTCCCGAACTGATATACATCACATTAAAAGTAAAGAAAACATGTTGGAATGAATTGAATTTGTTTGTAGGAACTTACCACATGAACTGATAAATCTCACTGACAGGCAAACAGCCTGTCTGACTGTTCTTCAAAGCCATCGTGATGAGGCAGCTGTAAGAGTAGGCAGGTTTAGGGTAGATCTTCTCCGTCTTAGTTTTTGGGCTTGCTGGCTCAGCGTCGCTCTTTTTCACCTTCAGCGCTGAATTAAGACTTGACAGTGAGCCTGTTTGCACATTACCGTTGGCGAGGTGCAACTGCTGTTGCTGGAGTTGTGTGATGAAAGTTTGAGTGGCAAGCTCGTTAAAGTTTGACAGATTGATTTGTTGAAGGTCAGATTGCTGCAACGTTCCATTCTGGAAGGTGAGATTCTGGTTGTCAGATGTTGCTGTCGAAAGGATCAGAGGCGACTCCTGGTGCAGTTGTTGCTGTTGCGTATTGAGAGACAAAATGGGAGCTTGGGAAATGATGTTGCCTATATTGGCAAGACCCAAGTTCTCAGCGGAGGACGAGGCAATCTGGGCCTGAAGCTCTGGCAGGCTGTTTACGATCATCTGGAGACTTGCCTGTGCAGAGTTCGGGTCGAGCTGCAGATGAGTGGTCGTCGAAACAGGCAGTCCCGTTTGCGGATCGACAAGCAGATCTAAGCTGTTTACTTGATTATCTACACTATCCATGGCTGAAATTTGACTCAAGTCCACAGTGTTCGACGTCATTGTCAAGACGGACGTCGAGTTAATGTCCTGCGCAGTCGTTTGAACTCCCTGCTCTTGGAAGTAGTTTGGGAGTGATCCCAGGTCCGCGAAGTCGGTCGAGTCCGCTAAACCCGTTGACTGCTGAACGAGGTCTGTCCGTGGCTGCGGAGAAAATCGTGCGGAATCTGAGCGCAGTATCTCTGCCATTTCGCTCTGTACCTCGCTCTCAAAAACATCGTTCACCGACAGGTCGGTCACAGAAGAATTGCAATGCCAAAAGTCAATATCTGCCATATTTTAACATTTATATAGACCAAACGCAATTACAACATGTCCGATATAACATCCACAATGACGACAGCTACAGATCACGATCGGAGCGAGAGTAGAAAATGTCGTGTAGTCCGACCTATTAGAAATTCATACAATAACAACCCTATAACGACATACAAACTGTACATACGTTACGTGTGCGCATAAGTTGTTGTAGTCCCACACGGAAGATAAGAATTCACCTGTAGAAAACCACTGTATAACAGCGAAACAGACCTTTTTCAGCTCGCAAAATATTACTGATCCAAGGAATAAACTGTTTTTCACGCGAATAAATTATATCCAGTGAAAGATATGGAGCCTTTTTGATGCAATGAGCTGTAATTAGCACTCAAAACAAATCGCCTTGGACTCCGGAGGATGGGCCCGTAGTAAGTTGTAGTAGAATTCCGTTGACTGAGCCTTGAACAAAGACGGATGGGAATTTAAATAGCCTCGCGCTGATTGGTCAGATAGGTACCACGTGATAGAGCTCATAAATGGCGCGCGCTGATAGGTCAATGTTCCTCGTCGTCAAAGCAAGCATTATGCATGCAGATAAAAATTTCCGAAACTCTTCTACGAAATAGTTGTTAGGATACTAAATTTAAATCGTCATAATGCCTTTGCAAATTACATTCCGTGTCATTTTGTTGATGATATGCTTAGTTTTAGGCGTAATACATATACACTGTGTAAATCAACAGCTGTCTGCTCCTTAGTAGAGAGGGTTTTGCAAATAAGTTGGGTTGTTTTTTTTCTATACTGCCGAAGATAAAATCACCCCTTTGTTGAATGTGGACGATCTCTTTGTCCTGACGTTGGACGTGTGGGGTGTGGTTATTTGTCCAGTGGATGTTACGTTGTGCCAAGACTACGTTCAAATGTGTGGTCTCGGTTTTTATAGGCACGACTCGGTGTTCCATTGACGGGATTAGCCCAGGGTTGAGCGGGCGGGCGAGCGAGACTCGGCGTGTCAGCTGATCTTCACAAACACACGTGTCTAGTCTAGACGAAGGAAACGTCAGAATAGTTGAGAACAAAATCAAGTCGTTTAAGAATTGTGCCATTGAAGAGCATGTATACTGTAGTGTGCAATGTCAGTGTACCAATTTACAGTTTTTGAGGTGGATAATTTCTTTCCTTGTTCATCAAGATTGCACTATACAGACGATAAAAAGCGCGTAACCGCGAGAAGAGAGAAAAAAACAACTAAAGTTTTAATTTTTGCAAACCTTGTTCAAAGGAGAAACACAACTCTATGTCTGTTCATCTTTTGAAAATGATGTTTCCTTTCTCATAATCATATGTCTCTTTCGTTGTTCACCCTTCATGAATATCTTGTTTATGTTCATCCTCTTCCTTTTTGCTGTATCACCTGTTGACGTCTGGTCATTTCGATCTATTTCAGTCTCTTTGGATGAGTGTGGGCCTATGATGGTTGTTGTTGTTGGGTTTTTTTTGTGCCACTGGTAGAGCTTACTCAAAGTAGACACTGGCTTAGATTAAACCTCTATGTTTTGGATATTTTCAGTCCTTTTATTCCCCCATGTTCTTTTTAATATATTATATAGGTCTACCAGGTGTCTATGCAATTATATATCTGCACAGATATAGATCGGTCAACAAATAAATAGACATTTGTTCGTCTATATAGGCCTATAGGCCTATACACTAATTATCATGCAAACATAGGATGCTTGTAACCACCTGCCAAGAAAAAGTTTCTATGTGACACCCGCAAACAAACAAAAAATCTACCGAATATGGAATATCTCCTCCGTTTAAGCTATGCAAACACATTTCCTTTCTTTTCGCTCGCTCCCTGCTTCATTTTTTTTTCTATTTCTTTTAGAATGTTATTGACATCTTTATCATTAGGGCTTACAATGTCAGCATCATTACTATGGACTGTTATTTCCATTATCATTGTAAACCATTGCCTTAACTAGCCTATTTTTTTCCATTGTACAAAGACAAGAAGCTTGTGAAAAAAAAAAAAAGAGAGAAGATATTAATTATCTCGTCCAAACTGATCTAGTGTCACGTAGGGGCCTATGTGATGATGTCACAATGCAATTTGCGTGTAGCAGGTGTTGAACTTGACTTACAAGTACAAGTTGACCCTCACGATTGAAGTGTAATTAGCCTATACTGGACACTCATGCCTACTCCTTTTGTTGCGTGGTAGTATAGCGCCTACTTACATCATCATCATCTTCTTTTTTTCTTTTTTTTTTCTTTTTTTTTGCTTATTTCGATATCATGTTTCACTACTAATATGCAGCACACGGGCTCTACACTGCACAATTCTAATTGTCGAAACGAAAAAGTCTTTCTCTTATGACGGGTTAATTAGTGTGTAGTTTTTGACCAGGATGGTAATGGTCATTCAGTGGTGTCGCGCCGTTACATTTACAGAATATTTCTAGGTACCAGTAATACATCTAAAAGAAAACAACAAATTTCGCTAGTAATGTCAGGAATTCTTAGTTGCTCGTCGGTGATTATGAATGTGCGGTCTTTCCCCCAGACTAGCCGAGACGGATTGTTGTGACGGGGTACCTGGGTGACGGAGCGGCGAGCTGGCCGGCTGAATGGAGTGACGTGATGGTCGCGTGGCTCGTCAGCTGGCCGACCCCGCCTCCCACACGTGGCTTCATACATAGCTGGAAAAAGGCGGGAAAATGGATCTCGATGAATCTTTGGAGGGCCGTTAACGTTTGTCTCAGGAATTTATGCTAAATTAATGAAAGTAGAACTAGAGTCATAAAAATAACAAAGCGGGTGTTCAATTCAACTGCTATTTCTGACTGTTTAATGACGGTGAATACTGTAGTTTAAACAAAACAGACGTGAAATGAAATAGAAAGAGTACAGATCCGCGAGTGAAAGATTATTTTGATAACAGCAACCCTGGATACAGTAAGTCGTCGGTGTGCGAGTAAGGCAATTGGCATGAGACCAAGGCGAAATCCTGTGCACAGTCTTATGATTGCAAATAATAGTATACTCATTCATTAAGGGTCTCTATTAACCATTATCATCAGGCCTATAGGCATACCGGTATTAGTGTTAATCCCTGACCCTGAGTGAAATTCAACAATGCCATTCTATGATTAGCCTATGTATCGTAACATTCTAACAAACCAATAGACCACCAGACACATACATACACCATGCCATTAGAAATGTGGGCCTGTATTCAAAGAACTTTTTATACGAATTTCTAACACAGGTATCCATTTTATCAATTTGAGATATTGAGATTTTATATAATGAAAATCACTATAAGATGATAATAAAAATATATGTGGTACAGAGGTATAGGCCCTATAATATTCATGCGTCTTCAAAATATTTATCAACGGGTGAAGAGTTATTTTAAAAATGATATTTTTGATGAAGACTTCGTTACTTGAAAAAAAATGAAAATGGCGTTTGTCTGTTTTTGCTTATGATTGTCATTAAAATTGTTCATGTTTATGTATACAGGTATTCCTAACCACTGAAGAGCCGTGATTATGCTATGTTCACTTTCCAATAAATAATCAAATTATTTTCATGTTTGCGGAGTATAAAACTTGTAACCAGCAGTATAATTGGCACCTATATTCAAACATGATCATTATTCATGAGTTTTCCGCCTTTTCGAGTTCTTCATCGTAAATTCCTCTCAATTCCCATTTCTCTTTCCAGGCATGTAAGAAGAATTTGAAGTCTCGAATATCTTTACCGTGGTAACAATTTCGTCTACTTTTGATGTGGCAATGTATAATATCCTGAATTTTGTCTGAATTAAGGAAAATAGCTGAATAACAATTAATGCTTTGTCCTTTTAAGTAACTGAATCCACAACACTTATTAGTGCTCTTACCTTAATCCTTATATCGGAATTGCGTTTCGTGATTTGTTGTTGTTGTTGTTGTTGTTGTCTTTTTACCCCTATAGGCTACAAACGGCAAACGAAAGAAAGAAAAAATAAGCGGGAATTGTCGACGTAGGTCCTATACCTTACAGATCCTTTTCGACGCATTTGGACCAAGGTGCATATAATCAAGCAATTGGAGAGCAACCCTCACTACCGGATCCAGAGGGGGGCACAACGGGTGCGCGCCCACTCTTTGATTTGGTTAAAACAAAAGAAATAAAAATCCGCCCCCTTAATTTTGCAAAGGCACCTCCCCTTTTCCCACGGAATACCTGGATCCGCCCCTAACCCCCTTGTGAATCGATAGGACATTCTCCGATCTGTGCAAAACATTCTCCACAAACCCAAGACATTTCCTGAATGGCATATCGGATATTCTAAAACCACATTCCCTGATACAGGACAAGACGTTCCATCACTATTATACCCGGACGCGTCCAACCCTGGAAGTTCAGTCGACATGTATAGCCGACCCTTCGGCGCTCATAGAGCTGAATGTTTAGGAACAACAAACAAACAAAATGTTATCTCACACAAGATAAGAACTAAGCACACACACACACACACACACACACACACACACACACACACACACACACACACACACACACACATACACACACACACATACACACACACACACACACACACATACACACAAACATAACAAAAATATGAACAAGACCAAAAACAAGATAGGATTTCACATCGATGCGAATTATCCGTGTCATTTTACGTGATCAGACCGAATTAGTACGAGTGTTGTTTGTTTGTTCTGACCAAGGCTACTAGCGATATCAGATGCATGGATTGTGTTCAACCTTTGATCTGAGCCGTGCGGCTGTGGTAGGAAATATCCATGAAATAACTTTCACTGTGGGCCCTCAACATATTCTATCATGTCTTTCACTTTCATGATATCTTTATAACATAATACACAAGTTTGAATGAGATTTTAACATTGATGGAAGGGCGACGGGAAAAGAAAAAAAAACACAAAACAAAACGGTTGCTAAATAAATGAAATTGATGTATTTCGTGTATTCCTTTCTATCGTATTATATTCCTTTTCTAATGTGATTTACTTTTATTTCTCGCCCATGTCCTATAGTATGTATGCCCTATACTATCAGTTTCTCTCTGTATAGCCTATGGATACATTTCATACAACATGGAGGGGGGGGGGGGGGGGGGGGTTACAGTGAAAAATACCGGTATAGGCAACATTGGGTATAATGCAAATCAATGAATGATCAGGCAGTCACACACCACCGCTGTCGCACACATACAAAAACTTGCACACGCAACATATCCTGTCATTATTATGTGACTATACGGGGCCGCGCAACGAGGGGGGGGGGGGGGGGGGGGGGGGTAAAAAGGGAGAAATCAAAAATATAATGAGAAATTACAACAAAACCCATGATAAACCCAAAATTATGTCCAGAGAAACATTTTGATGCAAACTTAAGTACATAAGTCGTCAAAAAAAAATGGACAAAAATGGCAAAAAATGATATAATGTATGGGGGAAACCAAAAAACTCGTGGGCCAAAGTTAAAAAAAAAAAAAAAAAAATCTCTTCACGGATTTCAATCTGTTCATGTATCATGAACTCAACTGCAAAACATTATTCATATAGGTTGCAACTTATTTGGATGGTTTTCAATTCACGTATATAGGCCTAGACGGCACGGTTTCTTCGAATGTTCTCTCTCCTTGTGATATCAAATGAATGAAACTGATCCCCTGATTTTAAGTCACGCGGTTTGTGCATTGAGGAATGCCCATCAAAGCGAATAGAATTGCCATGCAACTGAGAAAGACAAAAAAAATCGAAAACGAAGACAAAGACCGACGACAATCATAATTATGTTACATCACGACTTCACTACTCTTTGAACACAATCATCAATGCATGATTATCGAAGTTCAAACTGGTACACATAACAATCAGCCATAGTTGGCATGTTTATAATTATTATCAGAACAACCTCTGTTTAAAAAAAAAAATGTGGTTTGTTGTTTTGAGGATAATTATATATATATATATATATATATATATATATATATATATATATATACATTGTATATATATATGTGATAAAGACCTAAAATGGCATTAGACTGAATTAGGTTTTTATCACATAATCATATATTATCCTCAAAACGTTATTATATATATATATATATATATATATATATATATATATATATGAAGAGTTTGTTTGCAAAAACCGATAAGTCCATATTTGCCAAATGGAGATATTAACGATTAAAGGTCAAGAAAAATAAAGAGAATGATAAGGAAATTTTTGCTTCTTTTGACCATAACTTCAAAAATATACCTTTATATGTAGTGACCAATATATCATTTCAAAGGTATAATTTTGTACTTTATGACCGAGATCGTATTTCAAAATCCTCAAAAATGGACTTATCGGTTTTTGCAAACAAACCCTTCATATATATATATATATATATATATATATATATATATATATATATAATTCATACTTAAAAAGAAGATATCTCCTTTGATAGGACTGTCAACAGCAAGTTGCATTCAAAAGTGTTGGACCTCTCAAGCTCCCAACAGTAAGGATTTACTCAATGAATCCTCCTCTCCCCTGGCACATTTTTAAACTCTCCGAAGATGGTAATTCTGTGTGCTGTTATAGACTTTTGTTAATGCATTGTCTTTCTCTCTCTCTCTCTCTCTCTCTCTCTGTTTACCCGAGTTAGACTTTGAATGTTGAGCACTAGTCTCACCGCAAGATGGCGTCATGAATACTGATATTTGGAATCGTCATGACGATCAGCGAAGTGACTGATTTCATTATGAAATCAATAAGAAACGGCGACAAGGCTGTAATGGTTCCGTCGCAAGATGGCGCTAGAGCGCATGCAGCTCTGTGCTGAATGTGCAGTCTTCGTCAAGAATACACTCTAAAAACACAAATGTTGAATTAGCATTTAAAAGGGCCGAGGAGTGACAACATTTTTAAAGTGTTGGTTTTCCTGCTAGATTCAACATTCAAAATGTTATCTTAAAAGTTGGATGCAGCACTTTAAAAATGCTGATTCAACATTTGCGTTTTTAGAGTGATAGGTTCATTATACTCCGAAGATTCGTTATTCCGAAACGCACAAATAATCCCTGCAACTATAAGTGTTCGTTAATCCGAAAATGTTATAGAATCAATTGTTTCAAAAACTTTGGTGGCGTTGTTCCAAAGGCTCGTTAATCCGAAAATGAAATAAGGTTCTTGTGAAAGACTTAGTGAAAAGAAGCTGAAAAATGAACATTACTGTAACCCAGCAAGTTTTTTTTTTTGTGTGTGTGTGTGTGTGTTGATGTTTTGCGTTTATATAAAGCATGACTGACCAAAAACAAAAAACAAAAAACAAACACCTTAAATGAAATGATCATGTAACGTGGAGGGAGCTAATGCAGCAAAACATCTAACAATCCAAAACAATCGACAATCAAACAATCCATTCCGAAGTTGTGAGTGTTTAATTGCTGCCATTGCAGCACGATTTAACAAAGACAATGACGTATGAAGAAAATCAAAGAAATTATTTTCATTTTCTAGCATAATGACAGAGCACTTGAATTACCTCTTTCAAAAAGCGGGAGGAATAACTTTCCCCTTAACATAATGTCAGTGGTAAGTCGTGGACCCTGTTTTTGTTTTTGTTTTTGTTTTTCATTGTGGCATTAATAGTTACTTCTTTATCAGACAAGAAAAATATTGGCGTCACGAATAATGAGAGCTGCTGCTGCAGCAGGTACTATAACGTGCATAGACTCGGTTCTGGATGAGAAACGGGCCAGGGATAGAACAAACAGAGTAATGGTCTCAATTTGAAGGGTTTGTTCGCAAAAACCGATAAGTCCATATTTTGTCAAATGGGGATATTTGCGATTAAAGGTATGGAAAAATAAAGAGAATAATAAGAACATTTTTGCTTCTTTTGACCATAACTTTAAAAATGTACCTTTATATGTAGTGACCAATATTATTATCATTTGAAAGGTATTATTTTGTACAAACTCTTGATTTGCTTGTTTGCTATACAGGACAGCCCTGTATGGGTGTCACCAGCGAGGAGAGTGATTTATAATTCTGGATGTGCAGTCATTAACAAACTTGGTTACAATACCAGAATTACATATAGTAAAAGGTGTTTTATGGCCTCTTGCTGTGTACGCCTATACACTGATCACAAGTTTGAGAAGCAGAATTTTCATTATTTTGTGAGTGCGGCAAGGAATTCCGTTGAACACTAGATTGTCAAGTGAAACCTACACGAAAGAATTCACCTTTTGTTCTAACAGGGGCGTCACCAGCTTTTTTTCAAGGAGGGTGCGTTTTGACCCTAATGTAACGAGATTTTTTTTTTTTTTTTGACAGACATTTGGAATATAGGAAGCTCTCGATCCCTAGACTTTTACTGTTTTTGAGGGAAACCAAGCGGGGAAAGGGCACCGGCGTAGCTAGGATTTCATCTTGGGGGGGGGGGGGGGGGGGGGGGGAGGGGGGGGGGGAAGAGTGTGGAAGTGCCTGTTGTCCCCCCCCCCTCCCACGGTGAGAACTTTTTGCATTTTGATGTTGTATCGACTTCAAACAGTCCCACTTGTTTGAGGTAGCAGTACATTTTGATGAAATTGTTGTTGAACAATGTGCCTATAAACTATATCATTTCAATAAACTTCTTGTATTGATTCTTACACTGATGTCATGAACGCGACCGAGCCCGAGCAAGCGGAGAGAGCGAGGGGGATTTGATGCATGTTTTGCTTGTTTTATCGACTTGAAACAGTCCCACTTGTTTAAAGTAAAGCAGTATATTTTGATGTAGATTAATATCGAACAATTTGCCTATAAAATAGTATAATCCAAATAAACGTCCTGTTTTAATATTTACACTGAATATCATGAACGCGGCCAAGCAAGAGCGAGAGGAGTGAGCGAGGGGGAGGATGTGGGAGGGAGTGTCCCCCTCCCACGGTGAGCACTTTTTCATTTTGATGTTGTAAATGGTGCAATTTGATGCAGGTATTTTGCGTGTTTTATCGACTTGAAACAGTCCCACTTGTTTAAGGTATCAGTACATTTTGAAGTAAATTGTTCTTGAACAATTTGCCTATAAATGGTATAATTCAAATGAACTTCTAGTAATAATTCTTACACTGATGTCATGAACGCGACCGAGCCCGAACAAGCGGAACGATTAAGGGGGGAGGTTGTGGGAGGGGGTTGTCCCCCTATAAATGGATTATGGAATGACGGTGTGAAACGACAAATTACTGGCAGCAATATCGGGAGAATGGCTTAACGATTACATGCGAGCGAGCGGAGCGAGCGAGCTTTAAAATTTTGACATTTTACAGTCCCAAAACTGCCGTTTGTAGCCATTATTTTTTTGCTTTGGAAATTAAGGGGGGGGGGGGGGGGTGGCGCACCGGGCGCAACTGCTGGCAATTACTGGCAGCAACATCAGGTGAATGGCATAACGATTAAATGCGAGTAAGCGAAGAGAGCGATAAGCGAAGAGAGCGAGCTTGAAAATTTTGACATTTTACAGTAAAAAATTTACCATTTGGAGCTATATTTTTTCGCTCTGGAAATAAAGGGGGCGCACCGGGCGCAACTGCCAGCAATTACTGGCAGCAAAATCAGGAGAAAGGCATAACAATTAAATGCGAGCGAGCGGAGCGAGCGAGCTTGAATATTTTGACATTTTACAGTAAAAAAAAAAAAAAAAACCCTGCCGTTTGTTGCTATATATTTTCGCTTTAGAATTTAAGGGGGGCGCATCGGGCGCAACTCCTAGTAATTACTGGCAGCAATATCAGTAGAGCATAACGATTACATGCGAGCGAGCTTGAAAATTTTACATGTTACAGTCCAAAAGCTGCCGTTCTTAGCCGTATTTTTTGGCTTTGGAAATCAAGGGAGGGGGGCGCACCGGGCGGAACTGCTGGCAATTACTGGCAGCAACATCAGGTGAATTGCATAACGATTAAATGCGAGCGAGCGAAGAGAGCGAGCTTGAAAATTTTACATCTAACAGTCCAAAAACTGCCGTTCTTAGTCATATTTTTTTCGCTTTGGAAATTAAGGGAGGGGGCGCACCGGGCGGAACTGCTGGCAATTACTGGCAGCAACATCAGGTGAATTGCATAACGATTAATGCGAGCAGCTTGAAAATTTTGCATTTTACAGTCCAAAAACTGCCGTTCTTAGCCATATTTTTTTCGCTTTGGAAATTAAGGGGGGGGGGGGGGGTGGAGCGCATGCCACCGGGCGCAACTGCTGGCAATTACTGGCAGCAATATCAGGAGAATTTAAATGCGAGCGAGCGGAGCGAGCGAGCTTGAAAATTGTGACATTTTACAGTCCAAAAACTGCCGTTTGTAGCTATATATATATATATATATATATATATATATATATAAATGTTTTTTTTTCTTTTTTTCAGTAAGGGGGGGGGGGGGGCGCACCGGGTGGAGCTGCCGGCAATTACTGGCAGCATCTTCAGGAGAATGGCATTACGACTAAATGCCAGCGAGCGGAGCGAGCGAGCTTGAAATTTTGACATTTTACAGTCCAAAAACTGCCGTTTGAAGCTATACTTTTTCGCTTTGGAAATTAAGAGGGGGCGGGGGGGGGGGGGACGCCCGGTGAGCCCCTCCCCCTGGATCCGCCACTGGTAGTCAAGGGTGTCGGTTTATGTTCATGACTGGGGGAGGTATGACCAGCGAGGTGGCGTCGAAGTGACCAAGCATGGGAAGGATGTCCAAAATCTATCTAAATAGTAAACACTGTATAGAATACACTTGTATACTAGTAGATATGTATAAAATCAGTGCTGCCAGAACCAGGGGTGCGAATTGTTTTTGCTCTGAAAGGGTCTGAAGGGGGGTGCGTTCGCACCCAACGCACCCCCCCTGGTGACGCCCATGGTTCTAATAATTGAGCATGATTTAGTGTAAGTTCAATCTGCCGAGTGTTTTGGACGAAAACCCAACTGCTCTTTGGTAATCAAGCCATTGATTATATCAGGACCCCTACTGGATACATACCATAATATTATTTTGATCTCTAAACACTCCGGCAATTTCAGCAGTGTGTACGAAGGGGATTAATTCGGGCGATCTTGACATTAAATTTGCATAACGCAGTTTGGATCACCGCTTCTGGAGTAGATAATGTCAGTATCTCTGGAAAAGATCCATTTGAGAAACGTATCATTCCCATAATTAAACGCGACTTTATTAACTTAACTTCTATCGTAAATGCAGGCCCTAGAATTCCATTCTCGCCAGCAGGTTCTTGAAGAAGGCGTATAAGAATGATACATCCCACAGAGTAACTTAGTGAAGTGATAAGTGAAATTAATGTAGTCTATGTTATTTTGTGTACGTGCTAAGCCTGACGGGAAATTTCATTTATACAATGATGAACTTCAAATCATTATGATTGACATTGTGAATGTTAATTTTGGACTAGTATCATGTTTTACGGGATATGATGGCAAAATGACTGATTTTCTTTGTTTTTTCCAGTCACTAGTTTTATTCAAAGAATACTCCATGATTTTCAGATCATAACATTATTCAAAGTTGCTTGCAATTCATCTCAATAATGCATGGATGCTTTTTCAAAGTTCTCTGTGCAAATGTGGCACTAAGTATAAAGTTGAAAACTTCCGTGTATTTCATCATATTAGGCCAGTTGCTTTGCGGTATAAAATATGGCAAATAATTATAGTTTATCTCTTCTATTCAGACAGGATAAATGATGAGTTGTTTTTCCTTTTGCGGACGGCAATTTCCATTTACTGTCAATAACACAAACCCGGAAAATGATCTGATATTACGGTGTGATATCAGGGCATTGGATCTGATGGCATTCGACAAGAATCAATCTATGAGGAGTGTGATAATGACACACGGCCCTGGTTCTTCCTTATTCGTTATCAATAGGGGAGCACACATACACACACACGCACACACACACACACACACACGCACGCACACACACACACACACACACACACACACACACACACACACACACACACACAATAGATGAATCTAGAAAGCTCTCCGCCCTATATAATGTGTGTTGATTAAATACAATTTCTAATTTCTGATAAAAATAATTATATTTGGTATAGATTTCATTTAAGTAAGGGTATAAATGTTTGCAAGTGAATCCATGAAGTCATTTGGGTTGAAATTTGCAGGATTGTCGATAAACCCAGCTACACGTATATCGTTATGGTCCTTTTGCATAATTTCACATGCAGAATATGGAGTTAATATTTAATGAAAGATATGCATAATTTCTGCTTTTCTACATAACATTGAATGTCATAATGGTCCATAGCTGTATACGGCAGACAAATCTGTAAAAAAAAAAACACAAAAAACCAACCAATAACCAATAAGTTAATTAGCATCGTCAGACCCCCAAGAGTCTGTGAATAGACTGTGGATTTATGATCTGCTACCTCTACATCTTTCTGCATTATTTTTCAAACTTGTTGGCAAGCGATAGGTTCTACAATTTAAGCTATTCAACACTTGATTTAAAGTATCTGCAAATTATAGTATACTGACAACATTTTGCATTGTAAGAATATACTACAACAACATAATCATCTGAATCATGTTCGGGAGGTAAGAAGAAAATTCTGCAGGTAGAGAGGAAGAAAAAGTTAACAGATTTTCACTTTGAGCTGTATCACATATTTTGTTTTACATTTTTAAATCATAATTTCTGAAAAAAAGAATGATTCTAGATTTCTACTGATGATGATAACGAACTAGGCCCTACTTCTATAAAGTGCACATTAAGATTTTAAGTGCGCATATTATCTATGGGCTTAGGGAAGGGAGTAGGATAGATGAGAGATGACAGTTTGGTTGTCAGCAATATTAATTTCAATTTCAATTTCAATTTATTTTTCACAAACCATTCACATACATGTAACACAAACCCCTTGTAGGGACAACTACCAACAATCATTCAATAACCGTAAATCATTGTGTTATAAGGAAAACTTGTGACTGATCAGTAGTTTTTAATGTTTATATCTTGTCAGTGACAACCAGGCTAGTCCACAAAGGTGACAGAAATTATCTTGCACCCTATTAAACTTTGTAATCCTCCATTTTATTAAGTGAGGAGTTTGTTCGCAAAAACCGATAAGTCCATATTTGCCAAATGGAGATATTTGCGATTAAAGGTCAAGAAAGATAAAGAGAATAATAAGAAAATTTTTGGTTCTTTTAACCATAACTTCAAAAATGTACCTTTATATGTAGTGACCAACATATCATTTAAAAGGTATAATTTTGTACTTTATGACAGTGACCGTACTTCAAAATCTTCAAAAATTGACTTATCTGTTTTTGCGAACAAACTCTTCTGAAAGTATAACTTCTAATTTGCATTCATATGCAGTGTCTACAGAGTTTAAGTGCAACTATGCATCATAAAAAGTAATAGCACATGTATTCACCTAGAGATATTAAAACTGAAATGAAAGTTGAAAGAAAGGAAAGAAATCATTAAAGAAAGAATCAATGACAGGCAGAATGGAGTAGGTAGGCAAGGAGAAGAATGAGTCTGTTAAAAAGACTAGCAAAGGTCTATTGGGTGCATAGGAGGGTGGGGTTTTGGAATGTGGGCACTGCGGGGTCAGTACAGCATTACAGTGTGTGCATCCCGCATCTATCTAGGCGTGCGCCAGATATTGGGAGGTTGTTACACACACTGTGCGTAGCTCGGGCGCGGAGCATGTGTGTGTACTAGTGTGTGTGTAGTACAGTGTGCAGTGTATACCGTGCATAAACTTCATCATCTTCAGCGCTTGGCTGTTTCCATGTCCGTGTGGTGAGAGGTGGAGGAGATCTAAAATTGTGGAGTGTCTGCTGTTGATTTTCGTGAACGTTTTTACCACCGTGATTGCAGTCACATTTGTGAAAATCCTCGGAATATTTCATCTCGTTTGGTGCATTCCTGGTGACTGCCATGCCTGTGTTCCACACAAAAACCATCGAGGCTATTCTAGATCCTGTGGCCCAGCAGGTAAAGTGTGAAGTTATTTTTGTGACTCACCAAATGTGTGTACTCGCCCTACCCCGGAGTGTTCCCGTGTGTGAACAGGGGACGACCGTATCGATACGGTCTAGTCCTATGGAGGAGGGCAACACTCTTTGACTTTTCAATATTGAAATATTGCCATTTACATTGGGTTCAAATTCATTTTTCTCCAGTTCTTTTCCTGTTTGGCAAATTGACAAAAATAAAGATCATGTACATCAAGTTTCTAGATCTAAGTGTAGAAAATCTAGATAGTAGATGAATTATTACTCTTTTATTTGACCAGATGAAATGGTGTTTAATTTGTCATTGAATTTAGAAATGATACTTTGCAATGCTGAGAAAATGAATTGAATAAACTGAAGTATATTAATGATTCTTGTCTTTTTTAATGACGATGCATCAAGTTGTGTTGTCTCATTGCCAAACAAAGTCCAGAAAGAAAGGAGTAAAAAACAGTGAAGAAACAAACAAAAACATCCAATCCCATTATAGACTGTCAGCCCTCCATACACGTGTATGTTCTCTAGGATTGTTAGAGTCTTGTGATAGATAATCAACAGTAATTATTACCTCCGCCAGGGGAGAAGGTTATGTTTTCGTTACTTTTGGTTTGTTTGTTTGTTTGTTTGTTTGTCCGTGTGCAAAATACAATTAAACTTGTAAAGTAGTGAACAGGTTTGGATGAAACTTAGAGGAAAGGTTGAGAATGGCACAAGTACCAGTAACAAACGATTAAATTTTGGTAGTGATCCGAGAATTTTAATGGAATTTATGAAGGATTTTTGATATTTTGACGGGTAGGGTCAATGAACTTGGGAATTGAAGCTGCGCATTTTTGGGGTTTTCAAACGCGCACTAAAGCGCTTGCTCTAGTTTCTGCTTGGGCTATGCGCGCCATGCTGGTAAGGGTTTATGTAACAAAGTCTTGAACTATTTTGGGAAATCGGGCGATTTTTCAGCATTTATACAATTTTACCTATGGATGGAAATCTCTGATCTCTATGGAAGAGCCCAAAGAACTTTTCCCCAGTGGTGGAGAGGAGGAAAATCTCTTTGGGAAGAGCAAGATCATCAGTGGAAAGTAGCTGCTTGGCGGAGGTCTGCACTCTCAGAGTGCTTTTCTAGTTTATAAATGTATAAAAAGTGATTTGTATACCAAGACCGACAAGGGTCAATGTTACGTTCACCCATATCCATGGAAACATACCTTTGCGGAAATTAAATTACATTTGTAAGCATGTCTAAAAGTTGGAACTCCTTCCCTGGTCTTTTGCAAAGGAGAAGAATAACAAACAAATAAACAACAACAACAGCACAAAAACAAAGAAAATTATGTGTGGTGGTCCCAACTGTGAGAGTTTTGCAATGTGCTACTACAACCATTTAATGTGTAGTGTGCACTATACTCTACTACTCAGTGCAGGACAAATTAAAGTGACACTGCAGTGGTAGTCACTTTGAGCAAGTTTACAAAAGTACTTGTGATTTCGGTTGTAGAAATTGCTCAGAGATGTATGTACAGGCATGAAATGCAAAATTTTGCAATTTGGCAAGTAGTTAAGGTATCACAGATATTTCCTTATTTCTTTGTTCAGTTTTCCTTAGGATCAACAAAACTCACTTTCAAAATGTTAGCTCTGCATAGAATAGTTTCACTTTTTAGTTTGAAGACCCATGTCTGCTTTGCCTATTCAATCATTGAAAGTATTTGGAAATTTAATTTCGATTCATCCATAAATGTACCACAAATATCATGTTACAAAGATAGAAAGAAAAAGTGATAGCTGCAGTTTTGTGGTTTACGCCAACGATGGCATGATATGTAGTTGATACTAACTTGAAAGCAACCCAATTAGTGCTGTGGACTTTCCAGAAGTGAAATAACTTCTAAAGGGGTTGTGAAATGAACTATAACTTGTTCTGACACACTGTTTCCCATTCAACAGGACACGACTCAATTGAGACTAGATAGGTTGTCATGGTAACCAATCATCTGAGTGGTGAATCCAGAACGGGTTTAGATTTATTTTTATGTCATTTTGGTTTTGTTTTTAAATCTGTTCATGCAAGCTTTGACAAAAAAACAAGGAAAAAATCAACATGCTTGACACTACAAACATACCGTCCAAGGGAAAATATTGACGAGTTTGCTTTGCTCACTGAGTGGAATGATCTACCAAGCTCTGTACAAATGTACCTCATTATAAACTCGGTCAAGAAAAGTCCAATTTCCCCTTTGAATAGGATATTTCTCAACAGCCTCTGAGTAGGGCCACACACTGTATGACTCAAAGCAAACACACTGGTCAATTTTGTCTTTGGGATAAAAGTTGCATGCCATATCCCTTTAAGGATAAGAAAGAAGAAGAAGAAGAAGAAGAAGAAAAACAAATCTAATATTCTTGTTTGATATCTCTAAAATATATTTTTATGTTTGATTTATGTCAGTATTGTCTGTGCAAATTGTCTTGTATAGGGCCCCATTTTTTTCCCTCCTTTCTTTTAAAAACACAAGAAGAAGAAAAAAGAAAAGAAAAGGGAGATCTTTATTAAATGGGACATGTTCCTACATGATAAATGAGTCCCATTTTCTTTGATACCTTTTATGGCTAAAGATACCTCCATTGATAACATTGTTCCATTAATTAGACGTGACTATTAGTCTTCATAGTGCTTCAAAAGTTCAACTACTCTGAAATGTAAATACTTTCTGTCAGCTCTTTACTCAAGGACTCTTTTCAAAGGATGCGAGAGAGGGAGATGGAGAGAGAGGAAGTGTGGTTTTGAAAAGCTTTTGAAACCTTGTTCATAAAGTTGTTGTCTGTAGTACAAGGAGAATGTTTTCTGCCTCATCTTGCTGACTTCTCTCTCTCTCTCTTTCTCTCTGAAAGCATGAGACAGAAAGAAGAATGGCTATTGATACAAACATGACCACAATAAAGGACGCACTCCGTGTGGCAAACAACAAATCAATTTGCATAATAATTGAGTCTGTAGTGTAATTTTTTAGTTCAGTTTTCAGACATTTTTATAGTCATGTATCCTTTTCATTTACGTCCAAGCCTCACCCTCACATCTCATTATGTAGCAAGAAATTAGTGGTTAAAAAAAAAATGCACTTTCAAACCTCTCTGAGATGCAGAATTTATGAAAATTTTGATGGTTGCCATCAACTAAGTAAAGTTATTAACTTATGGTGCTAAAGATCACTTCTGAATTAAAAGCTCTCAAGATAAAATGGTTGCAGCTCATTGTGTCATCAATACCTTTTGGTGCACATTGTACACAGTGTTTTGAATTTATTGATAGACAATGTAGGCCAGAGTTTGTAAATAGGCCAGAGTTTGCTGCTGCCATTTGAATGAAACATTATCTGCATAGCTTTATTCACAGCAAAGCACCTCGACTGATGGTGTGTGTGACCTGTATAGATGCAATCTCTATTCTCAGCACCAGGGAGAGATATGATATTACATCGTTGGCATAGTGTGTGACATTAAATCAATGTAATCTGTACTCTTATGGATAAATGCCAGGTTGTGACACATTACACTGGTGTAGTGTGTATGACCTGGTCTAAAGTTTATGTAGTCTCTACTCTATACACTAGGATGTGATATTATATTACTCTAGTCTCTCTCTCTACTCTCATGCCAGCCTTTTATAGCTTATTTTTAAAAAGCCAGCTAGCTTTGGGAGACTGTGTATACACGTAATATCGCCAAGGTTCCTGTGACTCGCATTACTAAGTATAAATATCGACTACACTGTATGATGAATTTGGGAATCCCTCTAACAAATTGTGTACCTTCATATGCTCTTTATACACAGCACACACACAGCCGAATTTGATCTCAACATGTGTTGAACATTACCGGATATTGTATACTGTTTTCCTGAGCACATTTTTGCTGAGTGATAGGCAATGTGTTCTAGCAGGCTACAGATAGTGCTACAGTTGCAGTTTTCGAATGTATCCCGTTGGACAGCAAATGAAGATCAGTTCGCTTGGGCCAATGTTCTTACCCCTTGCTTCTGGGCCTTTAATCATGGAGGTACTGTACATTACCTCCATGCTTTAACCCGTTCCATACTGAATTCTGAAAAACCCATAGACTTAATACACAGGCCACCAGGTTCCCGTATGGAACGGGATAGTATTGCTGTGTGCTACTACAACTTATGTAGTCTTTGCTACCAGTCTTTAGCATGATGAGTCAGTGTTGAGAATGCCATAGAGGCTTGGTGTTTGTTATTATTGCATTCTTAGAATGGATGCCAAGCCAGGGATTTAGTGGTGTTCTCTATCTAGCCAGAGGTCGTAGCGTGGGTTGGAATGAGGGCAGTGTATAAACTTGACAGTACAAAAATTTGTAGTTGTGGTCCTGGATGCATTTTTGCACCTGGTAGGTGATTCCTGTTGTGATGAAGTCCTTGGGACCAGCAGTTTTCTCTCGTTATGTCAAAATTTCATTATAGCCAAATTTCAATACAGCCAAGCAGTTTTAAAGTATGTGAAAAGACACAGATTATCATTTTGGGGACCAGAATTCTTACTTCTTTTTTGCCTTGCAGTAAGTCTGTTAAATGAGGAATGTTCGCCTGCATTTTAATTTCCCAAATTTCGCAAGAGCCAAGATTCCCCAAATTAAAATGCACATACGGAGAGTTCTTGTCTACGCTATACCCCTTGAATGTTAGAGCAAACTCGCAAAAATTTCATGCCGCATAAAAGGCCTTCGGCTCGAATTCACGAAAATTTCATTCCGCGCCGTATCGTGTTTTGCAGTATCATTTTTTTTGTTGTTGTTTAAAAGTAATAAAAACATGCTACTGTGTGAAGTACAGGATAAACTGCCCTCATACAGGTACAGTAACTCCTGACTACTGAGCGAAAACCCAGAGTTGCACCTTTGAGTCTGCCAAACTTTTCAACGAGACGAAGTTGTCTTAATTTATCCAAGCAGGAAGAGTGAAGCAGCTCATTAGTCACCCTCCATGTTTATCACACAGCCATAGAGCCATCTGGTAGAGGATTTTATACCCAGCCCCTTGGGTTGCCGGTAGGTGCATTCACATCCCAATTAGGGCCTGAAGTATTGAATACCATGTTAAATTGTTAGCACCAGTCTCATTTGTTAAAGTTACATTGTACCATGGTGATACACGTGTAGGTAACACAACAATTCACATGACAATGCAGTTTTTCTTCATGGAATACTGTGGTATTTCGGGCCTGAAAGTACACCTTTCCACGGTAATCACCACTCACACACATGTACAGCATCTGTATACATCTCCTATGGGGAAAAGACAGAGAGTGCGGACATGTTATTAATGTCACAATAATTGAGAAATACAGCACAGAATGAACTATGATATTTTGTGATGTGATTCGCACTCAAATCTCTTATGCATAATATTTTTAAGTGCGAAGTTTGAATAACCACCCTAATTGTGCACTGTGGTACTGTGCAGCACTTGTTTTTGCATATAAATGCGTGTACATTACAAAATACCACCACAAGAAATAATGCAGTGTTTGAATGTCAGTGTGAACAGGGCTGGTACGTAACAACAGCAGAGGATATCCTGTGTGTTAGCAGCAAACTCTGGAGCTGAAGTTACTTGTTCCTCCGGTCTTACTTTTCCTGTCGGGTTGACTGGGTCTTTCATGGTCTTTAATACTTTCAGAAAGTTTCAAAGAATAAATCTGTGTTTTAGGAAGTCATCAATTTAATGGAGAAAGAAAAATGATTCTTCCTGTTATTCTAAATCTGATCACTTGTTTGTTCATGCTTAAGTCGTCTGCTTTACAACATTCTTTATGTCTGTAGAAAGTAATAACCTAGAAGGTTGAAGCTATGGAGTCTGTTAATAAAGGGAAACTTATTCTAGTCAAAATATTACTGCCTAACACTTTCTGCGCCAGGAGCTTTCGGCCTGTTTGTATGCCTTGTGGACAGGGGATTAATTCCCTGTGTTTGCCTGGTTAATATTGGATTATCTAGTCCCCTGTATATCCTGTGAACAAAGGATGATCTAATCCTCTCTATGATTCGCCATCTGTGGACAAGAGAATGTTTAACCAAGAACTGTAGAAGTGGAAATTTTTCGCGCATTTTGCGCTACCAGAAATTAGTACGAAACAGAAAGCACACTAATATTTTGGCTTGCCATATGTTCCCATACTTACTGTCTCGATTCCGCGGAATTAAAAACGTGCGAAACTCTTTACTGGGTTGAACGTGAAAAATAAGTTGTGGGAAAATATCCACTTTTACAGTAGTCCCCTGTATGCTGTGCTGTTTGCAGAGCACCCTACATTGTATGTCAGGGACTTCACTGTAGGCTGTGTTGTGGTGCCAAGAAGGTTTCAAAGGATTTTGGTACCATTCGGGGGGGGGGGGGGGGGGGGGAATTGGTAAAGATGATCCTAGAAAGTTTGTTTGTTTGTTCATTTCCATCTGAGAGATGGCTGGATAGCCCATATTTACGTTGGGGTAAAGCTGGTCTTCCATGGGGTCCAGTTGGATGTGAGATGGGACCATTTCACCGGTTTAAACACCCTGCTCTTTGCGATGAATGAATGAAGCGGGATCTTTTACGTGCATGAGTTGTTACTCTCTCATACACGGTACCTCCATTTTATGTCGTATCTGAGGGGCAGAGAGTTCGGCCTCTTGCTAGAGGGGACGGTATGCTTACACACAACATTGCTCAGTCCAGACTCGGGTTCGAACCCGGGCCGTGTGATCGTGAGGCAGACGCGCTACGGACTGAGCCAACTCACCGCCCTACAGTAGGATCTTGGATGAGATATCAGTCTAGTGTATTTCAAGTCATTGGAAAAATGACATAATTTTTTATACATGGTCAAATCTTGTTATGAAAAATACTGAAGGAATTGTATTGGTGGAGGTGAGGATAGGGCTTTTAACTTTTTGCAAGATTCAAGAAATTACTTCATACTTTGTAGGAAATAGTACAAAATAGGTCCATTCTGAGAGGAATCCGAAGTTCTGTTGGATGAAAATTGATCTTGGAACGGCTGAGACATCAGAAAACAAGATAAAACAAAGCGATTGTAATTAAAGGTAATAAAAAGGAGGCTCCCACTTTTTTATCAGGATTGTACTATTTTGGATATCTCATCCATTTGAAAACTAATTTTCATAAGATAAACCATGAAATGATCTTGGGATTGCATACTCTTTCTTAGTTTATGAGAGGTTTTTCATTATCTCACCAAAAAAAATTTAGGCGTATACACCTTTATGTCTCTACAAAAACTAGTAATGTGACCCCTATAAATTGCATTTGAACAGATTGGTGTTATCCAGATGGACTTGAAGAATATGAGATGATTTGTTGAATGTTTGCATCCCAAGAGCTCTAAGTGTATGACATCCATGGAGCTAAGCTGGAAGAAGTATTCATTGGCTGATGTCTGTCCTGTCTTCTTTGCTAACCTTAGACCTCACTCCACCTGTCATTGTATGTCATCTCAAGTCAGCCATTGTGAAGGTCTGCCTTCTTAAAGGGCAAGATCACCTTCACATAAGGACTGAGTGTATGCAGCAATACTAGTAGAACACATCAGGGAAATTTTGAGGAAAATCGGACAATCCATTTGAAAGTTATAAATTTTGAAAGTCTGCACTGTCACTGCTGGATGAGAAGCCTACTACATTGTACAGTGTATGTTGTCACATGCATACAATGTAAAGGAAAATATAGAGAGAATTCCACAAAATTACTTTGTTTTGAAAAAGTACACATTGCTATTGACGTATTCATGTTAAAGATCATCATTCCATCGGCCTTCAGAAAGAGGCAAGTCAAGTGCTCGTACATGTATATTTTATGCAAGAAAAGTGAAGATATGTTGATTATTGTTATTTTTTTTTTTATATCGTTCAACGCATGCACCATCGCAAGCTGTTGTAGTCTTCTAGTTTAATGATGGCAGTACTGAAACTTTATAAATTCTTAACTTATGAAGAGACTGTCTGATTTTCCTCAAACTTTTTTCACTGATGTGTTCTACCAATACTGCTGCATTCACTCAATCCACGTGTCTGTAAGAACGTGGACTCAAATTGTCCTTTAACTTCTCATATGAAGTTGCCCAGCCCAGACAGATGTTTGCCACCAGACATGATCTTGGCTGTAAATCTCACAGCCAGAGCTCTGAGTCATCTCCACTTCTTGAGAAAACTTGATGTGAAAGAGTTTTATCACATTAGCATTGTCTTGGTGAATCCCAAACAAATCTCTGCAGGATTCCAGACTGGGATTCTCTTGATTTCAATGGACAGCTGCATCCAGGCAAGTAGCTCAGAAGCTCCTTGATCCAGGGTAAAGGTGTAAGGAAATCAATTGCAGAATCATAGCAAAACTCTTTAATTTTCAGTCTTACACATGTATATCATAGATTTATTGATTTATTTTTTGGGTTCAATATGATATTTTATATTTGTTTACTCATTTATTTTTTCATTAAATTATTCATGTTGTTATTTATGAATTGATATTTGTTCAAATTTTTTTCATTTCTTTATTTTTTTCTCATTGGAAGGTAAGGTCTGAAATTACAAATTCATAATAATCCATGAAGCAGACCATTGTTGAGGTTAAAGCACTCGTCTAGATGCTCCCCTGCCTGGTTTAGTCTTAAAAACATGCAAAATTCATCTTACAGTGTAGGCCTACCTGCCAAGTGCAGAAAATTGCTCATGTGAAAATATCCACTTTTGAAGTACTGGTAAAAAAGTGTGTGTACAACTTGTCAAATATGTCCTACACTGTATTGACTGACGATTGTATGTTACTAGACATTACATAGGTATCGAGATTATGATGTGGTTCAATTTATGGAATTCAATTTCTTTCTCTATCACACAATTGGCAAACAATTCATTGAGGCAGCCCCAAATGACTACATGGGTATACAATGGAACAATTCTATATCAGATTTTATCACACAATGTTCAGGTTGTAAAGATCTGTCAATATAGCTGTCTACCAAGCTGCTATTCAGTGTAGTGTCCGCTGTCCCATACTGTGCAAAGTGACATTGTAATAATAAAATGTCTACATTCGTACAAGCGCCAGACTACAAATGACCCAAAACGTGTGGAGCCTGCTAATAATGGCTATTAGGAAAACAGGACTATGCAATCAAACCTTTACTGCTATGACTATGACTGGCAGGCCAGGGTAGGATAAGCCTTGTCTTTTAGAGGATTTGTGGAGGATATGAGAATATACGTGTAGTATTGCAAAACTGCATTATAAATAAGGCAGTTCATAGTTTTAGGTCATGTGCACGAAGATACTTAGAATAACCTTTCTTTTTCTCAGTTGGTTAGGTACACTGTTGTACTTATCCCTCATTTTCTAAGCAATATGCAGTTAAGCTTGCTTGACAAACCAGTTTATGGAATCATCAGTCATGCCAAACAAAGAATGAACTTGCGTAGACAAGCTGATTAAGATGGTCCATCAATCAACACTTGGAGAAGCATCCATTTTATCATCTGGCATTGAATACAGTAACAACCTTTTTCTAGTACCCGTAATATTGCCAAATGCTGGGCTTGCAGTCAGGTGGATGTACCAGCAAGCACCATTTTAGGGATAACATGAATATCATATCATGCTTATAATCTATACAAAGTGAATTAAAAAAAAACCCATCATGACTGTTACAGTGTGTAAGTACAAATGACTCTTCGGCTGACATGCAAAATGTTTTACAAACTGGCTCATAATATCATGAGATAGTGAGAGTCCTGTGAGATGAGGCGAAGGAAGAGATCTGTCTCGTCTCCTAGCTGTGCTGTAGACAGACTGCTGGGAGGTTTGAGGTCACTTCAGGTCAAAGGTAGGAATGCGAAGGAATGCTGGAATCTCTCTAGCTGTATTTTTCCTCATCAAATGTCAAGATTTCCAGACAATATTACCTTTCTCTCTCCCCCCTGTAAAGCACTGTGTAAACTTGTCAAAGGTCAAGTTCTCCTATTCTTCAAATCAAACCATAAAGGTTGGTGATTCGGCTCAGAGGTGATTTAGCTCAAGCTGTAGCGTGTCTGCCTCCAAACTCATATGACTGGGATTCAATTCCTGAGTCTAGCTGAGCAATGTTGTGTGTAATCATGGAGGTAGAAATCCTCCATGATGTAATCATATCATCCCTCTAGTACAGAGGCAAAACACTCTGTCCCTTGGATAGGACATACATAAAATAAAGGCCCTGTGTGTGAGAGAGTCACAACTCATGCACATTTTAAAGATAATAAAAAGTTTTGGTACCTCAAAAGTTTCCCTGAATTTCCTTGTCTTGGTTTGTGTTTCACGTTAAAGTACGTTGTCTGTGAGAATTACTCGCCCCAAAGTGCTCTCATGTCTTAGTAATCAAGCAATAATGGTTTCGTACCAGAGCCGTCGCCGTACGGCGTCAAAAAATATTGTACGAAACCACTGACTGCGACCAGCAGCGTGCAGCCCATTGTACGCATAGCTAACTGCGACCAGCAGCCCCATACGCATAGCGTAATGGGGCTTCGCATTGTAGCATTCAGGATCGTGACAGAATTAGTATCGCGGGTAAATGGCAACTTAAAATCCAAAAATTTCTTCGATTTGAAGACTTACCAATTAAGTTGAAGTATTGAAAACAGGCTTCGAACAACGTTTGGTTCTGCCAATAGTCCCTTTCTTTTCGAATTGATGACTGAATGTGACTCGGTCGAGAGGACCTTGGGAGAGCTACTGGCTACTACACTGACTACTATAGCCAGCGCATGCACACACAAACATCTTATCCGTTGATGGATTTGAAATTTGTGCGCATGTGATGTGTTCGCATGCACTGGCTGTAGTATTTACTGTATGGTAGCTCTCCCAAGGTCCTCTCGACCGAGTCACATTCAGTCATCAATTCGTACAGAAAGGGACTATAGGCAGAACCAAATGTTGCCCGAAGCCTGTTTTCAATACCTGGTACTTCACCTTAATTGGTAAGTCTTCAAATTGAAGAATTTTTGGGATTTTAAGTTGACATTTATCCTGCGATACTAAATCTGTCATGATCCCGAATGCTACAATGCAAAGCCCGATTACGCTATGCGTATGGGACTGCTGGTCGCTATGCGTATGGGGCTGCTGGTCGCAGTTAATTGCATGATTACTAAGACATGAGAGCACTTTGGGGCGAGTAAGTCTCACAGTGTTAGTTATATGAAAGGTACTTTAACCTGAAACACAAACTAAGACTTGATAAGGAAATATTCAAGGAAACTTTTGAGGTACCAAAACTTTTTATTATCTTTAAAGATCCTGACTTCATTCATTCATTATGAAGAGAGCAGAGTGCATAACCTGGTGGAGTGGTCCTGCCTCACATCCAGCTGGACCCCATGGAAGACCAGCTATTGTAGCTGAATATGGGCTCTCCAGCCCATCTTCTCGGTGAAAAATGAAATAAACAAACAAACAAATAAATGTATGCCAAGCTATGCAGAGAATCATTTAGGTAGGTCTACATACGTAGTTGAAACCCAATGCCAGACTAGGTAATAATTTTCCTGGTATCGCATTGCAATTTGCTATGCATTTTTACACTGTACTGCTACACAAACTAACTTTTGTATAGCAGTTTTCTTCCACAGAAGTGTACAGGATACTTTGTGATATATTGTTCATCAGCTGAAATTGCTAATCATATTTGAGTTTGAAAATTATTCCCTGCAGACTAAGATGTACACGTAGGAGTGAAAAAGTTGTCCAGGCTGTAGCCTGGCTGTCTGTATAGCTTCCTGGCATACTGGTACAGTGTACTGTATAGATTGGGTCTGGTGAAAATGGTTCCATGACATTTGCTCAGACTGCAACAATTGCTCATGGGCATTAAATGTCTGTACACTGAAGCCAAAACTTACGCACCACATAACCCCAACCCTATTCCTAATCCTCACATGAAACTATAAACTTAAAACCCTGTCACAACCCTTACCCCAAGCCTAAATTTTTGAAGAAAATAAGACCGGAGCAATTTTTACAGTCTGAGCATACACTGTATGTCGTAATAGTAAATACCGGTCAAAATTTTGTCAAACCAAACTTCTACTTGTCCTCTAGGCAGAACTTTTCCTGATAAAATAAGTAAAACCATGGATTTGTAACACGTTCCTTGAATAGAAATCAAACTGCAGTAAGTATTCTTGAAATGATATAGGCATATTTGGTGTAATTGCTCTTCTATAATTTGCATTTTCATAAGATGCTGTATTTTTATTATGTTAATGTTATTGTTATGTTAATGTTATTGTTATTTGTCATAGTTGAAAGGTGCATGTATTCATATGTATGTTGTTTGTTGTTACTACAATAATGTATGTTTTACAATGAAGTGCATTATGATTATAATTGCCGAGATTTCCAGAAACAAAGTATAACAAAGCGATCCTAATAAAAGATGGGTCCCACCTTTTATTAGAATTGCTTTGTTTTGGATATATCAGCCATTTCAAGGCCAGTTTTCATCATATAAAATTTTGAATTTCTCTATATCCTCTTTCAATTTCTTATTTCATTTAGAGTTTTGTCATTACCTAAAAAAAAAAGAATCACTATCAAAAGATGTCGGAAACTTGTAGCCCCATCTCAACGGAAACTGTACCATCCCTTTGATACAGTTGGCCGAGTTCCTGTTATTATAGACTTAGCAGCCAATCCCTAACAGGCCCTGTTTGCCTACACCTCACTCTGTACACAGCTTCCTAACTCCCACAGTTTGTGATCAAAGATTTCAAACTAATCGGATTGAAGGAGCAGCTTTAGACTGTTTTTTCTTGTTGAGGAAATTTGATATTTTGAATCACTATGACAAATCTACTAATTTGTTTGTAGGCCTGTGCATGATTGATGACAAAAATCTTGAACTTGATTGATGATCCTTACATGTCAAAAGAAATACTGATATGTATTTGATTCCATTGAATTCACTTTTAGCATTTGTTTTTTTACACTTTTTTTTTTATTCAACCTGTTTTTTCAGATGACATGTCAGTCTGGATACCAGAGTCAGATTTGGGCCTCACCTTGTTTTACCCCCCCCCCCCCCCCATAAAAGAGCTGGATAAAACAGAATCATACATTGGTTTGCACATATTTAAATACCAAGGTGGCTTTATTTTGCTTGCCCAATTTGGGCAAGTGCTTGTTCTCATTATTCAAAAACACTCACCCAAATTTGATTTTTACTTGCCCCAGGCAATCGGGCTAGTGCTTACTGTACATAGCAGCCTGTATAATTAGAGGCTCCCTTGATCTCCCTTTAATATTACACTGCCTTGTAAGATGCGCTTTCTTACTATAAATGGGTGAGGATTGTACATATCTCAGCCTGCTTTCACTTTGATTTCTGACTAGTGACATAGACACCATTCCTAGCTACTGACACATTGTACTGTACGGTAGTCACTGACCAGAATTTCACATCGCCAGTCACATCACAGAGTCATATAAGGCCTATAATTTGGTTTTCATGCCTCCGATATTCATTTTGTTTCAAGCTTCTGGTGATTTCTTACTCTTTACCCAAAGCTAGATAATACCAATGTTTCGTTTCCCTTGGAGAGGACGTCCATAGTGTGAATTCAGGCGCACGACATGGTAGCCTACATTAAATGAGGCTAGTCTGCATGGGGTGTGGATCCTAGACCATGCCAAGCTCCCTGTGAGTCAGGGGTGCACTGTCCTAGTCTGCTCATTCAGACCTCTTTACTGCCTACAAATTTCTTGTCCAGGGCCCTATTTCATAAAAGATGTTAGGATAGCCACTCTTGCTGGAATGGCATTTTCCCATAGCAACAGCCAATCAGGAAGCTGGATAACCATCATTACCATGACAATTGCCATTCCAGCAAGAGTTGCTAAATTGTATCAACTTTTTTATGAAATGAGGCCGAAGGGTACAAGGTTACAGTACTCTCTGAATTGAAATGGTAGTTCTATTTTATACCAGAGATTTGCATATTCTAAACACCTGTCAAAATACAAACCCTGCTGTTCATTCAAGCTGATGACTGGGGGCTTTGAACAAAAAAGTAGTCAACTTACCTGAAATATGATTCATCAAGTTAACACAGAAATTACCACATTGCTCATGGTAAGGTTGTTTAGAAAAATGAAATCTTCAAACTGCCAAACTCTCCCAGGGTAGTGAAAAGAAATTTTGAAGAGTTCTTTTGTGTGTGTGTGTGTGTGTGTGTGTGTGTGTGTATATGCACAAGCTGGGAAATGGCTTTACACTGTATGTAGCATTGACACAATGTTTGTATTTGAATACTTTAAAGGCATAATTTACCATTTGCTGATGAAACAAAAACCCAGCACTCGTGCTTCAAAATAGTTCTAAAATGTGAGTTAGGGATAGAAACAGCCAATGTAAAAATTTGAACAAGTCCAATCGACGTTAAGTATTGTTAAATATACAAAATGTGAACAATACTTTTGATAAAAAAATTTCCAGACTAAAACATCTACAGTTATGGTTTTGAGAGAAAAATAGTGGTATCTCCTTATATTTTTGTGAAAGTTTACACGGTAGGATGTTTTGTGATACGGATGACCTACACATATGCATCAAAAGTGCTATCTTGAACATTTTTTAAATCACTGCTCCCAAAGGTAAACAGGGCCTTTAAAGATAATATAAAGTTGTCAGGGAAACTTTTGAGGTACCAAAACTTTATATTATCTTTAATAGTGAAGACCATAGATCTAGGGGACATTCGAATCATCAGCTTAGGACTAGGAGGGCACTATCTTGTTCTAAGATATGTGTGTAAATGAAAATGAAACAAACGGTTTCCATGGAATAAAAATCTTGTTTGATCAAAAGTGGATAGATTTGTAAGCATTGTTCCAAATATCTGGTAAAAAGCATCTATGTGGTTTTGATATTTACCATTTTACCAAAAATGAAAACAAATTATAATTGACACCATGATGTAGAAGAGATAAACCTCTACATTGTGATACCAATAACTCAAAATCCCAAAAAATTGTAATAACGCCCTTCTAGTTCGTAGCCAACAATACCATTTTTCATGTCAATTGGAAGAGCTAAATAAAGCACTTTCTAGCTTTTTTCTATCTTAGGATTAATAACCTGCATTTACAAAGTTAGTTTAAATAAAAAAAGAAATTGTTTGAATTTAGTCCATGGATTAAAGTCAAACGTGAAATAGGCATACAGTGCACTCCAGTTATAACGGACAGGGTTATTTATAACGAGTTTCCGGTTGCAACGAAGTATAATTTCAGGCTGCAACATTATCAGCTTTATGTTTTACATTGTTTATTTTTTGGGTTATAACGAAATTTTCATATAACCAAAGAAAACTGCCAGTCCTGAGGACTTCGTTATAACAGGTGTCCACTGTACTTTGCATGTGCGGGTAACAGTGTGCGTTCATTACTGGTTGCAGTAGTGTACTCGATTTGTCATATAATTATGCATTTATATGATCTGAATTTGCATTTTTTCACTGCCTTTATGAATTTTGGCCAATGTTTGAAGTACCACTAGAAATTGCAAGAAATTATTTGCTTTCTATGAAATTTGAATAGTGATATTTTACTATTTTTGAATTTTTAGTTGTTTGAAAATGAAAGGTAGATGAGTGGAAAGATTTCTGTTATTAAATAATTGTCAAACCTCCTGGTACGGGAGACTACCAGACCAAAGACTGAAAGAAGATAACCTCACTTGACCTCACTATGAAGGTCAATGACCTCTCAAAATTCATGATGTACCATCCAGACTGTGATGCATGCCTATAACCTTTGAGCAGGTCACTTTCTGTATGTTTGGATTGCAATGTTGATGTGTTTTCAAAGAGGTCAACTAAAATGGGTTTCTGTCTTGTCTGTGGGCCCAAGCTGGGTGAGGGATGGGTAACATGGTCAAGGGGGGAGGGGGGGGGGGTGACCACAGGGAGATGACTTGTCATATAAACTCCGTTTGAGCTCCTCTTTGTAATGTGTGGACATGTTCTCCATGAGCTCTTTGTTTGAGGCATTTATTACGATGAGTTCCCTCGAGGAGACATTGTAGCAAAGGTTTGAAAATAAACCAGTTTGATTCAGTACTGTTTGATCATTTTAATATTGGTATTCTTACGGGGCAAATAATTCTCAATAGGGTCCACCTCTTTATGAAAGCAACAACAACAAAATTCCAGGGACTTCATTGTGTATATTTGAATGTTTAGTTAAAATCAAATCTTTATGCGTCGCCAGACCCTGGTAGATATAGGCAAGGGATGAGATGTGGAACGTAGCGTTAGCGGAGACTTGGGCGTTGTGTCAGGAGGTCTGTGGAAGTAGACTAAGTGTAAGCCTAGCAGACAACAGTGGCAAGAAGTCACTGCATTCCATAACCTCATATGGAATGAGTGATTACAGTCAACACCCCCACTATCCGGGACACTCCTTTGCATCGTTCATACTGGGATGGGTCAAGAAGAGCTGGTCAGTGACTTTAACCCTTCCTCAGCGGTCAGCGGTCAGTCCTTGACCATGTATGCTAGCCTCATCAATATTAGGAAACATAGGCATGTATAAAGGTCTTGTAAGAGACTGTGTTATCATGATCAGCTGAGATCATTGCTATTTTTTAATATTGTATGGTATGTGCTGCTACTCTGCTACTGCCTCTGTGTGGCAGATGCATAAGAGATTGAGTACAATACCTTGCCAAATATCTCTGTCTGTCATAAGTATTTGCATATCAGCTTATTCATTCGCAATATCTTGTGCAATGGATACCTTTATAAATGTACTGTATGTAGTTCAGAGGTCTTTGTAAATTGTATGGGCAACATCGTCTTTAGGACAGGGAAGGCAAGGACAAATGTAAAGTTGTATTCATGAATAAACAAAAAAATCCTAATGATATGTTGTAGGCCTACATAATGAAGATGGAATAATTTGTACGGTTACTGGTACATTGATATAGGTTTGAAGGAGTCTGTTAGTGTTAGTGAATACATTGCAAATATGATGTAGGAATTCTTTTGATCAATAGATTAAATATGGTCAGTTTGACCCTATCCAGTGACCATTGATAACCACACAATGAAACACTCTGACAGTACAATAGGATTGTGGGTTTTGACTTGATTGGATTTCTGGCTTGGCACTTATGGAATTTACTTGGTTAAACCCTCTGGCCACTCATGAGTGTTTATATAGCTCTTGTAAAATCCTGATTAACTTCTCAAAAAAAAATAAAATAAAAGCTCATCCACTGTATAGTAGGGTTACTTTCCTTTAAAGTCAAGCAATATATAATGACAACAAAACATAAAACATTTACACAAAATTTGATTAATTTATAACAAACAGAAATCAGATACATGTGTAGATATCAATTCTTGAATCAAGTTATTTCTGTTGCACATAAAATTGACAAATTGCCCATCATTGACATAAATGAACACACATTATTCAGTTTATTAGCCATGATGAAAATCTTTGGTATGCAGTCTCAGGAGCCTGTGATTTTTATCAGTGCTATTGGACTCAGAACACGGAATAATTTGTTTTTATTGACATTGCTGATGGGAAATTTGTCAATTGTGATTTTGATCATGTACGCTGTACTTGAACAGATATAGATTTGTAATTGATTATCCAGTAAAATTAACATCTTGTGGTTACCTTTAATTTAGTATTCTTTCCACATTTAGAAGTATTGGAAAAGTAGATTTATAGTGTACACATTTTTGCGAAGCCCATTTTGTGCTAACATTAAAAAACTAGTGTGAAAATAAAAGTGAGCAAATATATTTGAAATATGCAATAATGCCTTGTATGTTTTATTTTTGCTGATAATGAAAATATGACATTTATTTCACTTGACTGTGCATGTAGAAATTACACAGAAAATGTCCCCTTTTACGGTAGTCTGGTAGTTTACATCGTGTGTAGATCATCTGATTGTATGAACCAAAGAATATCTTGGAAAGGTGGATGATACCACATTTCATCAAACTTTGCCTCTGTGTACCATAATCATGGTTGGTGCTCAAGATTGGCTGATTTATCTGAATGTTTTCACAGCAAAAGGAGACTGGTTTTCTTCATGGGGTAACCCTTCCCTTTATAAAGATCTGATAGCGTAAGCACAGGATATTGGTCTGACTATTATTGGTCTTCTTTCACTGCCTGCCAGGATATACTGTAAAACATGATATATTCGCGGTTTGAATTTTTCGCGAATTGGAGCTGACAGCCTTTTTCGTGGCATGAAATTTTCGCAAAGTGCTACTGGCGTTCAATGCATACCATTTTGGGTAATAGTGTAAACAAGGACTTTCACGTGCATTTTAATTTCGCGAATCTTAGCTCTCGTGAAATTCGTGAAATTAAAGTGCATGCGAAAATTCCTCGTTTTACAGTATCCAGGGAGGTGGATATAGGGTCCTATATCCCTGGTTATCTGAAAACCAAGACTGGGGTAAAACAAGCTGGAATCAAATTTCCCCCTTGGCGAATTGTGCATTGAAGCGTACGCTTATCGCTGATGTTCAACTCCAGTCAAGCTTCGATGACTGTCTGTTTACTGACAGACTTAGTATGAAGAGATCAGTAATAAAGCTGTACACAGTCGGATTCCTATATAATATCCCAGTCGGACCAGCCTTACTGTCGCATTGTATCCCTTCACTACCCGGCTTATAAATCCAAAGTAAACAGTATATTTTTGGCTTTGCAGGATGTTGGTTTTAGAATGCTCTGAACAGCACCAGCATAAATCCAAAGATTGCATGACACTGAGCCAGTCGGTGTGATGTCGGGTTAAAGTATCAGTGATATCATATCATAGGATTGAAAGTCATGGCATACTTGGTACCCTTTAAATGCAAACAGTCACAGCTGGTTGATGTGTAATTTGATTCATTTAGGTCAGGGAGAAAGCAGAGGGAGGGGTAGTGGAAGGGGGTGGGGAATGGAAGAGGTGGGGAATGAGGAAAGGGGAAAGGAAGAAAGGGGGGAGGAGAAACAGGATGGGGAGGACAGAATGGGGTGGGGCAGGAGAGAGTTGATGGGATAGGAGGAATGTGGGTAGGGAGGTAAAATGGGATGAGGGGGCAAAGCATATGGGGTGGGGAAGGAGGAATGGAGGATGACGAATGAAGCAAGGGGGTTGGGAAGGAAGATGGGGGAGGATAGAGGATATGGGATGGGGATGGGGCAGAAAGCAACAGGATGGGAATAGTGACAAGGGGGGGGGGCAGGGAAGGCTGTGGGGCTGGGGTGGGATATATGGATGGGGAAGGGGGAGTAGGGAAGGTGGCATTGGGGTAGGAAGGAAGAAGATGTCGGTAGGGAATATTCGTGGGGAAGGTGGAACAGGGTTTAGGGAATGGGAGGGGGAGGGGGGAGGCTTGTGCTGTGGATACAGAATGTATATCTTCCTGTGTCCTCTATGGGATGGACATTGGCCATATGAAACTTTGAATACTTTGTCAGTGAATGGAGATAACAGACAGCGGTGATGGCTTTACCACCCAGGGTCTCAGCTTTAGCTTGTGTCTATTAGTTTTAATTGAAAGTACTTAGCTCACTAATATACAGACACATAGCTAGCCTGGTGCAAGCATTAGACTGCCATGTCATGGACTGCTCGTAACAAATCCTGCTTAACATGGCAGACCAAACACTGTATACCACACACACACAGGATCAAACTATGTTATGATGTGCACCCTGATCAAGCCACATCTATATCATACAATGTACGCTAAGGTCATACACTGTGTTTGCTTAACATTCTGTAAATTTGCTCCATGGAAAGGGTGCATAACTTACTGCAAGACCTTGTACAGTTTGTATTTCCTTTATAGGCTGAGCATTATGACAAAGTGCAACTTCACATTTTTGACCCATGTCACTTGATGTAGCATTATTATTATGCTTGTGGTTAGAACTGAAATTTGGTGTCAGTGAATAAAAGTAATATCAGAGACTCTATCCCCACTTATCTCCTGTAGGACAATTAAGTTCACCAAAATTGGGATTGAGTGAATGCAGCAATAATAGTAAAAGAAAGCAGTGAAAGTTTGAGGAAAATTGGACAATCTTTTATGGCAGCTCTTGATGGATAAGAAGACTACAGTAGTTGTGACTTCACTGCAGGACAATGAATAAAAGAAAATATAAACAAAATTCAACATATTTTCATATTCTAGCAAAATGAAAGAACACTTGACTTAAATATTTCTGTAACAAGTTGAGGGAATGTGCACTTTTCATGAAAAAAAAATAAATTTGGTTGAATTCTCAATATTTTTGTCCTGTCGTGATGTCGCAAACTGTAGTAGTCTTCTCATCCTGCGATGGCGGCATGAAACTTTCAGAATTCACCATTTTGAACGGATTGTCTGATTCTACTCAAACTTCACTGATGTGTTATACTAGCATTGCTGCAATCACCCAATCCACACATGTATTTGGGTGATCTTGTCCTTTAAATAGGACATTCTCCTGCCCGACAAGCAAACGTCAGAGACTCCCACCCAAAGCACCTTCTGATCTAGAGATTCTCCCGCCTGAAACCCCTAGCAAACTCCAAGTTGATGTGTGCGAAGCGCAAAGTTCCTAGGGTTCTAGATGCTCTCTGGTGCTATAAAGGCTTATTTTTTTCAACATACAATAGAAATATGTAAGAAATCCTTTCCAACAGGAGACACAGAGCCAGGGCGGGAGAAATTAAATCTCAAGCGGGAGAACGGGAGATTTTGCAAAAATGGGTTTTCGGCGGGAGATCTTCCGTCGAAAACGGGAGGGTTGGAGTCTCTGAAATGTACCTCAGGAGTGCAAAGTGTGAAGTCCCTTCCAGCCATGATCTGAAAGCTCCAGGGCTGTACAATGTATGCTCTCTGGTGATATCTTACCCTTATCTTTGAACGTTATGGCAAAAATGAGGTTTGTCGGGGGAAAGCTAAATATTTTTTTTTTAAGGAGGGAAGAATAATTATTATACATCTTAAGCGAGAGACACATACATGTAGTTAGAGCCGGAGAAACGCAAGCTTGAGAGTGGGAGATGTTGAATAGAACATGGCCTCAACCGGAAGATCTCCCGCTAAAAGCTGGAAAGGTAGAGTCTGTAAGATATCTTTTTTTTTTGTAGTTGAGGAAGCTCCCATCAGAATGCTTACTTTGATTTTTTTGAAAGGAATTCATGTGATGTGATGTAAATTGAAAAATCGTAATGTTTGCTTTCTTCATGTCAATATTCTATTTTGCTTTACTCCGTGCATACATCAAACACTCCATTCCTACTTTATAAAAATCTATCCTCCCTCTAGAGAGCATGTTGTGTATGAAGATTGCATCCAAACTTGAAATATCCTAAATCCAGCTGACATAAAGATAGATTCCGTGCCAGGACTGTCAAATAAATGTTGGTTTAGTTTGATGGGATGGGAGAGTGAGGCTGACAAGCAGAGTAGGTATGGAATGAGTTTGGTGAGGATATCTAGGATGGAGAATGTTTCCTGGGGTCAAGAGGTCATTACCATGGTATTGGATATTATGTATGTACTTGAGGTCAAAGGTTAGTGTCTGAAATATCTTTTTTAGTAAATGTTGTATTGTGTTGGGTTATAAAATTGTCAGTTGGATAGCTGAGAATAATGAATACTCTTATTTTAATGAATTTACTTTGAATACTACTTCATGATAATGAATGGTTGTATTTAATTGAAAGTTTGGATTGTTTATTACAAGAAATGGTAGGGATATTCTGGAGAGTTGTAATTCATAATATGTGTTGTTAGAATGGATCGTTGGAGAGTTGATAATAATGAATGTTTTTCTAATGTATAGTTTGGATTATATATTTCTCTACCAAGTTGTCTCAGCTAGTGATACTGACTTACATGGTTTTCTAATGGATAGTTACTGGATAACCTTTTCTCTGTAGGTTTCCCAGCTAGTGATAATGAATGGTTTTCTAATGGATTGTTTGGATATCTTTCTCTCCCTTATAAGTGTCTCAGCTAGTTGATAATGAATGGTTTTGTAATGGATAGTTTGGATATCTTTCTCTCCCCAGGTTTCTCAGCTGGTGATCCTACATGAAGAAGCCCAAGATGGCAACGCTATGCCGGATCTCTCCAGACCAGTCATGGCTGTCAGTGCTGCTGTACAGAATCTTGTCAAGGTTAGTATGTCCTCATGACACTACACTAACACTACACACATAACATACACTGACACTCCATAGTCTACACAACCCTACACCAACAATACATACAATTTTCCGAGAGCCAAGATTCACAAAATTAAAGTGCATGTGAAAATTCTTCTCTATCATGTTCTAATGCATTGGATGCCAGTGGCAATTTGTGAAAATTTCATGCAGTGAAAAATGCTGTCTTCTCCAATTCGCAGAAATTTCATGCTGCAAACATATCTTACTTGGCAGAATGAAAAGCACAGCATAGATTCCATTATCTGTCATTGTCATGGTAACATCTGTTTGTTTGTGTCTAGGTTGGCAAGGATACAGCGGAGTCCACTCAAGACAAGATTTTGAGGCAAGAGATGCCTCCAGCTTTCCAGAAAGTGGAGGAGTCCGCCCATCAGCTCTCCCAGGCTGCCTTGACCCTCAAGAGTGATCCATTCAGCTCTGAAGCTAGGAAGATTCTTATTGATGGGGCGAGGGGTAGGTTGAGTGACTTTAGTTCCGTTCACACGCAATTCCTAAACTTTTAAGTTCAGGTCAAAAACTTAACTCTCAATGATTAGCTTGTAGTTTAGCACCTTGTGGACGCACTTGAAAGAACAAGCAATCTTAAAGTTTAGTTGATGATTATAGAAACCAAGAGACATCTTAGGGTTTACGCTCTCTCTATGAGTCAGAGGGGTATCCACTCGTAGTTTTTGCTCCATGTGGACACAATAGTCGATGAGCTTGTGAGTTAGCAAGAACCTCGAGTCTCGTTCGCTGCGCTATTTTGTATGGGCACAAAGTCATCTAGCAAAGACTCTGCACTTCTGTTATAATCATCGAGTTGGGCTCGCTCGTAAGCTGTAACTTAAGGTTTAGGTGTGCTTGTGAACGCGCGTCTAGAATTTACGAGTGGAGCTAATCATTGACAGTTAAGTTTTCAACCTAGACTTCAAGTTTGGCAACTGTGTGTGAACATAACTACTCCTAACCTGTTGAAGACCAGTCGCCCAGAGTACTCCGGCAGGTATCTGGGGGAAATGTGTGCTATGGAAAAATCAGCTCATCCTGAAGGGGTTAATGGAACTTTGGTTTTACTGGTGGGAAACAAATTCGTGGAAGAAAGTTTTATTTCACATGATTGGAGATGCGAAGCAACTTAGTTCCTGTATTCCGACATACTTTCAACTGATTAAATGAATGAATAAATGAATGAATAAACGAATGAATAAATAAATAAATAGATAGATAAATAAATAGATAAATAAATGAATAAATAAATACATAGATAAATAAACCTGGAACAACAGGCATTCAGGGGATACCGTCAAACTTGATTAAAAAGCAGAACCCATAAAAAGAGGCATTTAATGGAGGGTGGTGATAAGAACCAATAAAGCTAGATTTAGAAGTATATAGAACCTTGCACAAAAAAAGGAAAGAAAAAAGAAGTGAAGCAGTTTAAAGATGATAGTGATACCAAACAGTAGAACTTGATTTCATCTACTGTAAAAGTGGATATTTTCGCGTGACTAATTTTTCGCGCTTGGCCGGGTCGGAAGAGTTTCGCGTGTTTTTAATTCCGCGGAATCAAGACATCACGCACAGGCACATATGGCAAGCAAAAATATTCGCGTGCTTTTATTTTCGCGCTAGTTTCTGGTTGCGCGAAATGCGCGAAAATTTGAACACCGCGAAAATTTCCACTTTTACAGTACTCTCCAGATGCCCATTACACATCTCAAGGGATGCGGAGGCCGGGGCATTTTTCTCTGTTGCTCCTTGCCTGTGGAACTCCCTCCATGATGATCTTTTCTCTGTGAAATTGGGGGGGGGGGGGGGGGCACATTGTGCCCCCTATATAACTTTTTTATTATTTGATGTATCATCGTCATATTTGGCACATGGATAGAGTAAATCATACTCTACATGACCGTACATTTGAATTTTCTAAAGGTTACCCATGGAGGGCGCTATTTACCAAAATATAAAGAAATACATGAGAAATATGCTAAAAACATTATTTTTCTGTATAATTTCTTTATCCCCATTATATATGTCTTATTATACATCAATCATTTTCATATTTGCCACAAATGATATGCAAGTGGAATCTTATTATTTGTTATGGTTAAAATTTCTCAAGGTCACCACATGGGGGTGCTATTCATACCAACATTAAGAAGTACATTTTGAGACCTGAGATGAAATGTTTGGGATGGGTACATGCAGGTATGACATTTCATATTTGCATAATAGTGGAATTTTGAGACTGCAATTTGATAATATGATAAACTAATGATATTAGAGGCATAACTTGGGTGAAGGAATCAAAATAACACAAAAAAAGAAGGGCAATCTTTAGAAAATATTATTGCTTTCAGTTATCTCTATTATATCTATTGTTTCATGCCTTTGTCACATAAACACTAAATAATAAGAAAAACTTTCCAGGACCATATTTACTTCAAATGTTGCTCCTTCAACAAATTTCAGCCAAGAAACACCCATTTTATACACTGTAATGCTGTTAAATGAAATGGGAACAGAAAAAAGATGCAAAATCTGACTGACATGGTTGTCAGTTTATGGTTGCCATGGCAACCAGCAACATCAAATATAGCTAAATTATACATCAAAATGTTTGCAATAAGATTTTAGGAAAAGTCACCAAATTTGGTTGAAATCGGATGAAGGGCTAAGGAGTGGCAAATGAAAATCTGGTAGGGGGGCACAATGTGCCCCCCCCCCCCCCCTTGGGCTTTGTAGGGTTTTTAAGACCATTGAGGATCCATGATGGGTTGGCAACCTGTGAATGAAAGAGATAAATAAAAATCAACTTTAAAAAAGACCAGGAACAGCACAAGTGAGCGATAGCATGTTTACAGTGTCTCTCACTCACAATCTCAATGATATGGTGGGAATATATGCTGCCAGTATACAAATGATGCACAGGACAGAGTGGAATCAGTGAGAATTGGATGCACGAGAGTAACTTTGGAACTGTTTTAGACTGTACCAAAGTTAAACGAGAGCATCCAATTGAGTGTATGAATATAAGAACGACCCAAGTCCAATTTTTGGCCAAATTCAGTTTGACATGGGAAATTGTAGCTTATGCATGGACTCATCTTGTGTGTAAATGATAGATCCTAATTACCCCCGGAAGTGCCTGAAATGAATGAGTTAAATCTTATGTTAATGTAAGAATGAAGGACTTGGGTCATTCTTACATTCATATAATAGCGCCCTCTCTCATCCTTCTCCCATCTCTATAGCAGAATATCATGTATATGAATCAAAGAACGACCCAAGTCCATATGAATCAAAGAACGACCCAAGTCCACCACACAAAATGGCCTCTCCACAATTAATGTAAATGTTAATTGTCATAATAATATATGTTCTAATTTGTATATACAATGTTGCCTTTCCATCACAGTTAAATAGAATATTATTGGACAAACAAAAAAGATATGAAGTTTTTTTTAGTTTACTCGAAATGATCCTCCATGGACTTGGGTCGTTCTTATATTCATATACTCAATTCTCACTGATCCACGAAATAGGCCTGTGCAGCACTCTTGTTATAAAAAGGGCCCGTAAATTCATGAAATACAACAATTTTCCCCATCATGCATCCGGTTCACCTACAACACTATACAAGACTTGAGCCATGCGTTTGGATTTTACTTGATGCCCGGCTCAGTGTTGATCATTAAAAATGGATGCATGATAATTGACCAATCAGATTGCAGAGATTCTAAAGCCCATTTTATAATGAATATTGATACGTGGCTCACAACCAATGAGATGACAGAAGTTTCTCAACCTGGTCTACAAAACTATATGATGTGTGATGTATACTATATGTCGGATTTTGCTCAGGGAAACAAATGGCATGAAACACGTCCCACTTGGATATTGTTAATCAATTAATTCATGTGCCACTTTCGGACAAGCAGTTTTTTGCAGCTTTTTTTTTCTCTTTTCCTGCAATTGATTCATCAAACACACTTTGTGTATAAAATGCAAAATGTCATTTGTGCAATAGGCTTGTCAATACAACTATATTTATGTACTTGTAAACACATTCTTGAAAAATAGTGCAGTGAGATATAAGATAAGAATAAATAGCAATGCCTTCATATTGCGCCATGTATCAAGTTAAACTATTACAAGGTGTTTTGTGCCGCAGGAGGAGGAGAAGGAATCTGATACACTACAGGCAATATAACAATCTTGGGTCAACTATGTACTTTATGCTGGATGTTTATGTTCCTTGTAAACTGGAAGCCAAGCTGTTTGTATGCTTTAAACCTCAAGCCGTGTATCAAGTGTTTGATAGTGAATGTAACAGGATTCCTAAGAGTTTTAATTTCATAAGTAGGCACATCCTGAAAGTGATATGGACTCTCTGTGAAGTTTAAAAATACAGTTCCAGGAATAGATCTGATGATTTTTTTTCTTTCATTATAAATGGAACCAGGCAGTCAATAGAGCAGCCCAGTCTACACTTTAAAGGAAATTATTTTGATACGTCAAAAGGTTCACAATGATACCCCTTTCAGGTAATCGCGGTTCAATTATCCGCATCCAAATAATGCGGATGAAATAATCAAAATCGCGTTCATATATCCCATGAAGTGCGCACTACTTTTACGAGCGCCCGTTCATATAACGGTGCGAAAGACGGGAGTATTTGTAATGGTTACTGCGCACGCCTCTATAATGACGTAATGTTTCCGGTGATATATACTCACGTGTATGCACAGCTCTCGCTCAAGCTCAGCAATCAGCGGTTGTGCGGGAAATCGAGTGACCTTTGACCGAACTGTGGAATGTTAGTGCGCATAAGTCATAAAACGCGTTCATGTATTCTCGATCAACTCCTCATGCTGCAATAATGCGCATAATAGCAGCATCAAAATAATGCACACTTTTTTACTCCTCTCCCGTTGATGTAATCAAATTTTACGACTTATTGCTCCTATTATCCACATCCACGATTACCTGAAAGGGGTATGAGATAGAGGGAGAATTTTAGAATTAAGGGGTTTTTGTTTTATTTCTTTTTCATTTCTGTTTTGCTTTGCAGAGAGATAGTAGTTACAGAGAGATTTTGTGTTTTGTTTGAATTTTGTTTTGCTGTTATTCTCCTTGAGAAAGATTGTACACTCAATCTGTATTAGAACACCAAGTGACAAAGAGGGAAGTAGCCTTGGATTTAAATCCTTGGTTTCACTTGGTGTTTACTTGGTGTTCATTTGGTGTTTACTTGGTGTTCATGATACTACAGATCTATCAAATAACCCTATTCATGGAGAATAACTGCAAAAAAGAACAAAACATTGAAACAGAAAGTAGTGACATGACCCGAGTCCTGATTCACTAAGCTCTAGAATCCTCAGTTTGATTCCACTAAGCCATTTAGGATCAGACGGTCCTCAGAAGTAAGGGACTGTTTCATTTTGCCATTTGGGAACAATATCTCGCACTTATCTTCCCATGTTTTATAATACTTAACACCTTGAATTTCATGATTCACTAAGCTCAAGAATCAATCCTCAGTTTGATTACACTTATCTGTTTAAAATCATTCAGTCATCAGAATCTGATTAAAAATTATTTAGTCGTCAGAAGTAAGGAACTGTTTCATTTCGCCATTTGGGAACAATATCTTCCACCCAACTTCTCATGTTTTAGAATACATCTTGAATGTCTGTGAATATCCTTATTAGATTTGATCTGAATCTGTCCCAACTTTATTTTCATGATTAGGCTCAATATTGTTCACATGTTGGTGAAATAAGGCCCTGATGTGAACACAGATTTTATTTCTTGTGTTCCTTTTGGCAGGAATTCTGGGAGGCACGTCAGACCTGCTGCTCTGCTTCGACCAATCAGAAGTGAGGAAGATCCTGGCTGTGGCTAAGGGTGTCATGGAGTATTTGGCTGTCTCTGAGGTCGTTGACATCTTGGAGGACCTGGTCACCTTCGTCAAGGTCAGATATCAATAGATGAGTTTTAGTGTTTCCATGGTAATGTGATGCACAAATTACGCCTACCCTCAAGTTTTGACAGTGATTTGGTGCAGTCAGTACTGCATCTGCCTCTCAGTCCAAATGACAAGGGTTTGATTCCAGAGTCTACCCTCTGGTAAATGGCAAAAAATGCTCTGTTCCTCTGATATGGAGGTCCCCTGTGTGAGCTGTTAACGACTCATGCACGTAAAAGATCTCACTTTATTTATTCATCAAAAAGAGCAGTGTGCTATTAAAGTGGGTGAAGTGGTCCACCTATCTGTAATGTACCTGTAAAAGAAAATATGTGAAAGATGCTTCTGGTGGTTCTCCCCAGGGCCCCATTTCATAAAAGGTGTTAGTAAAGCAACTCTCTGCTGGATTGACAACTTCCGATAGCAACAGCCAATCAGTGAGGGGATTCGTGTTGTTACCATGACATTTGCCACTCCAACAAGAGTTGCTATCATATCAGCTTTTTATGAAATAGAACCCTGATGATTAGCAGTAGTCAGCAAATGGTAATGACCGGGCACTTTGGGAATCAGGTGCCTCTGAATGTTCTTTGCAGTTATACTCTGCCGTATACTGTAAAAGTGGTTTCTTTCGCATACAGATACTCTCGCGGTTTCCATCGGTGCCGACTTTTTTGCGCATTTTTAAATTCGCGGTCCGCAAAATCTGTGAATTCACAGTCGGCAAAAACTGTTTTATTTTGCACACGAAAACCCACACTATAATCCAATTATTATTTTATTTATCAAATAGAAATTAAACTTAAATGCAGGCTTACCTGAAACCCTGTCTCTCAAGTACTTTATAACATGCGTGTACCTACATTGTGCAGTATCGCTGTGTGTGTTGACCATCAATACACTCAATGCGCGGAATCTTCGTGTGTGCATGTGCGCAATAGTGTTGTAACAAGTGCCGAGTTCAAATCATTTCCTTGCGTGGTTGATTTCGCGCGACTTCAAAACATTTTCGCGTGATGTTAAATTCGCGGTTCAACCTCAAAGCGCGAAAAGCGCGAAGATAAAATCAAAAGAGAAAACCGAAAGAAACCACTTTTACAGTACTGTTCATCATCATTATCATCATCACGTTGTTTGTATTTCTTTAAGTAGCCAATTACAACGTACTGTATGATGAAAAACAAAACAAAACAAAACAAAACCCAATGATATTCTTCATGGTTTCAATCTTATAATACTTTCATCATTTGGACTGGCTAGGTCTCTATCTAATCTTAAAGGGACTGTACAGTACTGGTTGAGGTAGGGATTCATGTTTTGAACATTCCTAAGTGAGATAATGAAAAGCCTCTTATGAAATATGAAAGAGCATGTAATTTTAAGAAGGATTCAACGTTTATTTGATGAAAATTGGTTTTCAAATGGCTGAGATATCCAAAAAAGTGCTATAATAAAAGGCGACATGCCCCAACTTTATTAGGATCTCTTTGTTTCACTTTGTTTTTGGATATCTCAGCCATTTCAAAACCGATTTTCATCAAATAAACTTTTGATACCCCTTAGAACTGCATGCTCTTTGACATCTCATAGAGTGGTTTCTGAATATCTCGCAAAACGTTAAAAGCTAAATCTACACCTCGACCAGAACTGTACACACCCTTTAACTCTGAGAAGACTAGTACTGAGTGTACTCGGGCAAGTGTCTGTAGGAAATGCTTGTAATATGATCAAATTCAACTTGTCTTCAATGGGTTAAGAGTACAAAATGTATGAAGCCCTGACACACTTTATAGACAAAGTAGAAATGTCAGAGCAATGAATGAAGGAGTCAAGTGGTCATTAATGTCTGACCTTTCAGTGATCTTTAACTGACCTTTGATCCTAGAACCTGACCCCTGGGTTGACCAACCTTGCTCAGAAGGTGACAGCCAGGAGTAAGGAGCTGACCCATGTTGCCCACGCCAACGGTCTCATCAACCACACAGAGAGTTTGAAGAGGACCACACCCATCTTGATTTCTTCCATGAAGATTTATGTCACTACACTTCAGAAAGGAGGTGAGAAGAGGCTGCTTGGCGGTGTCCAGTGTTCAGTATTTAGTGTTCAGTCTATGAGTTTGGTGTAATGTGTCCATTGGCTGGTGTCCGCTATGTTGCCCACGCCCACGGTGTCATAAACCACACGGAGAGTTTGAAGAGGACCACACCCATCCTGATATCTTCAGTGAAGATCTATGTCACCACTGTTCAGAAAGGAGGTGAGAAGAGGTTGCTTGGCCGTGTCCAGTGTTCAGTGTATGAGTTTAGTGTATTGTGTCCAATGGCTGGTGTCTATGTTGCCCACGCCAATAGTCTCATAAACCACACGGAGAGTTTGAAGATGACCACAGACACCCATCTGGATTTCATCCATGAAGATCTATGTCACTATGCTCCAGAAAGGAGGTGAGAAGACATGTTCAGTGTTCAGTGTATGAGTTTGGTGTATTGTGTCCAATGGCTGGTGTCAGCTAGCTGGTGTCTGCTGACTGTGTCAAGCTTTGCTTCTGATTGCAGTCCTCTGCAGTTTCTCTCATTTTATTGAACTGAAAATTTTTTGTGCGAGTAATTTTTCTTGCTTAGGTGTGTAAGGTGATATTTGTAGACCTTTTTGAAGGAGAAGTAATTTCAATTAGTATGTACAGGATAAACTGACAACTTGTAAACATCGACATTAAAAGTTCAGAAAAAAGTATTATGAAAAAAACATGTACTGCCTGGTTATGTATGTTTTCACAAAAGCCATTTTTGGAAAATGGAGTCATTTGTATCCTTCAGTCTTCATAATGAATAAAATGAAATGAAATAAATTGTATACCTTGTTAAAAAACGTAGATTAAGGTAATATCACCTGAATAAAGTGCTACATTCTTCTGTAAATCATTTTAAGCATCATACTTATTGATATTAAAGGACAAGTTCACCTTCATAAACATAAGGATTGAGAAAATGTAGCAATACTAGTAGAACACATTGAAAGTTTGAGGAAAATCGGACAATCCGTACAAAAGTTATGAATTTTTGAAGTTTTTGTGCAGTACCCGCTGGATGAGAAGACTACTGCAGTGTATGAATAACTTCGATGTCACATGCGTACAACAATATAAGGAAAATGTAAAGAGATTTTCACAAAATTTCATCTTTTGAAAAAAGTACACATTCCCTGCACTCGTTACCGACATATGTTATTGGTAATATTATTCTCCCTGCCCTTAGAAAGAGGCAAGTCAAGTGGTCTTTTACTATGCCAAAAAAAGTGAAAGTATGTTAAATTTTCTTTACATTTTCTTTATACTGTTGTACGCATATGACTCATAAGCTATAGTAGTCTCCTCATCCAGCGGTTCCAACACAAAAATTTGAAAAATTCATAACTTTTGCATCGATTGTCCGATTTTCCTCAAACTTTCACTGATGTGTTCTACTAATATTGCTGCATTCTCTCAATCCTTATGTTTATGAAGGTGAACTTGTCCTTTAAGCATCATACCTATTGATATTAAGCATCATTCATAGTAATGTTAAGCATAGAGGCTGTAGTTGTAGACCTATTTGTGATATTGACATAGAATCAAATTAAAGATGATTGACATATGTTTCCAGGGCGGGGACGAGAAGAGGCGCAGCAGAACCGGACTTTCATCGTCGGCCGAATGTCGCATGAGATCACGGAGATCATGCGCATTTTGAAACTAACGTCAGCGGACGAAGACGATTGGTCGATGGACGACATCCAAATCATGAAGAAGGCAGCGTTCAACATCAACAACCAGCTTCAATCGGCCAAGACTTGGCTGGGTAATCCAGAGGGAGAACCTGGTGGTTTGGGTGAGTAGACATCATATCACTCCGACTCCATTTCATTTTTATGCCTCCGCCACAAAGTGTTGCTTGCTAACCCTTACTGTATACGCTGAATATTTCGCGAGGTTGTTATTTTTGCGAATTTCACGATTCGGGTGCTATTTGTGAAATTAAAGACACGCGAAAAATAATGACTCTGATCCAGATATGAATGTGATGCATGTATACTTTTTCCGTTCAGTACAGTACTCCACGACAGTGAATTTAACCACTCGTGAAGTCGTCGGAAAGTCCTGATTTGTGAAGATTTAGACTCCCTGAAAAGTATATGGCCTATACAGTATTTTTTTTGGTTGTCTGTCCCTCTGTCTGTTATTCCATCCTTCTGTCCTTCCATCTGCAATCAATTTTGTGAACAGTGTTAAACTAAAAAACCGCTTGAGGTATCCTAATGAAACTTGTGTGGACGAAGTTTTGCCCATCAACCATGCATTGTGGTAGAGGCATACCAGTTGCCACAGCGACATTTATAGTTACTTCTTGATTTCATTGTAACATGAGGTTGAACATGTCACTCGGACTTAATTTCATTTCTACAACTTGATATTATTCGTATGTGCAGGTGAAATGTTATACTCCAACTTGATTTCATTCTTACATAGAGCTTTAACATGTCACTTTGACTTGATTTCATCCTTACAACCTGAATTTATACCTAAATATAGGTTAAACATGTCGGTTCAACTTGACTTTAGTAATACTGTTTTTGTGGTGTATGGTGTAGCTTTGTAACACTGTGTACTGAGTGGTGTAGTTTTTTAACCTACATTTGTGCTAGATATTGTAAGTTGGTAACACTGTGTACTGAATGATGTAATTTTGTAACACTGCACTGAGAGGTGTAATTTTGTAATTAACCTACCTAGATATTGTAAGTATGTAACACTGTATTCTGAATGGTGTAAGTTTATAACACTGTGTACTGAATGGTGTAAGTTATGCTGTGCACTGAATGGTGTGGTACTGAATGGTGTATGTTACACTGACTGTATACTGATTCGTGTAAGTTTGTAACACCGTGTATATGTGTTGTTCTATGGCAGGTGAGAAGGCAGTGAGAGACATCTTGAAGGATGCCAGGAGAGTGGCTGACCGCACCGAGGGGGCGGAGAGAGAACGTCTCCTAGCAACCATCAATGAGGTGGAAACCATGATGGATCAGCTCTGTGCTCTCAGGGCCAAGGGTCAGGTGAGTTCACAGGAGGTCAAAGGTCAACTCATGTGACCTTTCAGGGAGACTTTTTTTAAGTGATACTTTTGAAAGTTTTGACAGACGGCGATTTTTATAAAACAAATAATGATGAAGTAGAAATCATTATCTTAGTACTGATGTTGATGGTACTGTGAAATAAAGTAAAATGAAATTGTAATAATATCAAGAGAAAGTAAGGAATAGGCAAGTCAAAGCAATATTCACAGTCAGTACTAATGTGAGGGTGGTTATGGTACAATATACAATGACTGGTGTTAAATTAATTGCAAAGTTCATCTTGGAGAATATGATATTCATAGGAAGTGAAAGAATTGTGTGTTATTTGAGCAAGTAGCATCACTTGAACTGTAATGGTGGAATAAGTACAGTGTTTGTGAGGCATGTTTGCTTTCACTTTCGATTCATTGCATTTAAAGAGTTTTCAAGGTTTGGTTGTTTCTATAGTATCCCCTCTATTGTAGAAAATACTTTTGGAAGAGATGGATAGATAGAAAGAATAGATGAATGGATGGATAGAAAAGAGATGAAGAGACAGAGGGATAGATCACCTAGGTAGAAAGATATATAGATGGATAGATAGATGGATAAATAGATAGATAGATAGATAGAGAGATTGATATGTAAATCTAATGGAGTAAGAGAGAGAGAGAGAGAGAAAGAGATGGTGGGTCACTTCTTCACATGCCTTCTTATTTTTGTCAGTCACAACTACTTATACCATTCATTTAAAGCGATGGTATAAGTTTTAAGTAAAATATCTGATTGCTCTTTGTGTAAAAAAGATGAAAAATCTTGTTTACAATTGTACTTGTGGGTTGATAATTTAGCAACCATATACCCTACCTCCTTCAGAGTTATTTATGCTGAGGTAAACTGTATTTTTCAACCAAATGTGACCGTGCACCTCAAAACGAACATAAATTCGCACACACTGATTTTGCCTGAGGACTGAAAATAAGTGAAATGGGTCAACCTAGCCGAACTTGACTTTTTCATATTTTCTGAAAGAGCAGGTTTTCTTTTACATTATGCTAAAATTTGGTGTCATAAAACGGGCAGGAAAGTGTGTTTTTTTTAGCAGTTTATCTCGAACATTTTGGTAGAATAGTGTGATTAGGTGTGTCTTTAGAATCCCTTTTTCATTTCTGAAAAACCTTGTCCACACTCTTCACTTTCAACTGTAGTAACTTTTAAAAGGATAGTGCTACTGCTTTGAAAGTTGGCATTAATTATGGACAGAATGTGTGAATGAGGCATGCTTAATTTCAGTTTAATCCGATAATCCCTTCATTGTTGTTACTCTGGTGGTTTACTTCCTGTTTTTTGTCCCATTAATCGCACAGCCAGCACGGTTTGGTAAAGATTAAGCGCTTGAATAGACACTGTACTTCAGAGCCTCTTTTCTCAGTTCACACTTTTCCTGAGTTTGTGCATTCTTTCCAATATTTAGATAGGTTAGGAGAGTCCATTTGATTTGAGTTATACATCATTTTAAAGCTTAAAGTCTGCTCTTTCAGAATATGGTCTTACCTAAAAATTCATGTCTGGCGACTTTTTGTTTGTTTTGAGGTGCAGGGTCACAAATAGTGTTATGACAGAATAAAAAAAAATGTAAAAAAACAAAACAAAACAAAAAGAGGACTGCTTTGTTGACATGTTGGTTGGTGATGTGTGAAGCCTTGTCAGCTTCCTCATCCATATTCCTTGTGTAAACGTATTGGGATTTTAATTCCCAAAATTCTGTGTCCTAAAGTCAAATCAAACATCCCAAGTTTGTGCTTTAGGCATCACAGTCCTATTCAGTCTGCTTGTGTGTAGTGCAACATATTACACTGAATGTTTGGAGTTTTTTAGCATTTGGCAAAGCAATTAACACCAATGGGTGGTGTTGCAGTGTTATCACACTAAATGTTTGATATTTATGACAATCATGGTAATTCAGTCTATACTACATGTATTCGTATGTGGTGTTACGCTATTAATGCACTGAATGTTTCATGTTTATGAATATAAGGGCAACTTAATCTTTACCATATATGTGGTGTTACACTGCTAATGTACTGCATATTTGGTGTCTGTTACTATCAAATCAATTTAATCAACACCAAGTATGTGGTGTTATGCTGTCATTACACTGAATATTTGGTGTCTGTTACTGTTAGAGCAATATAATCAACACCAAGTATGTGGTGGTACACTGTAATTACACTGAATATTTGGTATCTGTTACTGTTAAGGGTAATATAACACCAAGTATGTGGTGGTTAATGCTGTCATTACACTGAATGTTTGGTGTTTGTGATTATCAGGGCAATTCACCAGAAGCCTTGCAGCTTGCTCGTCAGATAGCAGCCAAACTGGACTTCCTTCAGAAGCAGGTGGATGACTCGGTCAAGAGGGCAATGGTCAGTGGAGTGACCAAGACTGCCTACACCCTGGCTGGCAAAGTGGAACAGGCCCAGAAGTGGCTTCGAAACCCTACACTGAATGACATGGATGTGGGTGAGTCCACTTTGTCACAGGGAGGTTGGATGAAATAGAGAGGGAGGGACAGATTGATACTAGCTCGGAGCCAACAAGAAGGTTTTGCGATATTTTATTATCTGTGTAATCCCTCCCCACTGTAGGCAGTTGGACAATTTATCATGAAAATGGTTGTTACACAAAGTTGAGAAAAATGAGGATAGATACTTATTGCTGTAAAATCTTGTATTGTATGAGCTGATTTTTTTATTTATTTTTTTTTTTTTTGCAGTGGTCTTATTTTTATAGATTTTTTGAATGACCTTCGAGCCACAAAAATGATATTGCATGAAAACAATGATGTGTATCGAGCCATGTCAAGTCAATCTTGGATTACGTGTATGTGCAACTAGAACTATAATGGTAGGTCTAGCATGCTGCCTTGGCTGTGACATAGCAATATTTGGACATCATAGCACACTAGCGCAGTGCTTTGAATGACGAACACACTCTTTGTTTTTGTTCAGGAAATCACCTACTAAAATCAGTCAGTACTAGTATTGTCACATGTTATTCTCATTCTCATTTTATTGTATGAAATTGAAGTTACAATTAGCAGACTCTCACAACAGGGAAATTAGCATCTCACAAAAAATATCTGACACAAACTAATCACCTGGACCCCATGGAAGACCAGCTTAGCATAGCTGAGTATGAGCTATCCAGACATCTTGTCTAAAGGAAAATGAACAAACAAACAAACAAACAAACAAACAGCATTTGCCGTTTAAGTTATCACTCACAATCAGATTGCAAGGATATTGTCATAAAAAAATGATGGAAGAAGTACACTGAATTATGCTAGTGGTCATTGTTCAGAGACAAAAAGCGGTAAAAGGAAATGAAACATTTTACTAGAATTGTTTTCCCTATAAGAGGATCAGTTCATGAAATAATGTGATGATTAATTTTGATCTTATTTTCCTGTTTGATTGGCTGAAGCTAACCGGGCCATTGCGGGCATCGTGTCTCAGGGCCGTAAAGTGGCTGAAAACATGAGTGGGCCAGAGAGAGCAGAACTTCTCCAGAGGTGTGCTGAGGTGGAACAACTCGCTAAGCAGATAACAGACCTGGTGAAACGAGGCATGGTTAGTGTTTTAGTCCCACATATTTAGTATCATGAAAGGACATCTGTTCTCACAGACCTGGTGAAACGAGGCATGTTTAATCCCTTAGTCCCAATAATAATTGCATCAATATGGGGCTTTATACTGGTGTTTCTAAGCACACAAATACCAAAGCTGTGTAGGCACGGTGTGCTATGTACACTGATGTAACATTTTTGAATCATCAAAGGTTAAGTTCTTGTGTGAGTTGTTTTATTTTGCTACATAACTGTGATGACTGTATGTGGAAAGTGAATAATGTATAGTGAAGGCTTGTGAAGTCTGTCAGTCCAAGCCGGAGAAAGTTCACACTTCTCTATAACTTGATGAACTCAGTGTAGGGACATATCACCATCTAAGGTTTAAGTTATATCTTGATAGGTGTGTCCAATATCTGTCATCAACAAATCTTTCTTTTTGTCAAAATCGCAAATACACAAATAGTCTTCTGCAATTTTTTTCTAAGCTGTTTAGACCTTAAAATATATGCAACCATGATTCGGTATCACCCGCTACTTTTCCTCTTCTTAAGTGTTTTTAGGGTTTCATTTTTTGTCATCTTATTCTCGGAACACTACAAGCCTAAATGTGACGAATTTCTCTCTTTGAGTCTGGTGAAGTGTAATGCTAACCAAGCTACTTTCAAACTCATTGAAGACTAGCTCCAAGTTTACTCAGCAGGTGTCTATGGGAAACACAGCAAAATGAGCTTGTCCAAGCCACTCATCTCTCTTTTTTCATCTCTCTCACAAGGGGAACTCCCCAGAGGCTGATCGGGTTGCTAGGCTCCTTGCAGAGAAACTCCCAGCCCTCCAGAAGATGATAGAGAATGCACTGGTGAAGGAGGTGAGTGATGAGGGGTTTTCCTTTTGTACGATCTTGAGTCTGGTTACCTCTTGTGTAGTGTGTATGTGATGTATTGACACTTTGTGAATGGTGTGTTGGTCCCTGGTGTTTGGTGTATTGATTCTCTTTTGTGGTGTATATGCACTGGTCAAGGAGATGGGTGATGAGGATTTCCCTTTCATACAGTCTTGAGTCTGGTTACCTTTTGTGTATAAATTATGTGGTAATTAGACAATTTGTGTATAGTGTATTGGTCTCTGGTGTGTGTGTGTTTTTTTTTTTGTGTGTGTGGTGTATACACACTGGTCAGAAAGGTGGGTGATGAGGGGTTCCCCTTCATAACTAGTCTTCAGTCTGGTTACCTTGTGTGTAGTATGTGGTGTATTGGTACTTTGTGTATGGTATACTGGTCTCTGGTGTTTGGTGTTTGATTTTTGTGTGTGGTGTATATGTACTGGTCAAGGAAGTGGGTGATGAGGGGTTTCCCTTTATGTGGTGTGTATGTGGTGTATTGATCCTTTGTGTATGGTGTATTGGTCTTTGGTGTTTGGTGTATTGATTCCTTTTTTGTGGTGTATATGAACTGGTCAAGGAGGTGGATGATAAGGGGTTTTAGTGTGGTTACATCTTGTATAGTGTGTATGTGGTGTATTGACACTTTGTGTATAGTGTAATGTCTCTGGTGTTTGGTGTATTGATTTTTGTGTGTGGTGTCTATGCACTGGTCAAGGAAGTGGGTGATGAGGATTTCCCTTTCATGCAGTCCTGAGTCTGGTTACTTCTTGTGTAGTATGTGGTGTGTATATGGTGTATTGATACTTTGTGTGTGGTGTATGGTTTCTTGTGTGTGGTGTACACTGTATAATGTACTAATGTCTAAAACATATTATTCTCGTATTCTGTGTGACTGAACTGCATTTAATTTGGTCCAAAAATATCATCTTGATCTGTGTTTGAAGTGATGTGTGAAGAAACAGGCATAAGGAGGAAACAAAACAAGACAAAACAACAAATTTCCCAATGTTATGTTTGGAAACAGGCAGAGCGAAATCATTTTTTTTTTCATGTTTTACTTAAGTGTAAAATGATAAATCTTTTGTCAATATGCTCATTGTTCTGTAAGATATAGAATTAATAGACATGAAATTTGAACAGGCTTTTATAATGCAAGGGCATGATCTGTCATGTACGGCACTTGATTTCTTGTTCTGCCTTCTATGCATTTTGACCATGCCATCCTGTACATATGTTAACACTGTATCTACATGGTGTATTTAGGATGACATTAATGTCGTGTTAATTTTTTGTAGGTGGTTGATGCCTTCATGGATACTACCACACCAATCAAACAACTGGAGAAGGCAGCAAAAGCCCCCATTGGTAAGACAATAGTCACCTCCCCACCCCCATTGGTAAGACACACGTCACCTCCCAGCCCCCATTGGTAAGACACTAGTCACCTCCCTACCCCCATTGATAAGACACTAGTCACCTCCCCACCCCCATTGGTAAGACACTAGTCACCTCCCAGCCCCCATTGGTAAGACACCAGTCACCTCCCCACCCCCATTGGTAAGACACCAGTCACCTCCCTACCCCTATTGGTAAGACACTAGTCACCTCCCAGCCCCCATTGGTAAGACACTAGTCACCTCCCCACCCCCATTGGTAAGACACACGTCACCTCCCAGCCCCCATTGGTAAGACACCAGTCACCTCCCCACCCCCATTGGTAAGACACCAGTCACCTCCCTACCCCTATTGGTAAGACACCAGTCACCTCCCCACCCCCATTGGTAAGACACTAGTCACCTCCCCACCCCCATTGGTAAGACACACGTCACCTCCCAGCCCCCATTGGTAAGACACTAGTCACCTCCCAGCCCCCATTGGTAGGACACCAGTCACCTCCCCACCCCCATTGGTAAGACACCAGTCACCTTCCCACCCCCATTGGTAAGACACCAGTCACCTCCCTACCCCCATTGGTAAGACACCAGTCACCTCCTAGCCCCCATTGGTAAGACACTAGTCACCTCCCTACCCCCATTGGTAAGACACCAGTCACCTCCCCACCCCCATTGGTAAGACACCAGTCACCTCCCCACCCCCATTGGTAAGACACTAGTCACCTCCCTACCCCCATTGGTAAGACACTAGTCACCTCCCCACCCCCGTTGGTAAGACACTAGTCACCTCCCCACCCCCATCGGTAAGACACTAGTCACCTCCCTACCCCCATGGGTAAGACACTAGTCACCTCCCCACCCCCATTGGTAAGACACTAGTCACCTCCCAGCCCCCATTGGTAAGACACTAGTCACCTCCCCACCACCATTGGTAAGACACTAGTCACCTCCCAGCCCCCATTGATAAGACACTAGTCACCTCCCTACCCCCATTGGTAAGACACTAGTCACCTCCCTACCCCCATTGGTAAGACACTAGTCACCTCCCAGCCCCCACTGGTAAGACACTAGTCACCTCCCCACCACCATTGGTAAGACACTAGTCACCTCCCCACCCCCATTGGTAAGACACTAGTCACCTCCCCACCCCCATTGGTAAGACACTAGTCACCTCCCCACCCCCATTGGAAAGACACTAGTCACCTCCCTACCCCCATTGGTAAGACACTAGTCACCTCCCCACCCCCATTGGTAAGACACTAGTCACCTCCCAGCCCCCATTGGTAAGACACTAGTCACCTCCCCACCACCATTGGTAAGACACTAGTCACCTCCCAGCGCCCATTGATAAGACACTAGTCACCTCCCTACCCCCATTGGTAAGACACTAGTCACCTCCCAACCCCCATTGGTAAGACACTAGTCACCTCCCAGCCCCCATTGGTAAGACACTAGTCACCTCCCCACCACCATTGGTAAGACACTAGTCACCTCCCCACCCCCATTGGTAAGACACTAGTCACCTCCCTACCCCCATTGGTAAGACACTAGTTACCTCCCTACCCCCATTGGTAAGACACCAGTCACCTCCCTACCCCCATTGGTAAGACACTAGTCACCTCCCTACCCCCATTGGTAAGACACCAGTCACCTCCCAGCCCCCATTGGTAAGACACACGCCACCTCCCCACCCCCATTGGTAAGACACACGTCACCTCCCTACCCCCATTGGTAAGACACTAGTCACCTCCCAGCCCCCATTGGTAAGACACTAGTCACCTCCCCACCACCATTGGTAAGACACTAGTCACCTCCCAGCCCCCATTGATAAGACACTAGTCACCTCCCTACCCCCATTGGTAAGACACTAGTCACCTCCCAACCCCCATTGGTAAGACACTAGTCACCTCCCAGCCCCCATTGGTAAGACACTAGTCACCTCCCCACCACCATTGGTAAGACACTAGTCACCTCCCCACCCCCATTGGTAAGACACTAGTCACCTCCCTACCCCCATTGGTAAGACACTAGTTACCTCCCTACCCCCATTGGTAAGACACCAGTCACCTCCCTACCCCCATTGGTAAGACACTAGTCACCTCCCTACCCCCATTGGTAAGACACCAGTCACCTCCCAGCCCCCATTGGTAAGACACACGCCACCTCCCCACCCCCATTGGTAAGACACACGTCACCTCCCTACCCCCATTGGTAAGACACTAGTCACCTCCCAGCCCCCATTGGTAAGACACTAGTCACCTCCCCACCACCATTGGTAAGACACTAGTCACCTCCCTACCCCCATTGGTAAGACACCAGTCACCTCCCTACCCCCATTGGTAAGACACCAGTCACCTCCCCACCCCCATTGGTAAGACACTAGTCACCTCCCTACCCCCATTGGTAAGACACTAGTCACCTCCCCACCCCCATTGGTAAGACACTAGTCACCTCCCCACCCCCATTGGTAAGACACTAGTCACCTCCCTACCCCCATTGGTAAGACACTAGTCACCTCCCTACCCCCATTGGTAAGACACTAGTCACCTCCCCACCACCATTGGTAAGACACTAGTCACCTCCCAGCCCCCATTGGTAAGACACTAGTCACCTCCCTACCCCCATTGGTAAGACACTAGTCACCTCCCTACCCCCATTGGTAAGACACTAGTCACCTCCCAGCCCCCATTGGTAAGACACTAGTCACCTCCGCACCACCATTGGTAAGACACTAGTCACCTCCCAGCCCCCATTGGTAAGACACTAGTCACCTCCCTACCCCCATTGGTAAGACACTAGTCACCTCCGTACCCCCATTGGTAAGACACTAGTCACCTCCCAGCCCCCATTGGTAAGACACTAGTCACCTCCCCACCACCATTGGTAAGACACTAGTCACCTCCCTACCCCCATTGGTAAGACACCAGTCACCTCCCTACCCCCATTGGTAAGACACCAGTCACCTCCCCACCCCCATTGGTAAGACACTAGTCACCTCCCTACCCCCATTGGTAAGACACTAGTCACCTCCCTACCCCCATTGGTAAGACACTAGTCACCTCCCCACCACCATTGGTAAGACACTAGTCACCTCCCAGCCCCCATTGGTAAGACACTAGTCACCTCCCTACCCCCATTGGTAAGACACTAGTCACCTCCCTACCCCCATTGGTAAGACACTAGTCACCTCCCAGCCCCCATTGGTAAGACACTAGTCACCTCCGCACCACCATTGGTAAGACACTAGTCACCTCCCAGCCCCCATTGGTAAGACACTAGTCACCTCCCTACCCCCATTGGTAAGACACTAGTCACCTCCGTACCCCCATTGGTAAGACACTAGTCACCTCCCAGCCCCCATTGGTAAGACACTAGTCACCTCCCCACCCCCATTGGTAAGACACTAGTCACCTCCCAGCCCCCATTGGTAAGACACTAGTCACCTCCGCACCACCATTGGTAAGACACTAGTCACCTCCCAGCCCCTATTGGTAAGACACTAGTCACCTCCCTACCCCCATTGGTAAGACACTAGTCACCTCCGTACCCCCATTGGTAAGACACTAGTCACCTCCCAGCCCCCATTGGTAAGACACTAGTCACCTCCCCACCACCATTGGTAAGACACTAGTCACCTCCCCACCCCCATTGGTAAGACACTAGTCACCTCCCTACCCCCATTGGTAAGACACTAGTCACCTCCCTACCCCCATTGGTAAGATACCAGTCACCTCCCTACCCCCATTGGTAAGACACTAGTCACCTCCCTACCCCCATTGGTAAGACACTAGTCACCTCCCAGCCCCCATTGGTAAGACACACGTCACCTCCCTACCGCCATTGGTAAGACACTAGTCACCTCCCTACCCCCATTGGTAAGACACCAGTCACCTCCCTACCCCCATTGGTAAGACACTAGTCACCTCCCTACCCCCATTGGTAAGACACTAGTCACCTCCCTACCCCCATTGGTAAGACACCAGTCACCTCCCTACCCCCATTGGTAAGACACTAGTCACCTCCCTACCCCCATTGGTAAGACACTAGTCACCTCCCTACCCCCATTGGTAAGACACTAGTCACCTCCCAACCCCCATTGGTAAGACACTAGTCACCTCCCCACCCCATTGGTAAGACACCAGTCATCTCCCCACCCCCATTGGTAAAACCCTAGTCACCTCCCAAAAGCAAAACAACAGAAGATGTAAAGTATATTATATCCCTCATGTAAAGCTTCTTGCCATAGGATTGTACAGAGCACGAACATGGTGTAGTTTTACTAGCTAGCTACGAGCAGCTGGATGCGGTGCAATTGGTTACTAGCCAGCGGGATATAGCACTTTTGGGAATCCACGATCTGCACCCAATCGTGATCGTGCGATCGATATCGACATTTCTCACTTAAGAATGTACGCAGTGCGCGTAGTAGCGATACTTTTGAGCGACAGTCCTGTGCGTGGCTTGTAGCTAGTGCTAGCAGCGCTTTGGAATTGCGCGACGGCATATATACAGAAATCTGTGGTGCGATGGCGTGTGTGTGTGTGTATTCGTTAGTGTGATCAATGCAGTTCAGCTCATTATTGACAAAGTGACTGCGCTTCAAGTAACGGAGGAATGATTGCAGCAGAAGGACACCATATCAGATCAGGTACGAATTAGGAATAAACTAAAAGCGATTTTGAAGATGATGTGGGTAACCAAGCCACTTTAGACCTACTTCTAACGTAGTCCTGGACCTCCTCGATCTTTCGGAGTTTTACACGCTGTAGTGTAGCTCGTACGTGTAGGAACCAACGGTGTCGTTCGCTACGCGCTGCACGCACTGCTGCTGCACTGCCACTGCTACGGCCTAACGTTAGATTTAACGTCAGGAAACCTGCACATTTTTCCAAAAGGGAACCATCATCACTCTAGTAAAATGCTCGAGAGGGATGTAACTGCTTTCTTTCGGGCCATGGTAAAACTATTTGACCTCGGTGATTTCTCAACAGTGCCATGTCCCTCGACTTCGTCTCGGGACATAGCACTGTTGAGAAATCACCTCGGTGCAAATAGTTTTACCATCTCCCTGTGCAGCAGTCGATATTTGTATACTAGCATTCAACACGTTATCAAATTGAACATCAGTGTATGATTGACCATATTGATGGCATTTGTTAACATACAGATATACTTCAGCCTTCTATAACATTTGACCTTCAAGTGACCTTGCATTGTCCTCGGATTCTTTAATGAACTTATGAATGCTTAATGAGTGCAAACCAGGTCTATCTGTAGATATTTCCCACTTGGTAGAGTCTTTAAATAAGCAAATTTTAGTATAATGGCAAGATGAAAAAAACAAAAACAAAACAAACAAACAATGAGAAGTAGTGCAACATTGTATAATATCACCAATTATAAATAGTATGTGCTGCTACATTCACGTTGTACACATAGTTTGATACATAGATGGAGGAAGTGAGCATAAACTGAAGTCAAAGGTCAAATGTTTGACTTCCTGTAGATGTTCCAGACCGGGAGCCAACCTATACCTCTAGGGCTACCATCTTCCTGAGACACGCTAATACCATCACTGATACGGCCAAGGCTGTGGCAGCGGCTGGTAACAGCAATGACAGGCAGCTAGTGGAGGAACTCAATGGCAGGGCACAGGAAGTGAGGGACCTGGCACCTCAGGTGGTGGCTGCTGGGAAGGTTCTTCTTCTCAATCCTGGAGAACAGGTAGGAGCACAGTGTATTAGTGTGAATGATTCTTGGTTGACCATTACAAACTGCTTCATATGAAATGACCCTTAGTTGACCTTTGCACTCTGTTTCATTTGAAATGATCCTTGGGTGACCTTTACACACTTTCATATGAAATGACCCTTTGTTGACCTTTGCCGTATGATTTGAAATAACCCTTGGATGACCTCAATCCTGGAGAACAGGTAGGAGCACACTACCTGTTTGATTTAAAATGATGCTTGGCTGACCTTTGCAAAGTGTTTCATTTGAAATGACCCCCTATTGACCTTTGCACTCTGATTTAAAATGACCTATGGCTGACCGTTGAACTCTATAATATGAAATGACTCATAGTTGAACTTTGCACTCTTTAATTTCAAGTGACTCTTGGTTAAAGAAGTGTTGCAAACTAGCTATAAAGCTTGACTTTGAGCATTATGTGTTATCATCTGACTTATAATGTATGTTAAAAGTGGATCCATGTTGATCCCCTTTTATCTCCATCAAACAGTGTAGGTGGGACTTCAGGATCTAAGGGATGTCTGTGTGGGGCCTTTTGACCCAAAAGCATAGGGACGCTGTAAATTGGAGAGGCTGGCTCGACTCATATACAGTATATTTGGGAATCCAAATAACGAATCTGTATAGCTGCATATGCAGCACATACACAGCACGACAGGAATATGCAATGGTCCAAACAGAATACACACCGCTCACCGATCATGTGCATGAATTGTAATTACACCCCTTTCCCTTTGCACATGAAAGGGTGAATGTTTTTGAAATCTGCTTTGAGAAGGTTTTTGGTGTGTGTTTGTTGTAAGGGTACCCCTTGATCTTTCCTGTGGTATTATTGCCGGAGATGAAAAATTTTGTTCGCTGGACGTTGTCAGAAGAAGGTCTGTTCAAACAGGGCTGTGGTCATTAGTCTCCTAACCTGTCCTCTTTGTGTGTGTGTGTGTGAACAGATGGCCGACTCTCACTTTGCTGAGCTCAAGAAGGAATACATGGGCAAGGTGGAAGGCTTGACCGACCTGGTTGACCAGGCTACGGACACTGTCCAGTTTGTGAAGGCTTCAGGTGAGAGCTAGTTAGCTGTCTGTTATCTAGTTTGGGTTATGGTTAAGATTAAAATCAATCCAAACCCTTACCTAGTTACCTAGTTAGGGGTCATGCTTCACTTTCTTCTTCCGTTTGCCTTTTTCGTAACATAAAATGTTTGTTGCTGTAATCGTCACACAGATTTTCTATTCTGCTACTATTCTCTGTGATTAAGATCCTATGCTAGTGCAACAGTATTGTCATGTATCTTTATGAGCACCAAGTGATTAAGAAGGAACTAACCCAGGCTAGATCCTTTTTCACTTGTTTTTCATGATAATACAGATCAAGCTTATGAGCATTTTCATGGAAAAGAAGAGCAAAATATAAAACTTTAACCACACTCTCTCCTCAAAACAACAAAAAGGTCACTTCATTATGTTTTGATTATAATGTTTAAGTTGTCCATCATGGATACAGGATTTTGATTATTTCTGTGACTTTTCAGCATGACATGGAGTCTGCTGGTTGGTTTCTTAAAATCCAACAATCTGGTGCACACATCTGGTGGAATATTGTAATCTTTTGTACAATTTTGCAGATACAAATTCTATAAAAAATCCTTATCATATGGAAAAGTAAGAATATAAAGTTTATTTCTTTCTTTGCCTGTTGTTGAGTGAAGCATGACTTACATACACTTGTACGTAAAGTCTGATAACTTCAGAGGGATGTCATGTGACACATGGTGATACCACCTGATAGTTACTCTGTAATGTCACATGACACTAATGACAGTATGTGTGGTAACCTGACACATATATATATGACAACCTGTGCTGTCACCTGACATCAACATATATTGTCACATGACAGAAATAACAACATGTCTGGCCACCTGAAGCTACTGACAACATGTTGTGGTCACCTGACCTTTCTGACGATATGTGTGGTCACCTGACACATATATACACATCAACATATATTGTCACCTGACAGTCATGACAACATGTGGTCACCTGACCTTTCTGACACCATGTGTGGTCACCTGACACTAATATGTAGCCATGTTGTCACCTGATAGAGGAGGCTATCAAGCGAGACAGTGAAGCCGTGTCTGCTGGCATCCAGCAACAAAACCCAAACGTCATCATTGAGAAGGCCTCAAACATCGCCAGGCGGGCCAAACGGGTCGCTGACGTAGCATCAAAAGAAGCAGCCAACTCGGAGGACCCAGAGTTTGTTGCCAAGGTTACTGCAGCTGCTGAGCAGCTGTCAAATGGTGAGTCAAAGGTCATAAGTCAAAGGTCTCTCAGTCACAGATAACAAGCAGATACAGTCTATGTTTTAAGAGTGACCGTACGGATGAGATCCCCCAATGAAAGTATGGAAGAAGTTCAAACTCTTTTTCATGATGCCATAGTTATCTACCTTATGAACTCAAGATGTAGAATCTGTGGTTCACCTTGTGTATAGACCTTAAAAGGTTTGGCAGAGAAAATAAGGAAGAGGTTTTAAAAGTAATGAAAACCAGAAAGAGATATTTAAGAAAGAAAGAAATTAAGTGGAGGGAAGGAGAAGAGTTAGAAGTAGAGGTAGTTAGTAAAGATTTGAAGTATCATTTTCTTGAAGAGTCCTTTTAAACCTGTTGAGGATGAGTACCGAGTATACTCGGGCAAGCTTCTATGGGAAATGTGTGTTGTAGCAAAATCAAACCATCCTCAACGGGTTAGAAAGGGGTGTAGTGAAAGAGAGAAAGTGTACAGAAAGATGTTATTATGTTTTGACAGGTTGACTGTCAAGTCTTCTAGAGTGAAGTGGAGGAAGTGTGAGGAAGATTAACCCGTTGAGGACGAGTCCCGAGTATGCTCAGGCAAGCGTCTATGGGAAATGCGTGTTGTAGCAAAGTCAAACCGTCCTCAATGGGTTAAAAAAAGTTAGTGGGTGCATTGGAAGGGGAAAGTGGCTGTTTGGTGGTGGTGTGTAATGGAAGCGGTGGAGGCCACTGTGGCGCTGTTCTCTTGGTGATGTTGTGTGCATGACACCATGAAGAAAGGAACAACAGCAGAGCCACACCCAACATCACCAAGAAAACACCAACACCTCGTAGCTCACCGCTTTCAACACACCCTGACACCCTGATGACCTGTATTGACCCTTGACCTTATTTCAGACATATCGCCCACGGTGACGGCGGCTAAATCACTAGCAATGAACCCAGGCCACAAGCCCGCTGAAGCTGATTGGATGGCTGCCAATACCAAGGTAAGACCACTCCCACTTTTCTCTTTTTCACATCATCACCATGGTTACTCATCTCCAATGATATTCATGGCTTCCTTAATCATTTTGTTCTTCTTTTTCTTTTAAAATTTGTACTCAGTATCACAGGAAATTAAAATGAAATTGTATACTCTGTAATAACATGCATCTTTGTTTATAATTCAAAATTTTCTGTATCTTGTGATAACTACATGTATAATGCATAGGCCTATTATCTTTGTTCATGAGAAAATTCCTTTGTTTTGTAATTTGGTTGACAGGTTGTATTCAGATGTGTTTTGTTTTCAATGACTTCTCTTTTTTATGCTCCCCCCACGTTACATTTCATGAAATGTTATGGATGTAGCACTGTAAGTTTTAAGATGGGTTTACTGAGTTAAAATGGCGGCCTCCAGGCAGGCACATTATATTTTGGTCTAACCGAGTCTCTCCTCTATCTAGTTGGTGAAGTCTGTGGCTGCCGTCCGTCTTCCTCTCACCGTGGAGATCCCATCGGAACAAGATTTCCCTCCGCCGCCCCCACTCCCCCCTCTGGGAGCAATGGAACAGCCCACTGCGCCTCAGGTTGTCTTATGCTCATATGCAAATTACATGCAAATGAGTCCTAAAGTTTTGTCCAATCGCAAACTAACAATGGTCACACTCTTTTTCCCCCCAGCTCCATTTAGCAGCAGACAAAAGGCTAAAGCATTCAAAAACATACTTTGTAGCCATGTGCAAATATATGTGTGTATGTGTAGCTTTCGTGTTCATTCCTTGTAAATAAACACTACATTGTATGTTGTCCCCATATTTTTTCCCCATTTTGTCAGCATGCTTCTGGATTCATTACGCGAGTGAAAACCAGAATGTGACTTCATGTAGCAGTAATGTCTCTAAGTAGGTGCATTCACACATGTGGTGAAATACCGTGGCATTTCATGCTGTATTTAGTAATGTGAACGCAAATACATTGCAAAATGCTCTGTAAATTACATCATAAAATATCACATGGTACATGTACATATCAAATCGAATTCAGGGTGGTAATTCAAACTTTGCGCAAAATCCGCATTCGAGATTTGAGTGTGAATCGGGCCATAAAATACCGCCCACTGTACAGCACAGTATTTCTCCCATGACCTAACGCACTTCATGTCTTCTCTACATAGGAGATATGTTTATCCAAAGTGCTTACCTTGGAGAGGTGTGCACTTGAGTCAGAAATACAATGGTAGTTTATGAATGTGAATTGTACCAACTTAAATACTGCAGCATTTGCGGTTATTTCACCAACAAATTACTGTGGAATTTAGAACGGCTGTAGTGTGAATGCACCTTGTGTTGTGTGTGTGATCTAACAAGGTCCTTTCCTTCTCCCCAAATAGTGACCCACTTCAGATTCATCACAGATCCCTGGCTGTCCTGATGAATATTCACATCAAACCAGCCAATCAGCTAACAGCATGCAAATGAGTATGTAAATATCCTGCTCATTGTATAGACACCAGCAATCACTTAGAATTAGTCCATCAGAGAAGTTTGTGTATGACGTCAGAGAATTTAGTTTTATATCTGTTATAGAGTGCCGAAGTGATTATATCTCGTTCTCTTGTAATAGCTATATCTTTTTTGTAGCTTGGTTGAAAACTGTGATTCATTACCACACATGTAAAGATTAACCCATTTGGGATGAGCCGATTTTGCTGCAATACTTATTTCTCATAAACACCTGCCTAAGTATACCGGTAGTCTTCAACAGGTGGAAGATACTATTGTAGCTCTCTGCCTTGATACAAACTTGGTGGTATATCTCCCACAATTCTGGGGAAACATTGTTATCATGATGGAGACCTAAAGAACTTCTGAAACTTGAATTATCAAACTTCAATATATCAGGGTATCATTATAGTTGTTATATAAACTTTGGGCTGACACTTCACACCCCTGAGTCGATGAGAAATCAATGTCTTGATTGTGGGGGCACTGTGGCATAGTGGATTAGACTGTCAACTCCCGATCAAAGGACCCGAGTTCGAATCCCGCCCAGTGCTTACGTCCTTGGACAAGATGTTTTTACCCACCATGTCCCTCTTTACCCAGGTGTATAAATGAGTACCTATCATCGCTAGGGTAATAATAATATCAGGGCCCTCTGGTAGAGCAGTGGCAACTGAAGAGGCTACTCTGGGTAAATAAGACCTTATTTTTTATTATCATTAATATTGTTATCATTATCATTTAGTCGAAATAGTCAAAAACCTTATGAGAGAAAAACTGGGTACTAGTAACCATAGTAGGTGTGGCAGATGTGAAAAAAAAGAAGTTCTCACTGATCAGCTGGTGCATGTAAGCAGTATTGACGGCTAAACTTGACTTAAAGGGGAAGGCTAGTAACTGATCAGTGGGAATCAGTGGAAATGCTTGGAGATGATTGTTCCAATCCTTATGGGATTCATTCAAGAGTTCATTGTATATCTATTGTTGTGTGAAAATGATTTGCTTCAGAATGGTCTCATATTCAAGTAATGTGCAGTTTAATGCTTCCAGGTTAGCGTCCCTGGTCAGTGACGGAGCATTAATCTGCACATTACTTGAATATGAGACTGTTCTGAAGCAAATCATTTTCACACAACAATAGATATACAATAAACTCTTGAATGAATCCCATGAGGATTGGAACAATCATCTCCCAGCATTTCCACTGATTCCCACTGATCAGTTACTAGCCTTCCCCTTTAAGGGGTGTTGCAAGAAAACTGAGTTACAATTGATTGCAATTTTCATCCAAGGCCCCCTAAATAGACTCTTGAGGACAAAACACGTCACATTTCACCACAGCACCTATTGGCAATCACAGTCACTCAGAATCCACGAGTCCTGCATGCATCACACCCAATGGGTTTGTTCAGAGGATTTAGCATGAGCTGCACTTCCGGTTCAAAGGATTTTTTTCCTGTAGATAATGCCTTCTTGCATGAACTTCACATATCCCCTTCTTGCACAAACTTGAGATAAGTCCTTCTTGCACAAACTTCACAAACATTGTTTAGTCGGTTTTGCACAGACTTTGCACAATCAAAACGTCCCCGTGTTGACTCACCTGACGTTAGCCTGTTGTAAGATCCATGTTACACTAATGCCTGCTGATTTGACATTGTATTAAAAGCCAAGTGTTACTATTTCACTTTTTTTTCAAGGAAAGTTATGATATTAAGCTCATGATATATTTGATAGTCTTGACAGATTGATACTTTATCTTTTATTCTCTTCAAGTTTATAGAGAAGACAGAAGTGAGTGTGTTTACATGACCTCTGCTAGTGTATTTCTTTTTCTATAAGGATTTAGATTGTATCAGAAATGCTTCTCATTCACATTATTTAGAAATATTTCTTGATGGTGTATGTTCTACACCATCATAAAAGACAAGGTTGTCATTGAAATTGTCTGTCCTAAATTACATTCACATGATGCTGATGCATATATTTCTAAAGTTATAGAATTGTAACATCTTAGGAGTAATATGCTTTCTGTTGATAGTTAGATGTATTACAAGGCTTATTTACTTTGTTGATTTCTTGCTTTACCTAATTACACGCTAGCAATTAAAATAAGGCAAATCCTTGTGAGCTTGCTTTAGAATTTAAATTGTTCATTTTATTAGCCATGGGTAATATCTTTCGCCATTTCATAGCAAAGGATAATCAGTATTCACCTTGTATGAAATTCTTTCCATATATTGTAGAAAGTAGCTGGTAAGTAAACCTACTTTATGTGAGAGATGTACTGACATTATTCTGTCCATAGAGGGCGCTATACCACGATCCACTTCAAGTCTCATCAGATTTCACCACAGAGAGTGCAGCGCCTCTTCCTCCTCCCCCTCCTCCAAGCTCCGCCTACTCCAAACAGGCCACACCTCCTACACAGGTTCAACTCATTTCCCTCTTTCTGTGGTTCATCCATTGAGCATTCTAGGTTTACTTTAGTCACTCAGGAAACTTAGATTCACCTTTCATGGCTATAGTTCCTAGATGAAGTCTTGCCATGCCATGTTGAAATTGAATAGAATAAAATTGATTCGAAATGAAAAGGGTAGAATCAGACAAAACTTTGTATTCTGGGATCGTGATTATTTTGACCAAAATCCTGACTCCCCCTCATCCCTAATTGTCACAACCACACCCCTCTTCCTTCTTATCTGTAAAACCCTATCCTAACTCACCCAACCGACACTGACCTGTCAGATAACTCTGCCTACTGCTCTTACTTTTCATTCTTCCTCACCTCTGATTGGTCCTGTAACCATGACAACTACAATAAAAATCAGTATTTTGATATGTCCTACGTTAGACCACAAATGAATGCTCAGTCCTATAATACGGATGTCCTGGAACCAACTTCCCTAAAAGATGGTAAGATAGCAAGTCTTGCTAGAATATTCACTCCTCATAGCAACAGCCAATCATTAAGCAGGATTCTTGTCGTTACCGTGGCACTTGCCATTGCAGCAAGAGTTGTTACCATGGCAACTATTTTGTGAAATATGACCCAGGTACCCTTTGGGCACCATCATCTTTTCGCATTGAAATATTGAGCTACTATCTGGAATGCTAATGTTTTTCATGATGGATACCACATGTAAGGTGACTCTAGATAACTCTGGTGATTTTACTTAAATTGAGAAAAGAAATGACAAATATTCAAGAAAAAAGTGGCTCTTCGTCACTGCTCTAGTATTCAACTCTCTTAAATCCATTCCTCTGTGATCACATGATGGCGGGGGTAGATAGCGACTGCTGAGTGAAATGAAAAACGTAAGGCCTCTAATAATTCTTTCAGAGACGTACCATACAGACAATGAGATGCTAATTTCATTGTGGGATTCACACACATTGCCATCTCATTGTATGTGAACTCTGATTTAAAAGGCAGCAAGTTGAAATTAAAAGTGACCACAGCCTGATTTAATGCGGTGATTGTAAGCCCTTTAAGTTTGCCCTATAGATATTATGTTCAAATTCATGTAATTCTTCCATTGAGGTGTTTTCATTGCAACTAATTGACAAATTGCCCTACATCGACATAAATAAGCACTGAATTGATCAGTGTTTTAGTAGTAAACACTGATCAATTCAGTGCTTATTTACGTCGATGTAGAGCCATTTGTCAATCAGTTGCAAAGTCATTATCTACTTTTAATTGTTTCAAGAAACACTGCATACTACTTTTAGTTTCTATGGTTTACAGTCTGTCATATTCCCCTTAATCACACCTTTCTTTGTATCCTATTGTTTGTATTGTCGTCTTGTATCAGTTCTGTGTTATGTTGTATCAAGTATGTCTTGTCTTGTATCAATATTGTCTTGTCTAACCTGTCATGTTTCTGTGTTTTTTCTTTGTGACAGACACAATCTTCCCATCACCCACAACCTTCTCACTCTCAGGCTTCCTCACCTCATCACCCTGACCTTTCACCTTTCACCCCTCCTGACCCTCAACCATCTTCACTTCCTGTTGACAATCCTATCCCAGCATGCAACCCGGCACACTTTGTTTCTACTTCCTCACTCAATCTGACCCCTTCACCTCACGCTGACCCTGCAACGACCTCCTCATCTCCTGGTGACCCCTCCATGACCTCTTTTAACCCCAATGTCGCCATAGAAACAGGGAGTGAGAATGAGGTGATCATGTAATATGAAATTTAACCTCAAGCTTCATGCTTTGTATCAAATAGTATCACGAAAAGTAAGAAGAAAGGAAATTCTAGTAAGAGTGGTATAACACTGGCCATCTTTGGAGGACAGAAATGAAAGGTACTGATCCAAGTATTTATTATTAATGTTTAGATTATAACAGAAGAGGTTAACTTGTCACTCAATGTGTATGACAGTCAGACGTTGTAAGGGAATCATAGAACAAACCACATTTCAGCATAAATCATTTATACAATCACAGATCTCTTCAATAAGCTACTACACTCTAGTTTCTGTTTTATTGCCACAAATTTTGGCTTCACTTAAAAATACAATTTATTTTTGTTGACAATCTTGTTTTTTATGGACAAATGGCTTGTATTTCATGCCAAAAGCAATTCTGCTGTAGATTCACACTACATACAGTCTTGAGTAAAGACTAATGCATGACCTTTGTCACTGACCTGACAAATGTCTTTAATGTCAAACTGACCGGGATAGGAGCACAACCCAAACTTTTTCTTCTTTCTCTTCAGAATGTCTTCTTCTTCGTGATATGTTTCTTTCTCTCTGGTTCCATCATACCTGTCTGTAGATGCTTTTTTTTTAAAGGTCTTCTGTCTTCTTGCTTTATTGTATTACTTCTTCTATTTCAATAAATTCATATTTCCTCTAGTAAACTCTTTTTCATATTTTCAGCAAGAGAATTTGATAAGAAGTACTTAGTTACAAAACTCACACTAAGATATCAAAATGGCTGCCAATATATCTGAAAGCTCTGAGTTCCTACTTATCTCTTTCTCTCTCCCTCTCTGTATCTCACTATATATATATATATATATATATATATATATATATATATATATATATATATATATATATATATTGTAGTTGTCCGCGTATTGGCAGTACTAGAAATAGCAATAATAAAGTCACAACATAGGAATGCAGGGAATGCATTAATAGCCAATCTTGATTTAATGAATAATCCGAATTTTCGAGGAACCTTCTTCTTCTTCGCACTGTCATCCCTGAAGAAGAGGAAGGTTCCTTGAAAATTCGGATTATTCATTAAATCAAGATTGGCTATTAATGCATTCCCTGCATTCCTATGTTGTGACTTTATTACTGCTATATTATATATATATATATATATATACTGTATACGCCATATATTTCGCGAGTCTAAATTTTCGCGGATCGGGAATTCCCCACAACTTCGCGAGTGGTTAAATTCACGATCATGGAGTTGCGTACTTCACGGAGTAGAATACACGCGTACTTCACATTTACATCAGGAACAGAGTCAATATTTTCGCGTGTCTTTAATTTCGCGAATAGCACCCGACTCGCGAAATTCGCGAAAATAAAAACCTCGCAAAATATTCGGCGTATACAGTATATATATATATATATATATATATATATATATATATATATATCTTCCTATTTCTCTCTTCCTCCCCATGATGTGTGAAGTGATCTACCCTCAAGATTTTTTTTTTTTTTTTTTTTTTGCTTCTCTCTTCAAGCAATCTGAGTATTTTTATCAGCCCTTCAGGATTTATCACTGGATCAAATGTTACCTCATAGCTGACAAAGATCTTTTTGTTCTAATATTTCATTTCGATTCAATTCATCTATTTTCCATCTATTCAAGAATAAAGGAAAAAAAATGATTCAAAATGTAGAAAGTACAATGAAAAACAGAGTGTAAGATATCTTTGATGATTTTTGATAGAATCATCAGCTTTGTTTGAGATGAGCAGAAAGAAAGAAAGAGAAAGAGAGAGAGAGAAAGAGAGAACGACTTGTAAAGGAAAAAGCTTTCATTTATTTTTGGTTGGTTTTCCACATGTTTTGCTGGATTCACCTTTCACATGCCTCTTTTAACCCATTAAAATTTGCTGTGTGTAATACTGTCGTAGGTGTGAGTTTGTGTCACTTTAAACTGATTGATGACAGTGTAGGAAGAAGATGTGGCTAGGTAATGAGACAAAGAATATGTGGAGTAAGAGGTATTACTATTAAGGCCACTTGGTAGGCAACACCCCCAGGACACACCCTTAGGCCACACCCTTAGGCCACACCCTTAGACCACACCCAGGCCAGACCAAGGTCTGAGGGATGTATATGTCTCCTGGTTCAATCCACCAAGATTGACTCTTTTTCCCTCACCCACACTTCCTCTCTCCCCATCAGCCTCGTGGTACGTCCCGTAATCTTCAGGTTGGCCCAGGATCCTCACCCAAAAGGATGCCCTCTAGTGGCAGCCACCAGCCAGCATCTCGCGGCCAGGGTCCTTCGTTTGACTTGCCGGAAGAGGTGTCATCTTCAATCCAAGATTTCTCTTTCATGTTACTTACTGCCGTTTGCATCCAAATGTCTTTAATTTGATTTCTGCACACTAACCCCACAGTCATCAACAGAGGACCAGCAGTGCACCAATGGCAGCGCTCCTTTCATTTAGCACTTTACTCTAATCATGTGAGAAAGCATCTGATTGGCTGCTGACTCCTGTGAGTGTTGTGGATAATAATTCTGTATATTTCATTGTGGAGTGAATCACAGTCATATGTAAATGGCTGAATGTTTTATGTGAACCTCTGACTGTGTCATGTGATCTGTCATGTGATTGATCAGCTGACTGTAGGCTGACTGTCTCTCAGTGCTTGCTTGCTCTCTTGTGAAGTTTATTATTTCAGAACATGTATTGTGTGTTTGTTGTTTGTTGTGAGCTAAAGTCAAACTTGTGATAAAAAGAGAAAATGTGAAAGATGTCACGTAGTCAGCATCATTTTGTGTTGTGTGTTACAATGTGTCTCTCATCCTATTGGATGTTTGTGGTTTGTGGCATTCAACAATTCTTTGAGGATGAATAAGTTGAAAGATGAAGGATTAAGATTTTAAAGTAAGAAAAGAGTTGTGGCTGAAGGAGAGTCTTAAAGTGGTTAAAACTGACCTCAAACTGGTCCCAAACTGGTCCCAAACTTGTCATAAACTGGTCCCAAACTGGTCTAAAGCTGGTCCCAAACTGGTAGAATGACATTCAGGTTTAAAGTAAGAAATTTAGAGATGATAGTTTAAGAATAAAAACCAGTGGAAAAAGGGTTATTACAGATTGTTATTTTTTTAAAAAAAATGCATAATACTGATGTGGACAATCAATCACAGAGACATTCACAAATTCATTATGGGCCTTATGGCATGCCTGAGGTACACTGTAAAATATGAAATATTTGTCTAGTATATCAGGATTAATAGGTTCATAGATAATGTACATCTTTTGTATCTCATTATGATGACATGAACAGGTACATAACTTTTATAATGCCTGTTGCCATAGTTACACTAAACAGGTGTTTACATCATAGTACACTAGAAGTCTGCATGTGACTCTCTGTGTAGAATAGATCTAGTCATGGGTCATCAGTCCCAAAATATGCCATTATGTACAGCACCAAAGCATTCACTCTAACCTAACGCCTTGAAGTATTTGAATATATCGTAAATGAATTGTTTCTCTGGTGATGCTCTGAATAGTGGTAAAATTTAAGCAACCTTGATTTACACGTATACCGCTGATGTGACGCAGTGCATGTATGAAGCTACATGTGAGTGTATCCTGCTTGTAGTTGAATGGTTGGGCTGATATGTTGAGTGCCTCATCTACACCTCTCCCTGCAATGTTTCATGTGTCAGCTCAGTGTAACTGTGTTTGATGTACAGCGTATGTCATCATTTAAAATGGCAAATGTTGCTATCCTGCCAAACCCTGCATCGAGTCTCAGTGTAACTGTGTTTGGTGTACATTTGTTTGGTGTTTGTCATTGTGTAAAAAGAATAGTTGATGTTATTTTACCAATCTCTGCAATGTATCAGGTCTCAGTGTAAGTGTAACTGTGTTTGGTGTATATCAATATGTAAAAAAAATCAGTTGGTGTTATACTCTATAACACCGTGTCATCTACCACCTGTTTGGTCGCTCTCTGCATGGCTTAAGGCTCACTCTGCTGGTATTATTGCTTCTATCCTTTTTGTTGCAGCACACAGAAGATAAAACGTCTTTTCCCTTTGAATGCCAATCCTTGCCATCAATGTCTAGTCACTTTATTATTGTTATTTCCGTCATGTCTGTCTATATCGAGGTAGATAGGTGTGTATGATTGTCAAACTCATGAATGAAATAAAGCAAAAGTCACAATGCAGTCTTGTGAATCATCATCAGCTATGCTGTTAACTGAGCTCAGTTTATCTGATGGTCAGTTGTGTGCTAGTCAATTACATAAAGCATGATACTACAATAGAGCGTCATCACAAGAAATCACTGGATTATTATGTCATGTTACAGCAGTGAGTGTAACATGGATTTCTACACCATACAGTAGTGAGTGTAACACAGAATGTACACCACTCAGTAATAGCTTCATCAAACTGTTCCTATGCAAGATCGTAGAGCACACTTTTCATTTCTAGCAAAGCTTGCTATACATTTATGCTTGATTATGTCATTGATTGTAAGATCATATGTATCCAGTGCTTCAAAGCTAGCCACTGATGTGATATGGTAATCAAAGACTTGATAGTGTGGGGATATAATGTGATGGGAAGGTTGGCCCGACTTGGATGTAATAAATTTGGGAATCCCTGTAATGAATTCTGGGGAGTGTTCCATAAAGCCATTCTTAAAGTTACGAACGACTTAAGAACAACTGGAACACGTTCTGATGTGCTATACTTACCAGAATTTCTATAATTCAGCACAAGAACTGATCACCAGTCATTCTTAAGTCGTTCGTAACTTTAAGAATTAACAGCTTAATGAAACACCTCCCTAGACAGGTTATTGCTGATCTCTGTGTAAGAACACACACAGCCGAAGAATCTTGACTCAAGTGGAACATTGCCAATGAGCGTACGCTTGGACATGTTCTCTGACATTCAATTTTATTCTAGTAGGCCTGTGCTAGTCTTGGTTTTCAAATGGAAAGATTGATTAAGTTTGGTCAACCTCCTCACTCCATACTACCCGGTCTTTAACTAGTGACTGCCCATTATGTCAGTATGTGTGTAGTAGTCAAATATATTAGAATCTACCATGTATCTTGATAGTCGTCATGCCTTCACTGCAGAATGTGTAGAAAAGTATGAATCTCATCGGTCACCAAACAGTCAATATTCATCAGTCACCAAGCAGTGAAACAAGGCATTAACCATTCATGTTTGCTTGCACATCGTTACTATAGCTACAAGATGACTTGGAGGCGGTCCTGAGAACGTTCCCTAATTACCCCAGCACTCCATCTATTGAGACTCCTACATATGCCCCGCCCCCTCCACGTGCTGCTCCGCCTTCTACAGCTCCCAGGCCAAGAAAGGTTGACCAATCACAGCATCCCATTTGTAGCCTGTTGAATTATTCATGAGTGGACTTGCAAGTCACTGACTGTCCTGACCAATCACAGCATCCTGTTTGTAGCCTGTTGAATTATTCATGAGTGGTTGCACTGTGTAGTTTGTTTGACAGACCAGATCAAGTACCTGCTGGTCACGTGGTTTGTGTACCAAGTGGTACACTATCTTTGAGATCCAGCCTGTGATTTAATGTTTAGTCCCACCCATTTCTAATGGTGTGTGCATGAAGAGAATGTATGTGCAAATTTCGTGGCCATTTATTGTGCGGTGCGGTTATTGATGAACCTGTTATGTAAATCCAGTTTCTAAACATTTTTCATCCCCTTTACAATAAAAAAGAAATAAAAAATAATGCTACTATGAACAACTCTGTACTATATTTTTTTCCCATTGAATTTCACTTTATGGACCCCCAGTATATTTATTGAAATGCTTGGGTGTGTCTCAGTATTTTAGGAGTAAAACTCCACCTCTCTTATTATTTCCTTTTACTTTGGGCACCTACTGCTACAAAAACAGACTGACAAAGAAACAAACCCTGTTTATGATAACTAATAAACTGCATTGTGTGAAGTTTTTCTGGAAGTCATACTGGACTGTTTCCAGAAAATACTTATGACTGATTCCCCCCTAGGCCTGTTTTGTTGCCATTTTCGGGATTTTCTTTGTTTACTGATTATTCCATCTCACAAATGTACTGTGCATCATTATTATGTGTTACACATGTGATCAGCCTCATACAGCAGTGGGATCATTTGTTTGGAAAATCATTGCAAGCCAACGATGTGACATTGTCGTTGATGGTCATCTCTGTCCAGTTTAGTGGTCATCTCTGTGGTCACCGGTTTTTACAGTGGGAACAATTCTCATCAAATGTTGGAAATGATGTTTTCATGGTTCTTATTATTCAGCATGCATGATATGTGTTACAACCAATTCTGATATGTTTTTGTGTGTTTTTCTCCCTTGCTTCCACCGTCCAAGTATTACCTCACTAACATTGCTGTGACAAATTTTGCCCATCACTGTAAGATATGAAATTACCAGGTACAAACCTGTGTACATGTATTTCAGAACTAACGCCTTGTTCCTTCCATCATATTGTATTGTAAGCTAACACATCTCTGTTCTGCAGACAGGAATATAGATCCTGGACCACAGCATTGAGTAGTTTTGTGTTCCATTGATAAAGGAGGAATTATGATTTCGGATTAAGTAGTTTGCTGCCCTCGGTTGGTGGCAGGTAGTTAAAGTGGAATCATTGTTGGAGTGATTGGTCGTATGTTGGGTGAATATGATACAGGAATCTTGCTGCCAGCATTGATCACTGAAATATACACTTTATCTCATGATTTACTCAATTATGAGTAGAAGTTTGGAATTTGTTGTTATAATTGAGACTAAATTCATTTCAGCATTTGCTTTTAGTTTTCAGAGGACTGGCCATCTCTATACTAAAATAATACAATCTTTGCCGCAGGATTTTTGTTTGTTTTTTTTCAAATCACTATCATTTTCATTTTTGACAATGTATTCATGCCAAAAGCTTTTATTGAATTTAGAGATTCTCTATGCTTTCATACCATGCCATGAATGAATATGGAGTCAGTTTATGTTTAAATGTCTGACTTTATTGAAAATATTTTCCAAATAACTCCCTAAGTGTGATATAGGCAGTGTGGGCAGTGTTCTAATTTTATGTTCTTTTTGCTTGGCCTAGATAGAGATGGTAAAATCTGATAGCATCTTAATAAAAACTGTGGAGATACAACCTTCTGTATTTCCTTCAAGACACTTTTTGGTAGTACAGAGTGTTACATATGTCTTTCTACAAATCAGTTTCATATCATCTTGTTAGAGGCCTGCTCCGAGGATACATATACTATGTGTAGAAGTGGTTTTCTGTTCAAACCATGTTTTACTGTGTTGCAAGATTTTGATGTGTGTTTTTCATGAAATGCATGAAATTACATTCCACTAACACCATCATGAAAGACACAAATGTGATGTTTCATGTCGAAAGTTTCATAAATTTCATTAATGGTAGTTGTTACAAGGTCCATCAACCCAGGCATGAAATGTTGCTGGATTTACAGCAAAATAAGACTCCATGCAATGTGCTGTACGTTATTACATTTCACCAGCCACACTGTCATGTGAAGTGCAGAGAGGGGGAGAGAAAAATATAATGTGTTTTGTTCTCATTAAAAGCTATGTTTTCATGAAGACGGTTCGCCCCAATTTTTATTACTCGTATTACATGTTTGTATTCCATGAAATTAAATGCTTGCCAATCCCAGATTTGATGTTGCATACTTACATTGTACCTTCAAATAACTGCAAAGATTTACATAAGTGTTCTAATCCTGCAGCTAGCTGAAAGAAATTGTATTTCTTAACCATTATTTGCATTGTCAATTTGTCATTTCAACTTGTATGAGCATTTTTAGGCCATTATTTGCTTGCCAACAAACGATCGTTTCTGTGAGTGAACTAGAAAAGACAGAGATTGGATCTGTAATCATGATTACAAGTATTCATTTGTCAGATAAAGAAAAAGTTGTAAAAAAGGTGGATATAGTATGCAGAATTATATCCAGGAATAACTTTCCTGGTATGGCATCACAATTTGCATTTTTCTTTTATTCCACTGGTATACAAAATACAATTTGTGTAGCAGGTTTCTTCCATAGAAGTGAAAGGATACCATTTGAAATACCAGTCATCAGCTGAATTTGCTACTCAAATTCAAGTTGGAAGATTATTGCCTGACCAACACTTTTTCTTTTTGAATAATCTTGTTAAAATGTGATGGATTCCTAAGCATCTGGCCCATGTTTATGTTTTTTCCCCTACGAGATAGCAATGTATCAGACACAGTGATTATGTGTCGTTCAACATACAATTTAGAATGTAGCAACTAACTTTCCTTTTTCTGTGGATAGTTAGAAAAGTTAGCAGAAAGTCTTTCTGTCTTTGAGATGTGTAAGATTTATGGAAAATAGCCTTTCTTACCAGACCCTTGTACAATGATTGATGGAGACTAGTCTTTCATACCAGTCACTTGCTTGTATCCTGACAGATCCAATCTGATGTAGTAGATGTGAGGAAAGCTCTGGTTGTCAACCAGGAACCAATCCTGCCTCCTCCTCCTGACCTCAGCCAACTTCAGCTGGAAGGTCAGTAACCCCTGTCATTGACCTTTGACCCTTACTTAGGTCATTGATGATGTTTAGGATAACTTTTCAAGTTATGATGACAGCTTTGCTTCAGTAACCAGTGCGCTGTATGCGACACCAGTATTGTTTTCTTGTTATTCCTCAAGTCAACTTATTTGTTCAATACCTTATATCTTTTAAGTACAAGGAAAATGCCTTGAATAACACTTCTACTGTAGACTTTTGTATTTTCATCTCACCACATTTTTTTTTTCTAAATTGTCTATTTGACATCATGCCAGAGTGTTAAGTGACATGATGATAGAATATGTAAAACATTGCCAAATATTCCAGTATGAGACTGCAGAATGAAGTATGTCTAAGGACCCAGTGGTAGTGTTGGGATACCAGTGGGAAGGTTTGCCTGACTTGGATACATTCAAGAATTCTCATAACAAAGTGTGTACAGCTCTATCACTGATCTCTATGTAGGTACACAAAGCTGAAGAATTTTGAATGGAGTCGAATGTTACCGATGAGTGGACTCTTCCATGCGCATAATCGCTGAATGGCAATTCTATTCTAGCACGCCTAGTCATGCTTTTTAACCCATTCCATACTGAATTCTGAAATGCCCACAGACTTGATACACAGGCCACCAGGTTCTTGTGCGGAATGGGTTAAAATTACCTCGATGGACAGTGAATGATGATCAGTTCAATCAGGCCAACCTTATCTCTTTGATATTGGGTCTTTGGATATCAAAGTAGGAATACATGATGTACTTCAGACAGATGTGACCTGTGAAATGACCTTTGCAGAAGAATGCAGTGTCAGGCTGTAAGACTAATGGAAACCCGTTATGAGACTATTTGTGAGAGTAAACACACACACTTGCAACTGAGTAGTTCAGAGTGACCTGTTGTAAATGTACGTCTTCATGGTTGGTTCATTTTGGTTGGTTTGAATCTCACAGAAACTGAGGCCGCCCCTCCCCGCCCTCCCCTCCCAGGGGATGTGCCCCCACCCCGCCCACCACCCCCAGAGGATACATCCCTCCCAGTGCCAGTGCAGGGATCCCAGCAACCTATTATGGTGAGTAGGAAAGACCACAGTGTGGAAGGGAGAATAGTGTGTGGCCAAATATACAATGTATGGGAGGAATTACTGTAGGCCTACAGTGTGTAGCAAGAGATATAGTGTATGGGAAGGACCTCAGTATAGCTGAGGGACAACAGTGTGAGGGAGGGTCAGCAGTGTAGGTTTATGGTATGGCCAGAATACAGTGTTTGGGAGGGACCCACAGTGTGTGGTCAGTGGGCAGGGATACAGTTGAAGACCACAGTGTGTGGCCAGGGATACAGTGTGGGAGAAGGGTCCACATTATATGGCTAGGGATACAGTGTGTGGGAAGGAACCACAGTGCATTACCAGATAACCAGTATGTGGCTAGAGATACAGTGTGTAATGTACCCCAGTGTGTAACTATGTATATACTGTTGGAGGGACCACAGTGTGTGGCTGAGGATACAGCATAGGACATGAAAACAGAATATCAGTTTGAAACTGTCATGTATTTTTGGGTGTATATCCAATTTTAGTTATACAATTTTAATAATAATAATAATAATAATTGTTTTGGATATAAACTCCAAATTTTATTGTCCAAGAATGGAAATTCATTTTGCCCAATTGATCGTGGGCCCGGCAGCCACTGAGCAGCGCCTTTTTAACTGTTGAACGGCAAACAAGGTAGCAGCAACTCCCATCTTTTAACGTCTTTGGTATGACGCGGCCGGGGTTTGAACCCACGACCTCCCGATTGTGAGGGCAGCCGCTCTACTCACTGAGCCAACACATCGGTACATTTTGATGGTATGAAGTCTATTTAATGGAAATTTAGAATCAAAAGGGTAGATCCTTGAAGGCCATCACATGCTGATCTGTTCACAGAATATTTTGTTCAGCAGACTAGGTTTGTCAGGTTTGATTACCCAGCAATGTCTCCCTCTATTGTCCGATGCAGCAAGCTGCTTACGATCTCCACGTTGAGACTGCCCAGTGGTCCAGTAAGGATAATGACCTCATCGCAGCAGCAAAGCGGATGGCACAACTTATGGCTGCAATGAGCAAACATGTCAGGTATGGTGTCAGTGGCTGATGATGATATTACAACTCATTCACACCACTTTTAGTACTCTTTAGATGTAATCTTTGCACAGTACATGTACCTCAATAATCTCTCTGTAAAACTTAAACTATCAAACAAGGCTACGTGATGTTATAACAATTTCCATCATATCGAAAGTCAGTAACTGGCAATGATTACATGCCTCTTCATTTTCCATTTCACTTCTCCAGAATTCTGTTATTCTTTATCCTATTGTTTTGAGTTAGAGCATATTTTTATGTGTTAAAATTTTGAGAAAACGATTCATTTGTATACTTATACTGGAATTGATGTAAACAAATTTTCCCAGGCTAATCCATCTCTTCGCACAGTGAGATAGACCATGTCTTTTCTTGACATTTTAAGTTGCTTCTTTGCCCTTCTGTATGTGACCTCCTCTGTTCTAACCTTCGACCTTTGACACATGACCTTAGTGGAGAGGGCGGAAACAAAAAGGATTTGATCGATACAGCCAAGGAGATAGTAAAGGTTGCTGCCCTGGTTACCCGCCTGACAAGAGAGATAGCCAACCAGTGCACTGATATCCGGATGAGAGTGGTGAGTATGGGCGGGGCCTCAACAGGACACTCCCACTGCCTGTTACCATGGAAACACATCATGTGGCAATGTGTGTGTGTGATGTCACATGTGTGAAGAGATCAGTCAAGGGTAGAAGTAATTACTTGATTTTACCAAAAAGATGGTCAAAACTGATCTGGTGGCTTTGCTACATTGGTTGAAGATTTGAAAAAAAAAGAAAGAAAAAATAATCTGAAAAAATGTTCTGCAGGTGGTTTGGAAATCTTCGATCTTAATGCTAAACTGCATTCACACACACACACAAAAGATGTACTTTGCCTCTCTAGTGTGAAAAGGGTTTTTTTCTACCTTGACTGGTCTACACAGTGTGAGGCATGTGGGCACCAGGTGGTGTGTTCAGACTGGGGGATTTTGACATCAATGTGAACAGACTCTCATAAGATTTGTCTTCTCTCTCCATCTTATGTCTAGCGGTGAGAACACCTCCAAGAAAGACTTGATTGAGGTTGCCAAGAAGATTGCCGCGGCGTCGTTGGAAGTTGTTAGGCTCGCCTCAGAGATAGCAAATCAGTGTACTGATAAACGCATGAAAAACGTGAGCATGTACCACTCCCCCTGTGGGTGTGTGTTCGGTGTTTTAACTTTTGTTCTGCTTGCTTGCTTTGCTTGACTAGTGCAACCACTGACCATGTACACACTACCATCTAATGAAGGCATACTCTCTAGTGTGAACGAATCATGGATCACTTTTTTTCTTTCAGCCATCTTCCTACCACCTGTCTACCATCATTTCTCCTCTGCCTTTCTACTGACCAACTTTATGTCATCCTTTTCTCCTCTTGAAATGTTGGCAATTCTATAAAATTAATGATTCTTGCAATGAATTGTTTTTATTGCATCTAATTGACAAATTGGCAAGCATTAATATAGATAAGAACTGACTATTCAGTGATGTAGTAGCAGCCATGATTAAAAAAAAAAAATCATGACAAACATACTCAAGTTGGACTCAAACCAACAATCTTGTGTTTACCTAGACCCATCCAGAGAGAGCCCAGTATGAATACCTATGATATCTAACACTACTACTAAAACACTTAATAATCAGTTCTAATTGATTTGGGTAGTCGGTTTTGAACTTACTTCAATAAGTTTTACTTTCTTTGGTTGAATGGTCCACATTCCTATCAATATGCCTCAGCTCCAGCATTCTCACCCAAAAAAAAAAAACAAAAACCCATCAAACTGTCATAGCACTATACTTCTCAAGCTATTTTACACCCACCTCTTCATGCTGTGATTACACCTTACACTGACACCTCTACACCTTACACCTTACACTTTTTGATCATCATGCAGCTATCATATTTTTGTTTCCCAAATTCCCCAGACCAGTTCAACCCCACCCCTCCACCAGCTAACACCCCCACTGCACCTGTTTTAACTCCACCCCTGCATCAGTGTATGCCAGCTGGACCCTTTGTCATACAGAGACTGGCAGTAATTGTAACTTACAATAATTATGACTGCCACTACAACAATCATAGTGCTCCTTAGTAATTGGGAAACTGTAGCGGAGTACTATAAAACATGATATATTCGCGGCATGAAATGTTCGCGAATTGGAACCGACAGGTTTTTTTCATGACATGAAATTTTCACGAACTGCCACTGGCGTTCAATGCATAAAGGGTGGACAAGAACTTCCATGTGCATTTGAATGTAATTTCGCGAATCTTGGCGTTCAAGAAATTTGCAAAGTGAAAATGCCTACGGACATTCCTCATTTTACAGTTAATGGCAGTTATTGTAAGTTGCTGTTATTGTAGGAGCTGTATGAAAGATGGTCAGTGTTAATCATTATGTGCATCCTTTTTTGCTCTCTGTTTTAATATCACAAGTTATTTGCATGGTGAATGCTGGCTAACCTTAAGAGTCAGAAGGGCGTAAGTGCTCTACATAGATAAAAGACATGCAACCATTTGACTCTCAACTTTCATAGCTCTGTCTGAAGCATGTTTACCTTTCATCTCTGAGGGGTTTTTTTTTCCAGCTTGAAGGCATTATTTACCATTTGCAGATGAAACAAAAACCCAACTGTTAGTGCTTCAAAATAGTTCTAAAATGGGAGTTAGGCATAGAAACAACCATGATGGTAACAAATTTAATCAGGATACTCAATGTTAAGTATTGTTAGATATACAAAATGTGAACTAAAGAACTAAAGAATTGTTTCTAAATTTAACCATCTACAGTTATGGTTTGATGAGAAAAGCAGTGATATCTGCATATATTTAAGGTTTTATTGCAAAATTTTTATATAGTATGATATTTTGTGATACAACTTACCTACACATATTAATCAAGTGTGATTACTCGAAAATTTCTGAACTCACTGCTCCCAAAGGTAAAGTGTACAAGAAACGTTTTGTAGCTCAGAATGCAGCTATTTCATGCAACAAGTAGATATAATACAAGTCTCGCAATCTTGCAACATAAAAAAGAAAGGAAAAGAATAAAGAAAAGAAAAAAGAAGAGGTTTTACCTGTTGAAATAGTTTTTTGAGAACTGTTGAATGATTTTTTCTTTTATTTTGACTTATGCTATTAGGGCTTTTATAATACACTGTTAGGAGCAGTTTTTATCAAAAATGCTGCAAGAATTACTTCTTTTCTATTTGAATCATTAATGAGCTTTGCATGAGGACAAGTCGTGAGAATACTCAGGCAGGTGTCTATGGGAAATGCATGTTATAGCAAAATCAGTCTGTTCTCAACGGGTTTAAAAATGAGCTTTGCATGAAGGGCTGTAAAGACTTTACTCATGCCTCTCTTTGTTTTCTTGTTTGTTTTCTTGGCTTGGTTTGAGTTTCTACTGAAAGCATGGTGATGGTTTGTGTGATGCATCATGTATCTTATTTCTGTTTTCTGTGATTAAAACACAAATTAAAATCATTTCTACCACTAGATGTACAAGCATGTCAATCTTTTGAATATAAATAGTCACCAGAGCACAAAGGCAGTGTGAAATACCTGTGAATTCAAAGTTGAGTTTAGCTAAGGCAAACAAATGTCATATGGATACTTCCCTTTCTTGTGACAAGAGAGAACAATATTATTTCATTTTGTCTAACTAAATTGTTTGAAGTCATAACAAGCTGTGAGTAATTGTGAGTACAAATGTGTACAATGTGTAAGTAGACTCTCCCTGATAGAAGACTAAACATCGCACTAGCACATTGATATGACCAGACCTTTTGGCCTGAATTAACGAAGGTGGTATAAACCATGGACAAAGACTGTAGTTTTGTATGGGGCGCCAACCGTTGCATGGCCTATTTCGTGATGAAATGACTAATTACGTCGAAGAAAATACTACAAACTACAATCTTTTTCCATGGTTTAAACCATGCACAAAGATTGTACCACCTTTGTGAATTTGGGCCAAATGTTTTATTGATATAGGGTTTTGTGTCTGTAGGCCTACATGTCAATATGTACGATATACTATACAGCATGTGACTAGGTTCCTTCATTACAACCATTGGCATTACAAATTCATCACAGTTATATCAAGTGTGTGTGTGTGTGTGTTTTTTTTTTTTGTGTGTGTGTTTTTTAGTGTAAAATTTGTGTGCATTTGCTTTGTATGTATTTGTGTGCTTGTGGTTTATGTGGATATGCATTTTTTTTTTGTGTGTGTATGATTTGTGGATGCATGTGTGTATATGCATGTTTGTGTGTTTTATGTCAGTCTGTCTGTGTGTCTGCATGTGTGTAGAAGGCAAAGTGTCTTGTGTCAGTCCACGAAATCCAGTCTCCTTCTCTTCTTTTGTCTGTCTCTACCCGTAATACTAGTCCTTGTATCAGTCTTCCCAGACAAGCTCCTTTATAGACATGTAATCCCTTTGTCTCCTTTCTTGTAGTAAGCATTGACATCCACTCTCCTCATCGTAGTATATTGGCCACATCAGTCTGCAGTGGAGACTAATATCTCTGCCCTCCATAGACTCCTTGCCAGGTGTTTCAAGCATGTATTTGGTCATGACTATCATGAATACCACATCAGTCAGTGCATTCTGGTGAGATGTTTCCTGGACATGCAGTCTGTGTGTTCTTCCCAACTAACCCATACGTCAGTGCACTAGCTGCTGCGTCCTTAAGTAGAAAAGAAAAGAAGGAAGCAAGAAAAAAAAAATAAAGCGAGCAAAAATGAAAAGATAGAGCTGAAAATAGAAAGTGCAAGCTGATTAGTAAATCCTTTGCCAATAATGCAGAAGGCAAACACAACTTGGTCTGCTGCATAGAATTCAGGAGGTTATCTGTCAGTGAAGTCTAGTTCCTGGCTAGGTTGAGAGCTGAAGTCTGTAGAAGGAGCTAGTCTTGTAGCTGCCTCTAGCCATCAGAGATTTGGGATATAGTGGCTGTTGTCACAATCTCCGACAGAATGGAGCCAAGACTTGTTTGCAGAATTGGTAGTGGGGGACGGTGATGACAAATGGATTTTTAAAAACTGTCTGCATAGTCAGTTCAAAACGAGAGTAGACACACAGTAATGATATAATGTGATTATCTGGGATATTTTTTTTTCTACATATTGTAGTTCAGTACTAGATGTTTACTGATGACCAGAGAATGGTTGATCGTATGTGCTAGCATACAGTTTAACCATTAAAAAATTGTTATCTCATGTACCAAGAATGTAGAAAATCTAGAATGTGTCAACAGACAGAAAATCTCAATTCTGTCAAGAGAAGATCTTTAAAGATCAGTTCTTGTAATTTTGATTGTAAGACAGGTGCATCACACTTTGGAGATGCTTCAAGATGATGGGCAGATAGAGAGAGAGAGAGGATAACATTCCTTAAGTCAGGAGGGAATAAAAGTATTTGTTGTCATGGCAACCATTTGATGAGTCCTGCCACCACTGGAATGAGCCACACCCAGTGATGCGGTCTTTGCTACCGGTGTCAAGGTCTCTGTCTCATGGAGACCGTCTTCTTAAGGCTGCGTTCACATAGAAGTATTCGGTATTCGGTATTCGGTATTCGGTATTCGGTATTCGGTATTCGGTATTCGCTATTCGGTATTCGGGCACCGAATACACCATCACCCGCACCGTCAGCTCACCATCCCATGCAGTGAGGATTTCTTCCTCCTACATCCCAGCAAATCTTATTAACAATTTCTAAATTGCATCAGAATGTCAGTCTACATGCTTGTTTTTGCTAAAGGGCAAATCCAGACCAAAAGTGTCATTATTTCATAAACGAGAGACGGTATACGCTGCAAGAAAATCGAACAAGCTCGATTCCCACTTTGCTATACTTTTCGCAGCTATTCGTACTTTCGAATAGTGCCCTCCTATGTGAACCGGTGTGAGAAAATCCTATCGTTCGATTCAAGCTATTCGCGTGCCCTCGAAAAACGAGCCCGAATACCCGAATAGTATACTTCTATGTGAACGCAGCCTTACAACCACAGAAAGGATTGATTCTCCTCCACATTGTGTCTGATTTGAGATTGATAGAGCCAAGATGTGTTATGGTGTAGAGTGTATGTAACTTGGAGACACATGGTTTGTATCATGGTGCAGGCGCGCCGGAAGCAGTTTTGGATTGGGGGGGCAAACATTGGAGGGGGCTCAAGATTAGACCATGCATATGTTACACAATATACACATGCACACACACACACACACACACACACACACACACACATACACACACACACACGCACACACATCTATCATTCATATATATATATATATATATATATATATATGTATGTAAAGTGGCGTACGGTGGGTCGAAACATGGGGGGAACCATAAAGTAATTTTGACGATCTGTATGCTTGTGCGTGTGTGCGTGAGCAATAATGGGACTACCATACATTACGGAATGTGATACATTCAACAACGCAGTCATTGAGGAACATTGTAAGTTTTCCTTATATGGATTATGGAATGACGGTGTGAAACGATCGACAAACTATATACTGTCAGCAACATAAGGTGAATGGCATAACAATAAAATGCGAGCGAGCGAAGCGAGCGAGCTTGAAAATTTTGATATTCTACAGTTCCAAAACTGGGGTTTGTAGCTATATCTTTCACTTTGGAAATTAATGGGGCGGCGCATCGGGCGCAACTGCTGGCAATTACTGGCAGCAACATTAGGAGAATGGCACAACGATTCAATGCGAGCGAGCAAAGCGAGCGAGCTTGAGAATTTTGACATTTTACAGTCCAAAAACTCCCGTTTGTAGCTACATCTTTCGCTTTGGAAATTAAGGGGGGGCATCGGGCGCAACTGCTGGCAATTACTGGCAGCAACGTTAGGAGAGTGGCATAACGATTCAATGCGAGCGAGCGAAGCGAGCGAGCTTGAAAATGTTGACATGTTAGTGTCCCAAAACTCCCATTTGTAGCTATATCTTTCGCTTTGGAAATTAAGGGGGGCATTGGACGCAACTGCTGGCAATTACTGGCAGCAACGTTAGGAGAGTGGCATAACGATTCAATGCGAGCGAGCGAAGCGAGCGAGCTTGAAAATTTTGACATGTTACAGTCCAAAAACTCCCGTTTGTAACTATACCTTCCGCTTTGGAAACTAAGGGGGGGGGGGGGCATCGGGCGCAACTGCTGGCAATTACTGGCAGCAACATTAGGAGAGTGGCATAACGATTCAATGCGAGCGAGCGAAGCTAGCGAGCTTGAAAATTTTGACATTTTACAGTCCCAAAACTCCCGTTTGTAGCTATATTTATCTTTCGCTTTGGAAATTAAGGGGGGGGGGCATCGGGCGCAACTACTGGCAATTACTGTCAGCAACATTAGGAGAGTGGCATAACGATTCAATGCGAGCGAGCGAAGCGAGCGAGCTTGAAAATTTTGACATTCTAGAGTCCAACAACTGCCGTCGTAGCTATGTTTTTCGCTTTAGAAATTAAGGGGGAGGCGCACCGGGCTCAACTGCTGGATGCGAGCGAGCGAAGCGAGCGAGCTTGAAAAATTTTGACATTTTACAGTCCAAAAGCTGCCGTTTGTAGCCATATTTTTTCCCTTTTAGTCATATATATACATGTTTATTTTATTTTCTTTGTTTATTCATTTATTTTCATTATTATTATTATTTATTTTTTATTTATTATTATTATTTTTTTTTTTTTGGGGGGGGGGGGCTTTTTGGGGGGGCAAAAATGCGTTTTGCCCCCCCACTTTTTGGATTGGGGGGGCGGCCGCCCCCCCTGCCCCCCCACTTCCGGCGCCTATGTCATGGTGTTTGGTGTTTGGTGTTCAGTGTTTTACTATGTATTGTGGATGGAAAGATGATGAAGAGAGAGAGAGAGAGAGAGAGAGAGAGAGAGAGAGAGAGAGAAAGGCAGAATAAGCCAGTTCACAGTTAGCACTAGTCTGCAATGACCTCTCCAACCACAGACTTTGCAAAACATGGAACAGTCTTCAAGAAGAGCAGTTGAAAAGCAATGCAGGAAGTGTTAATTTAGTACATGTCAGTGCTGCATGAATGGCTTTTGTTAATGTTGCTGAAAAGAATCACATTCACCTGTAAATACCAATCTGCACCTGGTTCATTTACAACACAGTTGTCATGAAGCCCTATCTAGGGTTTGAATACCTCAGTTTCAAATCCATTTCAAGAGAAGGTCTGCAATGACCTTTATCTGCTCATGCTCAGATTGTAACTGTGAACTGGCTTTAATATAGAGATGATGAAAGTAAAATCATGTGGAAGCTTTGAAGAGCTTGTTTGATGCCATAATTTTTAATACTTTAAATAAAACTAATCAAATAACCCTGGAAATGAGGGAATATAAATATTCTATCAATATGTATATATATATATTTTTTTTCTTCACTGAAACACACATTATATCGACAACATCTGCAAGTTTGTGAATTAGACTGAGAATAATATATCATCACATTAACATCACATGACCATTCATGAACATCCTCCTTGAATTCATGGAGAAACGTTTGTTATATAAAACTTTATTGAAAGAAATATCACATTGTATTGATATTCCAATGAAAATTAGAGACCCTTTGATATGTCATAAATGTTAGCCTCATTTCAGATAACTTTTATCACCTTGTCTTATACTGAAAGAAATTTTGACCTTATTACAAGATAATTTATCAACATGCATGCTACTAGCATGATGCAAGTGAGATTAGAATTTTATTTTTATAAACCAGACTCTCTGAAGAATACATTGTGACTCCTTAAACATCAATATCACTTTAGCATAAACTAAAAAATGGGTGGTAAAAAGTCCCAAATCACTTCATTTAGCACAAGTTTGAGTGTTTCATGTTTCCAGTACCAGCTGATCATAGCTACAGTGGTTTGGGTCACAATGTATGAGATCAGTGGAGGTATGGTTGAAATGTCTTCATCTTTACCACTCGGCTAAGATTCTTACTTCTTGATGCTTCCGTAGAACCTTCTTCAAGTCTGTGAAAGAATCCCAACCATCAGCACCCAACTCAAGATCCTCTCCACGGTCAAAGCTGTCATGCTTGGAGCTCAAGGTAAGTAGCTTGTCTTTCTTACCGTCTAACTTACTGCTCTTTGACTCAGACAGGACTAGACTGACCTGAGACTGGACTGTACTGACTCAGACTGGACTAAACTGACTCCAACTCAACTAAACTGACTCAAACAGGACTAAACTGATTCACACTGGACTGTTCTGACTGAGACTATGTTGTGCTTACTTGGACTGGACTGTGCTGACTCCAACTGGACTAAACTGACTCAAACTGGACTGTTCTGACTGAGACTATACTGTGCTTACTCAGACTGGACTAAACTATCTTAGACTAGACTGTACTTGCTGAAACTTGAGCGTACCAACTGAGATGGGATTGTCGTACTGACTCAGGCAGAGCTGTACTTAAATTAGACTGTAAAAACCTCAATTATGTGAATTCTATAAAAAGGTCTACATTTTTCTCAGTTCTTGTGGAACCCTTCATGCCAGTCATTAAGTTGACATATTATCTGTGGACAGATTTTTACTGCAGTCTTCTCAACACTGGAGTACAATGTAGAAACGTTCATAAAGGTAAATCAGCATAATTCATGAAATCATTCAGGTCTCTGCCTTGGTTTGACTTTCCAAAGTGGAGACAAATCTCTTCCCTTCTCTCTCAAATCTCCTAGAATCCTCTCCTCTCCTCAACCTCTGACATGAATCTCTTGTTTCCATAGAAACGGAGGAGGACCAGGAGGCTACCGAGATGCTGGTAGGAAACGCCCAAAACCTGATGAGAGCTGTGAAGGAGACGGTGCGAGCCGCCAAGGCGGCGTCCATCAAGATCAGGACTGACGCTGGCTACAAGATGAGATGGGAACGCCAGAGGCCTTGGTACCAGTATTAAAGATTGGACAACAGAGGGCGCCCCTCGTAGCACAGTGGCTGTAGAGTGTCAAGCAATGCCTGATTGGGGTCACTAGTGGGTCAGTCATGTTAGTGGGTGTAGTAGGAGGAGGAGTGACATGTTAGTAAGATTATGCATCATGCCAAATAGACTGCCTGCTGAATGCTAAAGCTTGATGCGCTAAATAAATCAAAGAGAAGAATATTACTCTTTATTTTTTGTTTTTTTGTTTCAATTGTGGGAGGTGATGGATGGTGTACCTGATAACGTATGATTGGAAAAATGTAAATTGAGTAAGAACTAGGGCCTGCCATATAAAGCTTAGCACCAAAGGCTTATCACAGCAAACTTGTTGAGAGTGTCTGGTTTCAATTGATAATATTGTAGGTATAGTATGATAACTCTATGAAAGATGGATTTATAACAAAAATGTACAATTTTTATCAGTACAGGATCACCTTGCATGAATCAAACAGTGATAAAGAGTATGCTATGTTCAATGCTTGCTAAGAAACCTGCCTAGATAGAAATCAGGGTAGAAATGTAGAAATCTTTCTATTATCATGACAGCTCAAAGCAATTGATGAGCACAATTCATAAAAAACCTTTTTGCTGAATTTTTGATACAGCTGTATGTTTATATGAATGATAGAAACATGCACTATAATTATTGGGAAATTCATATTCGAAAAAGTCCTTCATCTTTTGTTGGTTTCTTCAGAAAGACGAACACTGCTTCACTTATTGTAAGAGAGGACATTTCAAGATGCAATGAATGAAAAGGTTTTGTAGTCAGATGCCTTCCTTCAAAACAGTTTAAACTCTCTTTTCAGCCAGCTGTCAGCTGATGCCTGGTCTTGGTCAAAGTATGTAGCTTTTTATTTAGATCCCAGAACAGCAATCTTGACTTTGTTAGTTTGTGGACTTTGGTGATGCATTTGTATTTTTAAATCAGTTTTGCAGGTTGCAAAATGAATCACACTGGACTCATTTATTATGTTTCTCTCCATTGCACTGTGAATTTAGATAAGAAATGTGTACTTTTCTTTTTTGTCTTCCTGAATCCTTTCATGCAAATTATTTGAATTTCCTTAGAATGCCATGCTGGGGAGATTTTAGCTTTGAATGATTAACAAGTTAAGGTTGTGTTATTGTATACTGTGTGTAGAATTATAAGATATAGATACTTACAGTTTATCATTGCTACTCTAAGAATTGATGTTAGATTTTGACTTGATGGAAAGCTAGACCTCTGTTGGTTAGTGATATTGATCACTGTACCAAGTAAAAACTAGCCTAAAGGCATGGTGCTATTGGTCAGTAAATCTAAAGCTTTCTTGATATCAGTCACTTTTACAAGTCATAAACCTCATCTGGTCTTTAACGCTCTGCACTCATCCAAAACCAGGAGCAGCCATTGATGTTGTATACTGTAAAGATTATTTGACACAACCAAATGAAAATTATTTCCCCTGCATTGTTTAAAAACTGCATGCATTGATATTTAAAGGAGTTAACTAATGTCTGAGAAATATTTTGATATTGTGTAAAACTTTGACTGAGTCAAGGTCGATACGAGACTCCCAGTCTATTCAAACGGTAGAGGAGCCATCCCACTGAATCTACTGTTACCATTGCAGAAACCATACCTTTGAAATTAACTGGATTAAGGTTATTTCTTACAATGCATCAGAGCATGTAAACAACAAGAGTACTCTTGTAATCAGACTATAGCTCAAATTAATGTAGCACAAATGATGAGCCTTGAATTGAGACTAGCATTAACTGCCAATAGATTAACAGGGTTGCAAAATGGATCTTTCTAAATCAAATTTATCTTTTCTTAAATGCAGATTAAAGGGTGTGTACAGTTCTGGTCGAGGTGTAAATTTAGCTTTTAACATGTTGCGAGATATTCAGAAACCACTCTATGAGATGTAAGGGGGAATGCAGTTCTAAGGGGTAATCAAAAGTTTATTCGATGAGAATTGGTTTTGAAATGGCTGAGATATCCAAAAACAAAGTGAAACAAGGAGATCCTAATAAAGTTGTGGCATCTCGCCTTTTATTATTAGCACTTTATTGGGATATCTCAGCCATTTGAAAACCAATTTTCATCAAATAAACGTTGAATCCTTAAAATTACATGCTCTTTCATATTTCCTAAGAGGCTTTTCATTATCTCACTTAGGAATGTTCAAAACATGAATCTCTACCTCAACCAGTACTGTACAGTCCCTTTAAACTCTTGATGAGTAAATCTGTAGTGACTACTAGTGGTTAGATTGGGACTGGTAGTCAATTGTCTTTTTGGAATATGATTGATTTTACTTTGAGGGAAAGAAGAGTTTCTTACATTTCTAACAGTAGTCTTGGTTTCAGCTCTCTACCTTAATTTGTTTAGACTCCACAATTTCCTTCAGATTTCTAGATGAAATGCACCACCACACAAAACTTGGTTTCTGAAATGGCTATTTACCCTGAACCCACAGAGGGCGTTTTCTGGATACTTCCTAACGGTCATGAGGAGACTACCATGGTTTAGCTCCTTGATTTGTTAAAATCAATTGGAAGTAATAGAATCAGTACACTTGTAGTTTGTGTTTATCATTTGGAATATTGCAAATGGTTTGTGACTTCTATGATGTTAATATTCTATGTTAGATTGTGTTTGCATGAATAGTTTTTGAAAATGTGAATGACGTTTATCTCAAGTTTGCATGAATTATATAATTATTATTTATTAATAAGGTTTATTAATCAGAGAGATATCTGTATTAGTGCCGAGTACTTACTTGCTGGTCTAACCAATGGTTAAATACTCCTCAGTTATTTTTGTGTGTAGTTAGATATTACTGTCATAGATCTATCTAAGACCAGACAGATGTCGAGTAATTGGTTTGGTGGAGGCTTCATATTTAAAGACCTGGTAGCATGGGGACTCCATGCATTGGGAAGGTTGGCCCAATTACGATTATCCATTACAGTCCAGAATCCCTGTAAAGAATGATGTGATACTTGTAGTTCTATCATTATTCTCTATGCAAAAGCACACACACAGCCGAAAAAATATCGATTGGAGTTGAGTTGGATGTTACCAATGACCACACATTTTGGTGCACATAGGCCTACATGTATTCGCCCGTGAGCAGTTCTATTCTGGCAGGCCTACACTAGTTGTAGATTTAAAATGTACCTCCTGGATGGTGTTTCACCAAGTTGTTCTTAGGCTATGAACAACTTTAAAGAACGACTGGTGATCAGTTCTTGTGCTGAATTATTGAAATTCTGATAAGTATAGCACATCAGAACATGTTCCAATCTTTCTTAAGTCGTAAGTAACTTTAAGAACAGTTTTATGAAACACCCCCCTGGTTGGCTGCGAATGAAGATGGATTCATTTGGGTCGCCCATGTCTCCCAAACGCTACTGGGTCTTTAAGTACTGCTTGTTGGTGGGATCTCCATCTTTAAGGAGAGCGGGGAAACTCATAAATGTCAGAGACTTTTTTCCCCATTTTGATTGTGGCTGGATAGACATAGTGTAATGTAATGTGTGCAGGATTTTCCTTTTTAACTGGTGTCGTAGATAATTTTTTTTTTTCCTTTGGTGGTGTATGATCTTTTCATTCATTTTCCCTTTGAAAAAAAAAAAGAGAAAAAAAGAAGAGAAAAATTCCTAATGAGATTGCAATGAGTGTACATTTTTCCCTGTCACATAATCAGTCATAGCAAAATGAATTTTCCAAGACTTTGGGACTTCAACCATCTTGAGGTAGTTCTAAGTCCTCACTCATACAGCTATTATGCATACATTGTATGGTGATATGGTAATGCATCAATCTAATTCAAATGTTTAATATTGGAGTACATCATTGTAAAGTGACTTGATAAAGTAGACAATAGAGCAATAATTCTCCATGTAAGGAATGCCTGTATAATCCTTGCTAGATGTGCCCAGATTGTGCATTTTCTTGGCAAGGTTTATCAAATATTTATATGGATAAAGGATGATTAAATCCATTTTTAAAAATCAATGTATCCTCTGATTTTATTCCAGTCATCCATGATGTGTTTGATTGCTTTTTTTTTTGTTGGTGAAAAGAAAGAAAAAATGTGGAATGTAATTGATCTGTGTCAAATTAGTCCGAGCAGAAATGCAGAAATGTATGGAATTCCACCCACTGATTCTGTGTGGCCCAAATTTATGAAGGTGGTACAATCTTTGTCCATGGTTTAATATTATCGACAAACGTCCATGTTTCAAACCATGGACGTAGACGGTAGTTTTGTGTGGGGCGCCAAGTATCGTATGGCCTATTTCGTTACAAAATCAGTTAACATTTCGTTTACGAAATCACTTCGTAACGAAATAGGCCATGCGACACTTGGCGCCCCATACAAAACTATGGTCTTTGTCCATGCTTTGAACCACGAACAAAGATTGTACCACCTTCGTGAATTGGGACCTTTCTGTTACATTGCAATTTTATCAAAATATCTTTTACAGTGCAAGATATTTGAAATGCCAGTTTTACTTCCAAATTGACAGCCTTAAGAACTGGACATAAAATCCAAAGTGAACAGCTACTAAAACTATCAAGGCAGGAAGTAAATCTCTGCTTTTTGATAAGTAATCAAGAAATTGATGACCATAAAAATAACCCCCAAATTCTCTCTCTCTCTCTTTCTCTGTCACATACATATGCACACATGTAAATACATTATTATTATACTTGTACTTTTCTCCAATTAAATACCTGGGGCCCATTTCATAAAACTTGTCATCAGTGAGAAGTTGTCATAGTTGTGTCAAGCTACTGAAATCCTTGCATATGATTGGCTGAGAGCAAATTTGTCATAGAAATGTGGCAGTTGTCACTGATAACAAGTTTTATGAAACGGGGCCTCAGATATAAAAATGATCCAAGTCCATTGCAGAAAATTTTGAAGAATTAGAAATCATTAAATAGTTTCCTAATGGCTTTAGTGTTTTTTGTATTTTTTTTTCTTTTTTTAGTGAGTGGAATGTTCACTATATAAATTCAAATGTAAAACATTCATTTCACTGATTATCTATCTTTGCATGACTTTGTAAAGGGTCTCCAAAGATGATAGCCAAATTTGGACTTGGGTCATTTTTATATTGTATTCAGGTATTTAATTGAAAATCACATTACATTAGTGAAAATCGGACCTTAGAGGATATGTTTCATAAAAATGTACTTTTATTGTTGCATCTAAAAGGCAAAAGGGCATCATATAGTATAAAAGATTTCACTAGAAGCACAGAACAAAATATGACCCAGAACAGCAGAGATAATCTATTCTGAGATCATTACTGTCTTGGCTGAGACATAGAGGGCAGCAGACAGCCTGTCACGGTGACCACTGCCAACCTACACAGGTTTCAACATCATAAAAATTTTTTACGACCACAAATGACGTGCTATGAACAGACAAAAAATGTTTCTAATTATACATTTCTTAATGTAAGTTTGCAGGTAGATCATTTTCCCCAAGATTTGGTGTTTGGGAGAGTACTCTAGGTTGCACAGGAGATATCAAGAATTCTTTATCCAGCTGTGGATATTACAGGGGGAGAAATCTTAATGTAACCTGAACAGATTTCCAGTAATTAGATACAGTTTACCTTGCTTAAGTCGACTTTGCATACGTCAAATAATCGCCCAAGTCGAAGGTCTTTTCAAGTCCTCATTATATTCTCGATTGTGAACTTAACCCCCTTTCTCTACTTGAAAGTCAAAGCTATTTCTTCACTCCAAATAGATTTGACATGGCCAAGGTTGACTGTATTTATGAACAGAAAGAAATGAAACTACAAATAATGACCTGATTATTCCATTATTTGTACTTGAAATGAGATCAGATGGATCATGCAAAGATTCAATATTGTCATACAGTATATCTCTTGTAAAAGACAACTGTTTTATTGTCTTCATGACGAATGAAGTTGGAATGAAAAATCACTGACTCGGTAGCGTAAATCAATGCCGTGTGATGAGCCCTAGAACACACCCTCGTACACCTGCTGCTAGAAACATTGTACTACATTGTACTTAAATTTTCTTTTGTAAGTATTGGCAGACTTTCACTGGTCCCAAGAATTGATTCCCAGAAAGAATTGATTTCCAGAAACGAAAGAATTTTCGATACTATTCGCGGTGCTTTTTTCATACAGATGTTAAGAGCAGTCCAGTAGAGGGCGCCCTATAGTACGTTATTGCTGATGATCAAAGAGAAGAGTAAGATGAGAGACTGTAGACACCAGTCCACTGGTTTCAGTCAGTGCATACAAAGAGAGTCTGGCCAACTCGGTTTTTGGCCTATGAGTTTTGAAGCCTGTGATTGGTCAAAAGTGGTCCCGTGATCTTTTTGAGGATCCGAGCCATGTCGTTACCAAAGTGCGCTCATACGCAGTGCCCATTGTTCACTATCCCCTTATTTGGCTTGCTTTTATTAGTACATCTGAGCGTACACGCTGACCCTGTACCGCATAATGCGCTGGGCAACGATGTGGCGTTCAATTTAGTAGTTGGCTAGACTCTCCTTATATACAGCACTGGTTTCAGCCATTCAACTTAGCTCCTCCTCCCACTCTTAGCTCCTCCTTCCACTCTTAGCTCCTTCTCCCACCCTTAGCTCCTCCCACTCTAAGCTCCTCCTTCCACTCTTAGCTCCTCCTCCCACCCTTAGCTCCTCCTAACACCAGGGTTTGTACCACCATCCCTCATGCCAGGTGCATTAAATCATTTTCTCTAGATTCAAAGAATTATGAAGACTTTAAAAGTCTCACTGCTATGTCCTTTCGCCCTACAAAGGACTCAAAATGTGAGAAATTACCTGGAAAGTGAGTTGCGCATTACACCCAACCCACCTTACACCAAGCTCCACCCAGTCTGCAGTGGTTGGGTTGCTGTAGAAACACTGCCACAGCATAGCAGAGGTCTGCTAAATGTTATGGCGGATGTATCTACTACCAGTACTTAATACAAATACCACAGACATTGATGCTGGCATGAAACCAAGATAATCACATTAAGTAGTATCGGTAGAACCACATTGCAAAGGAAAGTGATAGGAAAGGAAGGGGGCTGGCGTGCAGCTTTTAAGGTGTAGAAAATGTCTGGCGGTGGACTTACATTGTAGCTGTGGCTTACAAGTCTTCAAAGGGTGGTCTGGATGAGAGGCTGATTTCAGCGAGTTTGGAGAGTTTTTTTTGACAAGTTTAGTTTGTGGTCTTTCTTTTTCCCTCAGCAGTAATGACACATTCTTGCATACAAAATTCTCCTATCAACACAGGTGAAGGGTAAAATGTTCCACACATTTACATTTCTTCAGCTACTGTGGTAATACATTCTGTATAACATAATAATAAGAACATCGCACTACTTACTGATGGTACACCTGAAAAAACAAGAAGCTAGGCATAAATGAAATACATGTACAATACATAAAAATAATATTTAGTACTCGGCTTCAACAAACTTTTGAACTATAGTAAAGTTTGATGCATTGACATAATGTATACTTTGGCCACTGCCTGTAACCATGCATTGTCCTTGTGGCGGGCTACGCAATTCAGAATCGGCAGTACGACAATCACTGATAAGGCTCAATCAACTCTTTGTATGTAAACAGTTTGGCCCTAACCACTGTAGCATGTACACACTTTGGCCCCACCCACTGCAGCTTGTATACACTTTGGCCCGCCCCCTCTAGAATGTATTCAATGTGGCCCCACCCACTGCAACACGTATACACTTTGGCCCCACCTACTCTAGTCTGTACAATACATTGTATGAGTCAGTCGCATCTATGTTTGTACAGAGCTGAAGGCCAGAGTGACAAAAGTATTTCAGAAAGTAAAAAGGTACTCTAGAGAGATGTCTATGGGAAATGCGTGCTGTAGCAAAACCAAACCGCCCTTAACAGGTTAATATCATCAGCCGTGGTAGTACAATATTATTCTGCTTCAGTCTGATTTTCTACTGCAGTCACCGGCCTACTTCAAAGAACTGGGGCCCCCAGTAATAACAAGCTTGCGTGCGTATAACAAAACTGCCGCTATTAGTGAGGTAAATTCGCGGGCCTGATTTTGCTATTACTGTATTCAGTTGGTCTCTTTTTTCAGTACCTTCATCATGATGTACAAGCTATAACAAGGTAAAATTGCCTGGACTTGTTATCACAGATTTTTCTTGTAATGTGAAAAAGATTCCGGAAGAATTGAAGCTCAGGCCCCTTTTGTAAAACAATCAATTCAATTCAGTAGCGAAGAAAAAATGTTATGCGAAATTGAATGACATTTAACACAACCAACACGTGAGGGAAAAATCAATTTACTGCAGTAATCACACTGCCAAGAAAACTCTTCCCACGGGTACAATTAATGATCCTATAGTGACTATAGTTATGTTCAGACGACAAGCCTTAATCTCGAGGTTAGGAAACCTCAAGGTTAGAGCATGTACTTAGGGACCGTGAAGACGCACTCGTAGGTTGTTAAGAGCTTGTTGTTGTTCATTTTCCATCTGTGAAGATGGCTGGATAGCCCATATTCAGCTACACTAAGCTGGTCTTCCATGGGGTCCAGTTGGATGTGGGGTCGGACCACTTCACCGGGTTAGACACCCTGCTCTTTTCGATGAATGAATGAAGCGGGATCTTTTACGTGCATGAGCTGTGACTCTCTCATACACGGGACCTCCTTTTTATGTCCTATCCGAGGGACAGAGTGTTTTGCCTCTTGCTAGAGGGGACGGTATGTTTACACACAACATTGCTCAGTCCAGACTCAGGTTCGAACCCAGGCCGCGTGATCGTGAGGCAGACGCGCTACCGACTGAGCCAACTAACCGCCCTACAAGAAATATTATGGTTAGTGCTCTAACCACGAGCCGCGGGGGGTCCCACTTGTAGTTAAGCACCGTGTGGACACACAAAAATCAACATACTCAAAGGGGCAGAAGCTTAACCTCGAGGTTAAGATTCGTTGTGTGGATGCAGGTCGTAGTTAGGGGGCAAGAGCTTAACCTCGAGGTTTACTAACCTTGAGGTAAGGGGTTTGTGGTCTGAATGTAACTATTAGCTCTAAATTATTTACTCATCTGGGCTCTGTTTCATAAAAGTTGGAATTAAATGGAGATAAAGAATCAAATTCAGTCTCTGAATACCCAATTCTAATTTACTGACTTCTGACTTGCATTCAATTGTATGACTCACTGTATGTTTGATCAGGGAGGTGGGAAGTATCCTAGTTTGATTGATCTTTATATCCAACAGGACCGTACGGTTTTCATTTCCTGGAATTGCCAAAGATGACGTCTCCTTGGAAAAAAAAATTATCATACCCTTCCTCCTGTTCCTTCTTATCTGATGACTTGAGGCTGCTTAGTGTACATCACTTGAGCACAGTCTGGACGTCTTTCACTTCTTGTTTAATTTTGTAAAATGTGGCTGTGCCCAGCTGAAACTGAGAAGTCTGTCACACTATTAGATCCATTTCATGTTTATGCACACAACACATCGTTTTACTCACTTTGCACATCGGCAAACTTTACATTCAATAAAGGCGTGCATTTTTCGCTAATGTGGAGTATGTGCGTAACAGACTGAAACTATGGGTAGTTTTGCACCGCTGCAAACTACGGAAAGTGATCGGAGAGAAAACTAAGAGTAGTTTCATGAAGACTGACCAGGACTTTTGGTTCATACCACAGTGTGGGAAAAAAAAAGAAGAAGAAGCAAATGACAACAAAGAAGAACAAACAAGATAAAAATCAAGAGTGTAGAGCCCTGTGGAGATGTCATCCTTACTAACACTTTGAAGTGAAGCCTTACGGTACCCACAAACCTGAAATATTGAGACATTGTGAAAACAGAGGGAGTAACACCCCAATCCCAACGGGGCAACATACAATATTATATTGACTGCTACAGTGTTATTGACTGCTACAGCATCACATGTTCTAATCACTCTAGAATCAGGGGATATATTCTACCTGCTGGACCAAGTAGGGAAACACAGCAGATGAAATCATGAGTAACTCATAAAAAATGAGTTGAACACCCTTTCAGATGGCAGAAAAATCTCTTCTGTAATCATGACTATAATCTCTATAAGAAGAATCGTGATTGTAATCGAGATATTTCTTGCATCTGAAAACCAATTATTGTAATCAGATTCTAGACCTTGATTGACAAACGGAGGACAGGAACCTTATGAGATATCATCACAAGTCATTAAGATGATGAGACAGATTCTTTTTTTTTTTAATCATCTGAATAAGATTTTTTTTTTTGGAGAATTTGAGTTTCTGAAATGTGTGTAACTCCAAGCACAGCTACAATAATGATACACAAGGATGATTTACAGGAGAGATTTTTCAGTCGTCTGAAAGATCTCTCAAACTAACAATGTGACATCTCTACCCAATGGTTGGACTGTACGAGGTCATAGCAGACATCTGGGGTTGGAGAGCAAAGTCATGTACACATAATATATCAAGATACAGGCTGAAAGTAACATGTAACAATCTTTACAATTTGGCATACACAAACCAAGATGTGACTCTTTCACATTTTGTCGATCTAAAACGAGCATAAATGATGATCAAATCATGGCGAAATAAATATATAGTAGATATACTCAACATGGCCCAAAACTCTACTCTGTGATTGGTACAATGCAGTCACGTGACCTTTAATATATGCATGGCATTTGACCTTTATATGCATGACATTTGACCTCAGGGTCACTGAGAGACTTTGGAAGGCACATACACCAAAAGTCATTGAACATTTCATTGACCTGTCACAAACTCGTAATAGTAGTCCAGGTTAATACCTCACAAAGGACTATTCTCAGGACATGGTGAAGATGGCACATGGTTTTCACAATCTGCTGCATTCAGGTTTCAGCAAAAATTTGCCAAAGACCCCTTGCTGAGTTGCACAATATTGTAGAGGAAGTACAATAAAAATCTACAAGTTTTTATAAAAATAGATCATCTTTCCAGTGTACTGGCAGTGAAGATTACAAAAGGGAAAGAACGTGTCCATCATTTGGAAGAGAAGAAGAGTTGAAAGGATTCTCATCTTTGACACTTGAAACATGCTTGAGGCTGATAACACCTGTTGGAGTGTACAGTGTAAAGTGTAACACCAGATGTTTTGACACCATGCAGTCACTCCTGATAGGTTCTGCTCCATCACTGGACTCCAAATTGAGATCTCTTGATCCGGGACCAAGAACTCGAGACACGAGACTAGTTTCAGACTCAGCTTACAGTCAGAGTCCATGTGAACGCCATGGGGATTCATCTAACAGATTCATCAGAATTGAAGGAGTCTTGCTCGGTGTTTCTGCAACCTTCCAAGGCTGTTACACTGGTGTAGTACACTGTTTAATGCCATTAGAAGGTGAGTACATTGGTGTGGTACCCTGAGCAGTGTAGCTGCCTGGTGCAGCACACTGAACTGATACGCTATGCAGTGTAGTATTTGGAAAGTACACTGAAGTAGTACACTTTGCATTATAAACAAGCAGAGTACACTGGTGTAGTACCTTATGCTGTGTAGTCACTACACAGAGAGTACACTGATATGGCACACCATGCATGTAGGTGACTAGTCCAGTACACCGATTCATACACCAAGCCTAGTCTAACATGCCACCAGTGTACGCCATCATGCCATTCAGGGAGCCCCCCATAGCTCCCTGCACAGCCTGCATCGTCTCAGGTTGCATGATGGGAAGGCCCTGGTCGTGACGCCGATTCCTGACGACGCTTTCTGCCACCGGGCAGTGCTGCGGGGGGCAAGGCTCCGGTGTGTAGGTGAAGACACGCCCAGTGGGGTATATGATACCATCCTGACGGACCAGCATGATGTTGACTTGAGTGGGACGGTGGACGTACCTCCATTCTCCAACCAGTGCTGAGATATCTGGGACTACACACAGCAGACAGTCTGTGTTCCTACACAGAAAGAAATGAATGGGACTATACCTCACTGCAAGCTTGATGGGTTTCTAGATTCATTGACTGATTTCTGCCTTTCAGCTTGATTTCTTTCTATTAAATCATGCTGGTTTGCTAAGGCACACCATTTCTCCTCATATAGCCTCTCTATAACATAGCGATGCCACTTGGCTGCAACTGCCAATTTTTGGTAACTGCATGTTCCAAACAAATTTGATTAAATACCGTACTGTAAATACATAAAAGGCAACATGAACAAAAATATAGAATTGAATGGGAAATTTCTCTACACACTTTTAACCCTAAAAAGACTGGGCTATTTTGGTAGCTCGAAAGACTGGGGGGGGGGGCCTAAAGGGCCCCCCCTTAAGATCTCGGCCGTGGATCGCGCGTTCGCCGCGGAAATTTGCACAATGGTAGTGTGCGATGTAATCTACAAGATCGTATATTTAAATTTTACAAAATAGTCTTCTTTTATTTCATTTTGATTAATTATGCTAATTTATGCGAGAAATCAGACTCTGATCTAAATCAGTAAATAAAGCTCCAAAAGTGCTCATTTTTGGTCTAATTATTCTTTGTGGCATTCTTAGCAAATGTACTTAAAAAAAAATTTGGTATCAAAATTATTTCTTATTTATTTTATTGTTTTTTGAATTTCTTATGTATTTCTTTGTTTTTTCGACCTTTTGTTTTTGTTATTTTTTAAACAAAATTTGTGGCAGACACTTTTTGAAGCATAATACTCCTAAAACAAATTAATTTTAGCCATTGAGAGTAAAAATAAGCATATTTATATGAACCATGTGAAAAAACTCAATTTGCATTGACTTTGTACACAAAATCACATTTTTGAACCATTTTTGGCCTCACATGCATGTACAAAAAGTTATGTAACTTCAGAACCGTACCCCCGGGCGTCACAAATTTGGTGTCAAAATGTGCGGGAAACTCGAAAGAAAAAAGTCATAAAGCAGCGCGGCAAGAGCATGGCGCGTTGCAGAGTAATCGCGCGAAATGTCGAGGTTATTTCCCCTGCCTTTAGAAAGAGCCAAGTCAAGTGCTCTTTTATTATGTGAAAAAAAGTGAAAATATGTTAAATTTTCTTTATATTTTCTTTATACTGTTGTACGCATATGACTCACAAGCTGTAGTAGTCTCCTCATCCAGCGGTTCCAACACAAAAATTTTAAAAATTCATAACTTTTGCATCGATTGTCCAATTTTCCTCAAACTTTCACTGATGTGTTCTACTAACATTGTTGCATTTTCTCAATCCTTATGTTTATGAAGGTGAACTTGTCCTTTAAGAATAGCTTTGCGAAATACCACCCCCCCCCCCCCCCCCTTCAGATGGAATAAATTTGAGTTTCATTCGTTTGACATCTCATTTCTTCATTTCCAGCAAACCTTCCTTACCTGTACATAGTTTCTGCCTCCACACATCCAAACCAAACTTTGAGTTCTGGGGTGAGGTTTTCTCCTCTTAGCTCCAGCATGGCAACGTCTCCTCCACCATTCAGCTGTCAAGATGAGTCAAATAAAAACATCATGGTACTTTCCAGGAAACCATAAGGCTTGTAATATCTCTACTAGTTATGTAGAAAACATATTTATTTATCAAAAGACCTGTGGGATGCAGTAAATGCAAGTTAACTTGTTTTAATTCATAATACCCTCAACATCACTAATGCACCAAATCATGTCTAAATATGTGCCATATATGTTTTCTGACAATGTCTATACTATTTTCTTCAGATCTTTTGGAAACAACCACAAAAAATCTTCCAAACCAAAGTTCTGTCAATTACATCATTTGTTAATCACTGCCAAAGTACTGATATCTATGACAAAATACAATATAATGCACCTTCCTTAGCCAGACTGACCATAACCTTGGTATTTCTGTTTAATAATAAGATTAACATAAAACATTGCACTAAATGATTGGTTTTCATCAAAGTGAGAATGATGTCCATTGAGGTAAGGTAAGGTAATTCTCCAAAGTTAAGAATAATGTCCCTCAAGATAAGATTAGTCTCGATCAAGGTAAGACTGGTATTTATTAAATTCATATTGTTATTGAGGAAAAAAAATATGTCTTTCAAGGTAAGGTTGGAATTCTTCAAAGTAAGACTAATGTCCCTCAGGATAAGGTTAGCATTCATGAAGGTTAAGTTGGTATTCATCAAGGTAAAGATGGTATTCATCAAGGTCAAAATGATGTCCACAGTAATGTTTGTAACCATCAAGTATGTCTGCAGAATTTTTTGAGTCACTCATTCTGTGCCAGAGAAGGAATGTTAGTCTTTTATATGTGAACTTGAATAACCTGAAAGCCATGTTTGGTGTTTGGTGTTAAGATAAGAGAAACTCACATGGAGATCAGAGACGAGTGGTACGGGAGTGACCGGAGACTTGACTGGTCCCATGCCTTCATAAAACTTGTAATTAGTTCGGTCTGTATTTATGAGTGAACTTGTATATTACCTGAAAGCCAGGTTTGGTGTTTGGTGTTTGGTGTTTGATGTTAACAAAAAAGAAACTCACATGGAGATCAGAGACGAGTGGTACGGGAGTGACGGGAGACTTCACTGGTCCCATGCCTTCATAAAACTTGTACTCAGCTCGGTCTGCATTTATGAGTGAACTTGTATATTACCTGAAAGCCAGGTTTGGTGTTTGGTGTTTGGTGTTTGGTGTTTGATGTTAACAAAAAAGAAACTCACATGGAGATCAGAGACGAGTGATACGGGAGTGACCGGAGACTTGACTGGTCCCATGCCTTCATAAAACTTGTACTCAGCTCGGTCTGCATTTATGAGTGAACTTGTATATTACCTGAAAGCCAGGTTTGGTGTTTGGTGTTTGGTGTTTGGTGTTTGATGTTAACAAAAAAGAAACTCACATGGAGATCAGAGACGAGTGGTACGGGAGTGACCGGAGACTTGACTGGTCCCATGCCTTCATAAAACTTGTACTCAGCTCGGTCTGCATTTATGAGTGAACTTGTATATTACCTGAAAGCCAGGCTTGGTGTTTGGTGTTTGGTGTTTGGTGTTTGGTGTTTGATGTTAACAAAAAAGAAACTCACATGGAGATCAGAGACGAGTGGTACGGGAGTGACCGGAGACTTGACTGGTCCCATGCCTTCATAAAACTTGTACTCAGCTCGGTCTGTACTAATGATTGTCCAAGAGGCACCGTCGTTGATGATTTCTTTCTTGGCGTCTTTTGGGGAAGGTGTAGCCTGTGTCAACATAAACACATTAGGTGTCATGTGTTACTTGGAGGTTTGCATGGTGAAGTAAATGAGGGAGAGAGTGCATTGCAAACTGTCATTACCTACAATACATCCTCAGTATAACAAGAAACTCACATCAAATTTAGAATGGCACTTCTATAACACTATGCAACCTGCACTTCCAGTAATAGTTACACAGTGTTTACCTATCCTAGACTCTAGTAAGAGTTACACTGTGTTATCTGCCTTAGACTCCAGTGATAGTTACACCAAGTCACCTGTTCTACACTCCAGTATCAAGAGTTACACTGCATCGCCTGTGCTAGACTCCAGTAGTAGTTACACCATATCATGTCTTAGACTCCCAGTAATAGTTACACTGTGTCACCTATCCTAGACTCCAATAATAGTTACACCGTGTCATCTATGCTATACTCCAGTATTAGAGTTACACTGTGTCACCTGTCCTAGACTCCAGTAAGAGTTCCACCGTGTTATCTACCCTAGACTCGTGTAAGAGTTAACCGTGTCATCTATCCTAGACTCCAGTAAGAGTTACACCATGTCATCCATCCTAGACTCCAGTAATAGTTACACCGTGTCACCTATCCCAGATTCCAGTAAGAGTTACACCATGTCATCTGTCTCAGACTCTAGTTACACCGTGTGTCACACGGCTCACCTGAAACTGAATGATCCTCTCCTGTGAGAGACATAGGTACATCTTGTCGGTGTCTTTCATGTAGAAGGCACATTTGTGGAGTTGAGAGACAGGATCGTCGGCATCTAACAATGCCATCTGTTTGTCTACCTTACGGATGATCTGAATCGAAGAAGAGAAAATGGGGGAGAAAATTGAAATATTGAATGAATCAATGACTGCTCTAACAAATCTACCGATTTGAGAAAAACAAAGAACTAAAGCACTATTTTTTTTTTTTGTATTTATTTATTTACCAGTTGTGGGATGGAGCCCTTTCAGCAAATTGCTGTTTTTTCGAAGGGGTCCTATCAGTGTTCTTAAGATGTGGAAGAGTGTAACACAGCCAAGTCATCAAGTAGTCTGCGACAAATTTGTTCAAAACAGGTAAGAACTATTAAAAAAGAGATATCAGACAGCAAGGAAAATCTCTCACAATTTGTCACACACTGTATTTTGGAGTATGTTTCACACTTCCACATTCAATCTTTGTGAATTTTGCAAGTCGAGTATTTTTGTGAAATCAACAAGTTAGGAAAACTTTATACGGCACAAAAAGTCTTCACTGAAATAAAACACTCAGCTTAAACACATCTCCTTAAAAAAAAAAAAAAAATCATGCAAACAACTGAATCCAATATTTTGTTCCAAAGGCTGGTTAGCCTCATAAGAATCCGTCTAAGATTGCTGACGCTAGCAAGAAGTAGGCTGGTAGGACAAGCTCTCCAAAGGTTAAAGCTCTGACATAATCTGACCTAGGTCAAAGGTCACAAATAAACTCCAAAGAAATGACTCGTCCAATGTTAAAGTTCTGACACAATCTGACCTAGGTTAAAGGTAACAAATAAACTTCAGCAAAGTGTTGTATTAAAGGTTAAAGTTCTGACACAATCTGACCTAGGTCAAAGGTCACTTACCAGTCTAGGGAGGGCCATGCCAGTAATGGTGTCCACAAGTTTGATGGTGGAGCCGTAGTGGATGTAACCTTCACGGACAGTGAACTCTTCACTCTCTGACTCATCATCATCCACTGGAAGAGAAATCACACAAACATGGCTTTCATTATCTCCATCATTTAAAGGACAAGTCCGCCTTCATATACATAAGGATTGAGAGAATGCAGTAGTATTAGTAGAACACATCAGTGAAAGTTTGAGGAAAATTGGACAATCCGTTCAAAAGTTATGAATATTTTAAGCATCTGTCACTGCTGGAAGAGAAGACTACCACAGTGTATGATGTCACATGCGTACAACTATAAAAGGAAAATAAAAAGAGAATTTCACAAAACTTTACTTTTTGAATAAAATGCACATTTCTTCGACTTGCTACTGACGTATGTTAAGGGTAATATTATTCCCCCTGCCTTTTGAAAGAGAGAAGTCAGGTGTTCTTTTGTTATGTGAGAAAAATGGAAATATGTTTAATTTTCTTTATTCTTTCTTTATATCGTTGTACTCATGTGACATCACAAACTATAGTAGTCTTTTCATCCAGCCGTGACTGAGCAGAAACTTTAAAAATTCATAACTTTTTAACGGATTGTCCGATTTTGCTCAAACTCTCACCGATGTGTTCTACTAATATTGCTGCATTCACTCAACCCACATGTCTTTGAAGGTGAACTTGTCCTTTAAGCTTATCATGACTCAAGAAGTATTAAACTCCCCTAACACATGGCTGTCAGTCACACTCAACTTAGTGCATTTAAACAGTTCCAAAGTTAAACTTGCGCATCCAGTTCTCACAGATCCACTCTGTCCTGTGCATCATTTATATACTGTATGACATATTTCTGGTTCAGATGCAAGTATCTTCACTTTGTCTCCCTCTACAAATTAAATTTGTTAAGATCGCAACTGTTGATCTGTAAATTAACAAACATGTCGGAAAAAAGGAATCAGTGGGACTCGAACCTGTCATCTACTGCTTTCCGGGCAGTGACACTACCACCAGGCTCTCCCTGGTTGCCGGCAGTGACACGATGAACATGGAACAAATACCCAAGCTCCGAAATTCCGACATTGTTGTGTTAAGTAGTCCAAGGCGGACAAGGCATATTAAATGAAAGAAAGATATTATTCAGAGGGGTGTAGGTTCAGATGCAAGTTTCTTCACTTTGTCTCCCTCTACAAATTAAATTTGTTAAGATCGCAATCGCTGATCTGTAAATTAACAAACATGTCGGAAAAAAGGAACCAGTGGGACTCGAACCTGTCTTTCCATATATGCGGGAGACTTCAATGAAAAAAGTCATGAAACTCCGCGGCAAAATCTTTACGCATTGCCGAATTGTGGCGCGATATGTCGAGGGGGAGGTCAATTTGACTAGTGAGGAATTAAAATCATTAGACTATAGAGAGATGAGGACTTGGAAAGACTTTAACTGCAATTATTCAACTTATGTGAAGTTGAATTAAGCAAAGTTGATTGTAGTTTTGATCATGTCCCTCAAAGCAGTCAATATTCGTAATTTTACTGTATGATATTGTACCAAACAAATTGTTAAACACAATACATGTATGTCAAATGTATACTTCGTAAGATGTATTGCCATTGCTTGATGGAAATAAAGTATAACAGAATTGAAATGAACTGAAATGAATCAAAATGATCTAAAAAAGAACTGTATTACATGGAACTGAATTGAATCTAAATGAATTGAATTGAAATGATTTAAATAGAAATAAGTTGAAATAATTGGAATTAAAGTGAAAAGACTTGAACTCACAGAGATGAATGGTGAAGGCTCCCCACTGCTGTGAACTTGCTCTGAAGTTATTATCTTCCACATGGAGGTAGCGAGTACTCACTGTCTGGGATCGTAGTCTGTTAAACAGCGCCACCGTTGATCCAGACTGGATGCACACTGGTCATATCACACAAGGGATTCAGTTTTGGGAAGAGGAGAATATAAAGACTGAAATCAAAAAGTGGCTGAAATAATCCATAAAATGATTCTCCATGGAAAGGGAGACACCTGGGTTCTGTTACATAAACTATAGTAACTTTACTATTAATTGTAACTCTGCAATCAATGATAACTACCATACACATAGCAACACTATTCTATTGCCAAATAAAGTCAAGAAATCACTGATGGTTTGAAATGCGTTGATACGTTTGTTAACATTAATTGTAAAAGTAGCACAGTTTTGTGCATGGAACCCTGACAAGTCAAGAAAGTAGCACAGAAAAGTTGCTAAATGTGGTAGTAACTACGTGTAGTTTGAGAAGATGAGAGTTGGTCTTCAGGTCCCTATGCATAGTTGTGTACACAATGATAAAAAAAAAAATGTATGATGTAATATCATGACAATTCTAACATCATTCTTAATATGTATAATATTACAAGGCACATTCTGAAGTCAATCCTAATATGTCAATCAATGAACATGCCAAATTACTAGGCAACAGTCCATTTGTGTACATTTAAAGGAATGTCAAATTCAGATCATGGCATTATAATATTTTTCATTTGTTGATGTGATTTCATCTTGATGAAGATCTCAAACTACTGTATACACCATAGATTTAGCGAGTCTAAATCTTTGTGAATTGGGACTTCCCAACGATTTTGGAAGTGTTTATATTCGCGATCGTTGAGAAATGTATACGTCTGCGTCACATTCTTATCGGGATCAGAGTCATTGTTTTTGCATGTCTTTAATTTCCTGAAAAGCACTTGACTCACCAACTTCACAAAAAAATAAAACCCTTGCGAAATATTTGGCGTATAAAGCATGGCTTTGAGAGACAAACTTACAGTCTGCATTCTTAAGGGATTGCTTCTTCTTGGAAGGCTTAGAAATGACTTTGATCCTCTTGCTGTTGAAGACTCCGATGTCGTCTCCATTCCCATAGAACATTTTGACAGTGAGGAAGAAGTGTTTCCTTTTGTCCGAGTCTGAAATGTACAGCGTCTTGGCTGCACAGTAGTCCTGATGGGAAAATCAAAAATAGAATAGAAATAGAATTACAGCCAAAATGTCAAGATGGACTGGTTCATTTCATTTCACTTCATTTTATTTCCACATTAAAAACAACAATCATTACAGTTTCAAGTCATAGTATAAACTATAGAACACAAATGGTATACAATCAAAACAGCCTGAAGAAAGAAAAGAGTAAAGAGTAAAAAGTAAAATACTGGCAGAATATACAAAATTATGTCCTGTCTGAAGCCTAACGGTTGCTATTCAGACAGCTGTTTTCTCAAAGAAGAAAAGAAAGTTATAAATCTTTATGACGTGAAATGTAAACTTCAATCAAAATCACACCTCTCTTCTTTCACTGTTTTTTCTTATCTTCCCTTTCATCAACTGGGCATTTTGTTATTAATTGTTCAATAGAATGAAGAAGAAGACCTTCAGAGCATCATTTTAACCTGTTGAGGATGAACTGATTTTGCTACAACACATATTTTCCATAGACACCTGCCTTAGTATAAACAGGATTAGTCTTCAACAGGTTAAGAGAGATATTCCTGACCAATGATTCTTGAAAACCTTTAATCTCCACATTTTTTGTTCCCTACGAAATGTTGGTTGCGTGATTTTGTGTACAGTACATGTACATACTACTGTGCCTTGGACACAACACCCTTCAATTACCCTTCTAAATCCTTCTGCACAAAACCCCGATCTACACACAAGCAACACCCTTCTACACACAACACCCATCTACATACAACATCTTTCTAAATGTACACGACACCCTTGAATACACAAAATACACTTATACACACAACACTCCTCTACACATATCCTTCTACACACAACACCCTTCTTTACACCAATACTCAACTACACCAAACATCCATGTCCTCACCTTGCCCTCCAGGTTGAGTTGCTGGATATCTTGGTCACCGTTTCCAATTCTTCTAAAAACAACACCCTTCTACACACAACACTCTCTTACACCAGACACTCATCTACACCAAACACCGATATCCTCATCTTGCCCTCCAGGTTGAGTTGCTGGATATCTTGGTCACTGTTTCCTATTCTTCTACAAACAACACCCTTCTACACACAACACTCTTACACCAGACACTCACCTACACCAAACACTCATCTACACCAAACACCAATGCTCTCACCTTGCCCTCCAGGTTGAGTTGCTGCATATCTTGGTCACTGTTTCCTATTCTTCGACAAACAACACCCTTTTACACACAAAACTCTTACATCAGACACTCATCTACACCAGACACTCATCTACATCAAACACTCATCTAAACCAAACACCGATGTCCTCACCTTGCCCTCCAGGTTGAGTTGCTGCATATCTTGGTCACTGTTTCCTATTCCCATGAAGGCACACACTTGGCTACCAGCCTCCGTCTCTCCATCCTTTAACACCTGTTCCCTCTTCCTCTTCCAGCCTGGGTCCAGTAGGTAAATGCATGGTGGAGGACAGAAAAACCTGCAGAAAATCAAACAACAAACATGTGAGGAAACACTTTGTGATGTACTGTAAAACGAGGAATTTTCGCGTGCATTTTAATTTCGCGAATTTCGCGAGCGCCAAGGTTCGTGAAATTAAAATGCACGCGAAAGTTCTTGTGTACACTATATGCATTGAATGCCAATGGCAGTTCGCGAAAATTTCATGCCGCAAAAAAGGCCGTCGGCTCCAATTCGCGAAAAATTCATGCCGCGAATATATCATGTTTTACAGTACATTCAATTCCCAATAGGCTTTAGAATCTCTGCAATCTGATTGGTCTGTTGTCATGCAGTGATTTTTACTGATCCACACTGAGTCATGCGTCTAGTAAAATCCAAATGCATGGCCATGCGTCTGGTAAAATCAGAACGTGGGTTTAAACAGTTCCAAAATTAAACTTGTGCAACCAATTCTCACTGATCCACTCTGTCCTGTGCATCATTTGTATATTATAACAAAGACCTTGGGACCAGGGCCCCATTTCATAAAAGATATAAGGATAGAACTCTTACTGTACAGCAGCTTCAAATATAACAGCCAATCTGGATTCTTGTCATTACCATCATGACAACTGCCCTTTTGTATACAGCAAAGAGTTGCTTTCATATCACCTCAGGACCAGCAGTCTTCTTCCCTTACATCATAATTTTGTTACAACTAGAGTGTAGAGGGGATTTTGTACAGTAGGAAGAATTTAGTGATGATGATTCTGGGATCAGAATTTTTACTTTGTTGAAACAAAATTTTGTTACAACCGTATTTGTTGTATCTGGATCGCCCTGTTTAAACCAACTGACTGACTTCTCAATCACATGACCAAAATACTGTTAGAATATTTCTTGAACTATTTACAGTGTAGATATTCATCTAAATGACAGAATGTATCAGTGAGGTGATTAGACAAACAGGAGGCTGATGCGGCAGAAATTGTTGAAATTTGTTACATCAGTACATTATTTTCCTTGTTTGTGAGATACAATATCACTTTTTTAAGTCCCAAAGATGCAGGCCAAGCCTGATACAACAAACATCCACAAAACAATATTTTATTACTGCAAGAAGATCTAACCCAATTCATTACAAGAAGAACATTTTCATTAACCAGATAATCTCATTACAACAGGGCTCCAACACATGGCTAGTGAAGACCCCCTAGTAGAGCAGTGGCAACACTGAAGAGGCGATAATAGGTAAAGGAATCCTTATTATCATTATCATTATTAATATCTCGTGATAACAGAGTTCTCTTGTTTTACTTTTTGGGCAAAGTGATAATTCACTCTCAGACAAAGGACTTTAAGAAGTCAACTACTACAAGAGATGACGGATTCTCACCTAAAACTGTGCTAAGGGAACTCACCATGGACCAAAGAATCAAGGTATTTTGGCAAAAGCTATCAATCCAATTGCCATAAGAGTTGCCTGCCCTTCTGGGATAATCTCATTATGGATATTGGCACCTTTTAAAGGTTCATAGCAGGGTACTACAATGAAATAACTATGATGAGCACTTTGATAATACTCATTAGAATTTACAATGTCAACTTACCGTTTTTCATTCCCATATGATTTTTGAGCTACTTTGGCATGTTGAACAACGACTGTCTGGTGACAACGGTCCTCTAAGTATTTTTGCATGGCTTCTTTGGTTAACCTCTGACCTCTGAGTTGGGAAGAGAAAGAAACAAGTCCAGATGAATGACACAAAAATAACATAAGCACAGCTTCAGATTAAAGCAATCGTAGATTACAGCAATGAGAGGTAAAGTATAGGAAATACCTGAAAATTTCCTTGTTTGAATTTTGCATGTACAATACCCCATAAGAAAGTCTGTTCTTGATAATGTTCATGCAAACTTTATAGAACCCCTCAAAAGAAATTCACTGTGAAAGATTTCAAAGAAACCTTATGCCATGGATCGAGTCATAAAATACGAAGTAAGTCAAGCTATATCATTCAGAAATACCCGGTATGTTTTTTTTCCCCTTTTTTTTCTTTTGCAGAATTTTGAATATTCTTCTGATTTCTACCCTACAAAAAAAGAAAAGAAAAAAAAAAGGAGTGTAATGCAGCTAACTAGAGTTTGTCATGCTTCTGAGAAATTTGACGTTATCACTGAGGGCAAAATTAGAAATAAAAACTTTCTTTGTATTATGAGTACACCAACCAATCTATATCACGAAGGAAGCATGAGGAATTATGTGGGACTGAGGAATCATATTCTGAAGGTATCACTTAAAATAAACCTGTGGGACTGAGGAATTACGTTGTGAAGCCATCAATCTAAATGAATGGTGGGACTGAAATGTGTGACTCTGAAGCCATCAATCTAAACGAATGGGTGGGACTGAGGAGTTTGACTGTGAAGTCATCAATCTAAATGAATGTGTGGGACTGAAGAGTTTGACTGTGAAGCACACACACAAACCTTGCCGGAAGGTCTTCAGGATGCATAGCATTGCCTCCCACGTGAGAGGGAGAAGAGCTGGGAGTAGGGCTCGGAGGACTTCGCACTGAAGTGGCTCCATTGTTACCATGGTGAGGGCTGGCCGTTGTCCTGGAAACCATACCAAGTGATTGTGAATGTGACGAGATGCTTGGTGAATCTGGACATGAAGAGAGACAAATACACATCAGGATTGAATGGTATTTGCAACGCAATGAAGAAAAAGCGTATCAATTATTCATGAAAATACTGTAGAATACTTTTGTGAGAGGCAAAGAAGGAGAGAAAACATTTTTTTTAAAATAACTAACAAGAGTGGTACAAGTGTATGACTGCAATTTTCAGTCTAACATCAAAGGCAGCCCCCTTTTTTTCAAATATTCATGATATAACGTCATAAGAACAATGTTTATCCTCTTCCATTACATTTGATAAGTTTACTGATCACGATTATTGACAACGATGATTTTGTGACGTCACTGCAGAACAAAATGATAATCTAAAAAGAATTCCTCAAATTCTAATTTTTGAAGCATAATGAAAGATCAACTGACTTTTAATGTGTACCGGTATATCTTTCAGAGAGCAAGCCTGAAGAAGAAAGCTACCCGTAACATAAATGTGTTGTATGTCAGTAAGAAGTCAGAGAAATTTGTACTTTTCACAAGAAATGAAATATTGTGGAACACTCAATACTTTTTTTTCCTGCAGTGGTGTCACACACTGCTGTAGTCATCTCATCCACCAATGGCTGAACAAAACTTTGAAAATCCATGTTGGAACAAATTGTCTGATTTTTTCTCAAAATTCACTGATGTGTTTCGCTACAGTAATGTTGCCACATTCACTCAGTTCACATCAATTTGAGGAAATTTCCCTTTTAAATCAGGTTCCATCTCATATACTTTGTATCTTCCTGAACAACAAAACAATATAAAATGTTATGTGAAGGGATCTGTGGATTTACAGTTTGTAACATCCATGTCAACATGACCAGCTGAATTGATTTGCGGGCAAAGAGAGTCAAGTTACTATAGGAGACTCTATATGTCCGAGAAAAAGTCTACAATTTGATGTACAAGTACAGAAACTATACAAACATCAAAATCAAGGTCAACATCTTTATTATTGGTCTTCCACAAGCTTTACAGTGTCTTCTGTCTACCTTCAGTGCACAAAATGTACCTGGGGGTAAAACATGCATGAAGGAAGCACAAGAAACCCACCGTTTTTCTCTAAAAGGGCAGTAATAATACAACTGTACATGTACACGGTACACACAATATGTATAAATGCACCCTTTAACACGGAATTATTGGATTACAGCGTAACAAAGACCTTTACCAAATTATTATAAAATTAGTCATTATTATTTTTTCCCCTATCAGATCTGAGGGAAGCCAGTGTGGAAAGCTAAACATGAGTCAAATGGAGGCAGGCTAATATGTGACTAGAGTATGAAGAGATTGAGGCCTGGTTTAACACACAGGTCTATGGTGGGAAAATATCACTGGCTCACTGCTGTGGAGCCACTAATGATCATTTCAGCTAGTCTCACATATCAGACTTTTTGTCCATTGTACTACAATTGTACCTTGCAGGATAGTTGCATTCAGTATGACTATACCCTGTATGCTCAGGACTCTAGATCTACCACCTACAATTTGTACGTTCATGTACAAAGTACATTGTATGTTTGATACTGAAAATGTTCAATGTCCGTTGTTCTGAGATTCTTGTCGATTCAACAACAATGATTAAACAGTGGTACTGTAGTACACAGTGATCTGAGAACTTTAAATATTTTCTGCATACATGTAGATGCACAAAGGATCCTGTCAAAGTGATAACTCGTGTATAATTCAGAGAGCTCTACAACTGATGACCAACTCTGACTAGATGCTGGGACATACTATACTTTGTACATCAAAAATGTAGACAGGGAAAGAATTTTAATCAAATTTAGGAGTTGTATTGTACTTGTCTCAACTAGGCTTTACAAGAGAAGTCATGCAGTACACTTTTTAGGCTTATCTCGCTCTCCTATATTATTCTTATGAACTTCAAACAAGTAGCTGCTTTTTTTCTCTTTAATGTCACTAGTTGGGTGAAGAAATTGCGAGAGATGCACACAAAAGGTACAGTAGGTGAGTATTGTTGAGGGATTTGATATTTGGATCAGATCTTCAATGTATAAAAATAAGAGTGTAAAGATTGGTGTAAGGTGTAAGGTGTAAGGTCCACAAGGACAGATGGAAAGGGATTGGAAGTAGTGTACAGTGTACAGTGTACACTTGTAAGTTTGGGTAGTGATGGTGGTGGTGTACATGTAGGACACAAGTGGGATTGGAGTGATGTGGTATTGGTGTATGATAACAAGTGGGATTTGCCAGGGCTGGGAGTAGCAGTAGAATTGGTGTGGTGTGGTGCTGGTGTAGGACAGCTCCTACGTATGTAGGTGAAACTGGTGTTGGTGAAGTGTAGAGTGGGATTGGTTTTGGGTGGTGTTGGTGTAAGATAGAGGTACAGAATTGGTGTGGATGTACTGAGTGTCTAGGAATTGGTTTGGGTTTGGAATATCTGTGGTAATGAGGCAGGTTAGGATTCAGTATGAAGCAGTGAGACTGATGGATTGCTATGGACATAAGGTAAGGTGTACAGTTGTAGTAATGGGTGTATTCACACCGTGGAGAGATACAAAAATTGTAGGTGTAGTAATACGGTTACAGCTTGTTATTCCGAAGGTTCATTATTCTGAAGGCTCTTTTAGTCCGAAGATTCGTTATTCAGAAGGATTGTTTTTCCGAATTTCGTTTTCGGATGAACGAATCTTCGGAATAATGGACCTTCGGAATGATGCCACAAATGTTCGGATTAACGAACCCTTTTTCATTTTCGGATTAACGAACCTCTAGGTATAGGGAATCTGTGTGTTTTGGATTAACGACCCTTCGGAATAACGAACCTTCGGAATAGCGAACCTTCGGAATAACGAAAAGCACCCAGTAATACTGTATACATGTACATGTAGTTGTACAAGTACAAGTTGCAGTAATGGGTGTAGGGTAGTGATGGTTTATTAAAAAGGGATGGAATGTGTGTATGATCAATTCATGCAAAATGAGTACCGTACAGTATGGGATGCATGCTATCACAAATATCACAGAAAACTGGACTTTGTTAATAAATTTTTTATGAATTGATATCATCTATTTCAAAAGACAGAATTTAAGCAAAAATAAGATCATGATCTATCTATAAGCAGGTAAATTTTACTGGAACTTGTTCTTTCTTTGGTACCGTAGTGAATTATGTTTCCTTCTATTTTCCATTAAATCTAGCATCTAAAAGTGAAGGACATTTACATACGTAAAAAGAAAACTTTATTCTATATAAATTTCATTCTAGAATGTAGTTGACCATCTTGACATACCTGAGACAATATTGTATGCACATGTACATTGTACAGTACTTGTTAAATGTCTAGAGAACTTTTAGCTACACTGTATCTATCAGAGTTTATATCATAATAAAAGGGAAGAGCTCACTTATACAAGCATTATTCAATGTACAGTGTATTATAAGGAAAAATATTCTCACTGTACAAAACAAGAAAACAAAAGGATAGTGGTATTAGGCATTATTTCATTTCATAGACTTATGACATTCAAGTGGAAATAAGATTTACTGGTTTGATTTCTGAACCAGATTCATGAGCAAAAACTACTGTACTTTGAACATGAATTACTCTGAAGTTCAGAAACCTACAAGTTCATGTGATGATATCAAGGTTGTGCTACTAAAGATACAGTGATTTCTGCAGATGAATTCTCTTCACAACCTCTCATTCTATTATTGCCCATGATGGTAGCACCTTGAAATTTCATACTCTTGAGCTTTCTTTCAAATCTATTCATATTTTAATTGGACTTGTGGTCTTTGCCAATAAACTCCTTTCAAAGACTGTATCAAATTATCTCTCATAATTTATCACCCATCATAATCATGCCATAATTTTTAAACACAAGCACTTCATGAAACTACTGTGTACCATGTCTTGATATGGTAAGAATGGAGAAGGCTCTGCCCCCTTCCTTAAAGACATAATTTATCATTTGCAGATGAAACAAGAACCAAGCATTACTGCTTAAAAATAGTTCTAAGATGTGAGTTGGGGATAGAAAGAACCAAGATGTAAAAATTTGATTCAGTATAGCTCGTGTTAAAGTATACACGTTACATACAAAATGGGAACAAACCATCTACAGTTATAGTTTAATGAGAAAAATGGTGATATACTTGGGCTTTATTGCAAAAATTTTATATGGTACATGTAGGATGTTTTGTGATACAATTGACCTACACATATGTATCAAAAGTGATATCTTCAACATTTTTAAAATCACTGTTCCCTAACGTAAACGGGACGCTTCGTAACCCATTGAGGACGGTTTGACTTTGCTACAACACGCATTTCCCATCTCTCAATGCTTGCCCTCACTCGGGCCTCATCCTCAACGGGTTAAAAGAAGAGCATTGAAAAGTATGGTCCACATCTCTGTGCAAACTGTGATTCTCAGAATACAAAGGTAGTCTTTTCCAGACTAAACCTGTCAGACTGTTAAATCACATACCTGGTTCCTCCGTACCCATAGCTCTCACTATGATAGCATCAAAAGTGGGATCCAATCACGGTGCTAAGCCAAACTTCCCACGGTGTACGTTTCCCATTCACCCTAGGCACCTTACATGACCTACTTTCTATGTTGCACAAGACACAGGTACATTGATACATTGATACATTGTACACACCTTCCTTCTTGCCTGCCACTACAGATCTCATTTCAGTATGAAAATCACTCACTCCAACTTTCACTGCGATAAGAACTGACCAATTCATACTCCCTGTGAAAAGTTTTCATCAGAATTCCCAGCCAATATAAAGCTGTAGATGTGTGGTTTTTGTTGTTGCTGTACTTAACTAAAAAACCATCTTATACAGTTATCATGAAACTTACATTCCACAACAAGGCAAAAGAAAATAGGGTGAGAAATGGGGTGAAATAAACTATTTAAGACTGTATAAGACCTTGAGAAAGAAACTTAACTTTATGGCATGAAGAGATAACAAAGCAGGGGTGGATCCAAGAATTTCGATAAAGGCAGGCGCCTTTACAAAATTAAAGGGGGAGGGGGCGCATGAGCCCCCCTTTTTTCTTTTTCTTTTGTTTTGTCTAAATAAAAAAAAAAAAAGAGGGGGCATACTCCTGGTACGCCCCTCTCTGGATGTGCTAAGTACTGCGAAACATCTGTTGGGAAGATTTATACATTATTCAGATTGTTTACATTTGATGGTAAAAACTGTTAGATTGTTGGGATACAATGCATTATATGCAGTAGGGTGGGGATAAAGTGATACTAGTACTATGGTAGGGTGGGGATAAAGTACTACCACAGTAGGGTGGGGATAAAGTAATACCACAGTAGGGTGGGGATAAAGTACTACCACAGTAGGGTGGGAATAAAGTACTACCACAGTAGGGTGGGGATAAAGTACTACCACAGTAGGGTGGGGATAAAGTACTACCACAGTAGGGTGGGAATAAAGTACTACCACAGTAGGGTGGGGATAAAGTACTACCACAGTAGGGTGGGGATAAAGTACTACCACAGTAGGGTGGGGATAAAGTAGTACCACAGTAGGGTGGGGATAAAGTACTATACCACAGTAGGGTGGGGATAAAGTACTACCACAGTAGGGTGGGGATAAAGTACTACCACAGTAGGGTGGGGATAAAGTACTACCACAGTAGGGTGGGGATAAAGTACTACCACAGTAGGGTGGGGATAAAGTGATACCACAGTAGGGTGGGGATAAAGTACTACCACAGTAGGGTGGGAATAAAGTACTACCACAGTAGGGTGGGGATAAAGTACTACCACAGTAGGGTGGGGATAAAGTACTACCACAGTAGGGTGGGGATAAAGTACTACCACAGTAGGGTGGGAATAAAGTACTACCACAGTAGGGTGGGGATAAAGTACTACCACAGTAGGGTGGGGATAAAGTACTACCACAGTAGGGTGGGGATAAAGTACTACCACAGTAGGGTGGGGATAAAGTACTACCACAGTATGGTGGGGATAAAGTACTACCACAGTAGGGTGGGGATAAAGTACTACCACAGTAGGGTGGGGATAAAGTACTACCACAGTAGGGTGGGGATAAAGTACTACCACAGTAGGGTGGGGATAAAGTGATACTAGTACTATGGTAGGGTGGGGATAAAGTGATACCACAGTAGGGTGGGGATAAAGTACTACCACAGTAGGGTGGGGATAAAGTACTACCACAGTAGGGTGGGGATAAAGTGATACCACAGTAGGGTGGGGATAAAGTGATACCACAGTAGGGTGGGGATAAAGTACTACCACAGTAGGGTGGGGATAAAGTGATACCACAGTAGGGTGGGGATAAAGTACTACCACAGTAGGGTGGGGTTAAAGTACTACCACAGTAGGGTGGGGATAAAGTGATACCACAGTAGGGTGGGGATAAAGTACTACCACAGTAGGGTGGGGATAAAGTACTACCACAGTAGGGTGGGGATAAAGTACTACCACAGTAGGGTGGGGATAAAGTACTACCACAGTAGGGTGGGGATAAAGTACTACCACAGTAGGGTGGGGATAAAGTGATACCACAGTAGGGTGGGGATAAAGTACTACCACAGTAGGGTGGGGATAAAGTGATACTAGTACTATGGTAGGGTGGGGATAAAGTGATACTAGTACTATGGTAGGGTGGGGATAAAGTACTACCACAGTAGGGTGGGGATAAAGTACTACCACAGTAGGGTGGGGATAAAGTACTACCACAGTAGGGTGGGGATAAAGTACTACCACAGTAGGGTGGGGATAAAGTACTACCACAGTAGGGTGGGGATAAAGTACTACCACAGTAGGGTGGGGATAAAGTACTACCACAGTAGGGTGGGGATAAAGTACTACCACAGTAGGGTGGGGATAAAGTACTACCACAGTAGGGTGGGGATAAAGTACTACCACAGTAGGGTGGGGATAAAGTACTACCACAGTAGGGTGGGGATAAAGTACTACCACAGTAGGGTGGGGATAAAGTACTACCACAGTAGGGTGGGGATAAAGTACTACCACAGTAGGGTGGGGATAAAGTACTACCACAGTAGGGTGGGGATAAAGTGATACTAGTACTATGGTAGGGTGGGGATAAAAAAGTGATACCACAGTACAGCGTGGGACAAAGTGAAACCATTGTAGCTAGGGTGGGGCAAAGTGATTATATACTATGGTGGGGCAAGGCACTACTGATACATCAGTATGGCTCGGATAAAGTGATAGGGCCTACCACAGGCCGATGGGGCAAAGTGGCCCCACAGTAGTGATCAATATACCCTGGTATGGTGGGGCGAATTATATCACAGTAACATAGCGGGCAAAGTGATACTGTGTACCATAGTGAGATAGGGAAAGTGATACCACAGTAGGGTGGGGCTAAAGAGTAGGGTGGGGCTAAAAAGTAAGGTGGGGCTAAAGAGTAGGGTGGGGCTAAAAAGTAAGGTGGGGCTAAAGAGTAGGGTGGGGCTAAAAAGTAAGGTGGGGCTAAAGAGTACATGTAGGGTGGGGCTAAAGAGTAGGGTGGGGCTAAAGAGTAGGGTGGGGCTAAAGAGTAGGGTGGGGCTAAAGAGTAGGGTGGGGCTAAAGAGTAAGGTGGGGCTAAAGAGTAGGGTGGGGTTAAAAAAGTAAGGTGGGGCTAAAGAGTAGGGTGGGGCTAAAGAGTAGGGTGGGGCTAAAGAGTAGGGTGGGGCTAAAGAGTAGGGTGGGGCTAAAGAGTAGGGTGGGGCTAAAAAGTAAGGTGGGCTAAAGAGTAGGGTGGGGCTAAAAAGTAAGGTGGGGCTAAAGAGTAGGGTGGGGCTAAAGAGTAGGGTGGGGCTAAAGAGTAGGGTGGGGCTAAAGAGTAGGGTGGGGCTAAAGAGTAGGGTGGGGCTAAAGAGTAAGGTGGGGCTAAAGCAAATATCGATGAGGAGTGGGACAAGGCGAAATTACAGGAGTACGCTGAAGAGCTGATATACAGTGTAGTAGTAAACTCAGGAGGTGAGGACTTGTTTTGTTTGTTTAGTTCTTTGTTTGTTTGTTTGTTTTTACTTCTGCTTGTGATACCCAATTCCAGTACATTTATATGCACATGGCTAGCTTACCCGCATTTACAAATGAATCACTTCATCTCAATATTTGAATGAACAGCAGTAATTTTTAACAAGTTTATATTGTAACATCATTACTTGTACAAAGGATGCAGTTTGCTTGATCTATCATGTACAAAAGCATGGGAAGACCATGCAATGGAAAGGTTGGCTTGAATTGTGTTTGGAAATCCCTGTAACAAATTATGTACAGCTCTAAATACTCAGCATACAAGCAGCAGAAAATTCTCAACTGGAGTTGACTTTTGCTGTGAAGCATAAGGCTGCGTTCACATAGAAGTATTCAATATTTGCTATTCGGTATTCGCTATTCGCTATTCGCTATTCGAGCACCGAATACACCATCACCCGCACCGTCAACTCACCATCCCATGCAGTGAGGATTTCTTCCTCCTACATCCCAGCAAATCTTATTAACAATTTCTAAACTGCATCAGAATGTCAGTCTGCATGCTTATTTTTGCTAAAGGGCAAATCCAGACCAAAAGCGTCATTATTTCATAAACGAGAGACGGTATACGCTGCAAGAAAATCGAACAAGCTCGATTCCCACTTTGCTATACTTTTCGCAGCTATTCGGTACTTTCGAATAGTGCCCTCCTATGTGAACCGGTGTGAGGAAATCCTATCGTTCGATTCAAGCTATTCGCGTGCCCTCGAAAAACGAGCCCGAATACCCGAATAGTATACTTCTATGTGAACGCAGCCTTATACACGTATGCTTCCATGCATATATGTTGTACTCACTATTTGAAAGGGCAAATTCTGGGAGACCTGGGGGTGTTTCATCAATTAAGTCAGCACTGAAAAGTTGTCAGTCTCTGACAATTTCAGCAAAATCCTTGGTTTTGATTGGCTGAGAAGCTCCAGTCACTGACTGTTACTATGGTGATTGTCAGAGACTGACAACTTGTCAGGGCTGACAACTTTGATGAAACGGTGTCCTGCACTACTGTTCTCTACTACACACCAAAGGACACACAGTGAATGAATCATTTTAACCCATTGAGGAGGAGTCTCGAGTATACTCAGGCAGGGGTCTATGGGAAATGTATGTTGTATAGCAAAATCAGTCCGTCCTCAATGGGTTAATCAGGCTAGTTCACTCTCCCCCACACTACTGAGACATCCTGAGATCAATGTGAATTAAAACATAACGAATATCAAATTTGCTGTGAATGAAAACATATGCAGCAAATCAAAATTCCTGTGAATGAATACTAGAGGCAAATCAAACTTACTGTAAAAGTGGTTTCTTTCGCGTACAGAAACTTTTGCGGTTTCCATCGGTGCCGACTTTTTCGCGTGTGTTTAAATTCATGGTCGGTAATGATAGCATTGTAACAAGCGACGAGTTCAAAACATTTTCGCGTGATGTTAAATTCGCAGTTCAACCTCAAAGCGCGAAAAGCGCGAAAATAAAACCACTGTGAAAGAAACCACTTTTACAGGTACTTCAAATCAAAACAATATAAACAGCAAATCAAACTCACTCTAAATTAAAGCATACAACATACAGCAAATCAAACTTACTCCAAATTAAAACATACCTAGTACAGCAAAAAAAAAAAAAAAATTGCATTAAACCATGCAGTAAATCAAACTTACTGTAAATGAAAGCATACAACAAATGCAATTCTCACTGCAAATAAAAAAACTAGAGACAAATCCAACTTACTGTGATACTTTGTGATGTCAGCCGTCATGACGTACGGCATCGCTGTGGCTCCAACCATCATACCGTGACTTCTAGAAATCATCATTCCTTCTGGAGTCATGTCTCCACCCCTAGCAACCAGGTCTCCACCCCTAGCAACCAAGTCTCCGCCCCCGGCAACCATGTCTCTATGTGACAGGTTGAGTGCTTCATAGTGTGGATTCATCCTCACTGAGTTGCATAAAAAAAAGTTATGAGGAGTCGGCCACCAAAAATCTCTCACAGATCAGCGACTCCTTACAGTCTTGTTGTCATGGCAATGCTAGCTTTGTACATGCTGCAGATTTGGTTGTAACTTTATAAGGTCACTTCTACAGAAAGATTGTTCAAGAAATATTTCTATAGAAACACTCTCCTTTTGTGTGAGCATGACAATGTTGCTATAGAGAGAGTGTGTTATCATTCATACTACAGTTACTTTGATACAGCAATGGGCATCTGTTTAGAAATGTGTGATGGTAGATGTTGACACTGAACACTGTGATGTACAGTCAGTGTAGGGTGAATCTGAATTGAGTATCTGATGGAGATTTGTAGACACCTGGAATGAGACTTGTGTTTGTCCAGTAGGATGTCTTTTGGCTCTTGTTGAGGGTGGGACGAAGGAATCACCGTAGCGTTACATCTTGGTTCGGACCTGTGAAGAGATAGGATGTGAAAGACGTCACTCTCCTTCAAAATAGTTTTTACTTTCAGTTATCTCTGCTTCTCTGACATCCCAAGGATATGACAGAACATTAAAGATGTTTATTTAATGATAAAGCAGATCCCGAGCAAATGATTGGTTGGGAGAGTATACATGACTAGGTGTTCATTTCGTTTAAAGGGATGGTATACAATGTAGGGCAAGTCCAAGATAAGGTCCCCTCAGAAGGCAAAATTTCACCTTTGCTCAATATTGACATGTTTGGTATCATTTTGAAGCTTGTGAGTTGAAGTTTTGATTTCCATGGAGGAAAAAATTATATTATGTAAATCTATGCAAATTTCAAGGGCTCAATTTGCATAAAAGTGAAACACAGGATTACATATGGGACATTTATAAAAATTCATATTAATTCAAAGGAAATCAAATGATATTTGATTAATATGTGGACATAAGAAGTTCATCAAATAGTTTAACTTGGTATGAAAATTTAGGGATTATGCAAATGATTATGCAAATTAGCTCATGTCCTATCATGAGATGTCCCATACGTAACAAATTGAGGTCATTTTTTAGGTTTTTCTGAATTTGCTAAGGTTATATTAATGCCCTAAAAATTGGAAACTTCTAATTTATCGTTTAGAGAAATTAAATGCCATAGAAAAAAAAAAACAGTAAAAGAAATATTTTTTATTAGGCATTGAAATAATGTTACGTACGGGACAAATGCATTACGTATGGGACATCCTCATACATATTGCATGTGAATGCATGTAGCTAGCTGGGAAGGTCTCTCAGTACACAAATGTGACCCGCTACAACAAAATGATCCTAAAGTCGGGCGAGGTCGATTATTTGAAAATTGCATGATATAATCCCCTAATCTTTCTGCTTTAAATTGATATATAACACATTTTATAAAAATAACCGGCTGCGGAGATATCGATGTTAAAAAGAGAGCATGTCGAGACGTCTGGAAAATCACTGTTTCGAGAAAAGTGCCCTAAAAGTCTTCCTTTCGACGCAATCGCGAACAAGGGACACGCAAGTCAGTTTTCACCCCTACACAATAGAAGGTAAGCCCTAGCAACCCCCGAAGAGTTCATTCAAGCACATCAGCGTCGGCGGTCTCCTCACCAACCAATCAGTGACCAGGATGTGAGAAGCGGCCGAGCATAGCGCACCCCGCCCGCACGCACCAGTTGACTGGGCAGTGTGCGAGCTTCACGCTTCGGTTAACAGCAAGCAGCAAACTGACCAATGAGATCACTCTTGTCGTTGTTAGGGGCGGAACCTATCCGTGGCGCTCAATCCAAATTTTCGAACTAGTTTCTGCTTCGTTGAAACGCCAAAAAACATTGCTCAGAAAAACGCTATTTTTTGGTCTTTCCTTCGATCATTTTGCTTCAAAATTTCGACAGATGATAGAAGACATGTTAGACTCCAATAATATATCAAAATCAGAAAATCGTAAGTTTTGACCAATTTTAATGCTCTGACTTCAAACTCGATTTTCACGGCTTCGACCGTGCGCGACTTTAGGACCTTTTTGTTGTAGCGGGTCACAAATGGTCAATCATCCTGAAGAAAGCATCCCAACACTCTACTTTTTGAGTTATAGACACTTTAAACAATACATGTACTTGACTGAACAATTTTCAGAAAGGGGGAGGGGAAAATGGCAAAATACACAATGAAAAATCAGCATTAAAGGGATGGTATAGTTTTTTGTAGAAATGGGGATTCAGTTTTCAACATTTAATGAGATGATTGGAAACCAATTATATGAATTACTAAAGAGCATACAATCCTAAGACTAGAGGAATTCAAAGTTTATGTGATGGAGATCCAATTTGAAATGGTTGTGATATATTAAAAAAAATATAATGATATGAAAAATATAAAATGATTTTTTTTTTAATTGCAAGTGATACACAAAATGTCCTTATTCAGTTTTCAATAGTAGCCACGACAAAATTCATGGGTATACAATATATGTACATACATGTACTGAGGTGTGACTCAATGACCTGACTGCTAGACAGACATCATATATCTACTTGATCACTGGGGTTCCACGCAGCAGGTATTGCTTATTTATAAAAATTAATATTTCTTGTGTCAAGTTGTTTTTCATTGAAAATAAATGGCAAACTGCCCTTCATCAATGGAAGTAAACACTTTAAACTATTTAATTTTTCAGTTTTCATTTCATGAAATGTTGAAAAGCGTAGATTTCTAAGAGGAATTCAAACTTAATTTGATGAAAATTGGTTTTGAAGTGGCTGATAAATTCTAAACCAAAGTAAAACAAAGCAGTGATAAAAAGGTGGATCGCACCTTTTATTAAGAAAGCTTTAAAGAAAGTATTTAAATTCCACAAAATATAATTTCATATGAAAAGTACACTGTGTACACATTCCCTGAACTTGGTACTGACATAATATGTCAAGGGTAATATTATTTCCCCTAGAAGCAAGTCCAGTGCTCTTTCATTATGCTAGAAAAGTGAAAAATGCTTAATTTTCTTTCATACATGGCAGTCCATATGTGATGTCATGATCAGTAGTAGTCTTCTGATCCAGTCATCTCATCACCAAAACTTCAAAAATTCATAACTTTTGAAGTGACTGCCCGATTTTCCTCAAACTTTCACTGCTGTGTTCTACTTATGCTGCATCCACTCAATCAACATGTATTTTTGGGGTAAACTCCCATTTAAGTGGTGGAATTACTTGCAGTGAAAAACAATTTAAACAAAAACAAACTCAAGTTGAAAAGCTTGTATTCAGCTTGTATTCAACTTTAATTACTGTCCTATAAATATCACATCTCCCTGATTACAGTAGGCTCGATTAAGCATATTTTCAAACGTATTTCCTCTGCTTATCACTATCAGCTCAAGACATGTTTGCTGAAGACAAGTTGATTTGTTCACCTGTAAGGATCTCACAGCAGAGAACAACTACAGTACCAGTGGCAGACCCAGAGGAGGTGCACCGGGCGCACCCCCTCTTTATTCATTGTTAAAACAAAATAAATACAAAGAAAAAAATGAGATGAAACCCAGAAATAGCACAAGAAATTATGTACACATTGTTTGCACCCTCCCTTTTCAAAATTCCTGAATTCGCCCCTGACTAAAGCCTGATTATTTAAATTACGTAAAACAAAGATAGAATACATGTCCTCCCCCTCCCCTCCCCTTCCACAGACATATGGGCACACACACACACACACAACACAACAAAGAGAACTTTAGGGTCAGGTTCCCAACTCATAAACCACCTGGAGACTGGTGAAAGATTCTTCCTTTACCTGTCCTTTTTACTTTCTAAAGATAAGTTCACCTTTATATACATGTGGAATGAGTGAATGCAGCAATATTGTTAGAACAAATCAGTGAAAGTTTGTGGAAAACTGGACAATAAATTCACAATTCATGAATTTTTAAAGTGTCCGTGCAGTCACTGCTGGATGAGAAAACTACTAGAATGTCACTTGTGTACAACAAAATAAGGATGTACAACTGTAAGAGAATTTCATAAATTTTTATCTTTTGAAAAAAGTGCACATTTCCTCGGCTTGTCGCTGACATACGTTGAAAGGTGATATTATACAAATGATGCACAGGATAGAGTGCATTAGTGGAGGCGTATAGCGCACTCGAGGGTATTTACAATTGTGAAACATGCACGAGGCGAACGCCACGAAATAATCCTGTGCATCATTTGTTGTATAAAATGGGTTGAAAATTCGAAAAAATAACAGTATTTTTCAGCGTTTTTCACGTACCTTTGTGGGTCAAGACGTCTGAAGATGTTCGTCCCAAACATTTACGCACGTCGCACTCGGAAATCCCGCACATACAGTATAATTTAAGTATGATGGGGGGTTGGGTTTCTGGACACTGAAGTTCCTGCATGAAAACTTACAATGTACTTATTTTACATAGAATATGCACCCTTTACCTTCAATAAAGACTTGATATAGACTCCTCATATAGGCCTACTAGACAACATACTCTGAAAACGGCGTGAGAATTAACTTGCTAAATCTTTGGATTTGCCCTTCAAAGTGACTCCATGTACGCGTCCGGTCCCACAACGCTTGGTATACTGTACTGTACGTATAAGAGTATACGTACGCCACACATGTTATGCACAAGGGAAGAAAGGCCGGCAGGCTGGCTTGGCAGGCCGAACTAGAAGTTGTTTACAGGATTGACAGCGCGTATGCATGCAATTCACAGGAGCCGCCGCGCGCACAGACGATCGGCAATAGGATTTAACATGCAGTGCGATGGGACTAGAATAACCAAAGCACACGTGACTCATTTCAGCGCTTCCTATTGGCTACATTCTTGAACCCATTTTATAATATTCCACTTGCCTTCTGAAAGAGGCAAGTCAAGTGTTCTTTTATTTTGCGAGAAAAGTGAAAGTATGTTGAATTTTCTTTATATTTTCTTTACAATGTTGTACACATGTGACATCACAAGTTGCAGTAGTCTCCTCATCCAGCAGTGACTTAGCAAAAACTTCAAAAATTCAAAACTTTTTAACAGGTTGTCCAATTTTCCTCAAACCCTCACTGATGTGTTCTACTAATATTGCTGCATTCACTCAATCCCCATGTCTAGAAAGGTGGAATTGTTCTTCAATACAAAATGCTTGATTATGAAAATTGAAAGTTAGTGCATAAAAAAAGTCAACTCCTCATTCGTCCTCTTGACTACAGAAAGGGCTTCCATTCAAGCAAAGTTCAACTGTAAGATGAGGCTAGTTTTCTTGACTCGCCCGATTTTGACATCTTTTTTCCTGTGTTTACACTTAAGTCATGTACAGACTTGGACTCTAACTGTGGATTTCATGCCTGCATGAAAGTCCATGTTCTTTAATCAACATGGTCTCAACTAGTTCAGGGCCTTTAAAGGGACTGTAATAGTACAGTGTACGTGTACCTGTTAAGGTGAGGTTTAAAGATAGGTCATCCCTTTTGCATGCAAATTTTTGAAAATTTCGTGAGAACACCTAAGAAAACACTATTTGAAAACCTCCTGTATGTTTTGAACTCAAGAGGGTCTTTATTTGTTGAGTTAAATTGACCTTTAAGATTCAAATAATTATTTCGTACTACGAAAAAATTACAAATCTAAACTAGTTACATTGTACTAGTCTAGTTTTGCAGACCTGTGTGATGCACTTATGTACAAGTTTGTAGTTCATGTACGTTGTCTGTTGTAATATTTGCCATAGATAACAAAGTAAGCTAGTGAATTCTTCCTTTCTGACAGCTTTAACATGCATATAAATCTTTTGTTCGAAGTATAAGTATCATATTACAACCACAGGAGGATTATGCAGCTGTGCCTTGTACACAGAATATGGTACGGTGAGCATTTGGTGCATTATATGAATTTTAACGGCTACAACCTTCAAATATCACAGAAATAGCTTTACAATAGTCTTGTCATTTTGGTGGAATGTATCATGTTCTGTGCTATTTGGGAAGGAATGCAAAAGGGATGGCCCATCTTTAAGGTTTGTAACATTTTTTCCTTTTTTTTGTGTGTGTGAGATAATGAGAAACCTCATTATGAAATATGAAAGAGCATGTACAGTGTAATTTCAAGAAGGATTCAACGTTTATTTGATGAACATTGGTCTTGAAATGGCTGACATAAAAAAAAAAAAGCTATCCTAATAAAATTGACAGGCCACGACTTTTATTAGTCCCGAGTTCTTTGTTTTACCTTGTTACTAGATATCTCAGTCATTTCAAAACTGATTTTCATCAAATAAATTTTTGATTCAATTTAAAATTGAATGCTCTGTAACATTTCATAGAGTGGTTTCTAAATATCTCGGAAAACGGTACAAGTCAAATCCTCACCTCAACCAGTACTGTACAGCATTTGGGCTAGTCTGTGATAATGAGACAATTGTACAAACAGCATTCCTCAATTAGACTGGTACCAATGGATGAAGAGACCAATGAACCAAACAGGTTCACAACTGGTCCAAAAAGCAGGGCTGCACACTATTAAACCCATCTTTTTTTTTTCTACTGGTCCAACAGACAGGTCGGACCAGTAGGTACCCTGTGCTTCCATGTTTTACTGGTCCATTCCTAAGAAAGTAACTGGTCCAACAGTGATTTTTACTGGTCTTACTGGTCAGGGACCGTCAGACCAATGCCAGCTTGCAGCATTGCAAAAAGACAAATTCAAATGAACCAGCAACTAAAACTCAGCTTAAGTCTCAGAAAACTGACCTTTCATTTCAACAAATTATTGATTGATGCACTCCCTCTAAAATTTAATTTCATAAAAATGTAGTTCACATTTACACGTAGGTCCCTAAGTTATTATCTATGTACATGTACATCTTAACATTTTACTTGCTCAAAATTTTGATAAGAACAATAGAAAACATTCACTACCAGTTCCAAGGGGGCTATTCCACAGGTTGGTGGACATGAGCTTAAAAATTCAAATTCAGTATTATTCTGTGTTCTTTTCATTTTTAGTTCTTCATACATGATATTTTCAGGAACCAAAAATAAAAAGTCAATTTTCATATGTTTACTTTGGGAAAAAATGGTTGAAAGTTGTGACTTCCATTCTGTACCAAAATACAAGAAAATAGTGAAAAATGGAATATGGCATATTACCATTTCATTATAGCAACATCATACCAGTTTATTCATTTCTAAATTTTAGAAGACTCAAATTACCTAAAATACACAACGGCTTTTCAAGTAAATTTGTAGAACTCGTTCAAAAATAAATATTGTAACCTACTTAGGCGATGTAACGTGAGTAACCAAAAAAACTGACTTTGTTTTCTGAGAGAAAAATTCTTCACTTTGAATTGGTGGGATTTGAAATTCTCTTCCTTCATACAAACTTTGACAAGGTAATGACTATCAAAATCACAACAAAATACTTATCTTCATAAAAATGATGAAGAAAAACTGTAACGTGAGTAACCTTGTAACGTGAGTAACCATTTTGTAACGTGAGTAACCAGCAAAAATTATGAATTTAGGTAACATTTACTGTGGGATGGCAAATTTTAAGTCTCGTGGTAAGTTTTGAAGTTATTTTTGGTTAATTAAAAGTGAAATGAGAGTACCCCTCTCTGATGTTACTCTTTCCTCATCAAAAATAAACAAACAAATAAATAAATATAAGCTTGGTACATGGCATTGTCGATTTTGGAAACGCATGCTCTTTTCTACAAGGTGTTCCCAATGTTAAAGTGGGAAAGTATAAGTAAAATTTAAGAAGAGAATAAGAGAACCCTTCCATTGGAGACTGGTATGCTGTGGAGTAAGACAGAAGAATGTATCCTGGAGAAGTCATTGCTGTTGGCCAAGAGAATAACTGTCAAGTATATTGTACACTGTATCTGTAATGGAGCAAGTTGGGATGTATTGGAAATGGCCCAACCCATTTAATCTTTTGTACATGAAATAGAAGATGCTTATGAAAAAACTACACCAGCTATCAAAATTGACCATGATTGTGGACACTTTAACTTTTAATACAAACACAGATCAGCTGGATAGTATATCGTCAAAACGCAGGTTAAATGACATGGACAGTATCAAGAAAGGACAGCTCAATGTGAACATTTGATTTGGATTTTGTGTCTACATCTGGGGTCTACAGTATAGCCAATCTGAAGAGTAACACCAGTTTGTCTTTTTTATACTTACTGCTGGGAAGAAATTAAATAAGATGCATTTGTTTTCCAGTTTTTTCATTTGCAAAGCCCACGCCAGATCTTATACAGTATAGTACAATGTAAATACATACAAGTCGTAGCATATACTGTCCAATTTAGTAAGAGAAGAGGAAACCTACTTAGAATGTTATCTTTAAACATAAACTGGTCTCTGATATCCTACACACATTATTTCAGAAAAAGAAACTTGAATGCTATCACACATTATTAATTTTTTGTGAGATTTATAATGAGGACCATACATGGACAAAATGTAACGTGAGTAACCGTAACGTGAGTAACCACTTTATCTGCACCCCTAGAAAAAAACATGCGTTCCTTATTTTTTATACTATATACAAAGTTTGTCTCCCTACTGTACTTCTTTGAAATGGATATTATCAACTGTCATAAAGGCTTGGTATGAGGACACTTTTCACTTTTGTCGGCTTTTCATTTTATGCATGTCCAAATCGTGTAACGTGAGTAACCGACACATTTTAAAGATTTGCCACGAGCATATTAAAATTTCTCAAGTTTTGTTTTTATACAAAGGATAGTGAGACTATGTACTTTGTTGTGATAAAAAGTTGTTTGGTTCATATCTATAATAAGGGAGTTACAGCTCCAGGAATGAGTGAAGGTTTCTCCAAGTGTAACGTGAGTAACCGTGGAATAGCCCAAGGAGTCACCTGTATAAGAATATAATGTTGGCTTCTATCATGAAATATTTTTTGCAAATGTGCAGATCACAGACCTTTAACGCGAGGTTATCCGTAAGTCTACTAGTAGACTAGCTCAAGGTGATATTTTCATGGGTTGTTAATTTGCTGTCCAACAGTAATTTTGTGAAATTCAAAAAATTTAAACCTTCCCCAAAATAACAGCTTGTGCACGATTTATATAGTATACTGCAAAAGTATATAACCACTTACTGTAAAAGTGGAAATATTTGCTGTGTTGAGACTGTTTTGCGCAATCAGAAATCAGTGTGAAAATAAAAGCATGCAGATATGTTTGCTTGCCATCTTGTATGTTGCAGTGGACATCTACTTGATGTCATGATTCCGTGGCATAAAAAACACACAAAATTCTTCTTACCCAGCTAAGCGTGAAAAATTAGTCGAGCAAAAATATCAATTTTTACAGAAGTTCAGTACTTTCAGACTTGAGACTATTTCAAACATGGTTGAATTCACAGTCAAGTACCATAGTCAAAATGAGGAATAATCATTTTTCCTTTTCAGGAGAAAAGCTAATAATTCTTTTTCACTTGGGGGACAATAAGGTCTACATTAATATAGGACACAGACCACAGTGATAGATTGTAAATTTTGCAAGTTGTTAATCTTAAAACTAATAAAAATATCATTCCCCTTGTAAATTCTAAAAAATAACGACACTGCCAAGTATGCAACTGCATGTGCATACAGCACACCACATTTTCTGACATGAATACCACAGCACAGGTCTCCTTTTCTAGAAAACTAAATTTTCTTGATGTCTGTATTCTAGACCCTAGTCATAAATCTATTCTAATGTTAGAGATAGACTTTACCGCACTAGATTGGTCTTTATCTGGTGGTCGTCGGGGATATGTTCCAGAGACTCCAACCCAAAGCACCTTCTGATCAGGAGATTCTCCCGCCTGAAACCCCTAGCAAACGGGAGACTCCAAGTTGATGTGTGCGAATCGCCAAGTTCCTAGGGTTCTAGATGCTCTCTGGATATGTCTAAGGCTTGTTTTTTCAACATACAATAGCAATAAGTAAGAAATCCTTTCCAACGGGAGACACAGAGCCAGGGCGGGAGAAATTAAATCTCAAGCGGGAGAACGGGAGATTTTTGCAAAAATGGGTTTTCGACGGGAGATCTCCCGTCGAAAACGGGAGAGTTGGAGTCTCTGAATACGAATATTCTACAGTGATATTGCGTCTGGCTTCACGGGATCCCCTCCTAGTCCTGTATAGTCCTGTATAGTAGATGTCTATGTAATGGTTTACATTGTTTGTAGGCCTATACATGACATGTCTCCACAGCAGAGGAGAGCTGGTAAATTTTAAAAGAAGAAGAAGATGATAGAAGAAAATATTCTTCCGGAATGATGGATTTTTCGGTACCGATTTTTCTGTCTAGAGTAGAGATAGACATATCAAGGTTTACTTTATGTGTTGAGCTTGAGGAAGCTGCTTGTTCGCTACCCAGGCAAAAACATACACCACCTACAACTGTAAATGACCATACCTTTTCCCACCACCATATCCATGATTTCTCTAGTTGTTTGTCCATACGACCATGGATCATAACATGTAAGATGTACCACATCATAGTTATGAAACTCAAGACGGCCTGATATCGAGTAATAATATGACTTTCAACTTTAATAAAAACATGAGCAAGTATCTTCTAGCAGGCACTTCGGCCATGGTCACAATTTTGTTGACGGGAGAGCGGAGTATTGCATTGCATTGCATTCTCCCTGCCAAACTGCCCAAGTTATAGACGGCAAGTGTGGTGAAGCGTGCGTGGCGTGGCAAGTTTACAGACCGCTGCTATACCCACTAGCACACCATCTACTCCGCTACCAATACCACGACCTACCACTCGCCTCACCGTCAGGTCACACTACGAACTTCACATTCACTCGACTTACTGCTAACGATTTACCACATATCTTCAAATTGAACACGACAGATATTTAAACCCTAGGTATCTACTCTATACAATAAGACATAACCCGCATGTAACTGTACATATTTATCTTAAAATCGACAATACTTACGTTAAACTATTTTGTCTCGACCATGGTTCTTCGCACGACTTAGGGGGTTCCGCTTCAACACAGCCCGATTCGGGCGAATTTTCTCATCCCTGTGTGCTGCTGCTGCAAGTCCACAGTGCAGAGATGGGCCTCAGAAATTCCCACAAGCACGTTGAAGACCAAGAATCCAAACTCATTAAAACAACTAATGATCCTTAATATCAAATTTTCAAACATTAAATAAAAAATTGCGTCAAAAAATGATAATTTCTTATACTTTTATGCACTGAAATGTATATTATTATAAATTTGCAAAGATAATTTGTATATATATGATACTAATCAAACTCGGCAACTGCTTGTTTGAGTGTGAAAAGCACACCGTGGGAACTTTGCATAGTTGATTATCAGCCGTGGGAATGGCTGTTCTCATCGTATCTCTCCTCCCTCCGGACGACAAAATGGGGTCACGGCAGGGCGAACAAACCCTTTGTTCGCCGGACCGAGTGAAGAGCCGAACAATGCATTCACCAAGTGTATCTGATTTTCTCATGATGTCACAGCTAATTTTCATTAGATAAATCCTGGCCTTAAATATATGATCCAGGCCTATGTGAATTGTTCATCAAAACTTTGTTATCGACAAGGTATTCCGCCAAACAAATGTTGTAAAGTTTTGATGATGCTATTACAGTTAATGCGTTGTTGACCTTGATCAACGTACAGAGGGGCACGCTGGGCAGAAAGCATGCTCCTTATTTGCATACAAATTTCCCAGGCAAGGCTGGTGGGTGAGTCTATTCGTAACAAGGGGTGTCAAGATATTTCTAACAATACATGGTCCTATTTTAAATGAGTTTTGGATGTAACGATTTTTCTAACAGTAATTATAGCTATGTATTATACAATTTTTGTTTATGTATTTCTTTGTTTATTATTCAACAAGTACATAATAAAAATTACTTTATGTAGATTGTTCCTTATTACAAATGGATTAGTCCAACCGGGGAGTGGATCGAGTTCCCATTGCACAAAGACATTGCTCTACTAGTATTACCAGCAGCAAGGCAGGAAAAGATCTGTACTAGACGCAAAACAACCTGTGGATTACTGGACACGCTCCAGCCCCGAGCCTCGCCAAGGCACGGTAGAGTGGTAGACAGTGCAGAGCTCCAGAGAAGCCCTGTGAATCCAGCTGAAGTAGACACTCGTGCCAAAATTTAATTTATCGTCAAAAGTCATTGCGTATTAAAAGATTTCCTTTTTTTCTTCAATCTCCATTACTCTTGATTATCTACTTTAGTCTCTCCAAGTCCCCTTTCTCTCACAATGTAGTTGAAATGTAGTATTCAATTTGATTAAATCTGAAGAGTTTGTTTGCAAAAACCGATAAGTCCATATTTGTCAAATGGAGATATTTGCGATTAAAAGGTCAAGAAAAATAAAGAGAATAATGAGAAATTGTTTGCTTCTTTTGACCATAACTTCAAAAATGTACCTTTATGTGTAGTGACCAATATATCATTTGAATGGTATCATTTTGTACTTTATGACAGATACCGTACTTCAAAATCTTCAAAAATGGACTTATCGGTTTTTGCAAACAAGCTCTTCATCTAAGTCAATGCATTAGATAGCCAGACAAAGATCCATATATGTGATGAGTAAACATGGGGATGCTTTCAGACGAAGAAGAAAAAGAAGAAGAAGAAGAAGAAGAAGAAGAAGAAAAATCTATGCTTGTGCATGGACCTGAATATAGCAAAAGGTGTGACGTCAATTTTCTGTGCAAATTACGTCATAGGCTGCATGGATGCTGTCGATTTTCGCTTTGTCTTGTGGATCACAAATGCCTCTACGTACTGCTACGAAAGCCGTACGACGATTTTTAGACAATTTCGTAAGATCTTCTTACGAAGGCCGTAGGAAACCAGCGTTCGTAGACCGTTCGTAGACCGTTCTTAAGTTCGTAGCCTGGTCGATGGTCTTGTCCAAGATTTTTTTTTTAACATCGTACGAATCCCTCTCTTCGTAAGGCGGCCGTACGAACGTCGTACGAACATCGTGAGAACTATAACTTATACGCAAGATTTTGTAGGGTCGAGAGACATAATTATTCTCGGAGCCTTAAATTCTTACGATGATTGTAAGAACGCCTTAAGTCGTTCATAGAGGGCTCTTACGCTTTTCGTAAGAATGTCTTACGCACGGAGATTCGTACGGCGTTCTTACGAACAACTCTTCGAGTTTGTAAGGCGTTTGCAAGGGACTCGTAAGGCGTAGGTACACAATTATTTTGTGCAACTATTGAGTTTTAGGGGGTATAAAGCCAAACGCCCGAAAAAGTTCAAATCCTCACTCTGTTCTAGGTGTTCGACAAGAAAGCATCTCTGTTAAATATGGGACCAAAAGGGAAGGCAATCAAAGGGAAAAGGAGGAAGGGGAATAAAAGAGGAGGGTTATGAGGAGGAAGGAGCGAGAAGGGAGAGTTGGAGCAACAACTTCCTCCTCCTTTACTTGCAGATGCAGCTGCAGTTTTAGTCTCCTTGGCACTTCTGCCATCTTGAAGTATAAAACTTTCAACTGTTACAGAATTTTTGACAGGAAACGGCAGCGTCTTTTTAACAACCCGACAAATATTTTAAAAAATCGTAGAATCTTCTTGCGAATGGATTGAGAGTGCCATGAGTTGCACGGACGACCACCTTATGACAAAAAGAAATCGTAAGATGGCCGTAAGTCTGACGAAAGAATAAGTCAAGGCATTCTTACGAAAAACGTACGAATTCTAGGGCCATTGTATGACTGAAAATCATTTCGTTGCTCTAAAAGGTCTTAAGTTGTTCTTGCGAATTAAACAGCGTTCATACGAAATTCGTAAGAAGGCCGTTAGAATCTGTGCCCATATCCACGAATCTCTACGAACTCCAGAATTCGTACGAATGGTGACCGTAGCTTAAGATCATTGCCTTAAAAAAAAAATCATTCATCGCCTAAAAAAAAAAAAAAAATCATTTATACCGAACTTCACCCTCTGTAAAATAAATGAGAAACGAGATGGCATCAAATGTGTTTAGAGTTGTATCCGGATGAAGGGTAATTACATTTCTAGCATTCGTCACGATTGACTGTACTTAATACACTGTATGCAGTATGTAATGAGAGAATATAAGTTGTGAGGCGATGGCATCTTCTGCTCATGTCCTTCGTATGCTATAGGCTCTGGTTCATTCTTTCAACAGTTAGACCTAAACTGAAATACCTAAATCACATGAGAGATAATTGTGATACATGTCTTCCTCACTATTGGGCTGTGATAAATCCTGCACTGTCCTGTTTCTGCAACTGATCAACACTTAATGTATGAAGTTATAAAATTTAAAATGTTGTACCGAGATTGTCTTTAACCATGAAGAAAATCTAAATCTTATCGTAATCTCACTTAACTAAGACAAAATAAAGTTGAAATGGTGATGTTTCATGTTCTTATGCACACTCAACTCTCCCCCTTTTTAGTGGAATAATTATGATTATAATATTTTTGTAGGTATATTCAAAAACTATAAAGCCTTCATATTGAAGTCGGTCATTTCTAAGTGTGATGCGAGAGGTTAAGATTACATTTCAAAAGAAAGAAAATGAAGTTAGAATTGTCCGTGAGTCAATGGGAAGTTTATGATATAGCTTAAATCTTGTTTATTCATAAATGAAACATGGATAACGTACACAATTCTAGTATAAATAGTTAGATATCATTCTGACGTCTTTAAAGTTATCATTGATTAACCATTTTTATTATTATTTGTGACTTCATATTAGGCATTAGCATTGATACTCTATTCCTATTTCTTATTATTGCCGAAGCCAGCGTATCTCAAAATAGCTACGTGTATATCTTTACAAATGACTTAAGTAATCTATATTCTATACAATAGCTGTAAAAAAACCTTGAATAATATAATTATTGTTTACTCATTATTTATGTTGCGATCCACGTCCCACAAGCTCTGCTTTTTAGTGGATCGCTATTTTCCGTAATTGAAGTTATTTTCCGAACGCTCACGAAGTATACATGCATTGTTCCTCGTAATTATTGTACATATGTTGTTGTATTTCGTATATTACATGAATCTTTCGTAAACGTTTGGACAATATCATTTCATGACATGTATACTTTGTATTATGTTTTGATTTTCGTTGATTGGAAATAAACTATGAATGAATTGAATTGAAATTGAAAAAAAAAATTTCCACAAGAATATCACAACGTCCACGACACCACGTTGTGTCAAAACCGTTACATTATGCCGTTATTCCGTTATGTCCGTTACGGCGGGCGGTGGGGGGTTGAATCGAACCTACTCAACATTCTCGACGATCATTCCGCAGCGTGAATTTTCTTTTGACCACCCCGCTCGCTGACTTTTTACTTTTTTGTCTCGCACATCTTATGACACCATTTTCGCAAAAATCGTGCATACCGTAACCATGTTATGACGCTGCACAATTTTTTACGTTTGGTTGTCAGACCTATACGGCTCAAAAACATTGATTTTTCTCAAACATGTGATTATTCTCGCTTTCATTGCCTAAACTGAAATGATTTAATCATGATTCTGCTAAAAATAGGTTTTGTCATAAGTTTTGATATTGACAAAAAATGACAAAAATAAATGGTCGAAAAACAAAAGGCGTACAATAATACAATACATAAGAAATATTAATTTTGATACCAGATTTTTTTCAGTGTAATGTTAGAACTAATGCTACACAGAATATCATCCATTAGAATTAGGGTTCTAGGAGCTTTATTTTCTAATTTAGAGCAAAATGTATGATTTCACACATATATTAGCATTACTAATTAATATTAGATGTAGAAAAATCAATTTCTTTTACTTATTTTTTCGTAGATTACTACAGAGGTAATGTATGTTCCAATTTTAATGTCGATAAAGGTCAGATTGCGCGATTCCAAAATTTCGGGGGAGGGGGTTGTTGATTTACAACACTTCCCCGCGTACAGAACAGCCGAAAAAACCCAATCTAGTTGGGGTTAATATTCAAGTTTACATCCAATAATTTCTTAGAAGCAATTTATGCATTTGGAAGGAAATAAATCCGCTCCCTTTTTGTATATTCCTTCCGTGTTCTGGGAATTTTGCGCATTTTACCTGCTTGAAGGAAACTGAATTAATGAGGTGAAAATATAGTTACTAAACACAGAATGATATTAATTGATGCTGATTAAAATACTATGGAATGAAAGTCCATACATTTTATACCCAAGCAAAGGGGTATTGTTACATGTAGAGCAAATGCCCGTTAGTAACACAATGGTATAGGATGATTCTTTGTCATCTCCCAAGTCAATGCGAGCAATACATAAAACTGAATAAGTCGCATGGCTCGGTGACAGAAAAATATCCAGCACCGTGCCTAGACTTATCTATTGGTTAGTGGTATCATAGAAGAGTTGAGTTTATTCGGGAAGAAATGAAGGGTTTGTTTGCAAAAACCGATAAGTCCATTTTTGAAGATTTTGACGTACGATCTCTGTCATAAAGTACAAAATAATACCCTTTAAATGATATATTGGTCACTACATATGAAGGTATATTTTTGAAGTTATGGTCAAAAGAAGCAAACATTTTCTTATTATTCTCTTTATTTTTCTTGACCTTTAACTGCAAATATCTCCATTTAGCAAATATGGACTTATCGGTTTTTGCAAACAAACTCTTCAAATGGATATCCAAACTGATGACTTTTTATCGTCTCAGTTGTTAGGCAAGATATTTACTGATAACTTCCACTCTCTCCTCTTTCATCCTCTCATTCTCTTTCTCCTCTTAGATAATCATTTCACGCCGGCACAATCAATAAGGATAGCGCCCTCTGCGCTTACAGGCAGCATAGTCATGTGCATGTCATAATTTTCTATCGCTAATGTTGAACACGTATTATGTAACGATGAAACTGAACACCTTGGTGTTTGTATGCGACTGACACAAGTAGGCCTACAATATGCTCTGAACAAAAAGTGTAGAATCTGTAGTAGTCGAAACACTCAACAATAAACGGAGCAAGCCACTGGCTTATAAATAGTGAACAGACTTGTGCTCAGCTTACAGGAAAAAAAAATAATATTAGAAATGTATTAATCAGTCGGCAAAAAACAATTAAATACAATAATTATATATAAAAAAAACTACGGCGGAATAAATGTATGACATCGTAACGTACATCATAAATCCTGTCAAATTAAAAGAGTGATATAAGGTACATTATCTTGAAGCATTTGTTGATGACCGTTTAAAGGGATCGTATAGTAGTGGTTGAGACCTAAATTCAGGTTTCTAACATTATCTGGTGAGATAATGAGAAACCTATTATGAAAATTAAAGAACATGTGAAGAGTTTGTTTGCAAAGAGCGATAAGTCCATTTTTGAAGATTTTGAAGTAAGGTCTCTGTCATAAAGTACAAAATAATACCTTTTAAATAATGACCTATATTGGTCACTACATACAAAGGTACATTTCTGAAGTTATGGTTAAAAGAAACAAACATTTTCTTATTATTCTCTTTATTTTTCTTGACCTTTAATCGCAAATATCTCCATTTGGCAAATATGAACAAACTCTTCATGTAATCCCGAAAGGAATTCAACGTTTATTTAATGAAAATTGGTCTTGAAATGCATGGTGGAGATATTCAGAACAGAGCATTCCTAATAAAAGGTGGGACCCACATCTTATTACGATCACTTTGTTTTTTACATACTTTGTTTTTGGATGTCCCAGCCATTCCAAAACCGATTTTTATCAAATAGACTTTGAATTCCTCTTAGAATGGTATGGTCTGTACTATTTCAGAAGTGGTTTCTTGATATCTCGCAAAAAGTAACGGGTAAAAGCCATATTTTCATCTCCACCAATAGTATACCATCCCTTTAAGTTGGGAGTAGGACATTGAGAATTATTATCAAAGAAAAAGGTAGTCCGCTTTTTAAAGACGGATATGACAATATCTGACAACAGAGAGACACATTTTTAACCTGGAAGAGATGATGACTGTGATATTGAGTGAAATTGTGACATAAGTTAAAATCGAACATCAGTGCAGGGGCCGCGGAACCAGGGGTTTGTTGGGCCTCCACTTGCTTTGCACCACTCATAGGAATACATAGGGTGTCATCATTTTTTCTTCTTTTTCTTTTTTGCTTGTTAGCTGATGAAACCCGGTATTGCCCCCCCCCCCCACTTTTGGAAAGGTGGCGCTAGCCATTGATAGTCCACCGTTCTAAGTGTTAATTATACGTTTCCAACGTATGTTAATACTTACTGCGAAGGAACACACACACATCTGCTCATTTAGGTAACTACATTACTAAGTTTAGTTATGATATGTGTTTGATATTTTTTGTGTGATATACCTTTATGAATCATTACACCCATATAATGCTTACAGCTATACATTGTTGAATGTGTTAAAATTGCTGAATATGTTGCCAAGTATGCTCTGAAGCCATTAACTCATGCTAAAAATACATTCAATGTATTATGTTCATTACTGCATAATATGATCTGTCATGCTCAAAACATCTATTTCATTTCGTATGAACAGACAATCAAGCTAAAATGGATCGAAGGTCGAAAGCTTCCAGCCGGCTTCCTACAACATCTTTTTGTCATCATTGCATTGTCTCGATTATATATATATATATATATATATATATATATATATATATATAAACACACATGTATATATACATATATATGTATATGTGTACATACACTATACATATATATATATATATGACATATAATTATTATATATGTTATTATAATTATATATATATCATTATATATATATATATATATGAATTAAAATATACATCCATAATATGTATGATATCATGCTTATAGACATATGATAAAATGTGTGTATGTGTATAAACAATAGATTCATATCAGTTTTATTATGAGAAAGTGCAAAGAAAAACAAAAATTCAGAATCAAACATACATATATAAAGGGTAAAGAAAACACACATGTGGATAGGCACATATTATTGTAACGCATTTGTTTATGTTGCATACCTATACTAGAAGCGCATATACAACTCAAATCATGCCCGGCATAAGTGAAAGAAGAAGAAAAATAAGGGATTACACATATCATATCATATCAAGAAAGATCTCTTGAATGTGATATGAACGTTTCAACATTTAATGTGCCTCGTTCGCAAAGTTGAATCTTTATCTTGTGTGTCATGTTACACGTTAGCATAACACTTCTGTCTTACATTGGCACATGCTTTGTATTAAGAATTCATAAAGTTATGTTAAACATCTGGCAAATTGAAACTAAACACACTCGTCCTCACGTGATAAACTCACATTAACAGGACACAAATTTGAAAATGAAAGTGCATTTTAATGTCCGTATTCTAGAGTGAACTGAAATGAGCCTGGAATTGATGAATAATTCAAACCACTTCAAGTTACCATTTTTGCACGTAACTTTGATATACCAACTACAAGCTATGCTCTTTTATACGCAACACTAATTCATAACTTACAATAAACGAGTATTAAACGCACTTTTTTTTTTTCATCTGCATCCATACACTCCTGCATAATGATCGATACATCTTCTGTTACAGTGTGGTGACAAACCAATTATTATATTAATATGAATTTCACAATGACATTTCCTAATAAGGAAACTTGTTTTGTGAAAGTATATTGATAACAGTCTTATCACGTTGGGTGAATTTTAGAAATGGAATCCAGCCATTCTTTCCTTGACTTCCAATTATTATTAGGTGATCCGAGTATCCTCTCGGATCACCTTCTGTATCTGTACCGATTCTTTGTTTTTCTTCTTCTTCTTTATTTCTCCGCAAAAGTTGTGTAGGGATTAGCTCAGAAAGTACATTGCCTATGAATGTCAAACTTATACCATATATGTATCGTGTCCCAAAGACGACAATCGAACTAAAATCAAAGTGATCAGTCGACCGTGACGTCACTATGACGTCATTATATGAAAACACATTCTCAATCATATCTCTTTAATGGAAAGAAAATTTTCAATGAAATTTACGTCACATATATTTCAAGTCAAGCGCACTCTACTCATATAATCAAAATTCATATTTTCTTTTAAAACGTGCGCGTACGCGCGCATTGAAATATTTGTATGCTCAACTCGAGCTCAATTTTTTTTTGCACACGTTTCAGACCAATTGGAGCATTTTTTTAAAAATTGAAAAAAATGGACGGACGCGTACGCGCGCGCGCATATACGCACGCACAGCTCATATGCAATAAAAATTTCCCGTTTTTTCACACTTATCGGATGCCTGAAATGTCAAGGAATATTTCTACCAAGTTTCAAGTCAATCCGACTCAATATGACGTCACACGGGCCCATCAAAGTTGAAATTCCGCGCGCGCGTCAATGGCGATATACAGTGCAACAATACAAAAAAACCGCCAATTTTGAATCCGATTTTACTCGTCAGGATTGACGGTGACCCCCCCCCCCCCCCCATTTTCTTTACATATTCTGAAAGCTGATGAGTTGTACATGTCATTTCATGGGTTGGCGATGCTGGAAAAATGATTAAAAGATATCAAATTTCTTAATAAAGTAAAAAAAGTAAATTTTCAAAATGACGTCATCAAATTTCAAGTTCACTCAAGCGTATCTCACTTATTCTTTTGTTGATTTTCGTCCAAAATTTGTTTTAGCTTATTAAATGGTCTTTCAGTCATATAATAACAACATTTTGATTGGATGACGGCATCACCTCGTAAAAGGGGATTAAATGTAACATTGTCAAATTTGACCAGTTTACTTGTTATCTCTATGGGAGTGCAGTTTTTCTGGAAATGAAAACTGACATGACTGTCCTTTTCGAGCACTAGCTCACTTATGCTTCCGTGAATTTCTCCCATTAGTATGTTGTAGCTAAGACTTGGGGCTATCGTCAATGTGCCCTTCGTTTTTTCATACGGAGTCGGCATCACGTCAAAAAACTTGGTTGAAATTAAAGCTTATCTTCGATGTATTGAAATATTTCTTCCTTTCTGCAACTTTCTTTGCAATAACTCAAGAAAAACATACCCTATCACCACCATATTTTGCACATGTTTAGTTCATGTCACGTAAATTATTTCATAAAATAACAACTACTTGATCAGACACCATCTTGGGTATGTAAATTAGGGTCAAAGGTCATAAATGTTTCAACCTGTATCTTGGTGAATACACATGTCCTATCTTTCCCATATTTTGCACACGTAACGACCATTATACAAGGATTATTTCACAAAATAACCATTTTTGGCTCAGAGGCCATCTTGTCTGTGCAAAGTGGGGTCAAAGGTCATATGTACTTCTTCCTGTATCTTCGTTATGACGTGTTATCTCTATGGGAGGGAATTTTTCTAGATGTGAAAATTGACATGATTGTCTTTATCGACGACTAACTCACTTACCCTTCGGTGAATTTCTTCCAGATTTTAGTATGTTGTAGCCAATTTAATACTCTTTAAGTTTTGTTAATCAAAGTTTTAATTGGATGATGTCTTCACCTCGTGAAAATGGATATAATGTAACCATGTCAAATTTAACCAGTTTACGTGTTATCTCTATGGGAGGGAATTTTTCTGGAAATGAAAATTGATATGACAATCTTTATGGAGCACTAGCTCACTTACTCTTCGGTGAATTTCTCCTAGATTTAGATATGTTGTAGCTGAGACTTTGGGCTATCGTAATGTACCCTCCATTTGTTCATACAACTCCGAGATCACGTCAAAAAACTTGGTTGAAATCAAACTTATCTTCGATGTATTGAGATATTTCTTTCTTTCTGCAACTTTCTTTGCAATAACTCAAGAAAAACAGCCCCTATCACCCCCATATTTTGCACATGTTTAGTTCATGTCACGTACATTATTTCATAAAATAACAACTACTTGATCGGACATCATCTTGGGTATGTAAATTAGGGTCAAAGGTCATAAGTGTTTCATCCTGTATCTTGGTGAATACATGTTCTATCTTTCCCATATTTTGCACACGTAAAGACCATGTTACAAGAATTATTTCACAAAATAACCACTCTTTGCTCAGATGCCATCTTGGCTGTGCAAAGTTGGGTCAATGGTCAAATATACTTCATTCTGTATCTTCGTTATAGTGCATACCGAATTTGGCACCAAAGATGGCAGACCTGACTCTCTTTTCTAAATGAGAATCCAAATATCACACGGCCAATGTCTCTAAACACAGATGAAACCTATATGGTCATGCCTATTGCGATCAGGACTCGAATCATTGATTAAAAAAAAAATCGGATCACCTAATTTGTCAGTCTTGACAAATTCCAAGTCTAGTTTCTTCCTCTTTCCATCCATGTCGTTACAATAAGGCACTTAATGAAACAACAGTCATCGCTTTACGAAAGTATAAGAACACATACCTGTCCCTCCATCAGATACCCAATGAGTTTAAATCAACTGAATCGTAATCATCACTACAGAATAGAAAGGTGACTGACAAGTAAACACATATCATATCAACCCGACATCCACATCATTCATTCACAGTGTACCATCCTCGCGCAGAGATATTACTAAAATGATTAACTGCACCACTCGTGTCGGCAACAAGTAAGCTAAATGAATTTAGAAAACTCCGAGCGAAGGATACTGACGTCTATAATGTAATCTACATCCAATGTCTCTACTCTTGAATATAATACATCGAACGTATTCTATTCTCCAAGCTTTTCTCCATTCTAGACAAAGAATCAAAGTAAGTACATTAAATTTTGTACTTTTTTATTATCATAAATCATTATTACTACATCCCAAAAAGTAAAAGATATTGTCTTATTTAACGGATAATCATTGTCATTCGGAAAAAAAAAAAACATGTTGCACATTTGGAATGCTATATTCTTGAATATAATGTAAATGTTGGAGTTTTTTATTCCATTCTAGTAGACCAAAAGAAAAAAGGATCTACTTTTCACTTCAAGTTTACGCAATGCGTTTGAGTATCATATCGTAGTTAAAGTAGAATGTATTATTTGTTTCTGTGAAGATGAAAGATCAATACAATATACAAAATATATGCGGGTTGACTTACGCATTTCTGAATTGTTCCATACTCGAACATATTATGTTTAAGTGTTCCCATTCCCTCTTCAATATTATCCTTTACGCCCGACCAGAAAAACAGTCAATGTAATGATTTCATAAGTATCACACCTGTGTCATTCCAAACAGATCTATTCTACGTCGCTTGCATCTGAAATATCAATATCATAAACACAAATAAACATATAACGCGCTCCACAAGCTTCATGGAATATTCACATTGTTGAAAATGTAAATGTTGCAGTGTTTCTTTTCCCCTAGTTCTGAGATAAATCTAAGCATTGCTTTCTCAAGTGCCGAATGACTCACTATTACATCAGCGAAATGAGTCATTTTCCCCTTAACCAGAAGCAAAATAACCGTGCTTTGCACCTTTTGCTGACTTTTCTTTTAAAAATAACAGTCATAATAAGAGGGTGTCTACCCAGATCAAAGATTTTATTCCGTAGTTCGGAGATGAAGTTTTCGTAATAAATTCCCTATTATACTTTCATGTCACCATATCAGAATAGTGAAATGTATTATTTCTACCTTTTTTTTTACAATGAAAATAAGTATTTCAAAGGGAAAGTATTATCTTTTTTTCACTTTTACCAATACATAATCAGCGTTTACACACACATTGGCAGGTGTATATTCATATAGTTGTGAAATTATTTCATACAGTGTCATGCATGCTCTGTGTGTAGATCCAAAGTTGTTTCATTGACAGTGTTACCTTCTTTCAATATGGTCGTTATCTCTACACACACGTGTATGCTATGACATACTTTGTGTGTGTGTGTGTGTGTGTGTGTGTGTGTGTGTGTGTGTGAAATATTGTGTATACTTTTCAAGTGCAGTAAGACGTAAAATCTCAACATTCCAAGCTCAAAAAGAGATCGCTCCGATTCTTCTCTATTTACAGCTGCTTTCTACATTTCTCACTACAGATAAACAAAACCCAATCAAATTCCACGCCCAACATGGGAGACACTGCACAAACTATACCAACACACTAGAGAATAAGAAAGCAAAACATTTGTAACTCCGACTTCCACCACATCAAGTCAGTATTAATCTGTACTGATCCACAGACCTTTTAAACTTACATTGTTTTTGTTCTACCACCTTTATCATTCTTTATCTTTTAAGTCATCAAACGTAATGTGCTTTATATTGTCATTTCATTACGAACAATAGTGCCTTGAAAGTATCTTGAAATCACTTTAGATAGCTATGTCATATTGTAGCCAAGTATCAATGGAACTGCACTTCTTTCTCTTTCTTTTTCGTCTCAGTTGTAAGCAAGAAATTCACTGATATCTTCCTCTTTCTCTCCTCTTTCCCCTAAGCTTCTCTTTCGCTTTCTCTCTTTAGAAACTCATTAATAGTCACGCTAGTACAATCAATTCGGATAGCGCCCTCTGCGCTTACAGGTAGCATAGTCACGTGCATGTCATAATTTTCTATGGATGAATGCACGTTGAACACGTACATAACGATGAAACTGAACACCTTGGTGTTTGTATGCGAATGACACAAATAGGTCTACAATATGCTTTAAACACCCCCCCCCCAAAAAAGAAGAAGGTGGAATCTGAAGTCGAAACACTCAACAATAAAAGTAGCAAGTCACTGGCTTTTAGTGAACAGACTTGTGTTCAGCTTACATGAACAAATATGAATATTTATTACTCAGTTGGCAAAAACCAACAAAATATAATAAGTATAAAATTACGGTGGAATTGATGTATTACATCGTAATGTACATAATAAATCCTATCAAATTATAAGAGTGATACATGGTACATAATTATCTTGAAGCATTTGTTGATGACCGTGTAACCCTATTAAGCCCAAGCTATTTTGACCCCTCGCAGGCCCAAGGGGGGGGGGGGGGGCACATTGTGCACCCCTATATAATTTTTTTATTATTTGATGAATCATCTTCATATTTGGCACATAGGTAGAATAACTCGTACTCTACATGACCGAACAGTTGGTTTTTCTCAAGATCACCCATGGAGGGCGCTATTTTCCAAAATATAAAGAAATACATAGGAAATATGCTAAAAACATGGTTTTTCTGTATGATTTCTTTATCCCAATTATATATGTCTTATTATAGACCAATCATTTTCATATTTGCCACAAATTTTGCTCCTTCAACAAATTTCAGCCAAGAAACACCCATTTCATTCACTGTAATGCTGTTAAATGAAATGGGAACAGAAAAAAGATGCAAAATCTGACTGACATGGTTGTCAGTTTATGGTTGCCATGGCAACAAGAAATATCAAATGAAGCTAAATTATATATCAAAATGTTCGCAATAAGATTTTAGGAAAAGTCACCAGATTTGGTTGAAATCGGATTAAGGGTAAACGAGTGGCAAATGAAAATCTGGTAGGGGGGCATAATGTGCCCCCTCTTGGGCTTTATAGGGTTAGGTTAGGATTAGGACATTGATGAATTATTATCAAAGGAGAAGATGGTCCGCTTTTTTTTTTTTTTTTTTTTTTTTTTAGACGGATACGACCATATCTGACAAGAGAGAACCATATTTTTTAACCTGGAAGAGATGATGACTGTGATAGAGTGTGAAATTGTGACATTAAAATCGAACATCAGTGCAGGGCCGGCGGAACCAGGGGTTTGTTGGGCCCCCACTTGTTTTGCACCACTCATAGGAATACATAGGGTGTCATCATTTTTTCTTTTTCTTTTTTGCTTGTTAGCTGATGAAACCCGGTATAGCCCCCCTCCCCCCACTTTAGGAAATGTGGCGCTAGCCATCTAGTCCACCGTTCTAATTAGTGTTAATTATAAGCATCCAACATATGTTAATATTTACTGTCAAGGAACACACACATGTCTGCTCAACAGGTAACTACATTATTAAGTTTAGTTATGATATGTTTAATATCTTTTTTTTTATTGTGTGATATGCCTTTATGAAACATACCCATTACTATATGTCTACTTACAGTAATATATTGTTGAATGTTTTGCAATTGCTGAATATCAGTTGCCAAGTATGCTCTGAAGCTATCAACTCATGCTGAAATTGTATTCAGTATACTATGTTCATTACTCCATTAATGATCTGTCATGCTTAAAACATTTATTTCATTTCGTATAAACAGGCAATAAAGCTGAAGAAGACCGAAGGGCAAAAGCTTCCACCAGCCGGCATCCTGCAACATCTTCTGTCATCATTACTTTGTCTCGACTATATTATATATATATATATATATGTATATATATATAATAAATATAATATATATATATATATAATATATATGTAATATTATATATATATAATATATATGATATATAATATATATATATATATATATATATATTCATTTATATGTTACATTTATGCATATATATATATTATAATCATATATATAAGATATGTTTTATAATATACATCAATAATATGTATGGTATCATGCTTATAGACATGTACTAAAATGTGTGTGTATGTGTATAAACAATAGATTCATATTAGTTTTATTATGAGAAAGTGCAAAGTAAAACAAAAATTCAGAATCAAACATACATGCACAAAGTAAAGAAAACACACATGTGGATATGCACATATTATTGTAACGCATTTGTTTATTTTGCATACCTATACTAAAAGCACATAATAGAACTCAAATCATGCCCGGCATAACTGTACGAAGAAAAAAAAAATAAGAGATTTCACGTATCATAATAATTATGATATCAAGAACGATCTCGTGAATGTGATATGAACGTTTCAAAATTTAATGTGCCTTGTTCGCAAAGTAGATTTTTTATCTTGTGTGTCACGTTACACGTTAGCAAAACACTTCTGTCATACATTGACACATGTTTTGTAAAGAATTCATAAAGTTATGTTTAACATTTGACAAATTGAAAATAATCACACTCGTCCTCACGTGATAAACTCACATTAACAGGACACACATTTGATGATGAAAGTGCATTTTTAATGTCCGTATCTAGAGTGAACTGAAATGAGCCTGAAATTGATGAATACTTTGAACCACTTCAAGACAAGTTTTCATTTTTGCCCGTAACTTTGATATACCAGCTACAAGCTATGCTCTTACCGCAACACTAAATCTTAACTTACGATAAACGAGTATTAAACGCACTTTTTTTTTTCATTTGCATCCATACACTCCTGCATAATGATCGATACAACTTCCGTTACAGTGTGGTGACAAACCAAGTATCATATTCATATGAATTTCACAGTGGTACTTCCCAGTATATGGAAACTAGTTTTGTGAAAGTATGCTGATAACAGACATATTACGTTGAGTGAAATTCATGAAATGGAATCCAGCCAGTCTTTCCTTGGCTTCCAATTATTATTTCTTCCTGTTTCTATACATGTCATAACAACAGGGCACTAAATGAAACAATTCACAGTCATCATTTCATGAAAGTATGTGAACACGTATTTGCCCCTCCATCAGATAACCAATGCGTTTAAATCAACTGTATCGTAATCATCACTACATAATAGAAAGCTTCTGACAAGCAAACACATATCTTTTCAACTTAACATCCACATCATTCATCACATTAAATGATTGACTGCACCACTGTTGTCTACAACAGTGAACTTACTGAATTTTGGAAAACTCCTAGTGAAAGATACTGACGACAAATGTAATCTACATCCAATATCTCTATAACTCTTGAATAGAACACACTTCTACATACATACATACTACATACATGTACATACATACATCGAACGTATTCTATTCTCAAAGCTTTCTCTACTCTTGACAAAAAAATCAAAGTAATTACTTTCTTATTATCATAAATCCATATCTCTACATCACGTGAAGTAAAATCTGCATCTTTTAAGCGGAATATCAATGTAATTAACAAAAAGCGTGTTGTTCATTCGAAATGTTACATTCTTGAATGTAATATAAATGTCAAGTCTACGCAATGCGTTTGAGTATCATACGTGTTAAATCGTAAAGTAGAACGCATTAAGTGTTTCTTTAAATATGGAAGATCAATACACAACATAATATGTATGCAGCTAGCCTTACGCATTTTTGAATTGTTCCATGATTGTACATAATATAAATGTTGGAGTGTTTCTATTCCCTCCTCAATGTAATCCTTTACGCCTGACCAAAAAAAAAAAAAGTCAATGTAACGATTTCAAAAGTATCACACCTGTGACATTCCAAACAGGTCTATTCTACGTAGCTTGCATCTGAAATATCAATATCACAAACACAAATAAACGTATAATGCGCTCCACAAGCTTTATGGAACATTCACATTGTTGAAAAAATGTAAATGTTGCAGTCTTTTTCTTCCTCTACTTGTGAGAAAAATCTACGCACTGCTTTCCCAAGTATCTTATGACCCACTATCACATCAGCAAAATGTGTCATTTTTCTCTTAATCAGAACAAAACAACCGGGCTTCACATCTTTTAGAACTGTAGATCTTTTCTTCTAAACATAGTTCATAATAAAAGAAATGTATTTCAGATTTGCTTTCAATGAACCACAGAGGACCGTCTAAAACCATAATATCGCGAATTATGTTTCTATTCAATCTTAAAAATGATTTTTCGACTCTTGATAATAATTGATTCTAACAATTTGCTGAGTACCCCCCCCCCCCCCCGCGACTCATTCCATCCTACAGGCTCCACACGAATCACAAAAATCACTACATGACGTTGGCAAAACGAATGTAATCTGGATTACCGGACTCTACGTTTATACTCTGCCCAGATATCAAAAGAACAGCATTAACTTTTCACGCATGCAATCTTTTTTAGAACTGCCCATAGTCATATTGTTACAGACTTCATGTTCACATATTATCTATCATCACACTTCCATCGTGTTTTCAAAGAGAGGGGTAGAGATACAAGTTGAAATGCAAACTACATTGATTCAAGCAATGTCCAGTAACAAAACAGCTATGGCTAGGCATACATTGGATATTTCAGCTACTTACACGCAGTGATATGACTTTACTGCAAAATTCATGTACTACATATATAATGTACTACATATATAAGTAGGACAGGTAAAATTGGTCTGATACTTTTATCCTGTCAAAACTGTATACATACATGTAGTAAGAGCTCAGTTTTCTCTGGCATATAATCACCGAAATCTGATATCATTTGGTATCACATTGTTCCTGTTTTCAAATTGGAATCATGTCAAATAAACTGCATGAACTTTACGAGACGGGCAAGCCATATGATTACAAATACGTTTCCATTTGTTAGGTAATATCAAAATCATTTGGTCAGAATCATTCGGTATTTGCCACTTTCGCATGAAGTTTTTCAAAAGTCGCTGAAATCACTAAAATCTGGTATCATTTGATATCACTTTTTTGTTTGTTTGTTTTTAAGTTGGAATCACGCAAAAACCAAACACAAAAAAAATCTCCATGCGCACCCTACTTCAGTTTACATTTTGCTTTATTCAAAAATGTAAAAAGAATGACGTATTATTTTTGATAGATTTCTGGAATGTTCATAAAAATACAATTAATGAATTTTGAAATACATTACGAAAACTTCGTGATATGACAATTATATAAGAGTTTCAAAACTCGATTTCAAATACGTCTAAGGTTGAAGAGCAGTGGTGCATAACAATGTCTATGGGACACATGTATGCAAAGACACCAAAAAAAAAAATAACAGAAAAAATACAAAAACTACAACAGCCTTTTGGTATCTTTGTGTTCCATGCTGTCTTCTCATGAGATACAAAAATGATATTGCTGACGGCTTTTTAACTCATCCATGTACACGCTACGCAGCCTACATTTGTGTTTGTAATGACATTTCCTATTCCTGGTGTTATATCAGCTGGCGCAACCAGACCGGTGAAAGTAATTATGACATTTACAAAGCGACTGATTTAACCATTCTCTTTATTCAGAGCATAATATCTGTGCATATATCTCCTGCCAAAAGCAAGTTCAGTTATGAACGCCAATGATGAACAATCTGTACAGCGTAAAATTGTAGAAATTGTGTTGCTTCGAAAGTACATTCATGGTAAAGAAGAATGGTAAATTATTGCAACAGCTCTGTTAATATCTTCATATTAACCATATCTTTGAAAAAAACTCGTGTTGCTTTCGTTTTGCTGGGCAAATCATTTCTTGGTAGGAGCAGGGCGTTTCCTTCTTCCCATAGACGTCAATCATTTGCGTAGTAAACTCCTTGTTGCATCTTTCAGTTCAAAGCGGAATCATCTGATTTTGAATTTAGCCCCTGGAGCCATTGGGGAAGGGGGCATTTGCCAATGCTGCCTCTTTGAAAATTAGCTAATTGTGTGTTTCTGTGTATTTTCTATCATAATACCAAAACAAGTTTTGCTCTTTCATTTGATATAAAACTTATATTTATCTATTATTTATATATATATATGTATATATATATATATATATACATATATATATATAACTTAATATCAAAATACAAATGACTTTCTTGTTTGAGTAATTTGCAAGAGTAGATTACAAGCAAGTAAATGTTTATTTTCAAAGATTCTTGTGACCAAGAAATCGTAATCTAACACCTATACGACTATTCCCTATATAAACGTTAAGATATACTCACGAAAATCTAAGAACTGTTTCAACCAAGAATCAACGAGGAAAAAGGAGATTTAAACAAAGTAGTAGGCGAGCACTGCTCAGCTTTCATTGACATTATTTCTAGTTTAAGTCTGTACCAGATTGTTTTGTGCAGGCCATCTTTGATACAGGTAAATTTACTCAGAGAAGTTAAACACTGCTGTGACTACCACTTCCAATCCAAAATGGGCCAGAAAAAATTACGAAAGATTGCACATACTAATTTCTTCTTTCCTTTTGCCACCGAATTGCTGCTGGTACTGCTGAAAGGGATTGTAATTCGCTTGCCCTATTTGGGACTGGATTTCTGCCGCCTTGCGCACTTCCTGGAGAGCCTTAACACGTTTTCTCCATCCTGCCATAGCTTCACGTTCTTCTGCCTCAATCAAGATATCCACGTAGTCCAGAGTACTGAGAGGGTTTGGTCTCATTGCGATTTCTTCCAGACGTTTGAGGCTCCTGTGTGATTCACTGATTAGTCGATACACGCATTCCTGTACGCTCAGGAATTCTTCTTGATGTTTCTTGAAAACTTGTCCTACAGCTAGTTTCTTGCCAGTTGCGTCGTTATAACGACTTTCGAGCTCCGCATAAGTCCGAGTCTCCTTCTCAGTGTAAAAGTCAAATTTGAAATTCTGATGAAAATGAACCGCCCAAGGACATCTTAGAGGACATACGCGACATGTTCCATCTTCTGTCATCGCACAACAGCGCGCTATATCCTTGTAATCTGTAATTTTACATGGATAATGACATGTAAAGTGGCAACGGGAACACTTCAAAATGTAATCTCCCTTAATGTCGATCTTCCGACTCTTCTGAACATCCACAACGTATGTAAAGTCCTTATTCGCTTCAATTTCCTCCTCATGTTGCTCCAGGATCCTCTGCTCCTCTTGCAATTCATCAAGCTTATGAAATCCAATCTGGATCTGTGGCTGTAGACTTTCTATTGCTGCTTCCAAGCGCTGACGTTCCTTCAGGACTTCTTGTGTAAGCGAAAGACTTTTTGGCTCTATCTGACTCAAAGCCAAGAAGAAGCGCCGCATGCTCTGGATCCCCATCTTCCAGAACACATTGTTCAAGGAATCTGCGTTTCCTTCTTCCACGTCATTGACGTTTCTTCCAACGACATCGTTGCTACTCTTGCCACCTGAAAGTTGATCAACATCAGTCTTATTGGCAAACAAAGCAGAATTGTTGAATTTGAAAATGTTGTTCGAGCATGGAATGTTTGCTTCTTTTATAACGTCCATTAAGGGAGGTTTCTGTCCATCGGCAAATGTCACGAGCATCATAATGTTTTGTTCGATGTCCTTGCCGAAGAGTGCCAAGACGGAGTCAAACACATACTTTTGAGTAAGGGTTAACCTTGCTTGAGATGCTTGAGCGACAAAGCCAATGACATTTATGTGGTCCACGTGATGGAGAGATGAATCTGCAAAGAATTCACGAATCTGGTCAACGATGGCTTTGTCTCGTGCGATACCCCTCGTGTCACCGAATCCTGGTGTGTCAATTATTGTCAGCCTGAAATCGAAACATGACCACTTTGTTGGATTAATGGTGTACGAAGTGATCATCTGAGTTTGGCTCTGTACCTTGCGGCCAGCCTTGTTCTCTCCCTCCTCAGCAATGATCTTAAAACGAAAGTTGTCATTCCAGTCAACGTTAAAGATGTAGTTTACCATGCCGTTTATCAGAGTGCTCTTTCCTGCACCTGTCGCTCCGACGACCATTACAACCAAATGTCGCTGTGTTTCATTCCCTTGACCGAAGTAGTAGGTCTGGTATTCACTGCGTGGACCATACTTTCCTTTAGTTAGGCGAAGCTTGTACAAAGATAGTTCCTCTTTGGAATAATCTCCTTTCTTCAGGGTATCGCACTGTGATATCAGCTCTCTGAAGTTTTCCATGCGTTTGTTTACTGCAGAAAGATAGATAGATAGATAGATAGATAGATATGTAGATACGTAGACAGTGAAAGGTAGATATGTCTTAGAAATACTGCCTTATCAATCTCTTATTAGAGCTGCTGGCAAGGTCAACCGGCTTTTCGACGAGCTCACTCTCTTACTCCACTTATGAAAAATATGAACCGTTCCTTCACATGTTACCTTATCGTACCGACTGTTGACTTTGATGAATCGCGCAACTTCTGCCGCAGAGAAACAAAACTCTTTCCCAAGATTTTCAGTATCTTCATCGTCTACGATATCACGTGCAATGCAGTTCAGGATTAATGAAAAATACTCAGATTTTCCAATTGCCAATCATAGAATGAATAATTGTATTTTATAACTGGTTTGATTGGGTTCTAGACAATGCATGGGTCCTTTAAATGGAAACATTGCATGCGTTCTAAGAAAACACATCAAATCTGTAATAAAGAGTAATGAAGTACAGATTTGTGATTGATGGGATATAACTCCTTTTAAACTGCTTGCCCTTTCAGTTCGCAAAAAGAGATGCGCGATGTTTTAACGTCTCTTCAAAGTTGTGCTCTGTGAGCGTTAATGGATTCTGGTAATGGACCAAATATGCCATGTTGGTTGACTAAATCAATTTTCTTAAGCTATCATACCTAGAAGAGTTATACCCTTTTTGTACCTTCTGGCAATATTTGACTGCTGAAAAACAAATTCAGAAATCGAAATATATGCAGTTTATATGTACCATTTTTATTTGGTGAGACGCTATTTTCACTGTAAAAATATAAATACCCCTTATTTGCAAATATTTGATTTCATCTTATCTTAAAAAAAAACATTTAGGGTTAAAAAGAAACAAGCATTAGAGGTCTGCAAGCAAATGAGAACTATGTAGTTTGAACCGTGTATGATTCCATTTACTTTGCAATTAACATTTTACATAGCTATGTTCTCAGTAGATACACGAAAAAATCTCTCCAAGGAAAAACAACCCCCCCCAAAAAAAAAATAAATAAAATAAGCAAAAAATATATTTTTGGGAGCACTATACCTTATAATACATCACAGTGTGTTAGGAATACAACGTGAAGTGCCCCCCCCCAAAAAAAAAGAAAGAAAGAAAGAAAGAAAGAAATAAAGAAAGAAAGAAAGCATACTCAGCATTGATTCCTCTTCAAGTTGGTAGACTCGTTCTGGTCTTCTCCTGAAGGGAATCCAGCCACACCCTGCGAAATACAATATCACGAAAAAGCAACAATAGTTATATCAATCGTCATCTATATGTTTCTATACATACATATGAAGAGTTTGTTCGCATAAACCGATAAGTTCATTTTTGAAGATTTTGAAGTACGGTCTCTGTCATGAAGTACAATGTCACTACATATAAAGGTACATTTTTGAAGTTATGATCAAAAGAAGCAAACATTTTCGTATTATTCTCTTTATTTTTCTTGACCTTTAATCGCAAATATCTTCATCTGGCAAATATGAACTTATCGGTTTTTGCGAACAAACTCTTCATATATACATTGAGATACGTAGACATCTAAACATCATAGATTTTTATACTTGCATAAAGACCACAAGCATATAAACACACACAAATTATATATATATATATATAGGCGTCCGGTCGAGCACCCAACGGATATATATATATATATATATATATATATATTATATATATATTATAAATAAATATGTGTGTGTGCGTGTGTGTTGCAAATCGTTACTTCATAGATTTTGTCCCTATTACAAATTATTCAAACGGTAAAGCATAAGGGTATCGACACAAGGATATGTTTTCTTAATTTAGTTTAATCAGCCTTTGCTCGTATCTTTTTAAACTATTCTAAGCTGAGTTGTAAACGAAAGTAGTATAAAGGAACTGACGCACAAGTTCATAAGGACAATTTTGTCCTACATATATTATAAAGCTATTTGACAGGCTTAAAAAGGGGGATTGATAGAACAACAAAATATCGACTCCTTTACCCTTTTGCATACACCTTCCAACAAGAAGAAAAAGGATGAATACAGGAACAGACACACCAATGGCTAGCCCAATCCGGAAACCTATATTGTCACGTTTTCCTGAAATTTGACATAGACACAATTAAAGCAGGTCATTCAAAATATCAAACGTGTATTTGATAAGGAACACAATGTCTTTTCTGCAAAATATTACTATGATTACCATGATTATGTACAGTTCAACAGAAATATTGACTATTCCCTAGCACTAATTATTATGACAGAATAATATCATTCAGCAGAACTGAGCAGTTAGTCGTATCTTTGCCTTTATTCGTGGAAATAGGCTTACACATTTCTAGTATGAAGATATTTAATTGCTCAAATTTGAAGACTCACATTTATTCCGATGAGCAGTCAGATTCCAAATTCATTACAGTATCGTTACATCTGTTTTCATAAAGTGGTAATGCAAGCAGAAACAAAATTGTAATCTGTTATTGTAAAAAAATAAAAAAATAATCCAACCTGACATGGATAGAACAGTGATTTCTTCGGTCGACGTTCCATTCAGCGAGTGACCGAAAGCGATGCATTTGAAAGTTTGCTCTCTCTCATGTTCAATTGAAACGGTTATCGTTTCAGTCCTCTCGTACGTGCTGTCAGATAACATTTTCTGTCTTGAAACCACAGAATGTATTCTCTTTCCAGACTCCTCAGTCCACAGCATAGAAATGTTAGGCTTGAATCCACTCACAACACACGTCAGGTTGAATGAAGGAATGCTAGGAGTCTCGTATATACACAGGTTTTGACGGTATCGAGTTTTATCAACGCATTCCTCGATTGAATGTTTTGAGGCCATCGCTAGGGAAAGAGGAAATCGTTAATGAATGAATTTAATTCTTTATCGAAATTATGATTTTTGTCTAGCATTTTTGACCATGAGAAAAGCAGTAAAGAATAGACCTGCGGTAACGATGTAGATGGTGATTACATTATGAGGGAGAAGCACGAAAGGAGAGACTCATTCTTGGCTGGCCTATAGCAGTGGAGAATGCCCCTACCCCCGAGAAACGTGCCGTAAAATGGCTTGGCTGGATGGCCCCTCACACCTGCCTCCCTTTCGAATACGCTTTAGAAAGTACATTACATGATATTTGAATTCATATACATAAACATAAATGTTATATAGATACATATTTGAATATCTGTACAGAAGAACATTCATACATGGTTGTGTAGAGATCAGCAGATTTCATAAGAAGAGGTTAGCTGATATTATAGAAATAATGCAGATCGATAGAGAACGAGGTTGTTCATTAATATACTACATTAGGCCCTTCTCGCAATCACTGGGGTATGCGCCCTCACTCGGCTTAGCGCAATACAGCCTATTCGGGCTTGCGCACAAGCTGCAACACGGAGAAATAAAGACGAAATAAAAACGGCTAGAAACTAGACTAGTATAATACGTGCTGATCTCTAATGTTGCATGAAGATTAGTTCTCGCATGAAGTGTCTGAAATAGGCCTACTTTCAATACGGGGTGAATATAGCGCGATGCAAAATGATATTCCATATCACGATATCTTAAGTTCTACCAAGCAGATCAATTCCGATAATTTTGAATCTTCATGCAAAGTCAGTGCGTGTGACTTGTTGTCATGTATTAATCGTTAGATAAACCCTGAGAATCGCGTTTCAAACAACATTCATAAACGTCATTCGAAACGCGTTTTGATTCTCTCTTCATCAGAATAAAATCAAAACTGATATTTTGATCTATCAAAATATATCTATAAGGTCACCATGCTCTTACGCACAGTTTTGAAGGAACATTTCAGTAAATTTTAATCGGTAAAGATATAGCAATACTTTACTTACAGCTAACCGTCAAAAGAGTGGGAAGCTCAAAATCCTCCAAATTCGTCAAAACCACCTGACACAGGTAGAGACCCTCATCTGCCACTTCCAAGTCCGTAATGACGAGACTAAAGTTCATGTCGATGTCAAACCGTTTTTCCAAGCTCTCAAAGTTCCCATCGATGAATGCAGCTTTCAGCGTCCTCGGCTGCTTACGTGAGCTACTCTCCTTAACCCAAATCACAGTTACAGGTTCTCCTTGGAAGTGACATGGCAGCCGGATGTCTTCCCCTTTCCATCCTATAAAAACGGGGGCGGTCTCTCTCACTGTGTAAATAGTAATGTACATTAGAATGATTTAGCTACGACAATGACAGTCTTGACTTTTGCCTAGACCTTCTCAGTCATCTTTGTATTTTTTTTTTCTTACAGGAACTTACAAAACGAAAAAAAAAAACAACAATTGAGCACATTTATTGTATCGATTTTGCATCAAAGATAAGCTTAAATCTGTTGAAATATTTTATTCCGGATTGAAGGAACATTCCGATCGTAATTATAAGAGCAGATTACAACAACCAAACAAGTGGGAGCTCTGTATTGCGGAATATTATATATATATATATATATATATATATATATATGACCCGCTAGAACAAAAGAAATCGAGTTTCAAGTCAGATCATCAAAATCTGTCAAAACCGTCGGATTTCTGTTTGTGACAAAATTTTGTAGTCTAATGTATCTTCTATCATCTGCCGAAATTTCGAAGCTGAATGATCAAAGGAAAGGCAACAAAAGAGCATTTTTCTGGGCCATGATTTTCCGACTTTCAACGGAACAGAAATGTGTCCGAAGATTTGGATTTACCGCCGCAGCTAGACTCCGCCCCTAGCAACGAGGGAGTGATCTCATTGGTCAGTGAGTGGCATCCTGGTGACTGATTGGTCGTGCGTAGACCACTGGCGCTATGCTTGAATGAACATCGCGGAGGTTGCTAGGAGCGTACCTTCTATGGTCAAACGGTGAAAACTGTCTTGCTTCCCCTTGATCATTATAGCGTCGGAAGGAAAACTTTGAGGGTGGTTTTCTCGAAACGCTGATTTCCTAAACCACTCGATATGCGCTAATAAAATCATTGATACCTCCGCAACCGAGTATTTTTATGAGTCATGTTATATATGACTTTAAAGTGGAAGAGGAAGGGAATAATATCATGTCATTTTCAGAAAATTGTCCTTCCCCGACTTTCGGATCCTTTTGTTGCAGCGGTTCATATATATATATATATATATATATATATATATATATATATATATGATCAGACGTGTTTTCATGTCTGTTTCAGAAACGGGTTTGATTAAGATCTTTTGTCACACCATGGGCACTGATGAAGAGTGTGACCTTGCCTTTCAGTATTTGAGAGCTATGCTCCGTTTTTAAGATCTTCAAGATCTAGGATTTATTTTATTTTTTTTTACGGCGTTCTTCTTCTACTGATTCGTTAACTTATTATCATCAAGATGCCGAGCAAACCAATTTTCTTATTACGTTTCTGTACTGTGTACATTTTCTGCTACTCTTCCGACTGTTGGCGATGAGGCCCTTTTCAGATTCACTGTTTTGGAGCCGGAGATTTGCCATGTCATCTTGCAGTCATGACTACGCGTCATTGGATGTGTCACTATGGACACTGTGCGCTACCTCCATCTGTTTAGCGCCTTGACTTCTTTGAAAGGTGAGTTTCAAAATCCTCTGCCCATGATCAGACGTGTTTTCATGTCTGTTTCAGAAACGGGTTTGATTAAGATCTTTTGTCACACCATGGGCACTGATGAAGAGTGTGACCTTGCCTTTCAGTATTTGAGAGCTATGCTCCGTTTTTAAGATCTTCAAGATCTAGGATTTATTTTTTTTACGGCGTTCTTCTTCTACTAATTCGTTAACTATATATATATATATATATATATATATATTAGTTGCTCCGCGTATTGGCAGTACTAGAAATAGCAATAATAGTGTCACAACAGAGGAAGGCATTAAAATGCCATTCAATGCCTTCCTCTGTTGTGACATTATTATTGCCATATATATGTATATCTATATGTGACCCTGCACCTCAAAACAAACAAAAAGTCGCCAGACATGAATTTTTAGTTAAGACCATATTCTGAAAGAGCAGACTTTAAGCTTTAAAATGATGTATAACTCAGATCAAATGGACTCTCCTAACCTATCTAAATATTGGAAAGAAAGCACAAACTCAGGAAAAGTTGTCTTTGTGAATGTATTTTGTATGTATGTACGCTGTATTTTTTTTAGTCGCTTTTATGTTGTATATTATATCATTATTTATGTTTATTGTACAGTTGCAATAGGGTGCACCTTACCCGACAAGCGTTTGCTTCTTATAGGTGTTACCCAAATGAATCCTTGTAATATTCACCTTGTTTTAATATCCGAAATAAATGTGAATTGAATTGAATTGAATTGAATTGAAAGTGTGAACTGAGAAAAGAGGCTCTGAAGTACAGTGTCTATTCAAGCGCTTAATCTTTACCAAACCGTGCTGGCTGTGTGATGAATGGGACAAAAAACAGGAAGTAAACCACCAGAGTAACAACAATGAAGGGATTATCAGATTAAACTGAAATTTAACATGCCTCATTAACACATTCTGTCCATAATTAATGCCAACTTTCAAAGCAGTAGCCCTATCCTTTCAAAAGTTATAAATTAGAGTTGAAAGTGAAGAGTGAGGACAAGGTTTTTCAGAAATGAAAAAAAAAAAGGATTCTAAAGACACACCTAATCACACTATTCTACCAAAAATGTTCGAGATAAACTGCTAAACAAACACACTTTCCTGCCCGTTTTACGATACCAAATTTTAGCATAATGTAAAAGAAGACCCGCTCTTTCAGGAAATATGAAAAAGTCAAGTTCGGCTAGGTTGACCCATTTCACTTATTTTCAGTCCTCACGCAAAATCAGTGTGTGCGACTTTATGTTCGTTTTGAGGTGCACGGTCACATATATATATATATATATATGTATATGTACTACAATGTATTGCTGGACTGTGTGCTTCGATGCATTTGTGTCTCCTCTAAGTCTCCGTACAATGTTTGATATATTCAGGTTATAGCTCCTGGTACTCTCTATTGGTAAACTATCTAACCCTATTAAACCAAAAAATGGTGGCATAATTATTATGCCCTTGTCAGTTTTCCATTTGCAACTCCTACGCCCTTAATCAAATCACAATCAAATCCGTTGACTTTCCCCAAAAATCATGTTACAATGTACCAACATTTTGAAATGTCTAATATTGATGATTCATATGGCAACTGTAAACTATTCATTGTTTTAGTAATTGCTGATACGTCTTGCTGTACATTGTGTCAAGTTAATGTCAGAAAAACACTTTTTTAGCAACTTAGTGTTTATAAAAATCATATGGCACGAACAATGTATGTTTATGTAAATGCACTTGTACAATGATAATGCAGACACCAATAAATCAAAATCAATCAGAAATCAATAAACAGCATGTCAGTCAGACTTTGTGTGTTCATTTTCTTTTTTTTTTTCTGTTTCAATTTTAATTAGGAATATGATAATGGACGAAATGCGTTGTCTGGGCTCTAATTCGCTGAAGGACCAAAATAGTAATCAAGATTTTTGAATGGCCCTTAAATTGTGTTCTTTATTTTTCTTTATGTTTAAATGTGACCTATAGGCATCAAATAATAGATAATGCAGAGTTACACTGCTATTAGAAAAAAAGACATTTTTTTTTTTAGATAACCTTGCATTTTTGTCATTTAATGTCCTTCACAAGAGCTGTGCCTTTATAGAACCATTTATTTATCACTTAGGCTTCTTAAAGGCAAAGTCGTTTGCAGTTGAACTATGCGTATTATTGTCTTTACCTGATATCATCAAAATTATTTATGTAGACAATTGGTAATTTATCAATCAGTGTTAAAACTATTTTTTTTTTCAGTTTGTGTGGTGTTTTATCATGGAAATAGAAAATAGGGGTAGGCTAGATGAAATGCTACCTGGCACTGTATTTTTAATGAAATTCAATAGCTTTCCCTACAACATTTTTCACTCACTCTTACTCTTTTTCATCTACTCTTACCTACGTCGTTGATATAGTGAAACCCTGTCCATGTATTTTGTCATGAAAGGTAAAGTTGGGGTCCGAATGGCACTGTATTGATAGCACTTGATAGCTTTATCTAAATTTACCTTACAAATAAAGTTTGACATGACCCTGTGACGACTAACAGTTTGTGACGTATGTGTCACTGAGCATTAATTTTCTTTTAATTTTGCGAGTCAAACACTATAGAATGTATTAACGCCTTTTCACTTTCTGCTTGCCAATCAAACTGGTATAGAAATTATTGATTGTTGATATTTGATAGAATTCAAGTTGGCCCTGTCATGGGCGCACCTTTCAGTGACATTATTAGCTTGTATTATCTAACAACGCTAAGTTAACACAAATTAGAACAGTTTGCTATGTCGAAATATTTGGTCCCGTGAGATTTTCTTGCCAAAATTGCTTTTTGTTTTTTAGCTAACTTGGTCAATTTTTGGGTAATGAATAAAAACAAAAACAAAAACGAAATAAAACAAAGATCCTTTGGTTCCATTCTTCTTTCCAACCACGTCTTCAGCCACCATTTAGAATTCAAAAATGGCCGCATTAGAAAATTGTATGACCCAATTGTCCTACTGTTAGCATCGTACAAGGTTTTAATTTGATGCAAAAAGCATGTTAATGATGTCAGATATTCTGATGCACCCTTTTCTGATATTGTATATTGCTTTCATACAATTTTGGGGCAGCCATCTGACATAAAAAATGACCACCACTAGAAGATATGCTAGTCTACATAGAAAGTTATATTTGAGGTGTTAAGATAATAATTAGTTATAGTTGATAGTTTTGAGTTAATAGAATAAGTTTATTTTGTGTACTCTGCTATGGACAGTGATACATAATGAAAAGTTTGAGAATTTATATTTCAGTGTTGATTTATGCAACAATAACTTAAATGATTGAAGTTATGAAAGATTAAAGGTGAATTAGGTTTTGGATAATATTGGGATTAGATTTTAATAAATTATATAAAGAATATCAATAGTTGAGGAATTAGTTGATTATATAACAGTTAATTCAGAAAATTATAAGATATGGATAAGTTTGGTTTATGATTTGTGAGTAAAGTGAATGATAATATATGTATTATAAGTTAGTGACATAGATTATTGGCAGATTATGTTATTAGATTTTAAATGAAGTAAAATGGTGTTAAACATAAATTTAAAACTTTGATTTTGTGTATCATGTTTCAGATTGTTATCTGAATGTCCATTATGAAATGAAGGTCCATATGAACTGAAGGTCTTTATCTAAAGTGAAGCTCAGTAACTGGAAGTCCATAACTGAAGATTTGACTGAAATTTCATATTAGAAACATCAGTGTGTTAGCGTAATAAACAAGTATTTGTCACGGTAACCAGATGTCACCTTGCTTCATATTTGACCTTGTGAATAACAACTAAGGAGGGTTGTTTTGAATGAACAGTGGAAACTCCTCCGTGGTACGAGTTGTCCCGGAGGCAGTCACACAAGAGAGATGGTCGATACAAATAATCCATTATCACAGATAACAGGCCCTTGTGTGTGTGTTTTAAAAGAAAGTACACGCACACCACCATAAACATTGATATTTCTAAAAGTCTAAAATGTTTAAAAGCTGCTTGTAAAAAAAAAAAAAAATATTGGCTGAAAACAGCCATTTTGAATGTTAAACGGTAGCCGCGAAAGTGATTTGCAATGTCAGGGAGGGGAAAGTGTATCTGTATGTTCAACATCATAAGCCCGGTTTATGCCCGGAATGTGTAATTTCTGTATTGCAACATGAGAAATGGGTCAAAATATACATTTTGGTATAGCGGCCATTTTGAATTTCAAGATGGCCAGCAATAATATCAAAATGAGCCATCGTTTCTGAAAAAGGTGTTTCACAATGTCTGACAGCAAACACATGCTCTTTGCTCCATTTTTTTTTATTTCAAGATCGCCATCGATAATATCAAAATGAGCCATCGTTTCAAAAAAAGGTGTTTCACTATGTCTTAAAACAAACACATGTTCTTTGCCTCAAATTAGAACCTTACACAATGCATACGATATGAGATACAGGCCCAATTACATTTATTATGGTGGCCATTTTGAATTTCAAGAAGGCCACCAACTAAAATGATCCACTATTCTATAAACAAGTGTACATATTAGCATGTCTGACATCACAAGCATGCTCTTTTGGCCCCAAATGTGTACTTCCCATAATGCTTTCAGCCTGGGATATGGGTAGAAATATATTTAGTGGTAGAAGATATGCTAGTCTACATAGAAAGAGGTGTTAATTGGTCACACCTCCTAATTAGCGCTAATTAACTAATTAACGTCCTCCTTCCGTTGCTTCCGGAAGTCTAGTGTTTTAAGGATGAACTAATTAATTAGTCATCCTCTTTCGTCACTCCCCTAATTAGCGAACTTCCCTCCATCTTTACGAAGGGATGCGTATATGAATGTTTATGAAATGAACTTATGAATATATGCATCGGTAGTGTGTTGGTGAATATTGCTGCACTGTAGTTGTGCAGTGCAATTTTGCTGGATGAGGATTGCATGAGTACTATAACGGTCCATGGTCACTTACACATTGTGTCCAGCTGCCACGATAAATGGTAATGCACAGGGTGAGTATCCAAACAGCGATCAAGAGTGTATCCACAGGCACAAAGTTCTCATTCTCGGTGTATATTCCACACAAGGGTATGCAGAATGCGAGTGTACATCATGTACATATTATGTAGATCATGGCATAAAGGAGAGAACAAGTTCACACAGCGATAGCCTACATGAGAATGGTGAGGCAATCAGAGTTTCACTTTACCTCGCTGTGCACAATGTATAGGAGAACAAGCCCGGTTCAAGACAGGAAACCAAGAAACAATATTCCAGTAGCCACGGTGGGAGAAGTTCTTTGTGAGAGTTTAAAACAAAGAGTCCAAGACAGGAAGGTATAGGTATAATCAAGACCAGGGGGAATACAATGTAGGTATACAGTGCCAAGGGACGCATGATTTAAGCAACTGTAGAGACTGAGGATGCAGGGGGAGATGGGAAAACAATGGGAGTATGGTAGAACTATGCTGTACAAAGAGGACGAGGCCAAGTTTATTGGATGAATGGGGCACAAAAGCAGGGTGTATAGATGGGGGAGGTTGGCAGGAAGACTGGTTAAAGAGAGGGAGACAATGAAGAAGTGGGTGAAGGGGACAAAGGGCTATGGTCAATTCCAATGACCAGTGGGGAGAGGGGTGTGAAAATGAGGATGTTACCTGATTGGTAGGAAGTATCACCAAGAGCTGACCAATGGGAGTGAAGAAAGGTCTACTCCAACATTGTAGTCGTTACAAAATGCCACGATGTGATTGGTCAAGGAAGATGACCTAGTGGTCAGGCCTCTGGGATCTCGGTTAGTTCTGATTAGTGAATGTGAGTAAAATGTAAGGTGGGCAACACAAACTTGTGGAGAAGAGTGCGTAATACACTTGACAATAAGCTACAAACAGACTGAAACTTCTAGGCGTTCTCAGCAATCAATGAACTCCATTCTTCATTGCGTCAATGTTACATCGATGGAAAGGCATGAAAAGGGTGTCGCCGAGTTACCATGATTCGCTGAGTTACCATGATCACATCATCAATTGTAAATGCCTCGCTGCATGACGCGTTGGCTCTTAGAGATGAACTCTTCGAAGAGTTGGACCCAGAACTCCACTGATTGATACAGTTTTGTTTGACAGGGAATGCAGCATAGCGGTCAGCGGTCACTTACACGATTTTTTCAGCCATGATAAATGGAAATGCACAGCGGGTATGCGATCAGCAATCTTATTAGTGTGCTAGTATATATCCAAGAACACGCTTGCACTGTATGTTCCACACATGGGCAGAATGTAAATGTGAACCGGAACTCCACTGATTGATCTACACGAGGACAATGTCAAGGAGATACTCCCGCAGAATTTCTGCATTCACCCGAGTACAGGTATGTTACATCATTTCTTTCTTTTTGTTTAATGTTCTGTCGTTTGTTTCAATTTGTATCTGGTACATATGCCGTTGAAAGTGATTTCGCATGTAGGACTATACGTTAAAGAGGTTCACAGCGAGAGTACAAGGTTGCAATACGCAAATGGTGTGTATGCTAGATGCGACTTTTCTCTTTATAAGTATTTCTTAGCGTTGATGCTAATACGCTCTTCGATATATTTCATTTCATAGATGACCACAGCTGGAGGAAGAGTCCCCAAACTGGTCCGTGTACGACTCATATCGCAGGAGCGTGATCAATGGGTGCCGGTTCAACTCATCCAAGCGAGGAGGAACATCCAACGACAGTGCCAGCAGCAACGACACGTAGAGCTGAGGGGCCTCAAACATCCAGAGAGAGAGAGAGAGAGGGAGTACGTCATCCACCGCAGATAGGAAGCGGCAAGCAGAGGAACACACTCTCCTTCAACTACAAAGTCAACCGTTAATGTACAATGTAAGAAAATTGGGTAAGATCAGTCAAAGACATTGTAGCAAACATAATGTCGCCATGACTGATACATCATGTGTTTTGTTTGTTTGTTTGTTTGTTTGTTTTTTAATCTGGTCTAGAGAAAGAGACCCATGATTGGCATGCTGCCTCTTGTGATTGGGTTCAACAATAGATGACGTGTTTGAGGGTGCTCGGGACAAAAAAATCGTAACAGTTTTCTTTAATACTTCTAAACTGGAGAAGCCGATCAGCATGCCTTACGTTTTGAAGGACCAGTTGAAGCTCGATTCATTCAGCATCAAATTGCAGACAATGCTCTAATCACACAAGGAATTGTCGCTCGATGAAATTTGGACGTTTAATGTCACGCGTTTTGCCCTGCCTGAGGGGAAGAATAAAATCAAAGGGTTCTAAACCTCCACGAAAAACCTGCTGAAAATATGTAGCATCATCCAAATCAAATATCGGGTGGTGGATGAGATGTGTTGCGCGAGAGCGATAGTGAAGGGAATCGTTTGCATTAAGATGATAAAAAAAGACCCAGACTGGTAGTCCAAAAGGGAAAGTTATGAACAAAATGTACTACACGACAGATTTGAAAAGTGAAGTGAATGTCCCACATGGGAAATGCAGTCCAGAAGAGATCCAGTTTTATGATAATACTCCAAAAACGCGGAACTACCGAGAAATTGTCACTTCAAAAGGAACTTTGGAACGCAATAGGGTGTTCAATTCCTGAATATCGAGAGCATGTCATATCCGGTATACTTTTATTAGCATAACAAACACTTCGACTTGGTAACGTTCCTCAGTGTATTTTATCGCCGGTCTGTGAGAAGTGCCTGATGAGTAGGATGTATAAAGTTTGAGCACAAATGTGAGAATGCTTGCAACCTTTGCCACGGTAAACACCGTTCCGCACCATCGCAAGACGCAACATAGCGACACTGGGCTACGAGCAGTTAAAATTTCATGAACGATCATTGTTTTCGCACCAACAAAGAAACGCGTCTGTTGGAAATATTACAAAAATGTCCGCTTTGTAACAGAATGACGCAATTGCTGAGGACGAATACGATTCACGATAGTGGGCAGATTTTGTGTATAGTTTGTAATATATCCGAGGCATAGGTGTTATAAATGCAGCCCATTGACAATACACGTGAGTAAGATAATGTCAAGTCCTAGGAGTTTAGGTGGGGAGAAAACCGCACATAGTTATTACACAGATGAGGTCAATGATGTTGGCGTTGTAGACCGAGATCGTGCCAAATGAATCTTTATTGCGCATTTTATAGCAGATCTGTGAGAATTAGTGTCTGAAGGGGTACGATGTAAAGTTTTAACACAAATGCGAGAATGTCTGCAACTTTTGCCTTGGTAAACACCGTTCCCCACCATCGCAAGACGCAACATTGCGATATTGCGATAGGAGCAGCTGAAATTTAGAGAATGATCATTGTTTTCGCACCTGCGAAGAAACGAGAGTCTGTTGGAAATATTACGAATGTCCACTTTGTAACGGAATTATTACGTAATATCAGTTTGCTGAGGAAATACAAAACGGTTCACGAGTGTGGGCAGATTTTGTGTATGGTTTGTAAAAATTTTGTATATCCGGGGCATAATATGTGTTACATGCAACCCGTTGATACTACACAGAAGCACATAATATCAAGTCCGAGGAGTTTGGGTGGTGAGAAATCGGCACATAGTTATTACACAGATGAGGTCGATGATGTTGGAGTTGTAGACAGGAATCATGCCAAATGAATCTTTATTGGTATAACAAACAATTCGACTTGGATACCTCCCTCAGCGCATTTTATAGAAGATCTGTGAGCATTAGTGTCTGAAGGGGTACGATGTAAAGTTTGAGCACAAATGTGAGAATGTCTGCAACTTTTGCCTCGGTAAACACCGTTCCGCACCATCGCAAGACGCAACATTGCGATAGGACCAGCTGAAATTTAGAGAATGATCATTGTTTCGCACCTGCGAAGAAACGAGAGTCTGTTGGAAATATTACGAATGTCCACTTTGTAACAGAATTATTACGTAATATCAGTTTGCTGAGGAAATACAAAACGGTTCACGAGTGTGGGTAGATTTTGTGTATGGTTTGTAAAAAGTTTGTATGTCCAGGACATATGTATTATATGCAGCCCATTGATACTACACAGAAGTTTCCTAATATCCAGTCCGTCGAGGATGTATTTGGGGTGGGGAGAAAACCGAGCTTACATAGATGAGGTCGATGATGTTGAAGTTGTGAGCGATAAAACGGACCAGCCTCATATACAGCACAGGAAGGAAAAGAAAACGAAAATCACAAAGAAAATAGAAAAAGCTGTGCCAAAAAGAAAGGCGCTTCGAAGTTTGTACTATTTGAGTTTGACTTTGTATGCACGCAAGAGAGAGGAATGCACATCCTAAATTACTGCGTTGCTCAGAAAGCGTGTTCCAAATTGTTACTCGTTGCTCCTTGAAACACTGTGCAACAAACCAAAGAGAACAAAAAAGTATTCAAGTTAGAAGACACTGGCAACGAATTTTGTCAGTGGTTGTTCGGCAACCGAAGAAAACCGAGGTGTACACAGTCTTCGCGCACAACTTCAAGGGTGTGATGGAGTTTGCATACAACAATACTTGTACGAGAACTGTACTAGAAGTTTGTCAAACCATGTCCCGTACCTCGGAACCCCTGCGAAGCGTATACTATTAGGATGTACAAACGCAAAATCTACTTGTTTATATCGCGAGTGTAAGCTTATGAAGTTGAGAAAATCCGGTACAGTGACTTTACATCTTTGTACCGTAGCATAGATGACAACGGTTAAGACGGATGATGAAAGCATGTTACGGAATGGAATATCACAACAATAAGGGAATTGAACTGGAACACGAGAAAATTGTTTAAACAAAAGGATTGATGTCTCAAGAAACTTTCATATTGAATTCATTTCTGGAGCGTTTTGGTATGAGGAATAATCTCCTCCCAGTGTTCAGGTCATAATGATATAGCTCTCAAGATTTGTATACAATGTTAATAGTGACAGCTTCGAATTTTCATTAGGATCGCTGTGTGGACTGTTATGTCAATCACGTAGGTGGATAAATTTGTACAACACACAAAGCTTGTGTTTCGATGCATTGGATGTTAGACAGTTACTTGTTCACCGATTCTTTGATATTTTCATGTCAGAAAACACTGTACTTTGTGCCATTCAGCGGTTTGAGTCCATTTATTTTTAGCTAATTGTACGCATGATGCGTTGCGTTGAACCAGTTCATAATTGACGATGAAATGAAATGATGAGAACGAGTTCAAGATGAAAACACACTCCAGTAAGAATGATACTGGAAACTGCATTGAGTATCACAGTTGATTTTTGTTGTTGTTGTTGTTGTTGTTGTTCAAAATTTGTTTGCAATGGTTCGTGATATAAAAAAAAACAGAATCACAAATGAGAGAGAACATTTCATGCAGTCTTTGCTTACATGTCTACCTGAATCTCAGATTGTGAGCACTAAAGAGAAGAGAAACAGACAAAAGAGAGAACAGGGAGAGAGAACAGAGCAGACTAACATCACAATCATGATAGGATTTAATTAAAAAGGCTAATGAGAGAAAGAGAGAGGGAGAGAGAGAGAGAGAGAGAGAGAGAGAGAGAGAGGAGATAGCATTGGTGGGCAGTTTGAAGAAACAATATCGTTTACATCTGACATTGTTTTGCACAAATACGGTATTAACCTCTCACAGTGTTATCACAGCATTCCGTAATAGGTACACCAAGTTTTAAGTGTACACTATAATGCGCTCATTTTGCATGTTTTGTGTGCGATTTGATATGAACTATGGAACTTTACTTGGTGAGCTGTTGCCTCTAACTGAAAATACAAACATACGGTCCTATGCATAAAAAGTAAATGCAATTGATATAGTGCTAGCCTTTTGCTTGAATTTGCAGAAGCATAAAAAATATGCAGTTGCTTGTGAGCAAAAGCTTTTGTTACCACGAACATGCAAGCAAGGGCTTGCTGCCCTCGAACAAGTGCTCTAGACCAAGGATTTACTGAAAATTAGTACGTAATAATAACCAATATTTATAACGCGCTTTTTTTCTAAACAGACGCAAAGCGCTTCAAAAATTTAAACAAAATACAAGAAATCAACAATATTTACCAAACAAAACAAAACAGAGAAAGTACAAAGCAAAGCAGACGAATAATGACGTGAAACTTGTCAGGTCATTTCAGCAATGGAATGAGGTAAGAGCTATAAAGAGGTTTTACTTTTGGAACAAATAGGTTTCAATAGTTTTTTTTTTTTCTGTGTTAACTGCTGATTGGATATTTGATTTGTGGGGATATTGTTCCAGGATTGAGGTGCTGCAATACTGAATGCGTGACGTTCGCCTGTTGTTCGGGTTCTTGGGATGGTAAGCGCAGTACGAGTGGTGGACCTGAGGTTAATCATGTTGACTGGCGGATGTGGAGGAGCTCAGAAAGATACACTGGTACTTCATTGTGTGTGTGTGTGTGTGTGTGTGTGTGTGCTTGTGTGTGTGTGTGTGTGTGTGTGTGTGTGTGTGTATGTGTGTGTATTTGTGTGTATTTGTCATTGTTCTACTGCTATGTCAGGAAATGTTTTCGCATACTAAACTGAGTAGTACACATGCCCTTTCAAATATTTCGTACCACATCCACCAGTGTTCACGTGTACGCACAGGCGTGACATCCCTCTTGTCGAAATCGTAAGCACGTCAAGCTCGCCAAGCAAAAGATCATGCTCAAGTAATTGCTTGCCCTGCACAAGCAATTACTTGCGATTTCGACAAGAGGGATGTCACGCCTGTGCGTACACGTGAACACTGGTGGATGTGGTACGAAATATTTGAAAGGGCATGTGTACTACTCAGTTTAGTATGCGAAAACATTTCCTGACATAGCAGTAGAACAATGACAAATACACACAAATACACACACATACACACACACACACACACACACACACACACAAGCACATATACTGTCTGATTCACATCACTTCCACGACCGATGTTTAATCGTCTGGATCTGGCTTCGGTGGATGTTACCATGTTCTCCCAGATGATTTTCTTACCCGTTTCTCATCTCATTTTGTGTGATAGCCTCTGGACATTCCCCTTGTTGAAAAAAAAAAGTTTATTTCCGATACATCCTTGGAAAACTGTCTTGTTGATTTGGGCCTATGCCATTCCTGCACAACTTTGGATTTTTTACGAATGCCCCAGTTAAGCAAAAGCCCAAACTCATAGTGTTACAGAGCCTGGAAAAAAAACCCGTAGGCAATTGCTTGCGAGAACAAGCAAAATGTTTGTTTGATGATGGCGAATCCTCAGTAGATGTCTACTTGAATTGGGCTTGGTGATGGGTCCTCTTCTGTTTACGTTGTATCTCAAACCTGTACCTGATATCTTTGATCGTAGGCAAAGCGTACGTTTATTATGTATGCAGATGACATACAAATCTACCTGACCTGTGACCCATCGACGAGACACAATGTAAACCAGACATCAAGGAAGATGTCAACTGTTATGTCTGAAATTAGGAAGTAGATGCTGGCGAATAAGTTGAAATTAAACCAAGACAAGACGCAGTTCTGTGTCCTATCTTCTAGATCACACCAAAAACATCTGCAAAATGTACGATTTCACTGGACAATGTAGTACTAAAGACCTCGCCATCAGTTCGCATACTGGGTGTTGTACCGATGACCACGTCACTAATATGTCGTGCAATATCAGATGTCATTTGAGGAACCTCGGTTGTATTAGAAAATGTCTCGATGAGTTTTCTACACTCGACACAGTGAAAGCATTTGTACTCTCCAGACTATAGATCACTGTAATTGTTTCTTTTATGGCACTACATCACAAAATCTCCTATCTTTACAGCTTCTCCAAAATCATGTTGCTAAATTAGTGCACAATAAGCCCAAGTTTACATCCTTATGAATGATCTGCATCGGCTTTCCATCTCTAAGAGAATTGATTTCAAGACTGCTACACTTGCATACAAAGTTCCCCTCCACACACACACACACACACACACACACACACACACACACACACACACACACACACAATGAAGTACCAGTGTATCTTTCTGAGCTCCTCCACATCCGCCAGTCAACATGATTAACCTCAGGTCCACCACTCGTACTGCGCTTACCATCCCAAGAACCCGAACAACAGGCGAACGTCACGCATTCAGTATTGCAGCACCTCAATCCTGGAACAATATCCCCACAAATCAAATATCCAATCAGCAGTTAACACAGAAAAAAAAAACTATTGAAACCTATTTGTTCCAAAAGTAAAACCTCTTTATAGCTCTTACCTCATTCCATTGCTGAAATGACCTGACAAGTTTCACGTCATTATTCGTCTGCTTTGCTTTGTACTTTCTCTGTTTTGTTTTGTTTGGTAAATATTGTTGATTTCTTGTATTTTGTTTAAATTTTTGAAGCGCTTTGCGTCTGTTTAGAAAAAAAGCGCGTTATAAATATTGGTTATTATTACGTACTAATTTTCAGTAAATCCTTGGTCTAGAGCACTTGTTCGAGGGCAGCAAGCCCTTGCTTGCATGTTCGTGGTAACAAAAGCTTTTGCTCACAAGCAACTGCATATTTTTTATGCTTCTGCAAATTCAAGCAAAAGGCTAGCACTATATCAATTGCATTTACTTTTTATGCATAGGACCGTATGTTTGTATTTTCAGTTAGAGGCAACAGCTCACCAAGTAAAGTTCCATAGTTCACATCAAATCGCACACAAAACATGCAAAATGAGCGCATTATAGTGTACACTTAAAACTTGGTGTACCTATTACGGAATGCTGTGATAACACTGTGAGAAGTTAATACCGTATTTGTGCAAAACAATGTCAGATGTAAACGATATTGTTTCTTCAAACTGCCCACCAATGCTATCTCCTCTCTCTCTCTCTCTCTCTCTCTCCCTCTCTCTTTCTCTCATTAGCCTTTTTAATTAAATCCTATCATGATTGTGATGTTAGTCTGCTCTGTTCTCTCTCCCTGTTCTCTCTTTTGTCTGTTTCTCTTCTCTTTAGTGCTCACAATCTTAGATTCAGGTAGACATGTAAGCAAAGACTGCATGAAATGTTCTCTCTCATTTGTGATTCTGTTTTTTTTTTATATCACGAACCATTGCAAACAAATTTTGAACAACAACAACAACAACAACAAAAATCAATTGTGATACTTAATGCAGTTTCCAGTATCATTCTTACTGGAGTGTGTTTTCATCTTGAACTCGTTCTCATCATTTCATTTCATCGTCAACTATGAACTGGTTCAACGCAACGCATCATGCGTACAATTAGCTAAAAATAAATGGACTCAAACCGCTGAATGGCACAAAGTACAGTGTTTTCTGACATGAAAATATCAAAGAATCGGTGAACAAGTAACTGTCTAACATCCAATGCATCGAAACACAAGCTTTGTGTGTTGTACAAATTTATCCACCTACGTGATTGACATAACAGTCCACACAGCGATCCTAATGAAAATTCGAAGCTGTCACTATTAACATTGTATACAAATCTTGAGAGCTATATCATTATGACCTGAACACTGGGAGGAGATTATTCCTCATACCAAAACGCTCCAGAAATGAATTCAATATGAAAGTTTCTTGAGACATCAATCCTTTTGTTTAAACAATTTTCTCGTGTTCCAGTTCAATTCCCTTATTGTTGTGATATTCCATGCCGTAACATGCTTTCATCATCCGTCTTAACCGTTGTCATCTATGCTACGGTACAAAGATGTAAAGTCACTGTACCGGATCTTCTCAACTTCATAAGCTTACACTCGCGATATAAACAAGTAGATTTTGCGTTTGTACATCCTAATAGTATACGCTTCGCAGGGGTTCCGAGGTACGGGACATGGTTTGACAAACTTCTAGTACAGTCCTCGTACAAATATTGTTGTATGCAAACTCCATCACACCCTTGAAGTGGTGCGCGAAGACTGTGTACACCTCGGTTTTCTTCGTTTGCCGAACAACCACTGACAAAATTCGTTGCCAGTGTCTTCTAACTTGAATACTTTTTTGTTCTCTTTGGTTTGTTGCACAGTGTTTCAAGGAGCAACGAGTAACAATTTGGAACACGCTTTCTGAGCAACGCAGTAATTTAGGATGTGCATTCCTCTCTCTTGCGTGCATACAAAGTCAAACTCAAATAGTACAAACTTCGAAGCGCCTTTCTTTTTGGCACAGCTTTTTCTATTTTCTTTGTGATTTTCGTTTTCTTTTCCTTCCTGTGCTGTATATGAGGCTGGTCCGTTTTATCGCTCACAACTTCAACATCATCGACCTCATCTATGTAAGCTCGGTTTTCTCCCCACCCCAAATACATCCTCGACGGACTGGATATTAGGAAACTTCTGTGTAGTATCAATGGGCTGCATATAATACATATGTCCTGGACATACAAACTTTTTATAAACCATACACAAAATCTACCCACACTCGTGAACCGTTTTGTATTTCCTCAGCAAACTGATATTACGTAATAATTCTGTTACAAAGTGGACATTCGTAATATTTCCAACAGACTCTCGTTTCTTCGCAGGTGCGAAACAATGATCATTCTCTAAATTTCAGCTGGTCCTATCGCAATGTTGCGTCTTGCGATGGTGCGGAACGGTGTTTACCGAGGCAAAAGTTGCAGACATTCTCACATTTGTGCTCAAACTTTACATCGTACCCCTTCAGACACTAATGCTCACAGATCTTCTATAAAATGCGCTGAGGGAGGTATCCAAGTCGAATTGTTTGTTATACCAATAAAGATTCATTTGGCATGATTCCTGTCTACAACTCCAACATCATCGACCTCATCTGTGTAATAACTATGTGCCGATTTCTCACCACCCAAACTCCTCGGACTTGATTATGTGCTTCTGTGTAGTATCAACGGGTTGCATGTAACACATATTATGCCCCGGATATACAAAATTTTTACAAACCATACACAAAATCTGCCCACACTCGTGAACCGTTTTGTATTTCCTCAGCAAACTGATATTACGTAATAATTCCGTTACAAAGTGGACATTCGTAATATTTCCAACAGACTCTCGTTTCTTCGCAGGTGCGAAAACAATGATCATTCTCTAAATTTCAGCTGCTCCTATCGCAATATCGCAATGTTGCGTCTTGCGATGGTGCGGAACGGTGTTTACCAAGGCAAAAGTTGCAGACATTCTCGCATTTGTGTTAAAACTTTACATCGTACCCCTTCAGACACTAATTCTCACAGATCTGCTATAAAATGCGCAATAAAGATTCATTTGGCACGATCTCGGTCTACAACGCCAACATCATTGACCTCATCTGTGTAATAACTATGTGCGGTTTTCTCCCCACCTAAACTCCTAGGACTTGACATTATCTTACTTACGTGTATTGTCAATGGGCTGCATTTATAACACCTATGCTTCGGATATATTACAAACTTTACACAAAATCTGCCCATTTTCGTGAATCGTATTCGTCCTCAGCAATTGCGTCATTCTGTTACAAAGCGGACATTTTTGTAATATTTCCAACAGACGCGTTTCTTTGTTGGTGCGAAAACAATGATCGTTCATGAAATTTTAACTGCTCGTAGCCCAGTGTCGCTATGTTGCGTCTTGCGATGGTGCGGAACGGTGTTTACCGTGGCAAAGGTTGCAAGCATTCTCACATTTGTGCTCAAACTTTATACATCCTACTCATCAGGCACTTCTCACAGACCGGCGATAAAATACACTGAGGAACGTTACCAAGTCGAAGTGTTTGTTATGCTAATAAAAGTATACCGGATATGACATGCTCTCGATCTTCAGGAATTGAACACCCTATTGCGTTCCAAAGTTTCTTATGAAATGACAATTTCTCGGTAGTTCCGCGTTTTTGGAGTATTATCATAAAACTGGATCTCTTCTGGACTGCATTTCCCATGTGGGACATTCACTTCACTTTTCAAATCTGTCGTGTAGTACATTTTGTTCATAACTTTCCCTTTTGGACTACCAGTCTGGGTCTTTTTTTTATCATCTTAATGCAAACGATTCCCTTCACTATCGCTCTCGCGCAACACATCTCATCCACCACCCGATATTTGATTTGGATGATGCTACATATTTTCAGCAGGTTTTTCGTGGAGGTTTAGAACCCTTTGATTTTATTCTTCCCCTCAGGCAGGGCAAAACGCGTGACATTAAACGTCCAAATTTCATCGAGCGACAATTCCTTGTGTGATTAGAGCATTGTCTGCAATTTGATGCTGAATGAATCGAGCTTCAACTGGTCCTTCAAAACGTAAGGCATGCTGATCGGCTTCTCCAGTTTAGAAGTATTAAAGAAAACTGTTACGATTTTTTTGTCCCGAGCACCCTCAAACACGTCATCTATTGTTGAACCCAATCACAAGAGGCAGCATGCCAATCATGGGTCTCTTTCTCTAGACCAGATTAAAAAACAAACAAACAAACAAACAAACAAAACACATGATGTATCAGTCATGGCGACATTATGTTTGCTACAATGTCTTTGACTGATCTTACCCAATTTTCTTACATTGTACATTAACGGTTGACTTTGTAGTTGAAGGAGAGTGTGTTCCTCTGCTTGCCGCTTCCTATCTGCGGTGGATGACGTACTCCCTCTCTCTCTCTCTCTCTGGATGTTTGAGGCCCCTCAGCTCTACGTGTCGTTGCTGCTGGCACTGTCGTTGGATGTTCCTCCTCGCTTGGATGAGTTGAACCGGCACCCATTGATCACGCTCCTGCGATATGAGTCGTACACGGACCAGTTTGGGGACTCTTCCTCCAGCTGTGGTCATCTATGAAATGAAATATATCGAAGAGCGTATTAGCATCAACGCTAAGAAATACTTATAAAGAGAAAAGTCGCATCTAGCATACACACCATTTGCGTATTGCAACCTTGTACTCTCGCTGTGAACCTCTTTAACGTATAGTCCTACATGCGAAATCACTTTCAACGGCATATGTACCAGATACAAATTGAAACAAACGACAGAACATTAAACAAAAAGAAAGAAATGATGTAACATACCTGTACTCGGGTGAATGCAGAAATTCTGCGGGAGTATCTCCTTGACATTGTCCTCGTGTAGATCAATCAGTGGAGTTCCGGTTCACATTTACATTCTGCCCATGTGTGGAACATACAGTGCAAGCGTGTTCTTGGATATATACTAGCACACTAATAAGATTGCTGATCGCATACCCGCTGTGCATTTCCATTTATCATGGCTGAAAAAATCGTGTAAGTGACCGCTGACCGCTATGCTGCATTCCCTGTCAAACAAAACTGTATCAATCAGTGGAGTTCTGGGTCCAACTCTTCGAAGAGTTCATCTCTAAGAGCCAACGCGTCATGCAGCGAGGCATTTACAATTGATGATGTGATCATGGTAACTCAGCGAATCATGGTAACTCGGCGACACCCTTTTCATGCCTTTCCATCGATGTAACATTGACGCAATGAAGAATGGAGTTCATTGATTGCTGAGAACGCCTAGAAGTTTCAGTCTGTTTGTAGCTTATTGTCAAGTGTATTACGCACTCTTCTCCACAAGTTTGTGTTGCCCACCTTACATTTTACTCACATTCACTAATCAGAACTAACCGAGATCCCAGAGGCCTGACCACTAGGTCATCTTCCTTGACCAATCACATCGTGGCATTTTGTAACGACTACAATGTTGGAGTAGACCTTTCTTCACTCCCATTGGTCAGCTCTTGGTGATACTTCCTACCAATCAGGTAACATCCTCATTTTCACACCCCTCTCCCCACTGGTCATTGGAATTGACCATAGCCCTTTGTCCCCTTCACCCACTTCTTCATTGTCTCCCTCTCTTTAACCAGTCTTCCTGCCAACCTCCCCCATCTATACACCCTGCTTTTGTGCCCCATTCATCCAGTAAACTTGGCCTCGTCCTCTTTGTACAGCATAGTTCTACCATACTCCCATTGTTTTCCCATTTCCCCCCCCCCCCCTGCATCCTCAGTCTCTACAGTTGCTTAAATCATGCGTCCCTTGGCCCTGTATACCTACATTGTATTCCCCCTGGTCTTGATTATACCTATACCTTCCTGTCTTAGACTCTTTGTTTTAAACTCTCACAAAGAACTTCTCCCACCGTGGCTACTGGAATATTGTTTCTTGGTTTCCTGTCTTGAACCGGGCTTGTTCTCCCTATACATTGTGCACAGCGAGGTAAAGTGAAACTCTGATTGCCTCACCATTCTCATGTAGGCTATCGCTGTGTGAACTTGTTCTCTCCTTTATGCCATGATCTACATAATATGTACATGATGTACACTCGCATTCTGCATACCCTTGTGTGGAATATACACCGAGAATGAGAACTTTGTGCCTGTGGATACACTCTTGATCGCTGTTTGGATACTCACCCTGTGCATTACCATTTATCGTGGCAGCTGGACACAATGTGTAAGTGACCATGGACCGTTATAGTACTCATGCAATCCTCATCCAGCAAAATTGCACTGCACAACTACAGTGCAGCAATATTCACCAACACACTACCGATGCATATATTCATAAGTTCATTTCATAAACATTCATATACGCATCCCTTCGTAAAGATGGAGGGAAGTTCGCTAATTAGGGGAGTGACGAAAGAGGATGACTAATTAATTAGTTCATCCTTAAAACACTAGACTTCCGGAAGCAACGGAAGGAGGACGTTAATTAGTTAATTAGCGCTAATTAGGAGGTGTGACCAATTAACACCTCTTTCTATGTAGACTAGCATATCTTCTACCACTAAATATATTTCTACCCATATCCCAGGCTGAAAGCATTATGGGAAGTACACATTTGGGGCCAAAAGAGCATGCTTGTGATGTCAGACATGCTAATATGTACACTTGTTTATAGAATAGTGGATCATTTTAGTTGGTGGCCTTCTTGAAATTCAAAATGGCCACCATAATAAATGTAATTGGGCCTGTATCTCATATCGTATGCATTGTGTAAGGTTCTAATTTGAGGCAAAGAACATGTGTTTGTTTTAAGACATAGTGAAACACCTTTTTTTGAAACGATGGCTCATTTTGATATTATCGATGGCGATCTTGAAATAAAAAAAAATGGAGCAAAGAGCATGTGTTTGCTGTCAGACATTGTGAAACACCTTTTTCAGAAACGATGGCTCATTTTGATATTATTGCTGGCCATCTTGAAATTCAAAATGGCCGCTATACCAAAATGTATATTTTGACCCATTTCTCATGTTGCAATACAGAAATTACACATTCCGGGCATAAACCGGGCTTATGATGTTGAACATACAGATACACTTTCCCCTCCCTGACATTGCAAATCACTTTCGCGGCTACCGTTTAACATTCAAAATGGCTGTTTTCAGCCAATATTTTTTTTTTTTTTTTTTTTACAAGCAGCTTTTAAACATTTTAGACTTTTAGAAATATCAATGTTTATGGTGGTGTGCGTGTACTTTCTTTTAAAACACACACACAAGGGCCTGTTATCTGTGATAATGGATTATTTGTATCGACCATCTCTCTTGTGTGACTGCCTCCGGGACAACTCGTACCACGGAGGAGTTTCCACTGTTCATTCAAAACAACCCTCCTTAGTTGTTATTCACAAGGTCAAATATGAAGCAAGGTGACATCTGGTTACCGTGACAAATACTTGTTTATTACGCTAACACACTGATGTTTCTAATATGAAATTTCAGTCAAATCTTCAGTTATGGACTTCCAGTTACTGAGCTTCACTTTAGATAAAGACCTTCAGTTCATATGGACCTTCATTTCATAATGGACATTCAGATAACAATCTGAAACATGATACACAAAATCAAAGTTTTAAATTTATGTTTAACACCATTTTACTTCATTTAAAATCTAATAACATAATCTGCCAATAATCTATGTCACTAACTTATAATACATATATTATCATTCACTTTACTCACAAATCATAAACCAAACTTATCCATATCTTATAATTTTCTGAATTAACTGTTATATAATCAACTAATTCCTCAACTATTGATATTCTTTATATAATTTATTAAAATCTAATCCCAATATTATCCAAAACCTAATTCACCTTTAATCTTTCATAACTTCAATCATTTAAGTTATTGTTGCATAAATCAACATTGAAATATAAATTCTCAAACTTTTCATTATGTATCACTGTCCATAGCAGAGTACACAAAATAAACTTATTCTATTAACTCAAAACTATCAACTATAACTAATTATTATCTTAACACCTCAAATATAACTTTATAAAACTCTAACATAAAACCTAACAACTATAAACACTATACACCAGCTAACAATTTGTCAACTAATGCCAAAACTAAGTCGATTACGTTAAATATGTAATCTCAAATCATTTTGAATGTGTGTCAATTTGTTTCTACTAAACATCCAAAAACATGTAACACAATAATGCATCAGTACACTGTACTTGAAATTCTTTAACAACACTTGTGAGAATATAACTCATTAACCACAACTACCTACAGCAACAGCAAAAAGGTATAATACATCCCTACCATTCCGCTATACATTCTTCTAAGGCACAAGCACATACTGCTTACAGAATGAGAGAGAAAGAGAAGAGAGGGGAGAGAGGGGAGAGGGAGGGGAGAAGAGAGAGAGAGGAGAGAAAGAGGGGAGCGAGAGACCAGTGTGCATGGGGCATCACTGGCTTCTTCTTTGTCCACTCCCATTTGTCTACAAAGATTTGTCTACAAAGATTCGGTAAATCAAATCCTGCTCTGTAAATATTCATTACAGTCTTCTCATTCACTAACATGATTACACAAATCATCACAAGCTATAAAACGTTGTGAAGAAGTTAGTTTCTTACCAAATTCGGGCCTGTTGTTTTCCCACAAAACTTGAACAAACTTGTTAGGCTGCTGCAACTTCGCAAGCTTGTCACTGGAACTGTGAATACTGTCACTAAACAGCTTGCCACGTCCACCCATAATACTGCATACATGTACAACACGCAAAGCCCTATTGCTGTACTAAGTGAATGGTGGATTCTTAATACTTTCTCTAAAACAAGGGGGTAACTGTTCAATGTTTACACTAGCCTCCTGGGGTAGGGGTCTTATCTTTCATTGAACACATGTAGTCTGCAAATTTAGACCTGTTTAACACTTACTAGTTTTCAATCCTAGACCCATTTTGTAGGACAAAATTACACCAAATTCTCACTGCACACTGCTGCAGTGACACTTGAATTTAAGATGGATTTCGACCCACATTTGGTGCTCTCTTTATCCTGCAAACTCAAGCATGCTGGAGCACTCACGTGTAAGTCAATCACTTCAGTGAGTTGCATATCTCAAGCGCGAGTGCTTCTTGTCCTGTAGGTACATTGCCATGTTGAAATGCAAAATGGCTGCCGTGGGGAACATTACTGCCGGCATTGCGCTTAGATAAAATTAGTGAATTTGAAATCATGTTATTCTGGTGTCAAAACATATGACTTTCAAATGTACCTCCTGATAACTGTGTCCAAGTGACTAAATGCCCGATTTAGACGATTTGGTTGTCGAGTTTAAATAAACAATATAAGCCAAAGACTGCTAATTTCATCACTTAGGTAATATCTTCTAAGCACATTCCCTGCATGTGTTTTCGAAGTTACAGCACTTTAAGGCTGTACACAGGGAAGCATTGGTTCTAAATTCTTCCAGAAACAATGGCTTTTGCATTTTTTTTTATTTGTTGCTAAATGCGCATGATAATGAATTCTGTGGTGTAGGAAACTCCAAGCATTCAATTGCACTGTTTATGTATATCCTCTGGAAATATCTACAATGGCCATATCATATTCCCCTGCAGTAGAGACACACATTAGACTAGAGATTGTAATTTCCCTTACGAAAAAGTCCTGTGGTACTCCTGTGGTAATTACCACAGGACGGTACCACAGGACAGTACCACAGGAAAGTACCACAGGACAGTACCACAGGACAGTACCACAGGAATTGTCCTGTGGTATTTTGGGACATACCACAGGACAGTACCACAGGAATTCCTGTGGTATTTTGGGACGTACCACAGGGCAGTACCACAGGAAAGTACCACAGGACCGGTACCACAGAACAGTACCACAGGACAGTACCACAGGAATTCCTGTGGTATTTTGGGACGTACCACAGGGCAGTACCACAGGAATTCCTGTGGTATTTGGGACGTACCACAGGGCAGTACCACAGGACTAGTACCACAGAACAGTACCACAGGAACTGTCCTGTGGTATTTTGGGACAGTACCACAGGACAGTACCACAGGTCGATCATTACCACACAGCATTACCACGGGGCAGTACCACACAGCATTTCCATGGTACCACAGGAGAGTACCACACAGGACAGATCGAAAAAAAAAATCTGGGAGACTTTTAGCCACATTTCACGGAATATTCCTGATAGGTGAGTGATGGATTTCAGGACAAACATGGCCCTACTTAATAACCTGTCCTACTCCTAACATATAACCACAAACGAGAGTCTAATGGCCAAGTGCCAATCTAGTCCTATAATAGATCTATATAGTCATATTCTATTCCTAGGTAGCCATCGACCCTATCAGTACATATATATATGGCCGTCTATCCGTACAGCATTAAGGCATGGTTACTAACTCGATTATACTTTATTATCAAGATATGAAATTACACTTTCATAACAATATCTATGATATTGGGAATAACATAACATAATTAGACAATCTTTCATAAAGTTCAAAGTAACTTCCATCATTAATACTTTGATTTTTTAAGACATATATGTATTTTCTAAAATCTAGAGTGCTTTTTATGAATATTCATGAGCTATGTAAAAATTTGTACCACAGGAGTACCACAGGAGTACCACAGGAGTACCACAGAAGTCCTTATGAAATTTCTCATGCTTTACATCAGCACTTTCACTAAATAGGTAATACTGTAGGAGTATAGGACAGGATAAGTAATGGCAAATCAATTGTTATAATTCACAGCATAACTCATCTATCAATTAATTGAGGAATATTAATATGTGCTTTTTTGTTTGTATTTTTGTTATAAATTTCAGTTGATTCTGCCTTACAATTTTCCTGTGTGGTACTCCTGTGTGGTACTGCTGTTTGATATTCTCCTGATGTGATAGTCCTCTGGTATAAAATGTTAAGAAAAAAAAGAATATGCTGTAGCATTTTTCTGTGGTACTTACGAATTTAATTTGCTGTGTGGTACTTCTGTGTGGAATAGCACCATATTATGATTTTCCTGTGGGATTTTGGACAGTTCCTGTGGTACTCTCCTGTGGTATACATCGAAAATTACCACAGGAATTCCTGTCGTACTGTCCTGTGGTACGTTCCAAAATTCCACAGGACAATTCGTGTGGTACTGTCCTGTGGTACGTCCCAAAATACCACAGGACAAGTCATGTGGTACTGTCCTGTGGTACTATCCTGTGGTACTTTCCTGTGGTATTGTCCTGTGGTACTGTCCTGTGGTACGTCCCAAAATACCACAGGACAAGTCGTGTGGTACTGTCCTGTGGTACTATTCTGTGGTACTGTCCTGTGGTACGTCCCAAAATACCACAGGACAAGTCGTGTGGTACTGTCCTGTGGTACTATCCTGTGGTACTGTCCTGTGGTACTGCCCTGTAGTACGTCCCAAAATACCACAGGACAAGTCGTGTGGTACTGTCCTGTGGTACTATCCTGTGGTACTTTCCTGTGGTACTGTCCTGCGGTACTGCCCTGTGGTACTGTCCTGTGGTACGTCCCAAAATACCACAGGACAAGTCGTGAGGTACTGTCCTGTGGTAATATCCTGTGGTACTGTCCTGTGGTACTGTCCTGTGGTATGTCCCAAAATACCACAGGACAATTCCTGTGGTACTGTCCTGTGGTATGTCCCAAAATACCACAGGACAATTCCTGTGGTACTGTCCTGTGGTATGTCCCAAAATACCACAGGACAAGTCGTGTGGTACTGTCCTGTGGTACTGTCCTGTGGTACGTCCCAAAATACCACAGGACAAGTCGTGAGGTACTGTCCTGTGGTAATATCATGTGGTACTGTCCTGTGGTACTGTCCTGTGGTATGTCCCAAAATACCACAGGACAATTCCTGTGGTACTGTCCTGTGGTATGTCCCAAAATATCACAGGACAAGTCGTGTGGTACTGTCCTGTGGTACTTTCCTGTGGTACTGCCCTGTGGTACTGTCCTGTGGTACGTCCCAAAATACCACAGGACGAGTCGTGTGGTACTCTCCTGTGGTACTATCCTTTGGTACTTTCCTGTGGTACTGTCCTGTGGTACTGCCCTGTGGTACTATCCTGTGGTACTTTTCTGTGGTACTGTCCTGTGGTACTGTCCTGTGGTACTGTCCTGTGGTACTGTCCTGTGGTACTGTCCTGTGGTACTGTCCTGTGGTACGTCCCAAAATACCACAGGACAAGTCGTGTGGTACTGTCCTGTGGTACTATCCTGTGGTACTTTTCTGTGGTACTGTCCTGTGGTACTGTCCAATGGTACGTCCCAAAATACCACAGGACAAGTCGTGAGGTACTGTCCTGTGGTACTATCCTGTGGTACTGTCCTGTGGTACATCCCAAAATACCACAGGACAATTCCTGTGGTACTGTCCTGTGGTACTTTCCTGTGGTACTGTCCTGTGGTACTTTCCTGTGGTACTGTCCTGTGGAACTGCCCTGTGGTACTGTCCTGTGGTACGTCCTAAAATACCACAAAACAAGTCGTGTGGTACTGTCCTGTGGTACTATCCTGTGGAATTCCTGTTGTACTCTCCTGTGGTACGTCCCAAATGACAATTCATGTGGTACTGTCCTGTGGTACTGTTGTGTGGTATACGTCCCAAAATACCACAGGACAATTTGTGTGTATACTGTCTTGTGGTACTGTCCTGTGGAACTTTCCTGTGGTAATGTCCTGTGGTACTGCCCTGTGGTACATCCCAGAGTACCACACGAGCCTGTGACACAGTACCACACAGTTCCTGTGTTAACATATATTTGTGTGGTACATTGTGTGGTACCAACCAGTACCACAGGGAGTACCACATTAGCCTGTAAAACAGTACCACACAGTTCCTGTGGTAACATTTATTTATGTGGTACATTGTGTGGTACTGACAAGTACTACAGGGAGTACCCTACAAGCCTGTGGTACAGTACCACACAATTCCTGTGGTAACATTACAAGTGTGTGGTACATTGTGTGGTACCGACAAGTACCACAGGGAGTACCACAGGACTTTTTTGTTAGGGTTGTCATTACTGACAAATTAAGGTGATCCGATTTTTTTTTTTAATCAATGATTCGAATCCTGATGACCATCATTACAGGTTTCATCTGTGTTTAGAAACATTGGCCGTGTGATGTTTGGATTCTCATTTAGAAAAGGAAGTCTGCCATCTTTGGTACCAAATTCTGTATGCACTAGATAACGAAGATACAGCAACAAATACATATGACCTTTGACCCACCTTTACACTCCCAAGATGGCATCTGAGGAAAAAGTGGTTATTTTGTGAAATGATTCTTGCGACATCGTCTATACGTGTGCAAAATATGGGAAAGATAGGACAGGTATTCACCAAGATACTAGATGAAAAATTTATGACCTTTGACCCTAATTTACATACCCAAGATGTTGTCAGATCAAGTAGTTGTCATTTTATGAAATAATGTACGTGACATGAACTAAACATGTGCCAAAGATGGGGGTGATAGGGCCTGTTTTTTTTCTTGAGTTATTACAAAGAAAGTTGCAGAAAGAAAGAAATATGAAAATACATCGAAGATAAGCTTTCATTTCACCAAGTTTTTTAACGTGATGCCGACGTCGTATGAAAAAGTGGAGGGCACACGTTCGATAGCCCAAAGTCTCAGCTACAACATATTAAAATCTGGGAGAAATTCACCGAAGGTTAAGTGAGCTAGGGCTCGATAAAGACAATCACGTCAATTTTCACATCTAGAAAAATTCTCTCCCATAGACATAACACGTCATAGCGAAGACACAGAAAGATGTACATATGACCTTTGCCCCCACTTTGCACAGACAAGATGGCATCTGAGCAAAAAGTGGTTATTTTGTGAAATGATCCTTGTAATATGGTCTTTGCGTGTGCAAAATATGGGAAAGATAGAACAGGTATATACCAAGATACAGGATGAAACATTTATGACCTTTGACCCTAATTTACATACCGAAGATGGTGTCTGCTCATGTAGTTGTTATTTTATGAAATAATGTACGTGACATGAACTAAACATGTGCCAAAGATGGGGGTGATAGGGTCTGTTTTTCTTGAGTTATTGCAAAGAAAGTTGCAGAAAGAAAGAAATATCTCAATACATCGAAAATAAGCTTGAATTGCAACCAAAATTTTTGACGTGATCCCGACATCGTATGAAAAAATGAAGGGCACAGTAACGGTAGCGTAAAGTCTCAGCTAGAACGTATTAAAATTTGGGAGAAATTCACCGAAGGGTAAGTGAGCTAGTGCTCGAGAAAGATAGTCGTGTCAATTTTCATTTCCAGAAAAACTGCACTCCCATAGAGATAACACGTGAACTGGTCAAATTTGACAAGATTACTTTCAATCCATTTTTACGAGGTGATGCTGATATCCAATCAAAGTTTTGTAATCTTATGTTTGAAAGAACATTAAATAAACTACAACATACTGAAATCTGGGTGAAAATTGATAAAGGATTGATAAGATACGTTTGACTAAACTTGAAATTTGATGACGTCATTTTGAAAATTTACTTTGTTTACTTTATTAAGAAATTTGATATCTTTTAATCAATTTGCCAGCATTGCCACCCCATGAAATGACATGTACAACTCATCAGCTTTTAAAATATGTAAAGAAAATTGGGGGTCACCGTCCATCCTGACGAGTAAAATCGGATTTAAAATTGGCGGTTTTTTGGCATAGTTGCACTGTATATCGCCATTGACGCGCGCGCGGTATTTCAACTTTGACGGGCCCGTATGACGTCATATAAAGTCGGATTGACTTGAAACTTGGTAGAAATATTCCTTGACATTTCAGACATCCGATTCATGTGAAAAAACGGGAAATTTCTTTTGCATATGAGCTGTGCATGCGTATATGTGCGCGCGCGTACGCGTCCGTCCAATTTTTTCAATTTTTCAAAAAATGCTCCAAATGGTCTGAAACGTGTGCAAAAAAATTTTGAGCTCGATTGGAGCATACAAATATTTCAACGCGCGCGTACGCGCACGTTTTAAGGGTATAGATAAATTTTGAAAACATGAGTAGAATCAAGTTAATTTGAACTATATGTGACGTAAATTTCATTGAAAAATTCCATTCCATTATTGAGATATGAATGAGAATGTGTTTTCATATAATGACGTCATAGTGACGTCACGGTCGACTGATCACTATGATTTTATTAGATCTGTCGTCTTTGCGACATGATACATATATGGTATAAGTTTGACATTGATAGGTAATGCACTTTCTGAGCTAACCTCTGCACAACTTTTGAGGAGAAATAAAGAAAGAATCAGTACAGATACAGGTGATCCGAAGGATACTCGGATCACCTAATAAAGAAAGAAGAATAAAGAATCAGTACAGATACAGAAGGTGATCCGAGAGGATACTCGGATCACCTAAAAAATTTAAAAAAAATATTGGCAGGGGTGAGCCTCGAACCAGGGACCTTAGGATTACGAGTCGGATGCGCTACGCAATGACCTACTCAGTATTTCATTCTCCATAGGCCCTGTGTATTAAGCAAAATGATGCTGCATCGAAGCCTCGTGCCATTTTCAACCAAGTTTTTCGACGTGATGCCGACATCGTATGAAAAAATGGAGGGCACACTCACGATAGCGCAAAGTCTCAGCTACAACATACTAAAATCTAGGAGAAATTCACCGAAGCATAAGTAAGCTAGTGCTCGATAAAGATAGTCATGTCAATTTTCACTGCCAGAAAAACTGTTCTCCCATAGAGATAACACGTAAACTGGTCAAATTTGACAATATTACTTTCAATCCATTTTTACGAGGTGATGCCGTCATCCAATCAAAATGTTGTAATTCTATTAATGAAAGATCATTTAATAAGCTACAACATACTGAAATCTAGGTATAAATTGGCAGAGGATTAGTGAGATACGCTCGAGTGAACTTGAAATTCGATGACGTCATTTTGAAAATCTACTTTTTTTACTTTATTAAGAAATTTGATATCTTTTAATCATTTTTCCAGCATCGCCAACCCATGAAATAACATGTCCAACTCATCAGCTTTTAGAATATGTAAAGAAAATGGGGGGGTTACCGTCCATCCTGACGAGTAAAATCCGATTTAAAGTTTGGCGTTTTTTTGGCATCGTTACACTGTATATCGCCATTGACGCGCGCGCGGAATTTCAACTTTGACGGGCCCGTATGACGTCATATTGAGTCGGATTGACTTGAAACTTGGTAGAAATATTCCTTGACATTTTAGGCATCCGATAAGTGTAAAAAAACGGGAAATTTCCATTGCATATGAGCTGTGTGTGCGAATATGTGCGCGCGCGTACGCGTCCGTCCAATTTTTTCAATTTTTCAAAAAATGCTCCAAATGGTCTGAAACGTGTGCAAAAAAAATTTGAGCTCGATTTGAGCATACAAATATTTCAACGCGCGCGTACGCGCACGTTTTAAGAAAAAATATGAATTTTGAGAATATGAGTAGAATCCGCATAACTTGAAATATATGTGACGTAAATTTCATTGAAAAATTCCATTCCATTGATGAGATATGATTGAGAATGTGTTTTCATATAATGACGTCATAGTGACGTCACGGTCGACTGATCACTATGATTTTATTTGACCCGTCGTCTTTGGGACATGATACATATATGGTATAATTTTGACATTGATAGGAAGAATACTTTCTGAGCTAATCGATACACAAAATTTGTCCAGAAACTAGAGATTGTAATTTGTCATCACTGACAAATTAAGGTGATCCGATTTTTTTTTAATCAATGATTCAAGTCCTGATCGCAATAGGCATGACCATGACAGGTTTCATCTGTGTTCAGAGACATTGGCCGTGTGATGTTTGGATTCTCATTTAGAAAAGGGAGTCATATCTGCCATCTTTGGTACCAAATTCTGTATACACTGAATAACGAAGATACAGCAATGAATACATATGACCTTTGACCCACCTTTGCACTCCCAAGATTGCATCTGATGAAATAGTGGTTATTTTGTGAAATGATTCTCGCGACATCGTCTATACGTGTGGAAAATATGGGAAAGATAGGACAGGTATTCACTAAGATACAAGATGAAACATTTATGACCTTTGACCCTAATTTACATACCCAAGATGTTGTCTGATCTAGTAGTTGTTATTTTATGAAATAATGTACGAGACATGAACTAAACATGTGCAAAATATGGGGGTGATAGGGCGTGTTTTTCTTGAGTTATTGCAAAGAGAGTTGCAGAAAGAAAGAAATATCTCAATACATAGAAGATAAGCTTTAATTTCGACCAATTTTTTATCGTAATTCCGACATCGTATGAAAAAACAAATGAAACTAGAGATTGTAATTTGTCATTACTGACAAATTAAGGTGATCCGATTTTTTTTTTTTTCATCAATGATTCGAGTCCTGATCGCAATAGGCATGACCATACAGGTTTCGTCTGTTGTTAAAAACGTTGGCCGTGTGATGTTTGAATTCTCGTTTAGAAAAGGGAGTCATATCTGCCATCTTTGGTACCAAATTCCGTATACACTAGATAACGAAGATACAACAACAAATACATATGACCTTTGACCCACCTTTACACTCCCAAGATGGCATCTGAGGAAAAAGTGGTTATTTTGTGAAATGATTCTTGCGACATCGTCTATACGTGTGCAAAATGTGGGAAAGATACGACAGGTATTCGCCAAGATACAAGATGAAACATTTATGACCTTTGACCCTAATTTACATACCCAAGATGTTGTCCGATCAAGTAGTTGTTATTTTATGAAATAATGTACGTGACATGAACTAAACATGTGCAGAATATGGGGGTGATAGGGCTTGTTTTTCTTGAGTTATTGCAAAGAAAGTTGCAGAAAGAAAGAAATATCTCAATACATAGAAGATAAGCTTTAATTTCAACCAAGTTTTTTATCGTGATCCCGACATCGTATGAAAAAACAAAATCAAATTTAACGATAGCGCAAAGTCTCAGCTACAACATATTAAAATCTGGGAGAAATTCACCGAAGGGTAAGTGAGCTAGTGCTCGATAAAGACAATCATGTCAATTTTCACATTTAAAAAAATTCCCTCCCATAGAGATAACACGTCATAACGAAGATACAAAAAGAAGTACATATGACCTTTGACCTCAATTTGCACAGACAAGATGGCATCTGAGTAAAAAGTGGTTATTTTATGAAATGATCCTTGTAACATGGTCTTTGCGTGTGCAAAATATGGGAAAGATAGGACATGTATTCACTAAGATACAGGATGAAACACTTATGACCTTTGACCCTAATTTACATACCCAAGATGGTGTCCGATCAAGTAGTTGTTATTTTGTGAAATAATGTACGTGACATGAACTAAACATGTGCAAAATATAGAAGTGATAGGGCGTGTTTTTCTTGAGTTATTGCAAAGAAAGTTGCAGAAAGAAAGAAATATCTCAATACATCGAAGATAAGCCTGAATTTCAACCAAAATTTTTGACGTGATCCCGACATCGTATGAAAAAACGAAGGGCACACTCACGGTAGCGTAAAGTCTCAGCTACAACATATCGAAATCTGGGAGAAATTTACCGAAGGGTAAGTGAGCTAGTGCTCGATAAAGATAATCATGTCAATTTTCATTTCCAGAAAAACTGCACTCCCATAGAGATAACACGTAAACTGGTCAAATTTGACAAGGTTACTTTCAATCCATTTTTACGAGGTGATACCGTTATCCAATCAAAATTTTGTAATTTTATGTTTGAAAGAACATTAAATAAGCTACAACATACTGAAATCTGGGTGAAAATTAACAAAGGACTAGTGAGATACGCTCGAATGAACTTGAAATTTGATGACGTCATTTTGAAAAATTGCTTTTTTTACTTTATTAAGAAATTTGCTATCTTTTAATCAGTTTGTCAGCATTGCCACCCCATGAAATGACATGTACAACTCATCAGATTTTAAAATATGTAAAGAAAATGGGGGGTCACCGTCCATCCTGACGAGTAAAATCGAATTTAAAATTAGCAGTTTTTTGGCATAGTTGCACTGTATATCGCCATTGACGCGCGCGCGGAATTTCAACTTTGACGGGCCCGTATGACGTCATATTGAGTCGCATTGATTTGAAACTTGGTATAAATATTCCTTAACATTTCAGACATCCGATCAAAGTAAAAAAACTGGAAATTTCAATTGCACATGAGCTGTGCGTGCGTATATGCACGCGCGCGTACGCGTCCGTCCGATTTTTTCAATTTTTCAAAAAATGCTGCAAATGGTCTGAAACGGATGCAAAAATATTTTGAGCTCGATTGGAGCATACAAATATTTCAACGCGCGCGTACGCGCACGTCTTAAGGTATAGATGATTTTTGAGAATATGAGTACAATCCGCTTGACTTGAAATATATGTGACGTAAATTTCATTGAAAAATTCCATTCCATTAATGAGATATGAATGAGAATGTGTTTTCATATAATGACGTCATAGTGACGTCACGGTCGACTGATCACTATGATTTGATTAGATCTGTCGTCTTTGTGACATGATACATATATGGTATAAGTTTGAAATTAATAGGAGTAGCACTTTCTGAGCTAATCGCTGCACAACTTTTGTCCAGAAATAAATAAAGAATCCGTACAGATACAATAGGTGATCCGAAGGATACTCGGATCACCTAATAAAACGATAGCGCAAAGTCTCAGCTACAACATATTAAAATCTGGGAGAAATTCACCGAAGGGTAAGTGAGCTAGTGCTCGATAAAGACAATCATGTCAATTTTCACATTAAAGAAAATTCCCTCCCATAGAGATAACACGTCATAACGAAGATACAAAAAGAAGTACATATGACCTTTGACCTCAATTTGCAACGACAAGATGGCATCTGAGTAAAAAGTGGTTATTTTGTGAAATAATTCTTGTAACATGGTCTTTGCGTGTGCAAAATATGGGAAAGAAAGGACATGTATTCACTAAGATACAGGGTGAAACACTTATGACCTTTGACCCTACTTTACATACCCAAGATGGTGTCCGATCAAGTAGTTGTTATTTTATGAAATAATGTACGTGACATGAACTAAACATGTGCAAAATATAGAAGTGATAGAGGCCGTTTTTCTTGAGTTATTGCAAAGAAAGTTGCAGAAAGAAAGAAATATCTCAATACATCGAAGATAAGCCTGAATTTCAACCCAATTTTTTGACGTGATTCCGACATCGTATGAAAAAACAAAGGGCACACTTACGGTAGCGTAAAGTCTCAGCTACAACATATTAAAATCTGGGAGAAATTTACCGAAGCTTAAGTGAGCTAGTGCTCGATAAAGATAGTCATGCCAATTTTCATTTCCAGAAAAACTGCACTCCCATAGAGATAACACGTAAACTGGTCAAATTTGACAAGATTACTTTTAATCCATTTTTACGAGGTGATACCGTTATCCAATCAAAATATTGTAATTTTATGTTTGAAAGAACATTAAATAAGCTACATCATACTGAAATCTGGGTGAAAATTGACAAAGGACTAGTGACATACGCTCGAATGAACTTGAAATTTGATGACGTCATTTTGAAAATTTACTTTTTTTACTTTATTAAGAAATTTGATATCTTTTAATCATTTTGTCAGCATTGCCACCCCATGAAATGACATGTACAACTCATCAGCTTTCAGAATATGTAAAGAAAATGGGGGGTCACCGTCCATCCTGACGAGTAAAATCGGATTCAAAATTGGCGGTTTTTTGGCATTGTTGAACTGTATATCGCCATTGACGCGCGCGCGGAATTTCAACTTTGACGGGTCCGTATGACGTCATATTGAGTCGGATTGACTTGAAACTTGGTAGAAATATTCCTTGACATTTCAGGCATCCAATAAGTGTGATAAAACGGAAAATCTCTATTGCATATGAGCTGCGCGTGCGTATATGTGCGCGCGCGTACGCGTCCGTCCAATTTTTTCAATTTTTCAAAAAATGCTCCAAATGGTCTGAAACGTATGCAAAAAAAATTTGAGCTCGATTTGAGCATACAAATATTTCGACGCGCGCGTACGCGCACGTTTTAAGAGAAAATATGAATTTTGGGAATATGAGTAGAATCCGCATAACTTGAAATATATGTGACGTAAATTTCATTGAAAAATTCCATTCCATTAATGAGATATGAATGAGAATGTGTTTTCATATAATGACGTCATAGTGACGTCACGGTTGACTGATCACTATGATTTTATTAGACCCGTCGTCTTTGGGACATGATACATATATGGTATAATTTTGACATTGATAGGAAGAATACTTTCTGAGCTAATCGATACACAAAATTTGTCCAGAAATAAAGAAAGAAGAAGAACCACCAACAAAGAATCCGTACAGATACAGAAGGTGATCCGAGAGGATACTCGGATCACCTAATTATAGAAAGTTTATGTGGTTTGCTCTCTTGATGAGTTGTGTCAAGACTCTACCGAGCTAAAGCGGGAGATTTTCCTGGTTGAATCATCCACGCCCAACTTTTGGAAGGCATTGACCATGTCATTGCGCATTCTGCATGCTTAAAAGCGTTGATACTTCTTGGTCTATCTGCTCAAATCCTCAAATCTCAACTTCAGCCGGCACCATGAAAGGCATGACCAAACAGACCTTTGCTTTTTATTTTTCATAACAAACTGCAGAGCATAATTTCTCAATAATATCACCTGTACTTTTATCATTTCCTTTTCCAGTGATGGAGCAGACAACTTGCTATGCAGCAAGTAAAACAAACTTCTCAGGAGAATTGAAATGTCAGTGTCTACGTAAAAATCATCAATATCTCTCATTTTCCCTGTTGCTCTTAAAGTAGTATCTAATACATGCATTGGAATGAGAATATCTGCTTCCTCATTATGACGGGTAAAAGCTCCAATGGTATCTTTGATGAACCCTTTGTTGTTGTTTTTTTTAATTCCGTGATGGGGTCTCTCTGTCAGATGGAAATGACTGCTCGTTATTTCAGCTTTCAGGCTGATTATTAGGCTGATCAGTTTTGTTGGTTTCTGATGCTGGGAATCTAAAAATGAGCCTTCGTTAGTGAGAATGAGGAGAATGCCATGAAATCATGAGGTGAAGAGTGATTATGGAGTGACCTACAACTTATACCTTCCGATAAATGTATCGTCAAGCAGTGACTTGATAAAAGGTCTATCAGACTGTAGATCCAGTAGAAATGTTATGAGAAGTTGGTGATCCTCTCAAGCTTAATGACTTTGGATCCAATCGTACATGGTGTATTCTAATTGCAAGAGCTGAATATCTGGCCTTTCTCATTTTATTCGATATATAATTCTTTCAATTAATAATTCATAGTACAGGACATAAAAACTTCCCGTTTTCATCTTTTTTTAGAATATCCCCCTTGAATGTTTTCGACACCTGATTACCAAACTACCATTCATCAGCTTCATTGCAGTGACAATTTTTAACATTACCTTCCAGTGAGTGTCTTGTAAATTGTGGATGGATTCTGATGCATGCAACGCGCCAGAGAACTGAGCTATTATCACATGATTATTGTCACTTATTTTTAAAATCATTGGCTTAACAGAAGTAAGCATCTTGGAAGTCTTGATAATTGAGTATGACCCACACAAGGGCAACCAGGAAAAAAAAACCCTACTCATTCCTTATTCATTCTGTGTTATTCAAGAAATATATCGAGCAAACCTTGTCTTAGTGTGTGTCCAAGAAACAAGCTTGTGAATGGGATGCCTGGTAGGATGACCATGACATTTCTTGCCATTGCGAGACTTTTCCTTGTTTGTATTCATTCTCTCGAGGTCGGTAGCATCGAGCTTTTACAGATCACCTTCAATTTTGTCAATGCTTGCTTTTATACAAATATTCAAAGACTTGGATTAAATGTAATTATTATTGAAGTTTGGATAATGTGTTGCCTGAAAAGCAAAAAACAAATCGCATGAGAATTAAGCTCTCACCTTCGTCGAACCGCATATATCTGCCTGGCTGTATGGGATGTAGGATGTATTGCTTACACGTTTGCCCACAAGTATGGGACAGTGGTATGGGACCCCTCCTCCTACTCCCCCCCCCCTCCATACGCAGTTTTTGTCCTTCAGCATGGCTTGATAACGTCATTACATTTTGAATTTATGGTGGGTATTTTAATTTGAGAGATGGCTTCATTTCCTGCATATTCATCTAAGGCGCTTATCACAAATGGTTTTCTATTGCGACCATCTTTAATTTAAACATGGTTGCCTATTTGACGATCCACGATTAGGAAACAGCTGGGGCGTAACGTTGAACATCACAGGCATGTGCATTCTTCAAAATTTGATGCTCGTACATTAATTGAAACCTGAAATATGGGTAAAAGCAATATGGCAGCCATTATGAATTGCCAGATGATAGTCTCCTTATTGTGTCAAAGCAATCCAAAATATCGTGAAGATATAAAATATCCGAATGTCTGACATCAAAACCATGCATTTTGCACCAAATTTGAAGCTGTTACAATGCTCACTGTATTAGATATGAGACAAAATACAGCTTGCTACAGCTGCCATTTTGAAATTCAAAATGGCGGTCAAAGACGTGGTCGAAAAAAATGGAATCAAAGTTTTTCTGATTTTGGATTCGGCACCCACTAATTGACAAAAGTTAGCCAAAACAAAATAAATTTTAAGGCAAAATTCTCACGGGATAAAGTAACATCTACGATTGAAGTGCAGAGATACACTTACCTTCTGCAGCTAATACACACAGAGAAGCAGCCAATGTTAGAAGCAGCACGGGGCCGTATGTTCTATCCATCGCAACTAGGCAGTCAACGACCAATCCTTATCTCAGGAAAACCCTTGTCATCCTCTATATTATCCTCTATCCTAAGTAGTGGGAGGTAGTCAAGCAAGCTAATCTATTCCAGTCATCAATTTGGCACAATTGGGATTCTTTTTGTAGAATTTGAGTAAGGAGCATTCATCGTGTGGGGTTCTTCCCTTGGAATCAGCAGCTTGCCTGCTAATATATCGGGTTATTCCTATGTCGCAGATCATGTAGGTCTAGAGTATACCTGACAAATCGTTAACGGAGTTATTGTCGTGTCATAGTAGACATAGTTCAAGGTTCAATGAGGGGTACATAACATTTTGCATTTACACATGACTGGTGTATGATAATTGATCTCGAGTGGTTCAAACAACGAGAAATTTTAAGTGGAGACAGTAAAGATTTTTATCACCTTAGTGGCCAAAGGGCAATCTGATATGTGGTTCCATGAGTATTGCCTATTCAGGTGGAGTGCTTACAGCCTGAGCAAGTATATATAATTATATATGAAGAGCTTGCTTCCAAAAGGCGCTAAATCCATTGAAATAAGATGGATTTTAGCGCCTTTTGGAAGCAAGCTCTTCATATATATATATATATATATATATATATGTAGGTCAGGTCAGGAATAATCAACCCTGCTACTAGTACCACGTAACCTAGTACAACCTGCCACGTGGTCCCACTGCCTTGTGGTTATCTTCGGGAGAAGTAAAGGCTAAGGAGTAAACTCTACAGAAATCCGGAGTGGAGTCCCTATAAGGCGGTCGAGCAACGTATTGCGTTACCTTCCGGCAACTCCTGCAGCTGTGCTGGTGCCAAATTGTATTGGTTCATCCTTTCCTTTGGACTACATCAGCAACGCCGAGAGGGGGAACTTGACGTATGGGCAGCACAAGTTCTCCATTTCACATCAGCCCAGGCTCGTAGCACTCTGGAGAAGACACTCCAGCGACGTCTCAAGACGTCGACACAATGTAAGAAGGAGAAGTTAAGAAGTGAAAATGAAGACTCCAACTCTTCGGCTAGCAACCTGGAACGTTCGAACCATGTGCCCTGGTTTTAATAACGACATCGAACAGATTAATGATGCCCGAAAGACTGCGGTTATCGACAAGGAACTATCAAGACTAAATGTTGACATTGCCTGTCTACAGGAGACCCGTCTGGCAGACAGTGGTTCTATCAAGGAAGCCAATTACACCTTCTTTTGGAAGGGTCTGTCACAGGACGACCCAAGACAGCACGGGGTGGGCTTCGCAGTGAAGAACTCTCTGGTTTCCACCATTGAACCACCAACTGGCGGGACAGAGAGAATACTCACTCTGCGTTTGTCTACAACAGTGGGCTTCATCAACATCTTCAGCATTTATGCACCGACACTCTGCTCCACCTCAGAGACTAAAGACCAGTTCTATGAAGAATTGGATGAGATGATATCCAGGATCCCCAGCACTGAAGGACTTTATCTTCTAGGAGATTTTAATGCTAGAGTGGGAACTGACTACAACACCTGGTCTTCCTGCCTCGGCCACCAAGGCACGGGAAAGATGAATGATAATGGACAGCGGCTGCTGGAGCTGTGCTGCCATCTTGGTCTGTGTGTGACAAACACCTATTTCAAAGGTAAAGAACGCCACAAAGTCTCCTGGAGACATCCACGGTCTCAACACTGGCACCAACTTGATCTTGTCATCACCAAGCGTACAGACCTTAGCAGTGTTCTCCACACACGGAGCTATCACAGCGCAGACTGCGACTCAGATCACTCCCTCGTCAGTAGCAAAGTGAGATTGATGACAAAGAAAATACATCGAACCAAAACCAAAGGTCTCCCACGCATCAACACCTGCTGTATCAACGACCTCGAGAGATGTCGACGATTTCATGACACGTTCAGTGAGAAAATGATCACTTCAATTCCAAATGACAATGATATTGATAGTAAATGGTGCCACCTTAGGGATACTATCTACTCCTCAGCCTTCTCTGTGTTCGGGAAGAAGGAACGTCGGAGCGAAGACTGGTACGAAACTCACTGGGATGTGATGCAATCAGATGTTGAAGCCAAGAGGAAAGCCCTGCTGGCCTACAAGCAGAACCCCATCTCTAGCACACACGATGTCCTAAGAACTGCTCGCAACAAGGTTCAACAGACTGCGCGCCGTTGTGCTAATGACTACTGGTTGAACCTTTGCCGCAGGATTCAGACAGCTGCAGTCAGCGGAAATACCAGGGACATGTACGACAGCATTAAAGCTGCAATCGGTCCCACCGCCATCAAGACTGCACCATTGAAGACAAAGACTGGAGAAGCCATCACAGACCAATGTAAGCAGCTTGAACGCTGGGTAGAACATTACCTGGAACTTTATGCAGCCCAAAATAAGGTAACAGATGCTGCCTTGGACACCTTACCTAGCCTTTCAATCATGGAGGAGCTGGATGCCCTGCCTACAAAAGAAGAACTCAGCAAAGCCATTGACCGTCTATCCTGCGGGAAGGCTCCTGGAAATGATGGTATCCCACCAGAAGTTCTAAAGAGCGGCAAGCCAGTACTACTGCAACACCTCCATGAGCTCTTGTGTCTTTGCTGGGAAAAAGGCCACGTACCCCAAGATATGCGTGATGCCAGTATCGTCACTGTCTACAAGAACAGGGGAGACCGCAGCGACTGCAACAACTATAGAGGCATCTCTCTCCTAAGTGTTGTGGGAAAAGTCTTCGCACGTGTAGTTCTGACACGCCTGCAGAGTCTTGCCTCCCGGGTGTATCCAGAGTCACAGTGCGGCTTCAGGGCAGGCCGATCTACAGTAGACATGATCTTCTCACTACGCCAGCTACAGGAGAAGTGCCGTGAGCAGCAAAAGCCGCTGTACATTGCCTTCATAGACCTGACGAAAGCCTTTGACCTGGTCAGCCGAAGTGGACTCTTTAGTCTCCTGCAGAAGATTGGATGCCCCCCGAGACTGCTCCAAATTATCATTTCCTTTCACGAGAACATGCGAAGTAAAGTCTGCTACAACTTCTGATGCCTTCCCTGTGAACAGCGGTGTGAAGCAAGGCTGTGTCCTCGCACCGACACTTTTCGGAATCTTCTTCTCCATGCTCCTTCAGTACGCCTTTGTTGACTGCACAGAGGGAATCTACATCCGTACCAGAGCGGATGGGAAGCTATTCAACATCGCCCGACTGCATGCGAGAACCAAAGTTAGAGAGGTTCTTATCCAAGAAATGCTGTTCGCTGACGACGCTGCTCTGGTATCGCACACAGAAGCGGGATTGCAGAGGCTTGTTGATTGTCTGTCCCATGCCTGTAACGAATTTGGACTAACCATCAGCCTGAAAAAGACTAAGATCTTGACCCAAGGCACTGACTCTCCTCCAGACATCTCCATTAATGTCACACACCTGGAAGAAGTGGACTCTTTCACCTACCTTGGTTCAGCAATCTCCAGTTCCCTCTCCCTTGACAATGAGATAAGCAATAGGATAGGGAAAGCTACTGCAGTCATGGCCAAACTGAACAGGCGCGTATGGAACAACAGTCAGCTGACCAAGAACACCAAGCTCCACGTTTACCAAGCCTGCGTCCTCAGCACCCTGCTATACGGCTCTGAGTCCTGGGCAACATACGCTGGCCAGGAGAAGAGGCTCAACACCTTTCACCTCCGTTGCCTCAGACGACTCCTGCACATAAAATGGCAGGATAGGGTGACAAATGCAGAGGTCCTCCAGCGTGCCGGCATTCTCAGCATGTTTTCACTCCTCAGCCAGAGACGCCTGAAGTGGTTGGGTCATGTGCGTCGAATGGAACCAGGTCGCATCCCGAAGGACATGCTGTATGGAGAGCTAAGCGAGGGGTCTCGTCCCATGAGAAGGCCGCATCTTCGCTTCAAAGATGTGTGCAAACGTGACATGAAGACGATGGACATCAACACCAACACATGGGAAGGTGTAGCTGAAGATCGTCCGCTATGGAGAGGCACCGTCAGGGAGGGCGTTCAGAGAGCTGAAGCTGTAAGGCACGTACAGCAGACCGACAGGAGAGCTAAGAGAAAGGCACGGGCAGTCTTAGTATTGGCCCCAACAGACTTCATCTGCTGCAAGTGCTCTAAGGATTGCCACTCAAGAGTGGGGCTTTACAGCCACTCAAGGCAGTGCAAACTTCTTGCCTAGCTAGTGCTACGCCATCGTTTCTCGAGACGAATGGATGCCAACCAACCATATATATATATATATATTGTAGTTGTTCCGCGTATTGGCAGTACTAGAAATAGCAATAATAAAGTCACAACAGAGGAATGCAGGGAATGCATTGATAGCCAATCTTGATTTAATGAATAATCCGAATTTTCGAGGAACCTTCCTCTTCTTCAGGGATGACAGTGCGAATCGATTCGCACTGTCATCCCTGAAGAAGAGGAAGGTTCCTCGAAAATTCGGATTATTCATTAAATCAAGATTGGCTATCAATGCATTCCCTGCATTCCTCTGTTGTGACTTTATTATTGCTATATATATATATATACATATACATATATATATATATATACATATTATATATGAAGGGTTTGTTTGCAAAAACCGATAAGTCCATTTTTGAAGATTTTGAAGTACAATCTTTGTCATAAAGTACAAAATAAAACCTTTTAAATGATATATTGGTCATTACATATAAAGGTATATTTTTTAAATTATGGTCAAAAGAAGCAAACATTTTCTTATTATTCTCTTTATTTTTCTTGACCTTTAATCGCAAACATCTCTATTTCGCAAATATGGACTTATCGGCTTTTGCAAACAAACTCTTCATATATATATACATATATGTATATAATTATATATCTTATGTATGAGTAAAACAGCTGGTTCGGGTACATTATCAGATTTATATTGAGATCATATCACTTGCAATATACCGTATTGATCACTCGGCATGAAATGCGCGTCAGTTCGCACTTAACTCACCATTTCCTATGCATCTGCTCTGATTGCATGCTGGTATAATGATAATGATAGTAATAATGACAATTTTCCACGTTAATACTTTTGTCAATCAAATTTATCAATGTGCATTCAAAATCATATTGCGCAAGCGCTCGTAAGTGTTCGGACACTGGAATTCAAAATCAATTTCATTTGGGGGCTTTCTATTTCATTTTCGTGGAGTCAAAATCATTTTTGTGTGTTCAATTCCCAAATGCAAGAATTGCATTACCTACTCGTGGATTCCGATTCTCGCAACAGTCATGTTATAGTTCCGATGAGCTTGTTTGGAGAGCTCAATTTGAATTTAAAGCTTCCTACTTCGTGTGTATATACACATACATATATATTTTAAGAAAGGAAAAATGGCATACACAACCAATGAATGTTTGCATATAGTGTAATTATGATTGTTGAAAGGTTTTAACATTGCTCTCTTCTCACATATTATTTGTTTTTCATCTCAATGTATTTAAATTTGTAAGGTCCAATCAGCAGTGCATCCAAATAACACAACGACAATCTAATCATATTTCATGGGGATACTACTTGCTGACAACGCCTAAAAACACACACCACATAATGACAATGCATCAATCTAAAAGCAAACTGACACACAATGACCTCACATAGTCCTGAAAATTTCAACGAATAACACAGCAATACACAACAAACAAGACGTATTAATGTTCATGTTATCAGTTTCAATGTAGTTATTTTCTATTTTTCTGAAGGTGTCAACCAACCTCCTGTATCATGATCGTCTATAGGCCTTTACAACCTAATATCTGTTTGGTTGTTTATTCATTTCATTTTCCATCAAAGAAGATGGTTGCTCTAGCTGGTCTTCCATGAGGTCCAGTTGGATGTAAGGTGAGACCACTGCACCGTGTTAAACACTCTGCTCTTTGGGAATTAATAAATTAAGTGGGGCCATTTACGTGCATGAGTTGCGACTCTTTCACACACGGGACCTAAATTTTATGTCCTATCAGAGGGACATGCGCCTGTATGTTCCTTTTCGTGAAGCCCGATTTCAAATATTTCAATGAACAGGTAGACCTCTACTGCAAAATGAATAATATTCGTAAATCTCAATATATTTAAAGCTAAATGGACAAGACAAACATACATGGCCGGAAACTAACTAAACTGAAATCGTCTTTTTACTTGAATGCAGTTATTTGGAACATAGTTGCATATTCACGAATTTGAATGGCCGACGAAATTCCGTCGCCATCTGAGATAAATGTGAATGCTTATTGCTAAAATGCTTGTTCCTCTCTTATTCGCTCCGATAGTAAATTCTAATAATCCGGCAGTGAATTTGAATGCTCCGATAGTAAATTCGAATGACTTGGTTTGAATTTGATTGCTTGTTCAGTGCTGCAAGCGTGGAATGCGTGAAATCGAATGCTTGAATAGGAACTTGAATGACAAAAGTATACAGCTGACCGGGAAAACTTATTTGTACGTTTTTTTAAGTGTCCAAGCATGCTGAAAATCATCGCGAGGCTACCTGTTGTAGGCCCCACTTTATTGCATTATTAGCAGGAAGTGAATGCCATTAAGCTGTGAACATAGTTTGCCTCATTTCAAGGCACGGGGGTACTTATATTATATATCATTATTCTATTATATATGACAAATATTGAACAGTGAGATATGATGATCATTTTGGGTTTTCATTGATATGTTTCATGCCAAAAGTCTGTATTTGTTAGGGTAGAAACGTTGCTCTTTTCAATATATGAATAATATGACTCATTATTATTTATAAAAAAAGGGGGGGGGGGTGGGTTCCATACCGTGTTCAAAAGTAAGTTTATGTTATATACAAATTCATGGAGACATGGAATCAGTGACGCCAATTAACGTGTGAACATGAAGATTTCAGTGAGGTATTATTGGGGAGAGCTTTAATTCCTGAGGTTTATGAGCATTTTCCTTGTGGTCATAATAGAGCATAATTTAAAGTTAAAAAAAAAGCAGGCGGGATATAAGCCTATCGAGCTGCTGTCGTTATCGAGCTGCTGTCGGACTTTCAGTCTGATTGGACTTTAAACTTGTGCTGTCACGAAACCCGAGCAGTTCTAGGATAAACAAGAAGATCAAAGTCAACATAAGTCAATATCCATGCACGCAACACAGAGCATTATATTGATATTATCAATAGGGAGATCGTATTTTTAAAAAAATAGCGTGTGTGAAGACTCGGTAAGAGAATGTCAGTTCAATGGTTTCAATTGTCATTCCCTTCTAACAGTAATTACAATAATAATAATAATAATAATAATAATAATAATAATAATAATAATAATAATAATGATAACAGCAATAGGGTCTGCTGAGAGGCTACCCAGAGTAGCCTCCCAGCAGACTGTAATATAGTTGAAGAAAGCGTTTCCTGAACGGTTCTCTTGATAAGTCAATCCAAGTTTTGCGTTATGTTTAAAAAGGTTCAATGTGCAATATGCATTTGATACACTTGGATGAATGATTCGATGTATCCTGTTCCTACTGAAGAAGACTGCCAAAGACGAAATAGATCTAGAAAAAAAATGATAAAATAACAAAAATCACAAAGTAGCCCTTATAGGTCAATAAAAGGATCTTAGTATTACAACATCATAACAAAGTGTTGTAGGAATGTTTTACCGAATTTACATCAGAAAAACGAAAGAATAGATTGCGCTCGCGTCTAAAGTATTTTTTTAATTCCTTATCGCCTTGGTTTGTGCGTGTGCTTATGCCTCATTGTTTTTACAAATACCTCCTTCTGGATAAAGTATGCTAAAGATATATGATAATAATAATAATAATAATAATAATAATAATAATAATAAGAAGAAGAAGAAGAAGAAGAAGAAGAATTGCATTTATATGACGCTTCATACTGGCGCTTCTAAGCGCACTTGTGCTATTCATGCAAAAAGGCTAGAAGACTAGAAAACTAGAAAACACAATAACAGTAACAAACCAGCATATTAACAAAAAGAAAAAAGAGAGAAAAAATGAATATGGTTAAATGAAACAATAATTAATAACTGACTGTGTGCGCCTCCAGGGAAAAATATTACAACTGATTAAACAGGTGAGTTTTGAGAAGAATTTACAATGATTCAACAGATGGGGCATTCTGAATATATAAGAGGGAGTTTACTCAAAAGAGTAGGGGCAATGGAAGAGAAGGCTCGGTCACCTTAACAGGTTTTTGTACGTTATTTTGTACGTTATTTTATGCTGTTTTTCCTTTCAACATAGTATTTTTTTTCTCTTTTCTATCTCTCCACTACACCACAAATGGATCTTTTCGCGCGCTTAAAGCGCACTAGCTATACATTACGGGAGCCAGTCAAACACTATTAGCATGTCGTTCCTATGTCCGCTCGGATTTCTGTGTTGCACATTTTCTTTTGTCATCGTCTCGGAAACCCTCGGAGACAACCGATTTGTCCTCATTTACATGTTATGTGTGTTCCATGTTTCTCTTCGTTGTTACTGGACTTTCTCGTCTACCTTGTACTGCTCTCTTTTTTCCCCTGATCGTCTTCGTTGCAGCGATCCTCTGTCCATCATGATTTTGACAAAATTCATGTTCTTTGGCTTCTCCAGTGTCCTACCTCTCTCTCTGTTGGTTGATTATTTTCTCTTATGCACTAGTTCCTGTAACTGCGGCTTATTTGGCAACACAAACTTTCATAGATATGTCCAACATTTACAATGGCTAATTTCTCGAATACACCGTTTAGTTCTCTATCAAATGGTGACTTTTTACAGCTTTTTAGCCAAATAGGATTGAAATTAGATTCAGTTAGTGGAGTTTCTTTTTCACGAATAACTTTTTATCACAATTCTGTCGCTGACAACTTAAATTCTTCCGTAAATGAATTGACCCTTGATTTCAGTGAAGATTTAACTGAAAATAAGTTTTTGAGTTAAATCTGTCGTGTAATTATATCACTGTGAATCAATGCAAAGATATGTGCAATAGCATTTCTAAAGATATATTTCTTTGTCGCATTCAAATATAAGGAGTTTGAACAAACATTTTGATGAGTTTGGATTATTTCTAGAGACTGATGCTGTTCAGTCATTTTCTATTATTGGTTTAAGTGAAACCTGGTTAAATTCCAACTCTGATTTTTATTTCTTTTTGCGATTGACGACTACAATATGTTTGTCAATAACAGGTCTGATAAGAGTGGTGGAGGTGTTGCACTGTACATATCGCATACTTTTTAATATATTGTTCATGATGATATTTCGAGAATGCCTAATAATTGTTGAATCCCTTTTTTCTAGAAACTAACATACTAGGATTCAGAAATATTGTTGTATGCATTATATACAGACCTCCCAACTCCAATATTAAGGAATTTTAAACTTACCTTTCAGACTTGGTAAAATCCCCTGTTTTCATAACAAGGATTGTTTCTTTCTCGGCGACTTCAATATTGACTTACTTAAGTCGGAAAATGATACTGTTGCACAAGAGTTTCTTCAAACGTTTTTGTTCTCATCTTTTCTTCCGCTTATTTGCAAACCTACGCGTGTCACAGATCACTCTGCTACCCTTATTGATAATTTGTTTTGTAACACCCTACCCCTTACTGATTCTTATATAAATCGTTCAGATATGACGGATCATTATCTAATTATGACTTATTTTGCTCTTAAAACCTCTGTCAATTAATACTTTTATTATTAATGCTGACTGGTCAAGAGTATTTGAAAGTGATGACATCAATTTGTCTTTTGATTATTTCATGGAAACATTTAATTATCATTTGGATAATGTAATTCCAAAGCAAAAGAACCAGATTACAAAAAAACACCTAGGTTACCGTGGATTTCAAAATAAATTCTTCAGTCGATTAACAGGAAAATCGATTATATCATAGATACAAATTGGAAAAACAAACGAACGATCAAAACATTATTACACTTCCTATAAAATACTTTATGATTTTACCTTCCGAAAAGAAAAACAATATCATTTTAACCAATTAAAAAGATATAAGTTCGATATGAAAAACACTTTTACATTTTTAAAGCAAGCTATGAATGTTTCGAGTAAAAATTCAGCTATTGATAATATTTAGTTGAATGATGAAACCATCAGTGACCCTGTTTACATTGCAAATGATTTCAATACTTATTTTTCAAAAATTGCGCTCAAAATATCCCTGTGTCAGGAGATCATTCTACTGAATGTTTAGGTTAGTGTGATCCAAATTCTGTTTATTTTACTCCAACTAATAAACATGAAGTTTCGGATATTGTATCTTCCTTAAAGAGCAAGAGGAGTTCTAGTTATAATGATAATAAGTAATTTCATTCTTAAAGGTATTGTATCTCCAGTCGCTGATCCACTTGTTCATATTTTTAATTTGTCAATTTCCAATTGTGTGTTTCCTGATAAGATGAAAGTGGCCAAAGTAATTACATTATTTAAGAAGGTTGACAAATTTGAATTCAGTAATTATGGTCCAATTTCATTATTATCAACGTTGTCCAAAGTTTTAGAGAAACTCATATTTTATAAGAGAACTATTATTTTTTTGAAGTTGCTTTGACAAATTATCAATTTGGTTTTCGAGAGAAGCATAGTACAACTCATGCTCTTCTGTATTGATTTTGTTGATAAAGTAGCTCACGCAATTGATAATCACTATTATTTGATTACTATTTTCTTGGACTTCTCCCAGGCTTCGACACAGTTTTTTATCTTTTTGTTTTTATTAACGTATGTACAGTGTATAACATAGAGTGATACAAGAAAAATGATAAGCAATATATTTACAAAGATAGTGCACAATTTCTAACAAAAGGATTGAAGCACAAGAGTAGTAACACATGTATGTAAGTAGTTTAGTGGCTATATATTGTTAACATAATTTATGAGAACTAAACAAACTAGTAATTACTAAGATTGAGGTCAGACTTGATTTACATCGTGAGTTGAGAAAGACCACTTCTTGAAGTGGGTATTTAACTTATTTCGTTTCTGTGCTATCTTGTACTCGATCTTCACTTTATATTTCATGAACACAATAAAAGCACGAAAATTTGGCTTCGACACAGATGATCACGATAATTTACTCAACAAGTCATCACATTACGAAATACATGGGAAGAACTTGGAGTGGTTAAAGAGTTATTTAGGAAATAGAAGAAAATTTGTTACAATTAAAGACAATCATTAAGTAATAAGAGATGTAAATTTTGGCGTTCCACAAGGAAGTTTATTAGGGCCGCTATTATTTATTGTTTACATTAATGATTTTTGTCAGGTATTCGAAGTACTGTCCTTCATCCATTTTGCTGACGATATTTTTATCCCACAATGATGTTAATTTTCTTGTTCAAAAAGTCAATGCTGAATTACAGAAAGTGACTAATTGGGTAAGAGCCAATAAATCGTTGAATGCCGAAAAAACGAAATATATGATTTTTTTTTTTTGTAATGCTGTTGACACTGAGTATAGCTATTGTTATGGACGATTTTCATTTAGAAAGAGTTTCACATTTCAAATTCCTTGGAATTATTATTGACGATAAACTTTTCTGGAAGTTACATATTGATTATATGGTTACATCTCGTTATTCCGAAGGTTCGTTATTCCGAAGGCTCTTCAGTCCGAAGATTCGGCATTTCTAAGGTTCGTTATTCCGAAGGCTCTTCAGTTCGAAGATTCGTCATTCCGAAAGTTCTTTATTCCGAATGTCATTTTCGGATTAACAAATATTCGGAATAACGAACCTTCGGAATAACGCCACAAAAGTTCGGATTAACGAACCTCTAGGTATAAGGAATTTGTGATTTTCGGATTAACGAACCTTCGGAATAACGAACCTTCAGAACAGCGAACCTTCGGAATAACGAACAGCACCCGATTATATATCCAACATAATCTCACATAATATAGGTGTTATAAATAGAATGAAAATTTTATATCCCACAAAAATCATTACTTATGTTATATTCGTAATTGATATTGCCATATCTTAATTATGGTGTTTTAGTTTGGAGCAACACTCACCAGAACCTAGTGGATAGTGTTTCTTCTACGAAAGAAAGCTCTCCGTGTCATCTGTTATCCTTCCATACCATCCCACTCAAATTTGTTATTTTCCTCTAATGAGCTACTAATAATTAAAGATTTGTATTTATTCAATGTGGGGTAATTCATGTATACGTACAGCAACAACTCACTCCCCTCCATTTTCGATTCTATGTTTCAAAGAAATCAATCATTCTATGACTAGGGTAATACTAATGGCAGGGCCCTCTGGTAGAGCAGTGGAACCACTGAAGAGGCTACCCTGGGTAAATAAGACCGTATTATTATTATTATTATTATTATTATTATTATTATTATCCCACTCGACGTTCCAATGAATTTTATTTACCTCTTTTACGAACAATTCTTGCTATAAAGGACACACTTACTTATACTGTATTACTTCCTTATTGGAATTTTATGTTCCTACAGAATTGAATTAGCCTCATTGGCTCATTTTAACTTCTTTCGAAGAACTTTAATTACATATAATATACTGTCACGTATTTTCTCGTTCTGTTGTCCTGAGACACTTATAGAAAAGATTTTATGTGTATCATTTCCGCATCTATTTCACTTTTTTTAAATTTTATTTTCGTATCCTCTTCAAGCATCCCATTTTTTCCCGATATAATTCTGTCGATGATCGCTGGATCTGTTTTGCCTTTCTGTGCGTTGTATTGTCTTCCTATTATGTCAGTCTTGTCTCATTTTGTCTTGTTATTTTAGTTCCCCTTTATAAGTTTTGTCGTCCCAGTCTCGTTTAATGTTCATTCGCCTGTGTATATGTGTCTGTCTGTTACTCTGTCTTCTTATTGGGCTTAGAGACTTTTTCTTGAATTTATTCCTGACTTTTTTCCCCTTTTTGCACCAGTTCATTTTCTATTAACATTCTGTACCTAAGGGGCCCCACATTCTACAAACATTGCCTTTTTAGTGGGTCCCTCCATTTTTCGATTTTTTGTGTAATGTTATAATCGTCTATATCACTTCAGCCAATCAATTTTCAGTACAACATATTTGTTACCCCAAGGTTCCACAATTACGAATTCTCAATGTACTTATTTGTGATTATAGGTAAACTTTTTCTATGTTACCAAAGAAAGTGAAATGTTTATGTTCTTTTCGAAAAATGAAGTAAAGTTTGAATTGAACATATATATATATATATATATATATATATATATATGTATATATATATGTATATATATATATATATATATATATATATACATATATATATCACTATGCCTGTTAGTCTCCTCATAAATAACATCGTGTCATTTACTTGATCTGAAAGCACAGGCAAGATTAAAAAAAAAAACAGGTTCGTATAGTTGTGCACGCTTAGGTTTTCAAAACTTCTTGCCTCTGATAATGCATCGGAGGTAGGAGTTTCTAAAATGAGAAATTATCACAAAGGATATTAACGTCTGAGGGTTGTGCATGACCAGGATGATAACATGCATGTATATGAAACATGCATAATAATAGACTTTGTGCTCAACTTAAACTTTGAACGCATTTTATCAGTCACACATGCAAAGTCTTCTTCAAGGGAGGGGGGAGGGGTGGGCAAAGGGCGCGTAAGTCAAGAAAGCTGATCATTAACATGGTGCATCAAAGATCATGGCCCATTCTATTTCCACTTAATGCTATTCTTGTTTTCAAACCATTCCTTGAGTTACAGACTAGTAACGTACTCTTGATGTCTAGATTCTCACACGCACATGCAGCTGCCATTGCAGTTCAACTGAAGTATTACAGGGAAGATAAACCCAATGAGCAATGTGGATTGAGTGAAAGCAGCAACATTAGTAGAACACATCAGTGAAAGTTTGAAGAAAATCGGACAATCGATGCAAAAGTTATTAATTTTTAAAGTTTTGATGTTGGAACCGCTGGGTGAGGAGACTACTAGAGGTTATGACGTATGAGTGGACAACAATACCAAGAAAATATAAAGAAAATTCTGCAAAAATTCGTTTTTCATGAAAATTAAAAATTCCATCAACTTGATATTGACATATGTGAAGGGTAGCAATTATTCCCCCTGCTTTCTGAAAGCGGTTGGTCCATTGCTCTTTCATGATTCTAGAAAAGTGAATTTTTGTTGAACTTCCTTTATATTTTCTTTGTATTGTTGTCCACTCATACGTCATATCCTCTAGTAGTCTCCTCACCCAGCGGTTCCAACACCAAAATTTTAAAAATTCATAACTTTTGCATAGATTGTCCGATTTTCCTCAAACTTTCACTGATGTGTTCTACTAATGTTGCTGCTTTCACTCAATCCACATTGTTCTTTGGGTTTACCTTCCCTTTAAGGGGTGCACGTCACGAGACCGACACCCACGTGTCATACAGCCCACAGGTCATATAGCCCACTAGTTATACAGCCTTCGAGTTCGACATCAAGTAAAATAAGCCCACCAGTTATACAGCCAATGAGTTCGACACTGCGCAGAAAAGGCTCAGAAGACCAACACTGCGCCTAAAAAGGCTCACAAGACCGACACTAGGCAAAGAAGGCCCACGAAACTGAAATGATGAACAGCGCCACCTATAGACCAATCAATTGTATCGAGTGTCCAGATAATGGCGTAAGGAAGATATGAGAGACTGTAAAAGAGAGTTGTTAGGGTGCTACTCCGTCAGTTGCCTTCCCTCACCCCGTAAAATGTTTAGAATGTTTATCGTAAGTTGGTGAAAAAGTAAACAAAATTCAGTAAAAGAGCACAACAGATCTTTCCCCATTGATAAAAAAGAAATGCCCTAACACCATGCTTTAATGTTAATTCTTTCATCTTTCACTACTCATCCCTCCCCCAACAAAACGAAAGGAGAAAAAAAAATGTCTACGCTTGTGGTTACTATAGTCTAGGGGGATTGTTGAGGAAAAAAAGAGTGACTGCTTGAGGTATTTACAGAGGAAGAGTTGGATACCAATCCTTACCATTATTTGGGCATGATTGCAAAATGCTGGGATTGTCATTTAAAAAAAGAAGAAGAACAGTTTCTAAGCAAAATTTCCTTTAGTTATTTACAATGTCTCGCTCGATACCGTGACGAAATTACACCCGCCAATATGTTTCTCTTCATGGAACACCCTGTACAGGTATATACTTGTAGTTGACGTGAAAATGGCGCTATTCATCCTCGTGATCCTTCTTTACGTAGTGTCGGTCTCTTTGGTTTGGAATCTTTGCCTAGTGTCGGTCTCGTGCGCTTTTTTGCGTAGTAGTTCTTGTGAGTTTACTTTGCTTCATGTCGGTCTCTTGAGCCTTTTCTGCGTTGTGTAAAACTCGTGGGTTGTATGACTCGTGAGCCGAATAACTCTCGGGCTCTATGATTCATGAAACTTTCTGATGTCGGTCCCGTGGACCATATGTGACCCTGCACCACAAAACAAACATAAAGTCGCCAGACATGAACATGTAGATCAGAGCATATTCTGAAAGAGCAGACGTTAAGCTTTAAAATGATGTATAAATAAAATCAAATGGACTCACCTAACTTATCTAAATATTGGAATGAAAGCACGCACTCAGGAAAAGTGTAAAGTGAGAAAAGAGACTCTCAAGTAGAGCGTCTATTCAAGTGCTTAACCTTTATCAAGCCGTGCTTGCTGTGCGATGAATGGGACAAAAAACATGATGTAAACCACTGGAGTAACAACAATGAAAGGATTATCATATCAAACTGAAATGGGCTGCCTTATTACCACACTCTGTCCTTAATTAATACCATCTTTTAAAGCAGTAGCATCATCCTTTCAAAAGTTATAGGAGTTGAAAGTCAAGAGTATGTACAAGTTTTTTTTTTTTTTTTTGAAATGAAAAGAGGACTCTAAAGATATACTTAATCACACTATTCTGCCAAAAAAAAAAAAAAAATGTTTCAGGTTTAGGTCTCAGGTTTTAGGTTTATTCAACACTTCCATAAAACAAAATCAAAATATAACAGAAACATGCAGTATTACAATCAATTAGACTACACAAAAGCATTGCTATTACAACAACATTCGCTGAAAGTATAAGAAGTATAACAAAACAAAATGATTGGATAGTGTTAGGAGACAAGTAGAAAGGCAGTCTAATATTCGAGCCTGTCTCAAAAAAGAAAATATTTTATACACATATATTATAATGTTATGGAAAGTATCTTTGATAAATATAAAATCATCTCAATTACAGCAAATTAAGACATGATTGTACACACCTATCAGACACACACACACACACACGCACACACACACACACACACACACATACACACACATACACACACATACGGACACCTACACACAAACGGCCTAACAACCAGAAAATTTAGTGTATTGATGTAGCAGGTATAACTTGTATCTCCTTTTGAATAATCGTAATGATGTGATGTTTCGAATGTTAGGAGGAATTCCGTTCCATAATTTAGTTCCACTGACAAATATCGGGTTTTTTTTGAGACTGCAAGGTATTGGCATAAGAAACAATATATACGTTAACATTTATCATGTTATATCTACAATAAGTGTAATTATTAAAGTAATCTAATAAGCTTTTAGGAATTATATCATTAAAACACAAATACATAAATATTACACACTGATAAATGTAAATATCTTGAAACCTCAAAAGTTTCAATTGGTAAAATGTTGGATTAGTGTGACAATTATAATCACTGTGATTTATCGAGCGAAAACAACTTTCTTTTGAAGCAATAATATTCTATATTCATTTGACATAGTGGAATTGGCCCATATTACCGAACAAAAATTCAAATGCGGGAGAATGAAGGAATTATACAATGTAATCAAAATATTTTTTTTTTCAGAACACCAACTTTTTTGGCTTATTTGTTACAGATGACTCGAGTATGCTCATTTTCCAGTTCACCTTATTATCAATTGTGGCACCAAGAAATTTCATAAAATTAACTTGTTTTATCATAACATCTTTAAGGTTAATCTATATATCCCATACATTAATCTTTTTATTGGTAAACATTATATAATTATTTTGTTTTATCACATTAATCATAAGCCTATTACAATCCAACCAGTCAACAAGTTTACTAGATTTCTTATTGAAATTACATGAGGATCATTGTAGGACATAAACGCACACATGTTATCCGCAAATAATATCATTTGTAATTTATTAGAAACATTGGCTATGTAATTATGTATAGCAAAAAAAAAAAAAAAAAAAAAAAAGAAGGAGTGGGCCAAAAATAGATCCCTGGGGCACACCGCATCTTACTGACACCAACCTTGATTCTACAGCTTCAGAAGTCTCAAAGTGCTTACGATTACTCAAATAACTTACAAACTATTTCAATACTACTCCATGAATTCCATACAAATAAAGCCTATTTAATAGAATCTCATGGATAAAATATCATTATTAATATTCGAGATAAACTGACAGAAAACACACTTTCCTACCCGTTGTATGATCCTAAATTTTAGCACAATGTGAAAGAAGACTTGTTCTTCCAGAAAATATCAGAAAGTCACTATCGTATGGCAAGCCAAATTACTTTTTAAAAAGATTTTCTGATATCACGAATTCTATTTCGTGATATCAAAAATTCGAATTTCTGATATCATAAATTCAATTTTTAATATCACAAATACCCATTGGTTTGTCACGTAAAACCAATTATTGATATCACGAAATCGAATTAATGATATCACAAATTCAATTCGAGATATCACGAATTCACATTGTTGATATCAAGAAATACATTTTGTAATATCACTAATTCCAATTTGTGATATCATTAATTAACATGGAATTTCAGCACATATCTTTCGCAAAGAAATCATTTGATTTCAAGCATTAGTTTTGCGCTGAAATTCAACAGTAAATTGTAGCGTTAGTTGAGCGTAGAAATACACAGGGAATTCGAGCTTTAGTTCAGTGCAGAAAAACCAACGGGAATTTGAGCGTTAGTTGAGCGCAGAAATACACAGGGAATTCGAGCATTAGTTTTGTGCTGAAATTCAACTGTGAATTCGAGCATTAGTTGAGCGCAGAAATACACAGGTAATTCGAGCATTAGTTTGGCGCTGAAATTTAACTGTGAATTCGAGCGTTAGTGTTAGCGCAGAAATTCCTATGGAATGTCAGGTATTATCTTTAAATAGTGTATAACGATAGCAAAAAAAAAAAAAACATAAGCGAAGAGTTTGGGTAACTCGTCTTCATTCAAAGTGATTAGGAATTGGTTTTAAAAGAATCGATGAAAATAAATCGTTAAGTGAACATAGTATCATTGAAATCATGATAATAACATGTTGCAAAACAATATTATTGATTTGTATCAATAATTCATCGAATATACCTTGATAATCATTTAGGGAATGATGGATGTGTAAATCTGTCATAGTTATTTGTATTTTTTTTTATTTGTAAAAAAGTTAGCAGTAGTATACATTCCATCTGAATATCAGCTCAAAACAAATGTTCCAATTCCCTGTGTATTTCTGCTAAAAAAACAAAACAAAACAAAACAAAAACAAAACCACCGCTCGAATTCGCAGTTGAATTCCAGCGCAAAACTAACGCTTGAATTCCCTTTGTATTTCTGCGCTAAACTAATGCTCGAATTCACAACGATTTTCTGCACTTAACTGAAGCTCGAACTCCCTGTGTATTTCAGCGCTCAACTAACGCTCGAATTCACAGGTGAAGTTCAGCGCAAAACTAACGCTCGAATTCACTTTGTATTTCTGCGCTAAACTAATGCTAGAATTCACAACGATTTTCTGCACTGAACTAACGCTCGAACTCCCTGTGCATTTCTGCGCTCAACTAACGCTCGAATTCACAGGTGAATTTCAGCGCAAAACTAACGCTCGAATTCACTTCGTATTTCTGCGCTAAACTATAAATGCTCGAATTCACAGCGATTGTCTACATTGAACTGACGCTCGAAATCCCTGTTTATTTCTGCGCTCAACTAACGCTGGAATTCACAGGGATTTACTGCACTGAACTAACGCTCGAATTCCCTGTGTATTTCTTCGCTCAACTAACGCTCGAATTCACAGTTGAATTTCAGCCCAAAACTAACGCTCGAATTCCCTGTGAATTACTGATATCACATATTTGAATTTGTGATATCAATAATTCAATTTGTGATATCACAGAATGGAATTTGTGATATCAGAAATTCGCATTTTTTGATATCACAAATAAGAATTCTTGATATCACAAATTCAAATCAGTGATATCACAAATTTATTTCGTGATATCACAAATTCGAATTTGTGATATCAAAAATTCATTTCAAGATATCACGAATTACCATTGGTTTTTCGCGTGAAACCTATTTTTGATATCAAGAATTCGAATTTCTGATATCACAAATAGAATTTTTGATATCACAAATTCGAATTTCTGATATCACAAATTGAATTTGTGATATCAAGAATGGATTCTGTGATATCACAAATTCGATTTCTTGATATCTCAAATTAAGTTCATGTGCTACACTTACAAAAATTTGTGATATCACACATTTAATTCTTGATATCACAAATTGAATTCTTAATATCAAAAATTTGATTTTTTGATATCACAAAATGGAATTCGTGATATCAGAAATTAACTTTAAATGTAAAAAAAGCTTGCCATAGGATCGGCTAGGTTGACCCATTTCACCTATTTTTAGTCCTCACACGAAATCAGTGTATGCGACTTTTTGTTTGTTTTGTGATATACGCGGGTGACATATGACTGTGGGTGTTGGTCTCGCGCGATGACCCCGTATTATGTACCGTGAGTCCCAATTACCGTTGATACTTTGAGCTCACTTCAAAAGACTAATGACCATTTCACAGTTTATCACTAGTAAGCACCAGGAAAGTGTAGAGGCACTGAAACATATCTAACTGTCACCACAGGTCGGCTGAATTAATAAGTAGCATAATATCAACGGTAATACTTTGAACCCAACTTACAAGAAAAAAACAACAACACAACAACAACAACAGCATAAGTTGACAGTTTATCACCAGTAACGAACCAAATGTCTGTTTGTTTATTTCCAATAAGATAGGACTGAAATACCTCTCTTTTTATAACTTTTTTTTTGTATATGTGACAGTGCACCTCAAAACAAACAAAAAGTCGACAGACATGAATTTTTAGTTAAGACCATATTCTGAAAGAGTTGACTTTAAGCTTTAAAATGATATATAACTCAAATCAAATGGACTCTCCTAACCTATCTAAATATTGGAAAGAAAGCACAACCTCAGGAAAAGTGTGAACTGAGAAAAGAGGCTCTGAAGTACAGTGTCTATTCAAGCGCTTAATCTTTACCAAACCGTGCTGGCTGTGCGATGAATGGGACAAAAAACAGGAAGTAATCCACCGGAGTAACAACAATGAAGGGATTATCAGATTAAACTGAAATTAAGCATGCCTCATTAACACATTCTGTCCATAATCAATGCCAACTTTCAAAGCAGTAGCACTATCCTTTCAAAAGTTAATAGATTTGAAAGTGAAGAGTGTGGACAAGGTTTTTCAGAAATGAAAAAGGGATTATGAAGACACACCTAATCACACTATTCTATCAAAAATGTTCGAGATAAACTGCTAAAAAACACACTTTCCTGCCCGTTTTATGATACCAAATTTTAGCATAATGTAAAAGAAGACCCGCTCTTTCAGAAAATATGGAAAAGTCAAGTTCGGCTAGGTTGACCCATTTCACTTGTTTTCAGTCCTCACGCAAAATCAGTGTGTGCGACTTTATGTTCGTTTTGAGGTGCACGGTCACATATGTACTTTAGTTTTCATAAGTCCCTTCTCTCTCACAATGTAGTTTTAACTCTCAACGTAGTATTCATTTTTTTAAAATCCAATTTAATACATTAGATAACCAGACAAAGATAATTATGACGAATAAACATGATGTAAATTAAAAATTCAGAATAATAATAAAGATAATTATGATAATGATAATAATGATAACAATAATAGTAATTATTACTATAATAAAAATAATGATAAGAAGAAGACGAAGAAGAAGAAGAAAAAATATGCTTCTGCATGGACCTGAATATAGCAAAGGAAGTGACGTCAAATTTCTGTGCATATGTCGTCATAGGCTGCATGTCGATTCTCGCTTTGTATTGTGGAACGGTAGATTCATCGATTAAAAAAAAATATCATATATACCGAACTTCACTTTCTGTAAAATTAATTATAGAAACAGAAAGTTATGTTGTTGGCATCAAAATGTGTTAAAAGATGCATGTGAATGAAGGGGGTTACATTTCTAGTTAACGAAAGCATTCGTCAGAACTGACTATTACAGTCTGCAGTGTGTGATGCCAGAGTATAAATTGTGAGACGATGGCATCTTCTGCTCATGTCCTTCCAAAAATTCCATGGTTCATTTTTTTCCACAGTTAAATCTAAAATGAATTACAACACGAGGAAATAAATGTGATTCTCTATCTTCCTCATTGTTGGACTTTGGCAAATAATTCACTATCCTGTTCCTGCAACTGATCAACATTTTATGTAAAAAATAATCTTAAAAAATCAAAATGTTATACCGAGATTGTCTTAAACTTATCGTAACCTTACTTAACTAAGATAAAATGAAATTGAAAACTTGATGTTTCATGTCCTCACGAAACTATAACATGCTAGTTACAAGCACACGCAACTTCCCCTTTGAAGTGCAATAATTATGATAAAAATCATATTTTTTAGGCAAATTCAGAAACTAAAGCCTTTACATTAAAATTGGTCATTTCTAAGTTTCTTTGCTACATAGAAAATTATAACCTATTGGAGCTTTATTTTCTGATTTAGAGCAAAATGTATGATATCATGCATACATTAGCCTTCTTAATTCATATAAAACAAAAGAAATAAAATTTTCATTTATTTCTATGATTACGTAGATTACGCCAGAGGAAATTAATGTAACAACCTTGACGGCCGTCGCACGATCGCCGGTAGGGATCTCTGTGGGGGTGGGGGTTGATTCAACCCTTCCCCGTCCACAGAACAGACAATATGTGACCCGCTACAACAAAAAGGTCCTAAAGTCGCGCACGGTCGAAGCCGTGAAAATCGAGTTTGAAGTCAGAGCATTAAAATTGGTCAAAACTTACGATTTTCTGATTTTGTAATTGGAGTCTAGCATGTCTTCTACCATCTGTCGAAATTTTGAAGCAAAATGATCAAAGGAAAGACCCAAAAATAGCGTTTTTCTGAGACATGTTTTTTGGCGTTTCAACGAAACAGAAACTGGTTCGAAAATTTGGATTGAGCGCCACAGATAGGTTCCGCCCCTAACAACGACCAGAGTGATCTCATTGATGAGTTTGCTGCTTGCTGCTAACCGAAGCGTGAAGCTCGCACACTGCCCAGTCGACTGGTGCGTGCGGGCGGGGCGCTTATGCTCAGCCGCTTCTCACATCCTGGTCACTGATTGGTTGGTGAGGAGACCGCCGACGCTGATGTGCTTGAATGAACTCTTCGGGGGTTGCTAGGGCTTACCTTCTATTGTCCAGAGGTGAAAACTGACTTGCGTGTCACTTGATAGCGATTGCGTCGAAAGGAAGACTTTTAGGGCGCTTTTCTCGAAACAGTGATTTTCCAGACGTCTCGACATGCTCTCTTTTAAGCATCGATATCTCCGCAGCCGATTATTTTTATAAAATGTGTTATATATCAATTTAAAGCAGAAAGATTAGGGGATTATATCATGCAATTTTCAAATAATCGACCTCGCCCGACTTTAGGATCATTTTGTTGTAGCGGGTCACACACACACACACACACACACACACACATATATATATATATATATATATATATATATATATATGTATACATTTATATAAATTCCGATCAAGTTTAGTTTAATGTTCAAGTTTACATCCGGCAATCTTTAGAAGTAATTCATTCCTGTGGAAGGAAATTAAGCAACACCATCCTTCCGGGGTTTTTTTCAGATCCCTTCTGTGTTTGGAATCTCCACATTTAACCTGCTTGAAGAAAACTGACTTTATAAAGTTGTAAACACCCATAGATACTAAACACAGAATGATATTCATTGATGTTGATCAAACTGAACTATTGAATGAAAGTTTATATATTTCATACCAAAGTAAAGCGGTTTTGTTACACGTATAGCAATGCCCGCTTGTAGCACAATGGCATAGGATGATTCTTTTTCATCTCCCGAGTCAATGCTATTGCAAGGACGTTTGTTACATAAAACTAAATAGCTTTCGAATGGCTCGGTGACAGAAATATCCAGCACCGTGCCACATTTTTTTATTGGTATCATAGAAGAGTTGAGGTTGTTCGGAAAGAAAATGGACATCCAAACTGATGACATTTTATCGTCTCAGTTGTTAGGCAAGATATTTACTAGTATCTTCCAGTCTCTCCTCTTTCCCCCTCTCTTTCTCATTCTCCTAATAGAGACTCACAAACAGTCACGCCGGCACAATCAATACGGATAGCGCCCTCTGCGCTTACAGGCAGTATAGTAGTGTGCATGTCATAGTTTTCTATCGATAAATGTTGAACACGTATTATGTAACAAAAAAAAAAAAAACTAAACACCTTGGTGTTTATATGCGATTTACACAAGTAGGCCTACAATACGCTTTGAATTAAAAAAGTGTACAATCTGTGGTCGAAACATTCAACGATAAACGGAGCAAGCCACTGGCTTATACTGAACAGACTTGTGCTCACCTTACTGGAACAAATATAAATATTAGAATTTTATTATTCAGTCGGCAAAAACAAATAAAATATAATAATTAACAAAAAAACTACGGTGGAATGAATGTATAACATCGTAACGTACATCATAAATCCTGTCAGATTATAAGAGTGATCGTATTCCGTATAGTAGTGGTTGAGACCTAACTTCCGGTTTCTAACATTATCTGCTGAGATAATGAGAAACCTATTATGAAAATGAAAGAACATGTAATTCCAGGAGGAATTCAACGTTTATTTGATGGAAAATTGATCTTGAAATGGTGGAGATATTTAGGACAGTGCATTCCTAATTAAAGCTGGGACCCACATTTTATTACGATCAACTTGTTTTACTTAGTTTTTGGATGTCTCAGCCATTCCAAAACCGATTTTTATCAAATAGACTTTGAATTCCTCTTAGAACGGTATTGTCTGTACTATTTCGGAAGTGGTTTCTTGATATCTCGCAAAAAGTAACGGGTAAAAGCCATATTTTCATATCCACCAATAGTATACCATCCCTTTAAGTTGGGAGTAGGACATTGAGAATTATTATCAAGGAAGAAGGTAGTCCGCTTTTTAAAGACGGATATGACACTATGTGACAACAGAGAGACACATTTTTAACCTGGAAGAGATGATGACTGTGATATAGAGTGAAATTGTGACGTAAGTTAAAATCGAACATCAGTGCAGGGGCCGGGGAACCAGGGCTTCGTCGGGCCCCCACTTGCTTTGCACCACTCATAGGAATACATAGGGTGTCATCATTTTTTCTTCTTTTTCTTTTTTGCTTGTTAGCTGATGAAACCCGGTATTGCCCCCCCCCCACTTTTGGAAAGGTGGCGCTAGCCATGTAGTCCACCGTTCTAATTAGTGTTAATTATAAGCATCCAACATATGTTAATATTTACTGTCAAGGAACACACACATGTCTGCTCAACAGGTAAATACATTATTAAGTTTAGTTATGATATGTTTAATATCTTTTTTTTTATTGTGTGATATGCCTTTATGAAACATACCCATTACTATATATCTACTTACAGTAATATATTGTTGAATATTTTGCAATTGCTGAGTATCAGTTGCCAAGCATGCTCTGAAGCTATCAACTCATGCTGTGATTGTATTCAATATACTATGTTCATTACTCCATTAATGATCTGTCATGCTTAAAACATTTATTTCATTTCGTATAAACAGGCAATAAAGCTGAAGAAGACCGAAGGGCAAAAGCTTCCACCAGCCGGCATCCTAAGACATCTTCTGCCCTTATTATTGTCTCGACTATATGTAAATAATGTTTATATATATAATAAACATAATATATATATATATATATATATATATATATATATATATGAAGGGTTTGTTTGCAAAAACCGATAAGTCCATTTTTGAAGATTTTGAAGTACGATCTCTGTCATAAAGTACAAAATAACACCTTTTAAATTATATATTGGTCACTACATAAAAAGGCATATTTTTTAAGTTACGGTCAAAAGAAGCAAAAATTTTCTTATTATTCTCTTTATTTTTCTTGACCTTTAATCGCAAATATCTCCATTTGGCAAATATGGACTTATCGGTTTTTGCAAACAAACTCTTCATATATACATATATACATCTGTATGTATATATATATTTATATAATGTATATGTAATATCATATATATGTAATATATATAATATATAATAACGGATAATATACATATATATGTATTCATATGTTACATTTATGCATATATATATATATATATATTATAATCATATATATATATAAGATATGTTTTATAATATACATCAATAATATGTATGGTATCATGCTTATAGACATATAATAAAATGTGTGTGTATGTGTATAAACAATAGATTCATATTAGTTTTATTATGAGAAAGTGCAAAGTAAAACAAAAATTCAGAATCAAACATACATACACAACGTACAGAAAACACACATGTGGATATGCACATATTATTGTAACGCATTTGTTTATTTTGCGTACCTATACTAAAAGCGCATAATAGAACTCAAATCATGCCCGGCATAATTGTAAGAAGAAAAAAAATAAGAGATTTCACATATCATAATAATTATGATATCAAGAACGATCTCGTGAATGTGATATGAACGTTTCAAAATTTAATGTGCCTTGTTCGCAAAGTAGATTTTTTATCTTGTGTGTCACGTTACACGTTAGCAAAACACTTCTGTCATACATTGACACATGTTTTGTAAAGAATTCATAAAGTTATGTTTAACATCTGACAAAATGAAAATAATCACACTCGTCCTCACGTGATAAACTCACATTAACAGGACACACATTTGATGAAAGTGCATTTTTAATGTCCGTATCTAGAGTGAACTGAAATGAGCCTGAAATTGATGAATAATTTGAACCACTTCTAGACAAGTTTTCATTTTTGCACGTAACTTTGATATACCAACTACAAGCTATGCTCTTCACGAAACACTAAATCATAACTTACAATAAACGAGTATTAAACGCATTTTTTTTTCATCTGCATCCATACACTCCTGCATAATGATCGATACATCTTCTGTTACAGTGTGGTGACAAACCAAGTATTATATTCATATGAATTTCACAATGATACTTCCTAGTAAGGAAACTCGTTTTGTGAAGGTATGTTGATAACAGACATATCACGTTGAGTGACATTCATGAAATGGAATCCAGCCAGTCTTTCCTTGGCTTCCAATTATCATTTCTTATGTTTCTATCCATGTCATAACAACAGGGCACTAAATGAAACAATTCAGAGTCATCATTTCATGAAAGTATGTGAACACGTATCTGCCCCTCCATCAGATAACCAATGCGTTTAAATCAAAACTGTATAATATCGTAATCATCACTACATAATAGAAAGCTGTCTGACAAGTAAACACATATCTTATCAACTTAACATCCACATCATTCATCACAGTATACCATCCTATATCAGACAGAGATATTACTTAAATGATTAACTGCACCACTATAGTCTACAACAGTGAGCTTACTGAATTTTGGATAACTCCTAGTGAAAGATACTGACGATTAAAATGTAATCTACATCCAATATCTCTATAACTCTTGAATAGAACATACTTTTACATACATACTACATACAAACATACATACATACATCGAACGTATTGTATTCTCAAAGCTTTTCTCTACTTTAGACAAAGAATCAAAGTAATTACTTTCTTATCATCATAAATCCCTATCACTGCATCACATGAAGTAAAATCTGCATCTTTTAAGCGGAATATCAACGTCATAAACAAAAAGCTGTTGTTCATTCGAAATGCTATATTCTTGAATGTAATATAAATGTTGGAGCTTTTCATTCCGCTCCAGAAAACAAAAACTCTACCTTCCACTTCAAGTATACGCAATGCGTTTGAGCATCATACATGTCATATCGTAGTTGAAGAAGAACGCATTATGTGTTTCTTTAAATATGGAAGATCAATACAAAATGTATGCAGCTAGCCTTACGCATTTTTGAACTGTTCCATGATTGAACATGATATAAATGTTGTAGTGTTTCTATTCCTTCCTCAATACAATCCTTTACGCCTGACCAGAAAAAGAAGTCAATGAAACGATTTCAAAAGTATCACACCTGTGTCATTCCAAACAGAGTCTACTCTACGTCGCTTGCATCAGAAATATCAATATAATAAACGCACATAAATTTAAAATGCGCTCCACAAGCGTTATGGCATATTCACACTGTGGAAAAATGTAAATCTTCCAGTGTTTTTCCTCTGCTTCTGAGATAAGTCAACGCACTGCTTTCTCAAGTATCTAATGACTCACTGTCAATTCAGCAAATAGGTCGTTTTCCCTTAAGCAGAACAAAACAAGCATGCTTCGCACCTTTTAGAACTGTACACATTTTCTAATAAGCATAACAGTCATAATAAGTAGATGTCTACCTCTAGTTCTGAGATGAAGTTTTAGTCATAACTTCCCGATCGTCACGATATCAGAAAAAGTGAAATGTATTATTTCTCCCTTTCAGGACATAGAAAAATCAACAATCCGAGGGGAAAGTATTATCTCTTTTCACATTCCAGAATATGATCGGCGTATACACACACATAAGAACGTGTATATTCACACAGTTGTGAAACTCTTTTACACACTTTCGCCATGCTCTCTGTGTGTATGGATCCAAAGTTGTTTCATAAAGATGTTACCCTTCTGTCAATATTTATATCTGCATACACACGTAAGCTATAGCACACCTTTAGTGTGTGTGTCTGTGTGTGTGTATCAAATATTGTACATACATTCAAGTGCAATAAGACGTAGAATCTCGATATTCCAAGTTAAAAAGAGATCGCCGCGTTTCTTCTCTATTTACAGCTCCTTTTTTTGATTTCTCTGTACAGATAAACAATCAAATCAATCTAATCAATCAAAGTCAATCAAATTCTACCCCCTAAAATGAGAGACACTGCGCAAACTATACCAACGCACTAGAAAATAAGAAAGTAGAACATTTCTTACTCCGACTTCCACCAGCTAAAGTCAGTACCAGTCTGTCCTACTAAACGGACCTTTCAGGCTTGCATTGATTTACTTCTGCCACCTATACCATCCTTTATCTATAAAGTCGTCAAACATAATTCGCTTCTTATTGTCAATTGATTACAAACAAAAGTACATCTAAAGTATCTTGAAATCACTCTGGATGGCTGTATCATATTGTAGCCAAGTATCAGAGGAACTGCATTTTTTTTTGTTTCACATACAGTAGGTTTTCCTACATTTCCTATTATCACACTCCCCAGATGCCTTCTTAGAGAGAAGAAGCCATAGACGTTTAAGTCACATTATGCATTCAATCCCGGGCAATGCCAGTAAGGGCATGGAGTGAATATTTCAGATATTATCCACACAAAAAGATAGATAACATTAACAACATGGAAAATAGTGCATCAACTACATATGTCAAACACATCAACAATAAATATGTACAACTAATGAAAAAAAGTTGCAAATTCACCTTTTAATGAGGAATAATCATTGATGATTGATATGATTTATCGATTTTTTTTTGTTTTGATATCGAACCCTGAAATAGGCACTATATCTACCTTAAACTAATGTGAGTAAACAAGCCATATACGTTTTTGCATATGTTTCAGATCGTATAATAATGTGAACTTCCTTATGTCATAATTATTTGACATTTGTTGACCTTTGTATGGATTTTCATGAAAATCCAAGGCCTTTACTAACCATCCCAAAGAGGTATTCCGAGCATGTAAGATTACATGGCAACATCAAACTAAAAAGATATCACAATGGCATTGCGTACATCTATCCGTCATTTTTCCACGAAATTTATTGTGATTATTAGAATTATTGTGATAAAATTACACGACGAAAATACACAAAACATTACATACTCCTATTTTTTCAGATAAAGTCAGTATAACTCTATCCTCATTCGAAGACCTTTCAGATTTGGAACATCTCTCTTTTGTTACTCATTCCATTCCACAGGCTTCAAATGAATCACAAATATCATTTCATAACGTTAAATGATTATAAACGGAAATACCAGGAAAACCAGACTTTACATGTATTCTCTGCGTAACTATCAAAAGAACAACATTATCTTCTCACGCATCAATGAACTCTTCTTTAGAAATGCCTCTAGTCATAAACTTCATTTTCATGCATTCTCTTTCATCACACTTTCCTCGTGTCTTCAACGAGAGGGGGTGATACAAGTTGAAATGCAAGCTACATTAATGCAAGCAATGTCAAGTAAACAAAAATAGATATTGACAGGCGTACAGTGGGTTCCCCAGGTATTTACACATGGTAATATGACACTTATACAAAATGCAAATACTACATAACACAGGTAAAAATGATTCGGCACTTACATCTTGTCAAAACTGAGTAGGCCTATAAATATTTCGAGTTCACCTTTCTCTAGGATACACTCACTGAAATGTGATATATAAATGCATACTCATTATGCTACATGTAAACATGTAAAATGGTTCGGTACTTACATCTGGTAAAATATGTGTATATTTCGAATATAATTTTCCCTGAGATGTAATCACTGAAGTCTGATATCATTTGATATCACATTGTTCGTGTCTTCAGGTTGGAATCATGTCAAACATGAACCTTACGAGACAGAAAAAAAAACCTACGTGTTTACATACGTTTCCTAGCGTATACAATAAAGAATGTCAAATCTATTTGGTCACAAACATTCAGTATTTGCTCACTTCTGCATAGAGTTTCACAAAAGTCTGTAGCTCATAAGTTACAATTTGCAGTCATAAACAATTCACTTCATGAACTGCATTGTTCAACAGTTGTGGAAACCTTTGTTACATAGCAGACAAAGAAATATTTCACTCTCGATACGAAGACATTATATTGATGTCCTGACCATCTATCTCTGTCGCCATTGCAGCACATGAGTAAAGTAATCATTCTACTCAAAACAAACAATTATCATAATGAATATGAGTAAGAGGAAATTGCTTACTCTAACTTTCATCACATATATGAGAAAAATGCTTACTCTAACTTTCATCACATAAAATCAGCATCAGTCTTTCAAATTCACAATGCCTTTCAGATTTTAAATATCTAATTCCCGTCACACATTCCATTCTACGGTCTTCCTGACTAGCAAAACTCAATTCATAACGGTAAATAAGTACAAACGAAAATGTCGGATTACCAGATGTTAAATTCATACACTGGCCTAAAATTAAAGCAACAATATATCTTCTTTTGATGCTTCCATTTAGTTACAATGAACACTCATACTTTAGTGCTGCCTATATATATTTCATTTTTATACACTATCTATCACAATTCCCTCATGTCTTCAAAGAGAGGGGTAGTGATACAAGCTGTAAAGGAAACAACATTGACGCAAGCAATATCAAGGAAGAAAAAAAACACCCAGATATGAATATGTACAATGGGTATTTCAAATATTTCTTCATGATAGTGATATATGACAATACAAAATGTATATACTACTTAAGTAAAACACATAGAATAGTTTGGTACTTACAACTTGTGAAAAATGTATATATATATGAAATGTTTGTTCGCAAAAACCGATAAGTCCATTTTTGAAGATTTTAAAGTACGATCTCTGTCATAAAGTACAAAATATTACCTTTTAAATGATATATTGGTCACTACATATAAAGGTACATTTTTGAAGTCATGGTCAAAAGAAGCAAACATTTTCTTATTATTCTCTTTATTTTTCTTGAACTTTAATCGCAAATATCTCAGTTCGGCAAATATGGACTTATCGGTTTTTGCAAACAAACTCTTCATATATATATATATATATATATATATATGTATATATCTTTGGAGTTTACTTTTCTCCGAGGTAGACTGATATCATTTGATATCACATTGTTTTTGTTTTCAAGTTGGAATCATGTCAAGCAAAACGAGCATGAACTTTATGAGTCAAAATCCTTTAGTCGTAATCATTCGGTATTTGTTCACTTTTGTATGGAGTTTCACAAAAGTCTGCAGCTTACAAGTTTCCAGATGCAGTCATAAACAATTCATCTAATAAAATGCATTGTTTGACATAAGCAGAAACCTTTGTTACATAGGAGATGAAGAAATAGCAGATATAGCGTGTCAAATATAAAATAGCTGCAATAACACCGATACTATGTACATGTCTTAAGAGTTATTTTCACAAGAATATGACAGCAAACCCGTTATTTCACACACGCATTTCAGTCCATAATGTAACATTATAACATATCATAATGCTCGTATCTAAACTTCAACATTATTTGACTCTTGATAAAAAGACACTGTATTGATGTCCCGAGCATCATATCTCTGTCGTCATTGCAGCACATGAGTAAAGTAATCAATCTACTCAAAACAAATAATTATCATAGTGAATATGAGTAAGAGAAAATGCCTTACTTTAACATTCATCACATAAAATCAACATCAGTCTTTACTAATTCACAATGCCTTTCAGATTCGAATTATCTATTTCCTGTGACACATTCCATTCTACAGTCTTCGTGACTGACAAAATTTACTTCATAACGGTAAATAAGTACAAACGAAAATGTCGGATTACCAGATTCTAAATGTATACTCTGGCCTAAAATCAAAATAACAATATACCTTCTTTTGATGCTTCCATTTAGTTACGATGAACTCTACTACATTAGAGCTGCCTATTGTTATACTATTCATTTTCATACATATCACCACACTTCCCTCCTGTCTTCAAAGAGAGGCTTTGTGACACAAGTCGAAAGCAAATTACATTTACGCCAGCAATATAAGCTGAAAAGAGGACATGAATAAGCCTACAGTAGATACGTCAGGTATTTACACACAGCGTATCCGATGAGAACTGGTTGTGTACTTGCAATTTGTGACAAAAGGAATGTAAATAGTAAAATGTAAACTTCATTCACGTTAAACAATTCACCTTATAAAATACATTGTTTTCTATTTGTATAAAATCTATATACAAGGCACAAGGAGAGATTCGAAACAAATACAACAATGTTGTCAAGACCACTTTTTACATCTACATAGTCTTTATTACAAAAGAAAGATAGGAATATGTCAAAAACTACCTACAGAAATTCGTATCATCTTTTCTTTCAAATGACTATGAGTGGCTCTTCAAGACTATAATACAGTGTAGGTCTACTGCCATGTCAGTTAATCATACATTGTATCTAACTCTTATAGAAGGGTATGGACTTTTACCGTAAAATGACTTCAGCATAACATATTACACACTAAGCAGTGAAATGAAGTTTCGTCAGTAAACACATGAGCAATTGTCAACTATCCCCATCCATCTATCCATCCATCCATCCATCCATCCACCCATTCATCCATCCATGTAATACAGTAATGATTGTTGTGACACAGGATGGCTAGTTACTGTATTCTTTCTAAATCACTACTTAACAAATGACATTTTGTCGCATTGACACCATAATTTATGTAAAGTACAGCTATACCTAGGAGATAGGAATTGTTGTTCTTTAGTACATTGAAGCCACAATGATTTTGCGAAGTCAATTCTCTCTATCAACTCTAATCACATAACGACTTGTCAACATAAGAAAGCCATGCTGGACGAAACAACATACATGTATAAGTGGTGTCATTATTCCATTCATCGTAATCAATACATGTTATAAACTATCAATCATTTTTATGGACTAAACATACACAGTAAAAGCTATCACGTAATACATTTTAAAAGCTGCCAGGTTGACATGTAGTGTATTTACATGATGTACACGATGACAAAAGACTGAAAGTTTTCTGTCCAAAGCTTACTATCTACAGCTGTACATCTTGATAATCATCATGACACGTCATACGCAGCCTACACTCATCACAAACAATTTACTTACTTCACAATGTCTCGCATAAGCAGCCCTAGCAGCATTTAATAAATCTAAGATAAAAAGAGGAGCTCTATTATGACAAACTCACTCTCCTACGCTCAACATTGACTACAGATACTCAAATTCAAGCGAGAGTTTGGACATTTTTATTGTCTCCTACAGATCTGTCAGCACCAAACTTTGTATGAATCTGTATCATTTCTGCCCATCATCTTAACAATTGAACGAAAACGAAAAAAAAAAAATGAATACAGATTATATTCTGCATAGGTGCACAAAACTGGAATGGTTAGAGTATAGAATTACTGGGAAAGGCTAATTGTAACAAATTTCCCATGAAAGCTTATGACACGTCCTCAAAATCCATTACGTTAAGTTCACTTTCTGAGTGTATGCAAATCTGCATCACACTGAAAACAACATATTATGTAATAGACAAATACTCGAGCGAAGCCAAGGCACACTACTCAAAGTTCCAGCATGTGCCTTGGTGATATTTATTTACAGGAAAGAACAGAAAATGCTTAAGGCAGAAATAAAAATTCTCCGCTTGTCAGGTGACTCAAATACGATAGAATTTACGTTTTGATATAGATTCTCATTTACTCTTTCTTCGTTGGATACGTTTGCTATTTTAAAGGATAACCTCTTCTCTTGAGGTTAGTCAATGTTAATTATGCGTACATCTGAATTCATTGGCACATTAGAAAATGCACTTTACCAGTCTTAAATGAATAGTTCAATATAGAATCCGGGGCAATGTTTTTATATAGACAGATAAGGTAAAACGTTCCGGTAATATCCACAGGTCAGAGGTCAACTCTACCTCTGCGCGGAAATGAGGCTCACGGGTGGCAATGTGGGATCATATCCGATATGATCGCAGCAAAAACAGAAAAACCCGAACGCAGAGTCAAGACTTGTCTCGGGGTGAATAATTCCAGAACTAGCTATCACCTAGAAGAAATAAGATATTGTTGAGCACATAGTTTCTTGACATTATTACAATCCTTTACAAATGTTTACAATGTAATCATTCAAAATCACGTTTTACAATGATAAGACTGGGCGGATAAAAAAATCAGCTTGGCACATATAATTACACGTGATAATAATAATGCATGAGATACATGGCATGTGTTCATATCATAAGACACAGCACGAGTTTTGAAAAGCTATGTAGAAATATAAATACTGATGAACAGCTTCGACGTCTCATCATGCTATCTCCACCAAAATCTTGCAGTCTGGACCCTCTTCCAACTTGGCTGCTCAAAGAGTGCCTTGATGAGCTGCTTCCGGTTCTAAAAAACATCATTAACACATCATTGTCATCGGGTATAGTTCCAATACCTTTCAAGACATCTCTTGTTTCCCCTCTGTTGAAGAAACGGAACCTAGATCCCGATGTCCTGAGCAATTACCGACCAATTGCCAATCTGCCATTTGTGAGTAAGCTTCTTGAAAGGATTGTGTCTACACAGTTAATGTCTTATGTTGACAGTAATCATCTGCTTCCTACAAACCAGTCAGCATACCGCAACCTCCACTCAACAGAAACTGCCTTGTTGAAAGTGCTCAACGATCTCCTTCTTGCTGTCGACAAGGGCAATGAGGCTGCTCTTCTTCTTCTTGACTATTCGGCTGCGTTTGACACGCTCGACCACACGTTGCTACTACAACGACTTAGTAATGACTATTCCATCACAGGCACTGCCATCCAATGGATCAAGTCATATCTTCAAGATCGCACACAGAGGGTGATAATCAATGGGACCTGGTCACGTCCTAGTCCTATCAGCTGCGGAGTTCCGCAAGGATCCGTTGCCGGCCCCCTTCTTTTTCTCCTCTATACAGGTCCACTCACCAGAATCATCAATTGCCATCATGGAGTCAACTACGCTATGTATGCTGACGACACTCAAATTTACATAACTATGTCACCTGGCGATAGGATTGCTGCTGTTAATTCACTGAGAGAATGTCTCAACGACATCAAAACCTGGTCCACTGCCAACAGACTCCGTCTGAACGAAGACAAGTCTGAACTCATCCATTTCTCTTCACAGTTTAGGAGCACAGTTCCTCTACCAGATCTAACTACTCGGGATGGGATTATTAAGGTCTCTGACTGTGTTAGAGACCTTGGCTTTACTTTGGACAAACACTTAACTCTTAAACACCATATCACAAACATTTGTAAGTCTGCATCATGGGGTATTTTCAAAATAGGGAAGATCAGGCGTCTGCTTGATCAATCATCAGCTGAGCGGCTCGTCCATGCCTTCGTCTCCTCCTATCTGGACTACTGCAACTCCCTCCTTGCCGGCCTCCCTCTTTCTCACATATCCCCTCTCCAACGTATCCAAAATTCAGCCGCTAGATTAGTCTCCCTTAGTAGGAGACATGACCATATATCTCCTGTTCTCCGCTCACTCCATTGGCTTCCAGTACATTCCCGTATTACTTTCAAGATCCTACTTCTGACGTACAAAATCACACGTAATCTTGCACCCATATATCTTCAAGACCTAGTCTCTCTCCGCTCCTCCTCTTCTGCCAGACCCCTCCGTTCATCTTCCTCTCTCCAATTACTTCATGGCCCACGTACAAAAACCCGTTATGGTGACCGAGCCTTCTCTTCCATTGCTCCCACTCTTTGGAATAAACTTCCTCTTTATATTCAGAATGCCTCATCTGTCGAATCATTTAAAATTCTTCTTAAAACTCATCTGTTTAATCAGCTGTAATATATATATATATATATATATATATATATTTTTTTTTTTTTTTCTGGAGGCGCACACAGTTATCAATTATTGTACCATTGTATCACATGTATTTTTCTTTTCTTTTCTTTTCTTTCTTCTTCTTTTGTTACTGTTAACGTTAATTTTGTTAATGTTATTGTGTTTTCTGGTCTATTTGTATGAGTAGCAAAGTGCGCTTAGAAACGTCAGTATGAAGCGCCATATAAATGCAATTATTATTAAATACGTATACATAAAAAGATCATGGCCGGCATTCGATCCAAGATTGCCAGAGATAACAAGGTCATGCTACCGATGTTCACATTAAGATGTCTGCCATGTACAATACAGATAGTGGCAAGCCGCCCTTGAGGTCTTTGTCGTTGAGTTTCTGATCAGTCCTCGACCTATGATAATTCAAATTGAAACAATGACAATGATTACGAGAATTACAAAAGACAATAACGTTCTTATATCAAATAACTTTGAATGCCCTTCATTTTGAGTCATATAACTGTCTTTCATTTACGATTTCTCCTAATGAATTATGTGTAGAACCAGAACACAGTTTTAAGTAATTCAACAATCCCTTCATTCTTAGCATTCTCGTAAGAAGTTTGAATTGAGGGATATATTAAGATTTAGGACCATTCAGATTCGAACTCTGAAAATCAAACGGTTTTGAAACCACTCTTTATCGAAAAAAGACAAATTAATAGTTTAGAAATTTTATGGACTATTGACATGACAGAATCCAGTTATGGTTATCATTCCAAGTGGATTCTTGCATCACTTCATGTATGCTCACACTCCTAAAATAGTTGGGCAGAAAAGAAATGCCCAACTATAACCAACACTGGGCAACATACTGTCCACACAACTATTGGTTATTTGCCCAACTGATGTTCGGTAATGAGTTTGCTATGTGGTTTGGCAAATTAAATTGTCCATCTGCTGTTGACCAATCAGTCTTTACCCAACTTTGCTATTTCCCTACCGTTGGTTATATATTGACTTGGGTAATCATTTGCCCAAGCAATTTTACCCAAATATATATTGTTGACAAAACAAAATTTGTGTTGAATTATTTCATGTATGGGTGGTTTACCACAACATGTGTATGTCAAGACATTGTTCATAATGCTAACCTATCATAATCATACATCTACTCGTAAAGCCTATAGAAACAAGTACATGTAGGCTTAGCCTACATCCTAGACCTATACTTAGTACCAGGGATATTTCATTCACATATGTAAGGCCATTTAAGTTGTAATACTTTAAGACATGGTTACCATGTAGATTACACCTTTATTATAAAAACATGAAAATATCTCATCAAAGGTACAAGTTGAAATTGTGGATATCACGGCAATAATATTCAATAAATTTCTAATACATTTCAGACATTTAAGAGTTTATTGAAATCATTAAAAAAACAATAAATTTAACAATATTTTATCTTTTTCACGAAGAAAATTTGAATAGCCCATGAATATTCATGAGCAAAAAACAAAACAAAACAAAACAAAACAGCAGAGACCAATAGAAAGCAACTCGTATCAATTGATATCAACATTTCAATGTTTTAATTACTGGGTTTTTATCTGGAATGGAAGTGGTAAGCAAGTCCAGTCAGGTATATGGGTTTTAGATTGTGTCATCTATTTTCACGCAAACAGACACACACACGCACGTACACACCAGGGGCGTCACCAGCTTTATTTCAAGGGGGGTGCGTTTTGACACTAAATGTTTACGAGATTTTTTTGACAGACATTTGGAATATAGGAAGCTCTCAATCCCTAGACTTTTACTGTTTTTTTTTTAGGGAAACCAAGCGGGGAAAGGGCACCGGCGTAGCTAGGATTTCATCTTAGGGGGGGGGGGGGTGTTAGTATGCGAGGGAGCGAGAAAGGGTGGGGGAGGGTGTGGAAGTGCCGGAGGGGGTTGTCCCCCCCTATAAATGGATTATGGAATGACGGTGTGAAACGATAATTACTGGCAGCGTTATCAGGAGAATAACGACTACATGCGAGCGAGCGGAGCGAGCGAGCTTGAAAATTTTGACATTTTACAGTCCAAAAACTGCCGTTTGTAGCCATATTTTTTTTGCTTTGTAAATTAAGGGGGGGCATCGGGCGCAACTGCTGGCAATTACTGGCAGTAACAACAGGTTAATGGCATGATGATTAAGTGCGAGCGAGCAAAGAGAGCGAGCTTGGAAATTTTGACATTTTACAGTCCAAAAACTGCCATTTGGAGCCATATTTTTGCGCTTTGGAAATAAAGGAGGGGTGGTGGCGCACCGGGCGCAACTGCCGGTAATTACTGGCAGCAACATCAGGAGAATTGCATAACAATTAAATGCGAGCGAGCGAGCGAGCGAGAAAATTTTGACATTTTACAGTCCAAAAACTGCCGTTTGTAGCCATATTTTTTGGCTCTGGAAATTAAGGGGGGGGGGCGCACCGGGCGCAACTGCTGGCAATTACTGGCAGCAACATCAGGTGAATGGCATAACAATTAAATGCGAGCGAGTGAAGAGAGCGAGCTTGAAAATTTTGACATTTTACAGTCCAAAAACTGCCATTTGGAGCCATATTTTTTTTCGCTTTGGAAATAAAGGAGGGGGAGGGGGGAGGGGGGGGGGAGGGGGGAGGGGGGAGGGGGGGGGGAGGGGGCGCGCACCGGGCGCAACTGCCGGCAATTACTGGCAGCAACATCAGGAGAATTGCATAACAATTAAATGCGAGCGAGCGAGCGAGCGAGTTTGAAAATGTTGACATTTTATAGTAAAATACCAACAAACTACCGTTTGTAGCTATATTTCTTCGCTTTAGAATTTACCGGGGTGCATCGGGCGCAACTGCTGGCAAATACTGGCAGCAATATCAGGAGAGCATAATGATTACATTCGAGCGAGCGGAACGAGCGAGCTTGAAAATTTTACATTTCACAGTCCAAAAACTGCCGTTCTTAGCCATATTTTTTCGCTTTGGAAATTAAGGGGGGAGGGGTACCAGGCGGGACTGCTGGCAATTACTGGCAGCAACATCAGGTGAATTACGTAACGATTAAATGCGAGCGAGCGAAGAGAGCGAGCTTGAAAATGTAACATTTTACAGTCCAAAAACTGCCGTTCTTAGCCATATATTTTTTCGCTTTGGAAATTAAGGGGGGGGGGGGGGGAGGAGCGCACCGGGCACAACTGCAGGCAATTACTGGCAGCAACATCAGAAGAATGGCATAAAGATTAAATGCGAGCGAGCTTGGAAATTTTGACATTTTACAGTCCAAAAACTGCCATTTAAAGCTGTAGCTTTTTTGCTTTCGAAATTAAGGGGGCGCACCGGGCGCAACTGCAGGCAATTACTGGCAGCAATATCAGGAGAATTTAATTGCGAGCGAGCGGAGCGAGCGAGCTTGAAAAAAATAGACATTTTACAGTCCCAAAACTGCCGTTTGTACCTACATTTTTTTCGATTTGGAAATCAAGGGGGGCGCACCAGGCGCAACTGGCGGCAATTACTGGCAGCAACTTCAGGAAATGGCATTACGACTAAATGCGAGCGAGCTTGAAAACTTTGACATTTTACTGTCCAAAAACTGCCGTTTGAAGCTATATTATTTTTTTCGCTTTGGAAATTAAAGGGGGGGGGGGGGACGCCCGGTGCGCCCCTCCCCCTGGATCCGCCACTGGTAGTCAAGGGTGTGGGTTTATTTTCATGACTGGGGGAGGTATGACCAGCGAGGTGGCGTCGAAGTGACCAAGCGGAGGAAGGATGTCCAAAATCTGCACTTTAGAGCATCCCCTAAACTAATTGTGCGTGTCTGTTTGTGTGTGTGTAATATGGAGAAGTTAGGAATTAGACCAGGTGAAGTCTTTTTATTTTTCAATGCAAGACATTTTTATATAGACTAGTATGTAAAGCAACACTGCAAAATCAATGATCTAGCTTTGATATAACGAAGCGTAAGGTACAAAGGACAGTGGTGTATATTCTACATCACATTGCGCAACATTGTAGCGACTCTTCGTTCGGATGTACTGAGTACACTGCGCACACCCTGCTTATATGCAGAATGCCAACCAAGAATCACGCTGAATCACAATCTTTTGTCGGGTCCGGGCTTTTTGAACAATGTTCACACTATATATACCTATTTAATTATGGTTAAAAGAAATCATAGAAAAATATTTGATTTCTTGATCACCCTTTCATTCAAAAGCAGTTTACTAACACTTGAATTACTATTTCGGTAAGTCTTTTTTTTTTACCAGCGGATTGGGAGGGGGCACCCCCCCCCCCTCCGTAGTTACGCCACTGCTTTTGGGTGAAATAATTGGACAGATTTCTTGAATTCTAACAAAAAAGCAAGAAAATCTTTTCATCGCGGGAATTATGATTATGTGGGGTGGGGCAAATGGTGCGCATGCCTTCCAATGTTTTTAAGGGGGCAACATTTTTGTTTTCTTTCAAAAGCAAGAAAATCTTCTCATTTACTTATGGGGGGGGGGGGCAAAATTAAAATATGCTTGCCCCTCCAATATTTTTATGGGGGTAACTTTTTGTTTTTCTGTCAAAAAAAAAGATAAGAAAATCTTCTCGTCTTTGGAATTATGGAGGGGGGGGGGGGGGTGGGCAAAATGATATGCTTGCCCCTCCATTTTTTTTTTTTCATTTTTATTTTTTTTAATGAGGCTAAGGCTCGCTCTTTGGCTGGCAATATGGATTGGTCAGAAGTAACGTACATAGACCCTACATACTTGTAAGAAGCACACGTACATGCAAACGTGTATAAGTGCTCCGTATCGTACGGATGTACAGCACGGTCGATAAATAGTAAACACTGTAGAATACTAGTAGATATGTATAAAATCAGTGCTGCCAGAACCAGGGGTGCGAATTGTTTTTACCGAGGATTTTTTTTTTTTTGGCCCTGGTGCAAAATATAAAAAAAAAAAAATAGAAAAGAATAATTATTTAACGTCCGGCGTTGTGGTCGCTCGCAGACTGATTTTTTTTTTTTTTTTTGGATCTGAAGGGGGGTGCGTTCGCACCCAACGCACCCCCCCCCCCCTGGTGACGCCCATGCACACACACACACACACACACACACACACACAAACACACACAAAACACAAACTAGCAATATTGTAGGAGTATCCTGTAGTTTGCTCCCACAGACAGATACTCCCACGATGTTGATTTTGTAACCCTTCGGTATTGACGGAATAAAGGGAAACGTAAGAAAATTATGTCAAAATACGTCCAAAATATAGCTCTTGCTTTTATATATATATATATATATATATATATATATATATATGTATATATTATAAGATATAATACCGTGTGTGTATGTGTGTTGTCCCCCCCCCCCATTCCTAAAACGGAGAACACCCTATAGTAATTCTTGGTACCCCCTACAAAATCGTAAGGTTCGGCCATCCTTCCATACGTAGGCCTATACCACACATACATACACACCGTCACATACATACACACATACACGCGTACACGCACATACTTTTTTATTTGTCCATGAAAACTTACCAACTTAGAAAGAAACGTTAAAAAAATACCCAAGTACTGGTAAGAAATGTTCAGCCTTACGTGCAAAATAATGTTGGTAAATTATATAAGGCGAATTTCTATGCAAGTATCAGTTGCCTAACAAAAAATATCACGCAAAGGGAATGCGTCACTTACACAACAGCGGGGCAAAAAGTACCCAACTCTCCATTACCAATTCTGTTGGTAAATATTCGCCCAATATTTAAGTAAGAATAATTGCCGAATGTTGGTTTACTCACCTAAAAGGTCAATTGGGCGATAATTGCCCAGAATGACGATTTTTTTTTTTTTACCAGCCAACATTTAACCAACTAAATTTACCCAATATCTCAAAAGTGCACAAGTGATGCTGAGTATCGAAAAATTAGTACCCAAAACTCAGCATTCACATCTAGTCTTGAGTCTCGGAGGGAATGAAACCAAAATCTACTCATGTATGGATTGAGTGGATGTGGCAATATTAGTTGAACACTTCATTGAAGTTTGAGGAAAATCGAACAATTCGTTCTAAGGACTTGGTGTTGCCATGGCTGCATTAGAAGAGGTCAATGGACGAATAGAAAATAAAGATAATTCTATAGAAATGAATTTCTGTATAAGACGTACACACTCCCTCCTCTTGAATGTTAATACCCCATGTTTTCTGAAACAGGTAAGCCGAGTGCATTTTTTTTTCTCAATATGCTCGATAAAATGCAAAATGTTGTACAATCTTGATATTTCTTTGTATTGTCCTCGAAACGTATAGTCTACTCATCTATGACGCTACCGACATCCCCGAAACTTATTCCTAGAAAGTCATAACTTTTCAACGAAATGCTCGATATTCCTATCATAACTTCAGTGACGTCTTCTACCGCAAAACTATTGCTGCATTTTACTCAATCCATATGTTAATTTAGGTTTCATTCTCCTTTAAGACCCAATCGTGGAACTTACACAACGGTCTTACAGAGAGTTGGATACCACCTTAGCCGAGCTTACGCTACCACACTGTCACTATGCCGGCCTTTGTTACATTACGCTTGGCGACGCAAATGGATGTGCGAAATGGAAGCAAAATAAATAAATAAACAGCATGTTTAACTTTGTTTACAAGGTACTTTCGAGCACAGGACGCAAAAATAAGCAAATTTGCGCAACACTACGCTATTTTACGCCAATGTCTATGCAATAGTACGCTACCCTGCGCAAGTCCGACGGAAAAAAAAACCACTTGAGCCTGGATAAAATAAACACTACAAAAGAAAAAGTAAGTTCCCCCTAAAACAAACCTCTGTAATTCATGAATCAAGAACCTTTGAGGAAATCTGAACATTAACAGGATCATGTAGCTGTATTTATCGGCTACCTTTCATGTGAAATTCAGCGAATATCACCTGGTCACGCTTGAGTGACCATGACTTAAAGTCTAATGGTCATTTTTTGAAGTTCACAAGCCCAATTTTGCAACTTTGATTTGGTGATATCGGAACAAATTTCAGTGTTCCAGAAATAAAAAGGCATGTAACATATAATTTATGCGCTTCTAATCGTACCATGTGACTTGTGCATAAAATTTCACGGTTGAGTAAACACGGGTTGAAAATTATCAAAATGGCTGATTTGACATGTTTCTCGTGGTAATTTCTATCAATTGAGATTGAATTCTTGTGTTGAGCAGTTTTTACACACAATTCACATAATTTCACTGTTGAATAGGCGCATTATAAACAAAGACAAATAATAATTCAAATTGTGCAGTAAGATTTGCAATAATTTTGCGCACTGAAATCAACTGTATGATGCTTTTTTTTTTATTTTGTGCTAATACCTACACGCATGTCAGTGACCACCTGAAATTTCAGTCACGCTTAGATAAGCACGTAAGGCTGGAAACCTGTTTTTTACCCTACATAATGAAAAATTGGCAGTTTGGCCATAATCCCCATGGTAAGTTCATGTGAAGAGGAGGAATTTATGTTTTTTAAAGCTAACAATGGCTTTTGCATGCAATCTGGTTTATCTTACGGTTGATAGACTACATTATGAAACAATGATTTATCTTATTGAAATCATCCAGCAGGTGTTGCTTTGATATTTTTCAATTTCAATTTCAATTTCAATTTATTTTCATATTTCTCGATGAAAAATTACATCAAATATAACAAAATTAAATGAAATACATGACATACATAGAATATTGCAAATATGTAAAACATAATAGTGGTCGATCTGTTCAGTTTGGAATCTGTGAATTTTGCATTTAAAATCAACTGAAAAACATTTCATTATTGCGTTTTTGGACCGATATAAATGTCTCAGTGATCCTTGGCATTCCTTCAAAATTTTACACGTCAAAGCGTACATGGGGGGGGGGGGGGGGGGAGGTTCCGGCCCCATTCCGCCCCCCCCCCCCTATAATCCATGGCTACCTTTGATTAAATATTAAAGTATTCTTGGGAAATTGGTCTGCCATTAGTTTGATGAAATCCCCTTGTTGGGGCAGAGATGAGAAATTATGCAAATTAAATCTCCGGGCTGTTGTTCTGGCTACTGAAGACTAATTTTGGCATTAAGTTCTTGATGTCTTTGTGACGTCATGAAGTCATGCATTAACTCAAGGGAAAATAAATGCAAGTAACGGTACCAAATTTCACTTTTGTGATAATAATCTTCCCGTGCTGCAAATATGCACGGAGAGTCTGGAGACAGATATTGATTGTGGTGAGATAGTGGCCTTTGTTGTTTATGTGGTGTTGATGATTGTGATGGTGACGATAGTTGCCTAAAATGTTGGCTGACTTTTTTGCGATCGTTATGGCAATATAACACAGATTGGATAGCATCTGTGCTCACTTTTTAGGCTCTATCCGCTAACACCGCTGAACACGTCTTCATGAACAAAACAAATTAAAATCTTATGGAATTAAGCCACGAAAAATGGTTTTGACCTGCACACTTTGCTCAACGTATGTGCTCACTGAAGCATGTCACACTGTTTTTTTCATTGAAATGGTTTTTTTAAATTGAAATCAGAGTAATTTCCCAACATTTCAACTAAAACATAAAAAAAGATTGGGGGGGGGGATTTGTTTTTATTATATAGGGTTAAAATGGTTTCCCAGCAACACATGTTCATTGAAGCGTAACTGAAATGTCAGGTGATCACTGTATGCACAGTGGTATTAAACGCAATACAAAAAACATTAAACCGTTGATTTCAGTGCGCAAAATTATCGCAATTCTCACTGCACAAATTAGATTATTTTTCTTTGTTCTTAATTTGCTCATTCAACAGTGAAATTACGAAAATTGTGCGTACAAAAATATTCGACATACGAATTCAATTTCAATTGATAGAAATTGCCACGAGAAACATGTCAAATCGGCCATTAAGACAATTTTCACTCTGTGGTCACTTAACCGTGAAAATTTTGTACACAAGCCACATGGTACGATAAGAAGCACATAAATTATACGTTGCATGCCTTTTTATCCTGAAAAATTGAAATTTATTCCGATATCACCAAATCAAAGTTGCAAAACTGGGCTTGTGAAATTCAAAAAGTGACCATTTTGACTTTAAGTCATGCTCACTCAAGCGTGGCCAAGTGATATCCACTGAATTTCACATGAAAGGTAGCCAGGAAATACAGCTACATGATCCTGTATTCAGATTTCCTCAAAGGTCCCTGATCCATAAATTACAGAGGTTTGTTTTAGGGGAACTTTCACTTTGTTTAGTGTTTACTTCTATTTTTTATTTATTTATTTTTCTTTTGCGATCGCCTGTGTCCTTCAATTATTGTTCATGGATAGGAGGCCTATTTCGGCAACATTTCGTAACCCTACGAAGGTCAAGTGTGAACTAAATACCATGTTATATGGATGTATTTTCTATTTTGCATTAGGCGGAATATCAGTTCTCCTTTTCCTCACCGGAACGATAAGTCAACCATAAAGTTACAGCTCTGGTTTGTATGCTAGAACTTATGTCTGTTTGTGAAGAATCTAGTATGTTAGCAAAGGCTGTAACTAGCCTATATAGAAAAAGCAATGATATAAATGCACTTTATTTATTTTTGAACAAACACACGTAACCGACCTTTCATACACTATTCTAGTAAATACAACACTCTTAATGCATAATTAGTCCTTAAATTGCTTTTCTATTTGCCCCTTCAGGGAAATATAACTTCACACGACCAATTATGCATTTGCCTTGGATAATATGGATCATATTTGTATTAACAGCTTTATTCAAAGTTGAAACTTTTCAGTACTTTATGCAAAGCTTAAAACTAATTTTCACATAAATGCCATTAGTCAGAGCGAAGTACTGGCTGACATCGCTCGATTCTAAATCCTCGAGAACTACCTTAAAGTTCTCTTTGAATCTTATTACTTTAGCGTCTACCCACCCGTGGAGAACATCGATAGGGATCTGGTCATAGTCACTGCACTAGCTTGACTCGTCGTTGGAATCTGCGAAATAAATTGATTTGTTTTGAGTCATTTCACTCCGTATTATTGGGCAGGAGCATTCCTAAAAAATATACATATATGTTTCCACAAATAAACATGTATTATAATGATTTGAAACATATGTCTCTTATCATTCACCATGTCGTCCCTTCTAACTGAAATTCTACTCTTTGTTCATGTAACTGTAATGTCTAGAATACAATTGAGCAACGAGATAGGTAAAGCCTTTATTAAAGAAGGGGGAATAGGACTTCTGGTTAATTTAAAACGCTACATGTTTTTCCTCTAACAGTGATATCTTGCACATTCACAAATTTCATGAGGTGACATCTGATCTCCATCGAGAGTTGCACAACTTAGCTTACGCGAAAAAGGCAGTGAGATAATTTGGCTTGATTTCATTAATGTACATAAAAGTGAAACAAGGGTTGGAAATAACTCTAGCCAAAATTTCATTTGAATTTTGATAATGTCACGCCAGAGTTTAAATGCCTGTCAACAATTTGAACAAGCCCGGCACTTCTCAGAGCAAATTGTGAGGTTTGAGCAAATTAAGATTATTGTGATCCCAGAAGGCTGATATACTTTGTAAGGTTTTTTAAGGGTAACTGTTCATGAACTGATGTAATGGAAAACCGATTGTTGAAATAATATACACGTTTATGGAGAAAAACAAAAGAGGTATTCCTCATTCGTTAATCTGTTAACACTTGAAAACTTTTTTCTTTTTATAAACGTAAATTTAGATGGGCCATGAAGTTATCGCACAGCGGTGAAAACTCCTTATATAAACACATTTCCTTTAGAACATGTAAATAGTGTGGATATACTATGGTCATGACACATGTTCCACAAAGTGACAATAATGATTTAAAGCAAAACCCTACGTTAAGAAACATACTTTAAAGCCATATCCTCCCATAAGATCTCGAGGGAACGTTGACGCGCTATCTAAATTTTTCCTTTGATTTTCTTCCAAGTTCAAGACGACTTACCTCTTTCTCTTGTTAGTGTACTCTCTTGTGATACTTTCTTTGAGCTGCAGTGGTGATATGCAAACAATAACCAAGCTTTACGTCAACAAGGTGTATCAAATCGTTTTCATTCATTCATTAAAAAAAAACAATCACTGCTGTTTACATTGTACCTGTGCTCCTTTAATTGTAAAGAAATACATAGGAAAGTAGAGTGATTCTCCAGAAATTTAATTAATCATGTGTAAACAATAACACAAAAAAGAAAGGAAAAAAGAGGTAGGAGGTATCAATGATAATATGCTGACGGTTTGAATGAACGTATAAATCCATAAAGGTGATGTCCGTTAGTTATTTCAGTTACAATCCTGGTAAAATGGAAGCAACCATGCACCCTCCCTTATCATCATAACCTATTTTTACCTCAAAAGCCCAAACATGACTTCGCATGAAATGAAAGTGCATGATACGACGTACGATATACCTTCCATTCGGAAGGACATGTGGGGAGGTGATGTCTTCAATTATAATCACACATGCACTTCTCCCAGAACCATTTTTCTTCAATGGAATATTATCAGTCATATTGTTATTTATTATAAACCAACGAGAATTCAATAGGTCCCATTATACATACCTGTCCGCGTTGGCTTCTTGTCCGCTGACATTCAGGTTACCTATCGTCCCCGAATTATTGAGGGTAAAGTTTTGCGGCCCTCGGCTGGGGCCTGTCAGTGTAGACACCAAGAGAAAAGCGTTACACATAAAAGAGAGCCGTGTTCATTAACACACATGTCTAAACAAATAAGTATAATTTTTAGCAGTGTATAAGACATGCATAACTCTATCAGTTAACATATATTATTTTTATAATTTGACGTCTGGGACCAAGCAGGTGCCGTTCGGAACACTTCTGTGTTTTTTTTTTCCTCGCTGAATAGTGTGACACGCCGATCTCCCAGCGGCCACTAGGCGGCGACCGCTCGGCAGCCCTTTATCAGGCGGCTTCGACTTTTCACTTAAATCCCTCGATGGCAACCGCTCGATTATACCGTATTTTGGACTGCGAGTGAGAGGTGAGCACACACCACCAAGATTTCAACTCCGCGGTTAAAAATTCAGCGGCGACCGAGTGATGCCCTAAAACACAGCAGTACCAGGGAGAAATGGGCTAAAAGCTCGTCGCTCGGCCGCGGAGCTGTTGGCTTATTTATTAGGTGATCCGTGAAAGATCATGGATCACGTTCTGTTTCTGTACGATTTTCTTTCATTATTATAAGGTGATCCGTGAAAGATCACGGACCACATTCTTTTTCTGGACGAATTCTTTGGAACAGGTGATCCTTGAGAGATCACGATCATCTTTTGTTCTGTACGAATTCTCTATTTATCTATTTGTTTATTTCATTATGCACAAAGGCTTGTGTATCGATGATCTCAAGTAATTCAATGTTACTTGAAAGTTGACGTAAATTGACGAAACTTATGTATCATGACAAAAGGATGCTAAAGCTTTTTTCTTAGTGATCACCCACCCGTTAAGTCAGCGTGACGTCATTTGAGAAGTTCAAATCATCGAACATTATCTCTTTAAACGGAAATAAAAAATTTCAATAAAATTCACATGTCATTAATTAAAAGTCAATGTCAATATTTATTTCATAAAAGTTCACTTGACATGTGTCGATTCGCACGTAGACGCGCGTTGAAACTTTATTTTGCTCCGATTCAGCACAAAATTTGTTTTTATACGGTTCAAGCCATTTTTGGCATTTCAAAATAGACATAAATTGGCGCGCGTACGGCGCTCACATATAGGCCATATGCACGCGCAGCTAATTGTATGCAATAGAAATGTCCATTTTTTTTTTCTTGCATGGATTGATATGTTTTCAAGTTTCAAGTTAATCTGACTTGAAATGGTATCATACGGGCCCGTCAAAGTTGTAATTCCGCTTGTGTCAATGCTTATTTACAGTACATTAATGTCTCATCTTAAATGGATAGTACAGTTTTGGTGGAGATGAGAATTGGGTTTTTAACTTTTTGCGAGATAGCAAGAAAACACTTATGATATAGTACAAAACATACCGTTTTAAGAGGAATTCAAAGTTTATTTGACGAAAATCGGGTTTGGAATGACTGAAACATAAAAAAACAAAGTAAAACAAAGCGATCGTAATGAAGTGTGGGTCCCACACTTCATTAGAATCGCTCTTTTTTGATATCTCAGCCATTTCAAAACCAATTTTCATCAATTAAACGTTGAATTCCTCATAGAATTACATGCTCTTTCAAATTTTATAAGAGGTTTCTCATTATCTCACCAAAGAATGTTAGAAACCTGAAATTAGGTCTCAACCATAACTGTGCAATCCCTTTAATTCTGTTATTGAGATGATAGGAACGACAACGACATTCAGATTTTTATTACATTTCTTGAAAGCAGACAAAAACAATTTAAACTGATAAAATTCTTTTATGAAATAAAAAAACGACACTTCAGACTAACGTCAATTCTAAATTCATTCTATTGTACCTCAGTTGTTCTTGACCAATTTTCACCTAGATTTCTGTGTGCTGTAGCTTGTTAAATCCTCTTTTGTGTCTGTAATTTTTCTGGATTTGATGACGTCATCACTGCAAAAAAAAAAATCTATAGAGAATAACCTTACAAATTTAATCATTTCACGTGTTATTTGGTAGTCCGAAATGCCTAATGACATGGCTGTCCATCGCGTGCGTGAATGTTTGTGAAAAAAAAAATAATGTGAAATGTAATAAAACTGTGTATAAGATCTGTCCGCAGTAAAGATAATATAAAGTTTTGGTACCTCAAAAGTTTCCCTGAATTTCCTGTTTCAGGTTAAAGTACCTTTCATATAACTAACACTGTGACACTTACTCGCCCCAAAGTGCTCTCATGTCTTAGTAATCATGCAATTTATTAACTGCGACCAGCAGCCCCATACGCATAGCGTAATGGGGCTGCGCATTGTAGCATTCAGGATCATGACAGACTAGTATTGTGGGTATATATCAACTTAAAATTCAAAAATTTCTTCAATTTGAAGACTCACCAGTTAAGTTGAAGTATTGAAAACAGGCTTTGGGCAACGTTTGGTTCTGCCAATAGTCCCTTTCTGTTCGAATTGATGACTGAATGTGAGTCGGTCGAGAGGACCTTAGGAGAGCTACACTGAATTGACGGGCAGCGCATGCGCACACATCACATGCGCACAAATTTCAAATCCATGAACAGATAAGATGCCTGTGTGCGCATATTATCTTTAAGTTCGAAAATGCCAAAACACGATGTCATATCAGTAAATACTTAAAAAAGAAAAGAAAATGAAATGATGTGGACATTCATATCAACCTGCTAGAAAAAAAAAACACCTTTGAAATGAAGTTTACGAGAAAATATTTCACAAAATGGTCAATATTGCATTGCACACCTGCTTTACATGATTTGGAGGGGGAGTAGTCATCTGCAAAGGTGTTGATTTATATAATATAAATTTACAGAAAATAATGTAATCGTCTATAATGCCAACGTAGCATTAAGGATTCGGAAAAAGAAGATGTATCCATGAAAACAGCTTTGCTATTTTATGATGTACCGTTTTGAGAAGAATAATTTTACAAATACAAGCCACAAATCGAGGTGAACCGCTGTGATATAAAACGTTTTCCATCCGCTAAATGTCATATAGGCTATTATTGTTATACAGAAAATTACGAATGAAACTCTAAGAAGGCGGATAGGATATCTGATAAGGCCTACTTAACTAGTGAAACGAGCGTCTAGCTAGAAATTGTCAAAGTCTATAAAAAATAGCACGATGACAGCTAAATTGAAACCATAAATTGTCCTTTTTTTTCTATTTTTTGAAATATGCATTGTGTGTGTGTGTGTTGTTGTTGTTGTTGTTGTTGTTGTTGTTGTTGTTGTTGTTTTTTTGGGGGGGGGGGGGTCCAATGAAGGGGACAATCTTATATAAAAAAAGAAAGGTTGGTAACAAAGCCGCTCCCCGTATTTTGTCAGAACTGCCCCCCTAACAACCACACGTGTAGAAATACATATTTAATGTGGTTGATAGGTAGATAGTACTGCTCAATCTCTCGCTTGACGAAATTGCACCCGCCAGTATGTAATTTTACCCTTTATGGAACCCATGTACAGGTACATATTCATGATTGACATTTAGATGGCGCTGTTCATCCTGTCGGTCTCGTGAGCCTTCTTTGCCTATAGTGTCGGTCTCGTGGGCTTTCTTTACTCAGTGTCGGTCTCGTGAGCCTTTTGTGTTGCATGACTCGTGAGCCGTATAACTCATGGGCTGTATTACTCGTGAACCTACATGTGTTTTTCATGTCGGTCTCGTGACCGTATGACTCGTGGATGTCGGTCGCGTTAGGATGACCAGGATCCAAACCTATGACCTCCTTATCTCTGGACAAGCGTCTCATCAACTAGACCACCGAGCTTTCGGTCGACAGCCAGTACTGGTTCTAATCCTTATAGCATGCAGCAGGTCCTGAGAAATTACTCTAATTCATGAAATTCTTCCGTCGAGTGTTTTTTTTTTTTTTTTTTTTTTTGTATTGCAACTGAATTGACAAATTGCCCTACATCGACGTAAATAGGCACGGAACAACATTGTTCAGTGTTGTCATAGTAGCCACGACAAAAGAAATCATGGTCATACAGACTCTGATTCGAACCTGCGACATATGATGGAAATTTTTCTCCAAGAAAGTTATTCTTGTAAGGCTGATGATTTCTTTCTTTCTTTTTCAAACAACAATAATACTCAAAAGCATGGGTTTTGAGCTATATGTCAAATAGCATAGTTGTAATTTAATTCAAAGCCATGTGTCACTGACAGTAAATTCTGTGTATTCTGATCCTTACGGCAGATATCTGATTATCTGCTAGTATTGATGATGTATATTTGATTTTAGTTAATACAAATAAACTCGTAAATTTTGGTTGAAAAAGTGTGAATCTGCATGGTGAATATGCTAATGAGCAAGTCCTGGCGGAAAGTCAGACGTCACCGAGGCACAACTCTTCCCAGCCGTGTTCTGCTCGTTATCCGTACGCTCCCTAGTTACCCGGATGCATGAAGACGTCGGTGGCTACTACTACAGTGTAGTAGTATTTGACATTGTTTCTACGTTGTGTGTGTGTGTGTGTGTGTGTGTGTGTGTATTGTGTAGTAGTATTATATTCGCACAGTAGTACACGTGTGGACGGTACAACTAGATCTACGGTAGATACCCCGTACGCGGTTTGCCCTTCACACTTTTCCAGTCTATCACAAGCGCAGCTGCAGCCCTGTCGCCGCTCATGCATGTTCTAGTACGTACAGATTGTAGGTAGAAACGGTTCTACACAGCTACAGGCCTGCTAGTACACTATAGGGGCGACCGCATTCAGCGTCGTCTGGTCAGGCTATCTTACATCAGTAATTTTGCTCGAATCGTGCAGAAAATTTCCCAGGAAAATCCTTTTTTCCGTCCCAGACCCACAAAAGTATCGTGAAAGGTGAGCTGTAAGCTGGGAAATCTCGGTACAACGATGCCGAACATAAGAAACTTAGGGCCTACAAAATCTCGATATCGTGTTGTGACCTACCTGTGCGTGGACCATTTGAGAAGGCTGCAGCTATGTTTTTACGTGGACCGGCAGGCTGTGGCCCTCGGTTATAAACCGAGAAAACTCCTGAAGCTAGATGCAATCCCGACAATTTGCTCACATGAGTTATAAAACAGAAACACCTCGAGCATCGACTTCGAAGAGAACCGAGGGAAAAAAGCGTAGAGAGGTAAGGAAAGTGACTAGCTATGTTTCATTTACCGTGGGGCTGCAGCCGGGGTTGGACTACAGTACAGTGCCACTGAGCTAGCTGCTGCCAGTACCGACTGGACATGCACGGCAAAGTGGAGCGAAATCATATCCCTACAACCCCCTGTGTTTACCCTTCCCGGCTCACGTCATAGTTTTTTTTTTTTTTTGTCGAGGAAAGGCCATATCTGACTACTTACAGAAATATTGAGATACAAACAATATTTTCTTTGAAGAATTCGACTCTCTCATGCACAGGTTATCTTCGGTTTGAACGCCAAAATCAGCTAGACGGAGTACTGTGTACATTAGTATGGTAAGATTTCGCGCGCGAGAGTGGTTTCTACGCTAAGAAGTATGCAACACGGACGGAAGCTAGAAAAGGACCGTGCCTATTTGATGTCAAGTTCATGGTATATTTGGTTTAAAAATACATATAAATTTATGTTAACAATATTAATTTTTCATGAATTATATATATCTAAACTTGAAATATTTTGTTTGAAATAATAGTTTTCACATTATATGATAAAATTGCAACTAATCATTTCAACACTTAAATTGGTTTTTAGAGGCACCGCTGTCAACTTGGTGAGTAGGGCATGCATGACGTACCATCTTTTTGCCAGCTCTTACACGATCGCTTGCAGGAATTATTTTTCGAAAATCGCGTACGGAGACAGTTTTTTATTTCCACGCGTATAAACTGGTGAAAGGTTATGTTTTTTACTCTTCCTAATTATCATTACAGTGAAAATCTCAGGATTGCTTCCCTTTAAACAAGTGGGACTGTTTCAAGTCGACAAAACGCGCAGAAACATGTATCAAATTGCACCATGTACAACATCAAAATGCAAAAAGGTTCTCACCATGGGAGGGGGGACACCCATCTCCCACACCCCACCCTCGCTCGCTCCGCTCGCTCGGGTTTGGTCGCGTTCATGATATTCAGTGTAATAATTAATACAAGAAGTGTATTTAAATGATACAATTTCATAGGCAAAATTGTTCAATGATAATCTACATAAAAATGCACTGCTGCCTTAAACATGTGGGACTATTTGAAGTCGATAAAACACGCAAAAAATGCATCAAATTGCAACATTTACAACATCAAAATGCAAAAAGTTCTCACTGTGGGAGGGGGAAGCCCCCCCCCCTCCCACACCCTCCCCCCTCGCTCGCTTCGCTCCCTCACATCTAACCGCTTCACCTAAGATCAAATCTTGGCTACGCCGGTTATAGGCCCCACTATTTAGTAGGCCTTCACAGTGATGTCGCACAGGCGAAGCAAGAGCTGAGATACCACGATTCATTCATTCAACTATCTATGATTATTTCTTTTTTTACTTGTTTTTCGATAGGAAAAAAAATCCAAAATTTCACCAAAAGTGTGCACCTGATCGCTGAATTTTAGGTCTGAAAATGCAAAATCTTCCTTGTGGGAGGGGGAATACCCCCCCCTCCCATATCCTCCCCCGCTCGGTCGCTCCGCTCCCTCGCACAGATATTCCAACTCCAAGTCCCTCCCCCACCCACCATCATTAAAACGGCACGATGCCCCTGGGATGATTTATTGACTTAAATCAAGAAAATTGAAAAATACAATACCTACAAGAAAATATCTACTACGTCATTACATACAAAGAAATGGAGATCCATATTACCATTTTACTGAATTTATTTGGGCATTATTCAGGTCTGCGCTACGTTTTTGAAAGGGGGGGGGGGGTCAAAATCGCCTGTCCGTCAAGAAGAAAGAAAATAAAAAAAACAAGAGAAACAGCAACAAAAAAGTCCTCATACTTTTATGGTCTGATTTTCCGCCGAAAGTCGGCTGACAAGCAAAAAACAAACAAACAAACAAACAAACACAAACAAGAACAAAAAGTCTTCGTATTTTTGCTGCCACTTCCCTCCCACTTTATATTTCATGCAAAAGAGTGAGACATTCGATCCCTGTAAAGTGTGTGTGTGGAGGGGGGCACCAAGTTTCTCCCCCCCCCCCCCAAGACTGCACCGGTCCGGTTATGGGCTTGTGGTCGTGGTAATGGTGACTATCGCCGATAACCCCCCCCCCCCCACTCCTCAGTACGGATTTACGCCGTTGGCAATTACCCCCTAGAACAACTATCCCCCAGTTAACTACCCGACGGAGACGGATAACTACCCCCGGGATAACTACCCCCAAGAATAATGTTAAATACCACCCAGACAACTACATGTACCCTCCTAGGACAATTACACTCCAGGGCATTGCCCCCTAGGACAACTACTACCCGGATACCTACAACCCGGCTGCGTTTTTTTTTTTTTTTTTTTTTAAGACGGCACAGATTGGGGCATGGCGCGTGTTAAACCTATGGGAAAAACGTTGGGTTAGGGTTTTTGGTTATGGTTATGGTTAGGGTTAGGGTTAGGGTTGGGGTTGGGGTTAGGGTTAGGGTTAGGGTTAGGGTTAGGGTTAGGGTTAGGGTTAGGGTTAGGGTTTGATGGTTAGGGTTAGGATTAGGATTAGGGTTAGGTTTAGGGATAGGGTCCCCGATAGATTTTTAGTTTCCCCAATCTGTGCCGTCTAAAAAAAACACGCAACCCGGCTAATTACCCCCCGGACTACTCTCCCAGGACAAGCTGCCACCCGGCTAATTACCCCCAGACTCGGGCGTAAATTCGTATCGAAAAGTGGAAGCATGAGTACATCGCGAAACATGAAATGAAGTGAAATAAATTAAATCTTAATATGAATATTTATGTTTGTTCATATGTGACCGTGCACCTCAAAACGAACATAAAGTCGCACACACTGATTTTGCGTGAGGACTGAAAACAAGTGAAATGGGTCAACCTAGCCGAACTTGATTTTTTCATATTTTCTGAAAGAGTGGGTCTTCTTTTACATAATGCTAAAATTTGGTATCATAAAACGGACAGGAAAGTGTGTTTTTTTAGCAGTTCATCTTGGAACATTTTTGGTAGAATAGTGTGATTAGGTGTGTCTTTTAGAATCCCTTTTTTATTTCTGAAAAACCTTGTCCACACTCTTCACTTTCAACTCTAATGACTTTTGAAAGGATAGTGCTACTGCTTTGAAAGTTGGCATTGATTATGGAAAGAATGTGTTAATGAGGCATGCTTAATATCAGTTTAATCTTATAATCCCTTCATTGTTGTTACTCAGGTGGTTTACTTCCTGTTTTTTGTCCCATTCATCGCACAGCCAGCATGGTTTGGTAAAGATTAAGCGCTTGAATAGACACTGTACTTCAGAGCCTCTTTTCTCAGTTCACACTTTTCCTGAGTTTGTGCTTTCTTTCCAATATTTAGATAGGTTATTAAAGAGAGTCCATTTGATTTGAGTTATACATCATTTTAAAGCTTAAAGTCTGCTCTTTCAGAATATGGTCTCAACTAAAAATTCATGTCTGGCGACTTTTTGTTTGTTTTGAGGTGCAGGGTCACATATATAAAACAAATATTTTCTTAATTCTATGGACTGTCGGAATTTTTCTTTAATTGAGGCAATTAAAACAATCATCCTCACGGGCGTCGATTCGTTTTCATGATGAGGTGGGGGAGAGGCAAACCTTGGAGGTCTCGCGTTGCAAGGGGATCAGTTATCGTTTTTACGGCTTTGCAATTTGTATTGCTTGGCATAGAATCAGGTTAAGATTCACGATTGTACAGTATATCACTGGTACTCAGTGTTGCTATTACATGTAACTTTGCTTGCCCCTAAACTCACTTAATTGAATATTGTATTGTATGCACAAATTGTTTTTTTTTTAAATGACATTTAATCATAATTCTTGCCCATTCGACCCACTCCCCTTTGGTTGTTTTTGGTATGTCTGGATCCCTTTCTTTTGGATGTTCTTTATTGTCCTTATTCATTACAAATCCAGTTCCTTTTTTTTTCAATGTGACTCTCGATTTATGATAGAGTGAATCATGATATACAGCTTCAATACTGTTCATGAGATCAGCCTCGAAAGGCCAATGGCCTATACTGCTGATTTCTTCAACCATTTATTTTAATTGTCAATCTCCAGCACACACTTTTTAACTATGATTAAGTACTTACCCTAAATAATTTTTGGTTTGTATATGTATTTGTTTGATTTCATTGATTGTCCATCTGTATGTTCTTTTTTTTTAAGTGAACTTGTGGAAATAAACTGGATTTGAAATTTGAAAGATATTTACGTGGGAGCGGAGCGACAGAGCGGGGAAGGATGTGGGAGGGGTATCCCCCTTCTGAAAGAAGACAATTTTGCATCTTCGGACATGTTATTGAGAAGTCTGTTACACACACTTGGTGAAATATTCGATTTTTGTTTCTTTAAATAAAAAGAAACATTCATATTTTGGGAAATGTGCATAACGAGGGGGGGGGGGAGGTGTCCCCCCACACGAGAGAGATTTTGTATATTATTCAGATCTAAATTTCAGGGATATGGTGCACACCTTTTGTGAGATATTTGATTTTGTATTTATATCATAAGATTAAAAAAATATTAAGAAGTATTCAGGACTCAGAAGAATGCGTAGAGGGAGGATGCGGGGGGGGGGGGGGGGGGTAGACCTAACCTCTAACACACCAGGGAGATTTTTGAATTTTCAGACGGGAAATTCAGAGATCTTGTTCACCCATTTAGTGAAATATTCGATTTTTGTTTATATCAATAAAGACATTAGAAATATTCATAATCAAGATAATATGCAGGGGAGAATGTTTGGTGGGGAAAATCTCCTCCCACACTACCCGAGATTGTGTTTTTTCAGACCTGATATTCAGAGATATGGTGCACACTTTTGGTGAAATATTCGATTTTTGTTTCTATCAAAAAAGAAGAAATTATGTATATAAAAGCTGTACATTTCCCTAAACACATATTTTTACTCTTTTATTGATGAAAACAAAAATCTTAAAGATTTCACAAAAGTGGGCACCCTACATCTGAATTTCAGGTCTAAAAATACAAAAGCTCAGCAGTGTGAGAGGCGGTATCCCCCTCCTAACACGCACCCCAGCACTCCCCCCGCCCATTTCCATCACTATTATATATATATATATATATATATATATATATATATATATGTTCACTTTCTTTAGTGATAAAAACAAATATCGATTATTAAAAAAAATGGGGGCACCAGATCTCTGAAATCTAAAAATGAAAAAATCTCCTACAGTTACGAGGGTGTATTCCCAATCAAACAACCTCTCTTGTTCTTTTTTTTTTGTTACTTTACACAGACAGATTTGTAATCTCGAAGTTTTGTATTGTTTCTAATTAGTACATACTCGTTGATGGGATATCACCACGTGAAGGTTCTTCGGTACAACCACGTTTTTCTGTGAAAATAAAGAAGGAAAAATAATAACATTTACGATTTCTTATAGACAAATATTTGTAATTTATTAGTAATATAATTTTCTCTTCTAAATAAGTCTTCAGGAATTCTTTCTATCTTCATTTCAAATGGAAACATATCTGGTGTTGTTAAATAATGTCCACATGCTCCAGCTTTGCTGGGACTTTACAGCCCACTCGACCTCTCTCTCTCTCTCTCTCTCTCAAAAAAAAAAAAAAAATGTTGGACCAATCCTAAATTCCAGTGGCGCTCGAACAGGCCGTAAATCGACAAGTCGCTCCTCTGAGTTATTAACAAAATATATTACAAATATGGCTTAGCAGATGCCGGTCTGTATCATACTCGCCAACAAGTGTGTGGCTGAATTCCCAGCCGCCACCATTCAGGCATCATTACTTACATCGCTCGACGGCCGCTAAACTAATGATTAGCGTAAAGTGAAAAGTGGGGACTGCGCGAAATGTTAACTCCGCGGAAAAACAACAACAACAAAACAAAACGGATATGACCGAGGCAAGCCCTAAAATCACCGGGGGGGGGGGGGGGGATTGTGACCATAACAAAGTCTAAGATTTAGATCGAGTACGATTGTGTAGTTATTTTTTGGGGGGCGAAAAAGTGAAACAGCACTGCAATTTACAATCCTTTACAAATTTTCAAATTTCGACCCCTACCTCAATAACGATCCCTTGATTCATGCAAACTTTCATTTCTTTTTGCTGTAAGTTAACACATACAGATATAAAATCACACCGATGTTTTTCAGTATTACTAATGAATACATACTCTTTGGTGGGCTGTCACCACATGCAGTTTCTGCCGCAAGGACAGGTTTTTCTGTGGGAGAAAAGGAGAAATGGGTACATTCACGAATTTATATTATACTAGGCTTGCTAAGGGCGAAAATGGGTGACCTTTGCATTTGACAGTAAACAAATGTCTTATTTTGCACACATGTTCCTTGGGACGATTGGATATTTTTCATCCAAAGTGACAATTTATATCTATGCAGATAACCCCTTATTTGCATAATATTTGCAAATTACTTTGTATAAATAAAAAAAATCCATAAGATATCTCATCCCAGACAGATATGCAACCCGGTAGAAACATTCTTTGAAACACAAAGAGAAAAGAATGTGAACAATTGGAAGATGTGTGATCATTACCATAAAATTTACAAAGTTATTCAAATAAGTAAAATGAAAACATTAATTTTGATTTGATTTGATTTGATTTATTCATTCTCCGTATGGCATCATTTACATTTTTTTCAACATAATCAAACAAAACGATATACAAATATGAAACTCAATTAGCTAGTTTCAACAATTTCAACAGTTCGATTACAAATACATTTGAGACAAAATTACAATACATGTGTTATGAATTACCATACAGAACGGTCGCCAATAATAAGCTATAAGCTTGACCCTTTGGCAATCAATAATACAATATACGTTAATGCAATAAAAGAAGTGGGGTCCAACATGATGCTCGTGGGTAAGGGGGATAATAGGAGAGACAGAAAGAGCAAGAAAGCGAGGGTGATAGAAACCTTCCTATACCAGGCTTGCCAGATCAAACTCACAGTAAATACGTACAGGTGTACATATGATTATAGATTACAGTGATGTATTCACATTTCACGCACAAATAGACATGATACAGTGTTGCTATTGTCGAATAAAGGTTACATTGAATAAGGAATAGAATTCAGAGAAGTAAAAAACAACTACGAAGTATACACAGTTCAGCGCCCTACCAGGGCGTATAGAAGAGGATAACTTGCCCGACATAACAGACAAAGACGTATATAATATGGAAGGAGTGCGGAATGGGCACAGGCAGGTGCGTCCCGTATGTGCAGAGTCTCAAGAACAAACATGTATAAAAGCCAGGGATAAAGAATGAATAGGGTAGGGTTTCTGCAAAGAACATCACTGGTCGTGCTAGTACTGTGTGATCAACATGTTCTTAACTGCTTTTTTGAATGAATATATGGACTTAATGTTACGTAATTCAGGTGGTAATTTATTCCAAATATCTGGGCCAGCGTGTCTTACGGATTTATGGGCTAAAAGTGTTTTGGGGTTACATAAGTGCACGTCTGTTGCTTGCCTTGTTGGATACGAATGAAATTCTGCATTTAAATTGAACATATTTTCAAATGAACACGGTAATGAATTAGTATTGAAACGGAACATGAAAAGTGCGTTTTGCAAAATATGAATATGTTTTACCTTTAAAGTCTTAAAAGAGAAAAAAGGGATCTGTGAGATCATAATAACCAGCATTTGCACATATACGAATAGCTTTATTTTGCAATTTGAGTATGGTATCATTGGCATACATCGAATTTGCCCATATGACGTTACAATAAGAAACGTACGGTAAGACCAGTGTGTTATAAAGCATGATTAAGGTATCCAGAGGCAAATAATGTTTGAGTTTGCATAATGTCCAACATTTCGAGCAATGGGAGATGTAATATATTTCATATGGTCTTTCCAACTCAATTATATGATAAGTGATAATCAATTATATGATTTTCATTAATTATAATCCCAAGGAACATAGTAGATGATTTCTTCTCAAGAGAAATACCATCTATTTCCACATGACATTCAAAATCACTATCAATATTTTTCCTCGGATGTTTGAAATGAATATAATTCGTTTTATGTAGATTCAAAGATAAAGCATTACTTTTAAACCACTGAGACAACTTGAATAATTCAACATTTCATGATCTAATAAGACACCGAAAATCTGAGTTAGAGAGAAATACATTTGGATCATCAGCAGAAATTATATATTGTAATATATTCGAAGCATTTGGTAAATCATTGATATACAATGAAAATAACAATGGCCCTAATATTGACCCTTGCGGCACACCACGTTCAATCAACGCTGTTTCAGAATTACAGAAATCAAAACATGTATATTGCTTTCTATCGCATAAATAACTTGCGAACAGCTTGAGAGCAGTTCCTCTTATACTGTAGTAATGTAACTTTGACAATAAAATGGAACGGTCAAGAGTATCAAATGCTTTGCTCAAGTCCATGAAAACACCTACAACATGCTCTTGGTCAGCTAAAGCATTTGATACTCTATCATATAATTGAGCTAGTGCCAAGTCAGTTGAATGTGATTTCCTGAATCCATATTGATCAGGATGCAGAATATTGTGTTTGGTCAGGAAATTTTCTAATCTATTGCATATAATTCTTTCCAATATTTTACAAATACTAGGTAACAAAGAAATGGGTCGGTAAATAGTAATACATGAAGAATCATCTTTTTTTTTGTGTGTGTGTACACGGGAATAACTTTTGCGATCTTGAGTGGGGTGGGGAATATTCCGGATAATAAGGAGAGATTGAAGATATGAGAGAGGGGCGTAATAATCGAATCAATGATGTGCTTCAACAAAACAGTGCTAATTTCGTCATGACCAGCAGAATGTGATGATTTTAAAGACAATGTTATATCTATAATTTCTTTTTTTATTAGTAGGTTTGAAAAATATTGAATTCTGAAGGTTTTCTTACAGTTTAAGAACTCTATTTTACGATAAAAACTACCAACCTAGTATGCATATCAATTTGGGTCAAAAGGAAATGGTTTATACAATTTAAACTCCGTCCCTATGCATAAACGTCCTCATTAGCATATTATGCATATTGATACCTAAATATACCAAAGTTTAGAAGGTAAAAAGTGAAAATCTTACTTTGAACAAAAGTTCAGGACAGGAAGTGATGGAAAACTTGATCAAATAATCTCAATCGTTGTGTTCATGTAACAATCAACTTGTGCTAAAATTATCCAGATAATGCATAAATCATGCGAATTGGTACTGTCAAAAAGCGAAATCTCTTAAAACTATCAGAATCCATGCCATGCAGATATTATGGCCTAATTTAACGATTTATATTCCTTTCCTTAAACTTTTCCTTATCTAATTGGTTTCTGATTAGCATGAATTATGCAAAGAACTTGTGAAAAATAAAAATAAAAATATCAGTGCTCGTGTCTGTAGCCGCTGTCTATAGCCGCTGATGAGAATACAAACACAATAAATCTACTGAAACACAATGCTAGAAAATGAATAGTTGATAATCCTGCAAATGTAGGTGGTCATTGATCTTCAAACAGGTACATGTGCTGGTCATAGAGACACTCTTTTTCAGTGTTGTCAGATACAAAATGACAGAGGTAAAAATGTCAGAGGTGAAAATGTCAGTGGTAAAAATGAAAGAGGTAGAAATTTCAGAGCTAAAAATGTCACATAATGAAATTACAACAATTTTATTTACCTTTTATTCATTCATTGTACTTATTCATATACTTAATTATAAATATAATTATATTTACCATTATTTCCGTCATAAAAGAGTTGATACAGAAGTGTCAACTATATACACGATCCAGGAATATGGTTAATTTATAATGTTAAATCAACTAAGTAGGCGTAGGAAAAGGTTACTGGGATGTTGGGACGCCCAAGGAAAAATGGTGATACATGTATTTAGGCAACTGCCAAGTAATATAGTAAGGAATACAAATTTCCTCATACTGGTTAGTGGTTGCCGGAATATCTGATATCTCTCCTTTCCACAACATAGAAAAGGCTCAATGAGTTTTATTAATCGCTACACTCTCTCGAAAAAGAGAAAATGCAATAAAAACAACAACTGAAAATATGATAATCGGATAAAATGGACAAATCATCCAATCTCAAGTGTTTCTCTCTTCTTGAAACGTAGGAAAGGTCTTTTGTTAGTCATACCAGTAACAAGGAAACATGCAACGTATGCTCAGTCGAAGGGAAGGTTCATTTCAATGTATTTTGTTAATTGTATAAATACTTTAGCAATTATTGACAGATGAGGTCACAACCAGAATCCTTTTTTTTTGTGTGGGTGTATCCAAGTAATCTGAAAATAAAGTAGAAATATTATTACAAAATATACGGAACGTATTTGAGGTATCCGTTTTGCCACACAAGTGATGATAAGGGTATCATGAGTCAGCGCAAGTCAACATGCATTTGCAACACATAGATCCTTGAGCACAAAAGGGGACTGAACAATTATTTTACAAAGTGCAGACATAATGTAAATTCACCAATATCAAGCTCCATTATGTCACCGCTTGTAGATACTGTTTACCATTGGGATCAGTGATTTACAAAATGTTTGAATTTTCACATTTCATTCATAAGCTATGTGTAGGTCAGTTGTACGACAAAACATCCTACCATATAGAAATTTTGCAGTAAGACCTAGATTATAAGGTGCTATTACTATTTTTCCCATGCATTAAACCATCAATGTAGACGGTTTACTCTAGAAACAATTTTATTATAGCTACTGTTCACATTTCGTATATTTATCAATACTTAACGTTGATTATATTGAATAACTTTTTCACACTGGTTGTTGCTTTCTCTAACTCACTTTTTAGAACTATTTCAAAGCACTAAAGCTGGGTTTTTGTTTCATTCACAAATGGTAATAACGCCTAAATTCACTGACACCTGCAATCAATGACGGAGCAAGATTGATGGTTACTTGATTACTGGCCGTTGATGGTAGGAAGCTCACCTTTCATTGTTTAAGGATTGGTGATGCGTGCTTGGTTAATGCAGACGCACGTCATGAATAGCGTTGTTCTTTCATTACGGGAACACATTTATATAGGCAATCAGAGCTGCTATTTCGCAAAGCTCCTGAGGCTAATTCTTTGCAGACTTGACCTCCCGACTGTCAGCTACACACGACAAACAACTATTCCATCAAACCGAGGACAAATAGTATACAAATAATGACTGCTATGAGGGGCACAGTTAAAATTATGGGCCCAAGGTGATGTGAAAACCGTAACCATGCCCGAAGCGAAGCTGAGGGCATGGTTATGGTTTTCACATCACCGAGGGCCTACATAATTTTAACTGTACCCCGAATATCAAGCAGTCATTATTTGTTTTATATACCGAAAATATAGAATCCGAAATATAGATACCGAAAATATAGATTCTAGTCTCTTTTACAGCACTCGTAATCAATGCTGATCGACAGCGCGGCGGTCGTATCATTGGTGCGTACATGAGTGATCAGCTATGTGTACAGTGTCCGCGGGGTTCGACTGACGCGGGGTTCGACTGTCTCCAAACCAGTCCGCTAGTCTCTTTTACAGCACGCGCATCGAATGCGCGGCGGTCGTATCATTAGTGCGTACATTATGAGCGATCTATGTGTACGGGGTCGCGACTGTCTCCAAACCTATTTACTAACTGTGCCCGGGCCCCGGTCACAGTAACTCAAAAACAGGGCACAGCTATTTTCATGACTCCCCTTTTAACCAATCAGATGAGAGGATTCTAGAAATGAGGTATATAATCTGTGTTATGTGCTGCAACTCTCTGCTGCACCTGTACCACTAGTCGTTCTCCGGGCCTAGTCTTATAAAGACTTACGATCGATTCGAATCAATCGTATTGAAAATGTCCATATCAATCGCAACTTTCTGACTGATTGCATATCCATCTTATACAGAGTTACGATTAAAATCATTCGTAACTTTGGGGCTGAATTGAGTGTAATTTGTGATTGATTCTAAATCAATCGCAACTCAAAAAATCTCAACCATAATTACCAAGGTTCCAATGCAATAATCATTGGCAAATGAATTATCATTATAACTGCCATTCAATAATGCTTATACTGAAATTGAGAGAGGCAAGAGACTCCAAAGGGTTTTCAGAGACAGAGCCCAACAGTCCAACTTGGACAGTGATATAAGAAAATAAAGATTCACCTGCTGTAATGTATGAGGTTCATTGATTAGCCACAGCCCACTTTGGGGCATAATGCAAAGAGAAACCATATGCCCTTCAGGCCATCTTACAGTATTTGTTTCACTGAATTACTTTGCAAATGGTGCAGTGTTGAACGACACTGCTACTACTCATGCTGTATAGAAACACTGTTCAATGTGTTGAAAAAGTTTCTTTGGGGCATAAACGAGATAGTGAGTAGATTTAGTTTAAATCTTCCTATTAAGTTTGGAATTGACAATGTATCTGTCAACGCCAGCTGTGCGGACTCATGAGACTCTGGTGACAAGTGATAACAAAACTGGACACATTATTGTAATGTAATGCATACCAACTCGAGTTGGAGGAACTCTCTATTGGCAGCATAGATCTAGTGCATAGACATCCATTTCACGAAGATCTTTCCGAAATCTCCCTTTTCATGTTACTGAAGAAGTATACTGAGTCAACTTTTGAGCAAACAATACACATCATAAATGAAAAGCATATAACAGAAATATTTGAAGAGTTTGTTTGCAAAAACCGATAAGTCCATATTTGCCAAACGGAGATATTTGCGATTAAAGCTCAAGAAAAATAAGGAGAATAATAAGAAAATTTTTGCTTCTTTTGACCATAACTTCAAAAATGTACCTTTATATGTAGTGACCAATATATCATTTAAAAGGTATTATTTTGTACTTTATGACAGAGACCGTACTTCAAAATCTTCAAAAATGGACTTATCGGTTTTTGCAAACAAACTCTTCATTTGTTGTCAACTTCTATTAATATCCAGACCCATGAAATCAACATAAGAACTAATGCTATACGCTCTTAGGTGAGAATGTGTATGCATGATTGATGTTTTTCCAATCACACTGTAACATAATGAGTTGCAGAGATTTCTATCAGCTATGGAAGGTTTGCCTATGAAATATGTTGAAACTCAGAATGCTCTGCATGAATAACACTGATAGCCAATTGTATGGTAATCCTTAGTGTTTGTTTACTGTGTGTCACTGTGGGCATAGTTGTTCCATGTCAACGCACTTCGTCTTTTTTAATTTGACGGTACAAGACCTTTACCGTTAAATAAAAAAGATGGTGTGCGTTGACATGCAGCAGCAATGCCTCGTTCCCCTCTATTTTGTGGAGAGAGCTTGGGAGTAACTATAGCTCCTTTGGAAAAGCTGTTTTATGATAATCTTGGTTCATTTTTATAGATAATTCTCAGTCGCATCTACAAAGTCTGGCTGGCCTGAAACTAACATGGTATTCTCTTACTTGGACTACATCGACCATCGCACTAGTCTAGCGGGCGACGTATTTTTAGCCTAAATCAGTGATTGGCAATCAATAGAGGGCGCGACGACGTGGAAGTCAAGTTGGCTAAAAATCCGTCTAGTAAGAAACCTCCGAATAGACGCGTGGAACCGGGTGTGGCAAGACAGTTGTCAGTCGTCAACTCTCGAAGTTTTATTGGCCGAGCATCGGATGTCAATCAAAGCACGTCGCAGAGCCCAAAGAAATGCTAGTCTACTCTCCTAGGTATACTACAGATAGTCTTTCAATAAAAATACAGTTTGCCTGTCTCTTTCAGCTTACTACAGCATTTTTTCACTCTTCTCCATTCTTTTTAAGGTGTATTACATCTTACCTTACATTGTACTTCAAATAGAAAAGAATTATGGTGATCAGTGCAACTGACTTCAGTTGTAAATCTATGAGGGTTTTACACGTGGAAACTACACCCAAATTACTGCCGAGTGCAAACCTTCAATTATTGGAATAAAGTCTACTTGATATTTACTTTAATTGTACGTTTCGGAAATGTATTTGGCATCACTACTCTCCTTTGTTATTTTCAACCTTGAGTTATCATATATTTTTGTATTAAACTTTGTATAATATTTGTTTAACATGAATAAAGCTGCCGTCAAGACATCAATATCTATATCGGAGCACCGTAGACTTTAAACAGGCATTTTCTGTCGTATTCACGCGTGATCACACTGTCACGGAAGAACTCGTCCGCGGTACATGGGCGTCCAAGGAGAAAACAAAGAGGAGCTGCGGCACAAAAAGATTCCTGCAATGCCAAAGGCACAGGTGGAATATGGTGCATTCTTTGCAATCATGAAATTACGAGATGCCATCTATGTGGTCCTGGCAACAAGTAAGGAGAAACCGATTCAATCTGCTTCACATTTCTTTACAAATGCAAATGATGACATCTTTCTGACCATTTCGAATGCATGCCAATGCAGCAAATTAAGCTAACCAATGTGGTTGATGCATATACACACACACGCAAAGGAAGAAAAAGAAAGCACGACCTATTTTACGAAACTGAAGCATAACACGCACGATATGTGACCATGGCCAAAGCGCCGGAAAAGACAAGTGATGGTAATTTTTGATCCAATTTCACGGTTGTCAAATCAAACATCCACGAATCATTTGTATACATGCTTATATAGTTGGTAGCTCTTGGTTGAAAAGTTAAAGTATTATTTCCAGGTGTACAGCAGGTCAACGTGGTATCACAAAGTATAGACATTAGGTAAATGTTTGGAAATGCGCGAGCGCCAGCGGTATTTTTTTATATATTTGTTGAAAGTGTGAAATATGACTAGGAAGTATAGGCGTAAATGGGTAAAGCATACTCTTTAAATATGGATGCACGTCGAGTGAGCATGAGGACATCTGAATTGGAATTTTCAAAATTGTTGCTCTGAATGCAGTGACGAACGATTTCAGATAGAAACTTCGCTTGCATGTGGAGATTCACCATACTCACTCCGTAGAAGATGTTAAACACGATACCGCTTTTACGCTTCGTGAAAGACCCTCTTATCTCTTTTATCAGCACACTAGCTGTTATAGTTTTCTCATCAAGCTTTATCCACCATGATTGTCTGCATCTATTCAACCAAATATCTGTATAAATAACTTGCGTTAGTGGTCAGCGCACGAAATCCAGATTTTTTATTGCTTTGATGTACGTTTGCCTGAAAAAAGACACTTTTCACAATGTCCAATTCAGCTGGGCAAAGAAAGTGACTCTGTTCGAATAGCGAAACATGGAAATGCGATCCTCTTTAAAGCTATAGATTCTGTCCAGCGACACATACATCACCAGTCATGATGGAAGTGCCTCAATAGAGTAATAACTTATCGAGTAATAGATATGAAGTGAAACCTTGCATTCTATATGTGTGCAAATAGACCGACAACTTATCTCAACGACTACTGTAAAACATGCTGTCATAAAACGCCAAGAGTCGTTTAATGACTATGGAGAAATAGCATCAACGATTTATATTTTGATCATGGTGAAAATGACTTTAGTAAGTCTATGAGAATCATTATAACATATCAATTTGGGAGATGAATATATTTGTAATTTATGGATAAATGATGGAAATTTGTGACAGAGGCGCTGAAATGCTTTCTGTATTTCCCTTCTTTTGAGAAAATAAGTTGCCTGTGACAAGTGCTTTTACCACCATAACGTGCAAGGCGAACGGGTCAGTATAATAATAACAGGACTACAGTCTAATATCCATACAACAAATATTTCATCTCAAGTGGCCATGATATAGTCGAGATAGCATTTATATTAGAAAGCAAAGGGGATCAAAGTTATGTTGGCTTTGAGAAAAGCAATAAGGTTGTTCAATCTTGCTATTTTTGCTCATATTTTCTAAAGTGGAAATTTATGCCAATATGCCTACATTTTCAAATAGGCCTATATTGTGTAAAACATGTTCACTCACGTGAACTAAATTCGGTTTGCAGTTCAGTCATACTACATATAACAGTGTGATTAGTTAGTTTTAATTCTACCAGTGGGTTGCAGTTTGCTCCAGTGCGCTGGCCTTGAGTATTGAAGTGCATTGTAATCATAATTCATAATAATGTTGCTTATATTCCCTTCAAAAACAAGAAGACCAATTAAACACGGTTTTTATTAAGATGCGAGCGAACCCTGACGATAAGAGCAGATGATTTGAAAGGAGTCCTAAAAACTATAGAAAATGTTATCGAAATGCTGTGTATCCAAGACAAAGAGATGGATGTTGTGCACAAGACGAAATACTTATTAGTAGCAGTAAAAAAAAAACATTTAACGAGGCGATGCAGATTATCAAAGGCATTGTTTACCATTGGGAGTAGTGATTTAAAAATGTTCGAATTATCATGTCAATTTTGATGCGTTGTATAAAAAAGCCCCAACAAATAAAGCCTTTCTCAATAAACTATAACTTAACACGGTTTAGTCTAGCTAAATTTTGTATCATAACTATTGTACCCAATTTGTATATTTAACAATACATAGTACTTAATTTTACATTTGTCGTTTCTATCCTTAATTCAAATTTTAGGGCTATTTTGAAGCACTTAAGCTGGGTTTTTGTTTCATCTGCACATGGTAAGTAATGCCTTTAATTCAGTAAAGTTTCTTGAACTTGATCTACTCCCGTATCTAGTCATCATCACTGTCACTATTCCCTTCTTGTTCATCAGCATACCGTTCATAGGCCAAACATCTGAGCCATCTTCAGACATGAGATCATCAAGTTCAATGTACTCTGTTGATAAAGGCTCAGTTTCACTTCTTCCAAGAGAAGTGTAATGAAGTGTCCGTGTATACTTCGCTATATCAGCACATGAAAAGTGATACCTCCTGAGAAATTCATTCTTGGTCATATGTACATTGCATTCAGTGATAATTTTGTCTATGGTGGCCTGGGGCAAGTATGAGGATTTGTCGTCAGTGCTCATAACTTGGCATTTGTCACCATTGAGCCTCATTCCCCAGTCGGATGCCCATTTTTTTTTCAGTTGAAATAAATCTTGTAACTTGAGATAATCGCGCTGAGACTTGACTTTTTTTTTAATTGGTAGTTATCTACCAAAAGGCGTAATGAGTCGGGACTTGAGGGTATTTGGTAGGTCGTTTATTCAGCACAAACATAGTAACCGCCTGAGAACTGTTCGGTAACGTATCGAAAGCTTTGGAGACATCCAAAAAGATGGTGTCAGTCTGGATCTTCTTGCCATGGGCAAGAAAAAGATCATACATTGTTGTGAGGAGCTGGGCAATTGTTCAATCACTATTCTAAAACCATAATTAAAGGGCGACGGGATGTTGTGATTCTCCGAATGTTGCAAGAATGCTTACATATCATCTGCTCATGTTTTTAACACATCACGGATGTCAGGGAGACAGGTCTGTAATTTCGTGGTTGATGTGTATCTCCTTTCCTCGACACTGGTGTGACATGAGCAGACCTCCAGTTAGATAACAAGTTGCCTGTATCTACTGACAACTGAAGAGAAAGATATTCCCTAGCACTGGAGCCAGTTCCTTTGCACATTCTTTTTGCACTGTGTTAGGTAATGGGTCGGGACCTGTGGCTTCGAAACCTCTATTCTCCCGAACAGGGTTTCCACACCGTTGACTGTGTAGCGGTGCGCTGTTCATGGAGGGTGGAGTAACTATGTCTGGTATCAGATAAGACACTCTCGTGAAGAAGGACTTGAACTCTTTAAGTAACATCTGAGCCTTAGTTTTGCTGTCATGAATTCGGTCTTCCTATTTGTTTGAATGGGGATGCTGGTTCTGTCCTGACGTTTCCATGAAATATGTCTCCGAAAGGGTTGAGGATGTTTTATTTACCTCTGTATGGTGTATTTGAGCCCTCAAATGCAAGCACATGTCTCTCGGAGAAACCTTCTTGATGTAACAAATTGAGACGGATGTAACTCTTAAAAAAGTGGTATTTAACGATTTAATTTGTTATTTAGGCATATTGTTGACTGAATCGATTTCTTCATCGTGGCTGTCTTTTCTCTTCACTCTTTATTGACAACCTCAGCATGTATTTGAACCGTCTAATCCGAATAAGCACCTATCTCTTTGAGAAAACGTCTTGATTAAGCATTGTAAGAAGTATGCAGCACTCAGCAAAGTGGTACGAAGAGTTGACGTATAACTTCAGCAGATTGTGGGCCGAATAGATTTTGTCAACGTTGATGCTTTTTTTTTCGTCACCATGTATTTTATTTACAACTGACTGATGAATTTGAGAACTTAAATGTAAAGTACATGTCTCTGGGAGAAAACTTTCTGCTAAAGCACACTAAGGAGCATGCTACTTTAAGCAAAGTGGTATAACGATTTGATTTATCATTTAAGCATATTGTTGCCTCAATCGATTTCGTCACCTCTGCTGCTTATTTTCGTCACCCTTTACTTGCACCTCGTCATGTAGTATAGCCTCTAATCCACAGCACACGTCTCTTGGAGAAAACGTCTTGATATAGCGTATTGGAAACCAGGCACCTCTCAGCAAAGTGATACAACGATTTGATGCATTACCCAACCTCATTGATTTATTGATAAACACTACAATTTCGTCACTGTTGCTGCGTTTTTCGTAACCTTTTATGTACAACTGTCCTATGCCCTTGAGTCGTCTTATCTAAAGCACATGTCACATTGAGAATAATTCTTGACACGCTCACTGAGATCCATGCACCTCTAAATACTGTGATATAATAATTCTATGCATGTAAGCATATCGTTTGCTGAATCGATTTCTTCACGGTAGTTGCCTCTTTCGTCACCCTTTATATACAACTTTCTCATGTTTTGGATCTCTCGAATGCAAAGCATAATATATATCTCTGGGAGAAAACTTCTTGTAGCACATTGAGAAGCATGTAGCTCTCCAAAAAGTTACATAGTGATTTGATGTTTAGTTTTTGCATAATGTTGGCTGAATCAATTCCGTCACCGTGCCGCCTTTTTGGCCATCCTTTATTTACAACTATCTCATGCGTGTCCCTCAAATCCAAAGCATTTGTAATTTGGAGAAAACGTTTATACATAACGATTTAGTGGATCATTTAAGCATATTGTGGGCTGAATCGATTTTGTCACTGTTGCCTCTCATTTTCGTCACCCTATATGTACAACTGTCTCATGTATTTAAAGGACAAGTTCACCTTCATAGACATGTGGGTTAAGTGAATGCAGCAATATTAGCAGAGCACATTAGTGATAATTTGAGGAAAACCGGACAATCCGTTCAAAAGTTATGAATTTTTGAAGTTATTGCTCAGTCATGGCTGGATGACAAGACTACTATGGCTTGCAATGTCACATGTGTACAACAATACAAAAAAGTATGAAGAAAATCAAACATATTTCCACTTTTCTCGCATAACAAAAGAACAATCGACATCTCTATTTCAGAGGCGAGGGGGATAGTGTTACTCATATAACATACGTCAGTAACAAGTCCAGAAAATAGGCACTTTATTCAAGAAGCGAAGTTTTATGAAATTCTCTTATTATTTTCGTCATAATTATGGTTCTATGCATATGACATCATAGTCGCCTCATGTAGCAGTGATTGTGCAGATAATTTACAAATTCATAACTTTTAAACGGATTGTCAAGTTTTCCTCAAATTTTCACTGATGTGTTCTACTAATATTGTTGCATTTACTGATCCCTCATGTCTATGAAGGTGAACTTGTCCTTTAAATACATGAAACAGTTGTACATAGACCTATAGGGTGACGAAAATGAGAGGCAACAGTGACAAAATTGCAGTGTTTATCAATGAATCAATGAGGTTGGGTAATACATCAAATCGTTGTATCATTTTGCTGAGAGGTGCCTGGTTTCCAATACGCTTTATCAAGACGTTTTCTCCAAGAGACATGTGCTGTGGATTAGAGGCTATACTACATGATGAGGTGCAAGTAAAGCGTGACGAAAATAAGCAGCAGAGGTAACAAAATCGACTGAGGCAACAATATGCTTAAATAATATTATGCATAAATATAAATGCATTCACTCAATCCACATGTCTAGTAAGGTGAACTTGTCCTTGAAGAACTCGAATGCAAAGCATATGTCTCTGCGACAAAAACGTTTTGAAATAGTTCATTGAGAATCATGTCTGTCTAAACGACTTGGTGTAACGATTTGATGTAATATTTTAGCATATTGTTGGTTTAATCCATTTCGTCACCGCTGTTGCCCTTTTTCGTCACCCTTTATTCACTTCGTCATCATGTATTTGAGCCTATAATCTAGAACACTTGTCTCTCGGAAAAAAAACATTGATTTAGAGCATTTGGAAGCCGGCAACTCTCAGCAAAGTGATATTACGAGTTGATGCATTACTTACACTTCGGGGCTTGATTAAATTTCATCACCGTTACTGCCTTTTTTCGTCATCCTGTCTGGTTCTGGATGTAGTACGGTGCAGGACCTTGCGGTATAAGGCACCGGGTGAGAGAGGGCACGTTGGGAGCGTTGGTAGTCAAAGTGAAGAAGACTTGCTCCATCTTTGCTTTGAAAACCTCCTATACTGTTAACGACTTCAGCTGGAAGTTAATTCCAAACCAGGATCGGTTTCACAAAAGAAAAAAAGAGTGAAACTCGGTCGGTATACTGATGTGTTACAGTGCCTTACTGTGTAACATTTAGTTTGATTTATAACGTAATTTTCGACATTTTTTTCTTACGTTACATTCTTTATATTTCTTTGCTGTAATAGTTCGCTTGGGTCTTACTTTAACAGTTTCAGAATGTAGGGCTGGGACCAACCCCTCTACCACTTTGAAGAATGATTTTAATCTCCGGACCTGGCATCCCAAGGTAAGAGTTGGCAAGTTCAGTTTCTCCCTCATGCACGTTGTACAGTCTGGATCGCGGAAAATGTAGTCACTGCATATGAACCGTACAGCTCTTCGTTGTGGGGTTTTCCCCTGTCTGTCAACTCTTTGATGTACTTGAGCCATATATTCCAAAACACTTTTCTCTTTGATATAACGTCTTGATATCGCACGTTGAGAAGTATACAAGTCTCAGTAAAGTGTCATAACGAGTTGATGTACAAGTAATAAAGAATATTGTTGGCTGATTCGATTCCGTCACCGCTGCTGCCTGTTTTCGTCACTCGTTATTTACAACTATCTGGTGCGTTTGAGCCCTCTAATCCAAGCCCACATGCCTTGAATAAAATGTCTTCATAAAGCACAATAAGAAGCACACAGCTCTCAGTAAAGTGATATGACGAGTTGATTTATTACTCGAGCAAAATGTGGGCTGATTCGATTCCGTCACCGCTGTTGCCTGTTTCCGTCACCATTTATCTACAAATGACTGATGCATTTGATCCCTCTAATCCAAAGGATACATCTCTTGGATATAACATCTCGACAAAGCACATTGAGAAGCATGCATATCTCAATAAAGTGATACGACGAGTTGACTTATTGCTTGAGCAAAATGTGGGCTGATTCGATTTCGTCACTGTTGCTGCCTGTTTTTGTCACTATTTATTAACAACTGTCTTATACATTTAAGCCCTCTAATTCAAAGCATACGTCTCTTGGATAAAACGTATTGATTTAGCAAACTGAGAACCATGCAACTCCCAAGCAAGTGGCGTGACGAGCTGATATATCACGTAACCACATTTTGATCTCATTTGATTTCGTCATAGTTGGTGAATTTTTCGTCAACCTTTACGTACAACTTTCTGATGCATTTCAGTTGTCTAATCCAAAGCTCATGCCACTTGAAAAAATATTGATAAAGTACATTGTGATATACAACTGTAAAAAAAATGGTATAACAATTTGATGAATTAGCTAATCATATCCAGGACTAAATCGATTTCGTCGCCGTTGTCGCCTTTTTCGTAACCCTTCGTGTACAACGGCATCATGTATTCAAGACCTCGAATGCAAAGAGCATGTCTCTGGGAGAAAAATGTCTTGATGTAGCACATTGAGAAGAATGGAACACTAAGTAATTTGGTATAACAATTTGAAGCATCATTTAGACACATTGTTTGCTTCCGTCACCCTGATTGCCTTTTTCGTCACCCTTTATTTACAACCTCATCATGTATTTTCGACCCCTCTAATATAACACGTCTCTTTTATAAATTTCTTGATATAGCACATTGAGAAGCATGCAGCCCTGTAATCCAAAGTACATTCGTCTTGGATAACCATTCGGCTCTCTGTAGAAAGGTATAAAGAGGAGTAGTACTACAGTAAATTTTGGTCCAAATCGATGTCGTCACCGTTGCTGTCTGTTTTCGTCACTCTTTATTTTCATCTTCCTGATACAATTGAGCCCTCTAATCTAAAGCACATACCTCTTGGAGAAAACGTCTTGCTGTAGCACAATGAGAACCATGCAACTCCCAGCAAAGTGGTATGACGAGTTGATATATTACCTAACCACATTTCGGATTAGTTAAATTTTCTCACAGTTGCTGCCTTTATCTTCATCCTGTATGTACAACTTTCTGATGCATTTGAGCCCCCATATCAAAAGCTCATTGGGATACATGCGACTCTGAACAAAATGAACAATTCGACGTATTAGCTAATCATATCGTGGACTGAATCGATTTAGACACCGTTGCTGCTTTATTTCACCACCCTTCATGTACAATTAGTTTCATGTACATGTATTTGAGCCCTAGAATGCAAAGCACACGTCACTGGGGGAAAACTTCTTGATGCACTGTAAAGCACACTGAGAAGCATGCAACTCCGATCATAGTCGTAAAACGATGTGATGTATTATTCAAGCGTATTGTTGCCTGAATCTATTTCGTCAGCGTTCTCCTTTTCTTCGCCCTTTATTTACAACCTCCTCGTGTATATTAGCCCTCTAATCGAAATCAAATGTATCCTGAAAAAAAGAATATTTTGATATAGTACATTGAGAGGCATGTAACCCTTAGCAAATTGGTATGATACTGTATTACCATAGCACATTGTAGGTTGATTCGATTTTGTCACCGTTGCTGCCTTTTTCCGTCACCCTTTCTGTATATTTGTCTGATGCATTTCAGCCCTCTAATTCAAAGCTCATGCCACTTGGAGAGATATTCTTGACACAGCACATTGAGAAGCATACAATTCTAATCAAACTTGCAGAATGATTTGATGTCTTCGCTAAGCATATTGTTGGCTGAATCGATTTTGTCACCCTGCTGCCATATTTCGTCATCCTGTATTTACAACGTCTTTAAGTATTTGAGCCTCTCATCCAAAGGGCACGTCTCTTGGATGAAATGTCTTGATTTGGCTCGTTGAGAAGCACGCAACTCTCAGCAATGTTGAATTACGAGTTGATGGATTATTTAAGAATATTGTGGCTGAATCGATTTCGTTACCGTTGCCGCCTTCTTTCGTCACCCCTTATTTACAACTGTCTGAGGTATTTGACCCCTGCAATCCAAAGCAAGTGTGTCTTGGACAAAACGTCTTGATAAACCACATTCAGAAGCGTGCTACTCTAAGCAAAGTGGAAGATAAGTTGAGGTATTAGCTAAGCACATTGTGGGCTGATTTAATTTCGTCACCGTTGCTGCCTTTTTTCTGTCATCCTTGGTTTACAACTGCATGTCTGATGCATTTGAGTTATGGGAGTGGGAAGGGGCTGATCTATGATTTGGGCCGTATTTCAAAGGGGATTATCAGCACAATCATATACGAGTGCTTTATTTTTGACCTTTTTAGTTTGTGTATGTTTGTCATTATACTTGTCTTTGTGTGTGTCAATGCGTGTGTGTGCACGTGTGTAGGCATGAATACGTGTGCGTGTTTTAATTCAATTTTTACTGCATAATATTCAACCTTTTTATCATTGCTGTCACATCAACGTATTTTGTAACTAAAAGAAGAATAATATTTCGTTTTCGGAATAACGAACCTGATTCTATTATCAGATTAACGATCCTTGGGCGATGAATCCCAGAAAGGACATGAAGGAATATAATCATTTCTGAAATCTTGTCAGAAAATACGAGTGTAATTCATTTCTGACAGGTCGAATCAAGTGAATGTTATTTTAACAACCATAATGGTACAAGACTATTTAGCAGAGCCACACGTGTCACTTCTAGCGATTTGGACATGGACACAACTCTTGCATGTTGTGCCTCAGTTGCGTAATACGTCTTGTGTGTGTGTGTGTGTGTGTGTGTGTGTTGGTGTGTGTGTGTGCGTGCGTGTTTGTATGTGTATTTTGCCACAGTTGTTCGCTTGTTGATGATACTCAATTTAGCCATACATATGCATACAGAATGGCCACAAAGATGTCCCCATATGCATTTGTAATGAAATGTGAATCAGATTGAATTGGTTTATCATTACTTGTTGCCAGGACCACATAGATGGCATCTCGCAATTTCGTGATTGCAAAGAATGCACCATATTTCCCCTGGGCTTTTGGCTTTGCAGGAATCTTTTTGTGTCGCAGCTCCTCTTTGTTTCCTCTTTGGACGCCCATATACCGCGGACGAGTTCTTCCGTGACAGTGTAATCACGCGTGAACACGACAGAAAATGCCTGTTTAAAGTCTACGGTGCTACGATATAGGGGTTGATGTATTGACGGCAGCTTTATTCATGTTAAGCAAATATCATACAAAGTTTAATTCAAAAATATGTGGTAACTCAAGGTTAAAAATAACAAAGGGGAGTGTTGATATCATATACATTTCCGAAACGTACAATTGAAGTAAATATCAAGTAAACTTTACTCCAATAATTGAAGGTTTGCATTCGGCAGTAATTTGGGAGTAGTTTCCACGTGTAAAACCCTCATAGATTTACAACTGAAGTCAGTTGCACTGATTACCATAATTCTTTTCTATTTGAAGTAAGGTAAGATGTAATACACCTTAAAAAGAATGGAGAAGAGTGAAAAAATACTGTAGTAAGCTGAAAGAGAGAGGCAAACTGTATTTTTATTGAAAGATTACCTGTAGTATACCTAGGAGAGTAGACTAGCATTTCTTCTGGCTCTGCGACGTGTTTTGATTGACATCCGATGCTCAGCCAATAAAACTTCGAGAGTTGACGACTGACAAATGTCTTGCCACACCCGGTTCCACGCCTCTATTCGGAGGTTTCTTACTAGACGGATTTTTAGCCAACTTGACTTCCACGTCGTCGCGCCCTCTATTGACTGCCGATCACTGATTTAGGCTAAAAATACGTCGCCCGCTAGACTAGGGTGGCAAGGGTGCCAGCGGCAGCCAGTGCTTTTACCACCCGGCGCCAGCCGACCAGCTAGCTATCTCTGGCGCTGGTAGTGATCGACGCATCTGGCTTTGTGACAACTAGAGTCTACATTTTCTTTTTCTCTAGCTAATTAAAAAAAAAATGAAATTAAAGAACAGTTACTTGTACCGACTATGAGTTAATGGGTAGATGACATACGGTTGTAGCCAAAATTTGAATTTCAAGGTAAATATCGGTACGATCCGTAAAGGGGGTATCTCACTGAGCGGCGAACGTCTGCGAACGTAGCGAATTTGGGAATTCGCCAGGGTTCGTAAACGGTTGCAAAAGGTTCGTTAACATTCGCAAGAAAGTTCGCAAACGGTTTTTATTGTCGCAAACGGTTTTTATTGTCGCAAACAGTTTTTCTTGTCGCAAAGAAATTTTGAACATGTTCAAAATTTCTTTGCGAACCTTTGCGAATTTGTATTTTCGCTAACAGTTGCAAACATTTGCAAAACACTCGTAAGAATTCGCAAACGGTCGTAATACGGTGTCGCTAACGTTTTTATATGATTCGCCACTGCTAGCGAACAAGTAACCACATGGTCCTTCTGAAACAGACAAGGTTCCTCTCTAAGAAAGTTCTTGAAGCTCTTGACATCTCCATCATGATTGTAATTGCTTCAAAAGCTTTTCATATTGACTAAAGTCTGTCCTCTGCAACGAGCACTCTCTGACTCTCTTTTCTTCTTCCTTTCTTGTTTTTCTTTATTTTATTTCTCTTATGCTTCTCTTTAATAGCTGTAGCAGCAGCCTGACAAAGCAGCTCTTCAAGGATAGCAACACCTTGAGCCTCTTCCTGGCAGAAATTTATTTCCATATCCTGGAAATCCATCTTGAACGGTTGTCACAAGAGATCTGAATTCAGTGGAAGGTTTTATGTCGTTTTATGGGTCTTACTATACACAATCGCCTGGTACTTTTCTAGGTCCAAGAACATTCGCAAAATTGTCGCAAAGGATTTGCAAACAGTTGCTAATATTTGCAAAACTGTCGCTAACATTTGCAAAACTGTCGCTAACATTTGCAAAACTGTCGCTAACATTTGCAAAATTGTCGCTAACATTTGAAGACCTGAATATAAGAACGACCCAAGTCCAATTTTTGGCCAAATTCAGTTTGCCATGGGATATTGTAGCTTATGCATGGAGTCATCTTGTGTATAAATGATAAATCCTAATTACCCCCGGAAGTGCCTAAAATAAATGAGTTAATTCTTATATGAATGTAAGAATGAAGGACTTTGGTCATTCTTACATTCATATTATAGCGCCCTCTCTCGTCCTTCTCTCATCTCTATAGCAGAATATATGTGACCGTGCACCTCAAAACGAACATAAAGTCGCACACACTGATTTTGCGGGAGGACTGAACATAAGTGAAATAGGTCAACCTAGCCCAACTTGACTTTTTCCTATTTTCTTAAAGAGCGGGTCTTCTTTTACATTATGCTAAAATTTGGTATCATAAAACGGGCAGGAAAGTGTGTTTTTTTAGCAGTTTATCTCGAACATTTTTGGTAGAATAGTGTGATTAGGTGTGTTTTTAGAATCCCTTTTTCATTTCTGAAAAACCTTGTCCACACTCTTCACTTTCAACTCTAATAACTTTTGAAAGGATAATGCTACTGCTTTGAAAGTTGGCATTAATTATGGAGAGAATGTGTTAATGAGGCATGCTTAATTTCAATTCAATCTGATAAAATCTTCATTGTTGTTACTCTGGTGGTTTACGTCCTTTTTGTCCCATTCATCGCACAGCCAGCACGGTTTGGTAAAGATTAAGCGCTTGAATAGACACTGTACTCCAGAGCCTCTTTTCTCAGTTCACACTTTTCCTGAGTTTGTGCTTTCTTTCCAATATTTAGATAGGTTAGGAGAGTCCATTTGATTTGAGTTATACATCATTTTAAAGCTTAAAGTCTGCTCTTTCAGAATGTGGTCTTAACTAAAAATTCATGTCTGGCGACTTTTTGTTTGTTTTGAGGTGCAGGGTCACATATTGTATATGAATCAAAGAACGACCCAAGTCCATATGAATCAAAGAACGACCCAAGTCCATCACACAAAATGGCCTCTCCACAATTAATGTAAATTTTAATTGTCATTATAATATATGTTCCAATTTGTATTAATACAATGTTGCCTTCCCATCACAGTTAAATAGAATATTATTGGACAAATAAAAAAGATATGAAGTTTTTTTAAGTTTACTCGAAATGGTCTTCCATGGACTTGGGTCGTTCTTATATTCATATACTTATTTGCTAACATTCGCTAATAGTCGCCACCTGTGTTCGCAAACACTTTCGCAAACATTCGCTAAAGTGTTGCTAATTGTCGCTAAACATCGCTAAAAGTCGCTAACTGTCGCTAATGGCAGGAGCGAACTTTGATTTTTCGCAAACATTCGTCAGAAAAGTTGGCGAATCTCAAAGTCGCTACGTTCGCAAACGTTCGCCGCTCATACGTGAGATACCAGCTTTAAGTGTTTGTAGACTGTATTTCTATGGCGATGACTTGGGTACTTGCGTGTAAGCCCCGTATATTCGCCACATTTGTGTAAGAGAATAAAAACCGCTGGGGAGAACTACGGCTAGGCGCAGGCAGATGTCTTGCGAGTATAGCCTTAGACTGTGGAGAAGTTAACTGATATAATTAATCAGAATCTTGAGGTAGATATGGCGCTATAAATTGCAGCTTATAAGTTAACTTAAACCTTTTTAGGCTTTTGCCTTTACTCGGGCCAGTGGGGTAGAATCTGTCTAGCGTTAGATCTTGCCTAGAATTCTAGGCAAGAGGCCAGACTATATCTAGACCTATTGACTTCTAGAACCCTACATCCTATATCATTTTCGGTTGTCGCTAACTTCATGCAGGCAAGCCTAACTAAGTAAACCAAATGGAATACAATTCTAGGCGTTTCTAAGCCGTATAAACTTAATCTAGGTCGCCTGATGTCAACAACCAAAACTTCTACTGTTTTTGGTCTAAGTAACCTTGCATAACATCGCGCTAACGCCTAATATTATAATCTACAAAGGTAATTTTCAAATTAAACTAAGCATCATACTGACTAGCAGTTATATCTAGATACTTTGACTCATGGTTTCACTCCGTGAAATGCACCTATAGCAAGAGCTCCATATTATCTTCAATATGAGTACGAATCGGACGTTTGCCACCATCCATGGTTTAATATTTATAAGTACTGGTATCATTATATTCAAATTCAAATTCAGAGTTCCAGGCCAAAATTGAATATGGTCAATGCAATGCTCAACATTGAAGAAGTGAAAACAATTTAAGAATTTAAGGCATCTTGAAACATTTATTTGCCTGTAGTGTAGGCTGTAAAATGTTTGTCATGATAATATAGTACACCAAGGAAGAGTATTTTAACTTTTGTAAGTAGTGCACCAAGCATAAAAAAAAAAATCAGTGAATTATCAAAATCTTTGATCTGAAATTGTCTTCTAAAATGAACAACGTATTTTACGAAAATGCAGTGATAGCCTAATTGAATACAGGATCTAGTAGGCATAGGCCTAAGTTTGTTTCGAAATCTGTGCATTTTTTAGACCGTTTTATTTCACCTAATTGTCTCTAATTGTATATTCATCATGCGTCAGTGGTGTCTGAATTTCACACACTGTCATGCAGCTTCCATTTCCATTTTTCTGTTATTTATGCACCTAACAACAGCACAATATGTTTTCCTGATTCTTCGTTTGAAGCTTTCATTGTAGATCAATATGTCTGAATCACTCAATTTGTCCAAAAGAAAGGCATTACAAGCCGCTGAATGACTTTTGCCCAATGAGTAAACAATCACAATATTAGCGCGGTGGCCGCCAGCGCAGCGGCCGCGCCCGGCTAACTATGCGCGAAGGGTACGCTAGGCTGTAAGCTGAGCTGCCAGTGCAACTCGCTGGGTAGCTACTGGCTCGCTGGAAGCTAGTTGCCCCCCAGCTATGGCGATCGTTATAGCGCCCCTAGCGGCAGTAGGTGAACATGACCTCGAAATCGAATCGGTCAATACCGAGTTTCCACTGTAGGCCTATTTATTTTCGCGTAGCGTTTGTTGCTGCGAACGTCTGCCAGGGCGTATTTATTTTCGTCGTTTCTCACACCTCTAATTTGGCACGTTTCTTTCGATTAATATCACATTATATCACGTATTTAAAAGTAATCTGTTCAACTGTATTGCACTGTACATACATTTTCGTAACGGCGATTTCACCGCTTTGTTGCAGTATTTTCGATCCTAGGCACTTCGGTGTGCTGTGTGTTTTCTCTTGTAGTGTTTGTGTTGTCGTCTCGGAGGTTGTTGGTACTTCGTGATTTGTTTGCTCAGGTGTCTATCTTGAGTGATGATGGTGGTTGTGTTTCTAAATGTTAATAGGAATAGGACAAAATGATCCTGAGTAATGGTGGTGATAATTAGGGCCTACCGATGCTGGTATAAAAGACAGCTTGCTGTGAACGCTGAGCATACGTGTTTGGTCTTCGTCTTATTTTATGTCTCCCTCGCATACACCTTTTTCCCCCTCCCATGAATAATGGAAATAAAGATTACATATACCTCACAACAAAAAGAACGACATGTTAGCAACCAAAGAGTATAGAAGCGCACGCGACGCCCTTCTACGCTCTTTGCTAGCAACCTTCGTAAAGTTTAATGTAAATGTTCAATGCCAGCAAAGAATAATGGGGAGAAATAAGACAATAAATAGAAGCGACGATATTGTATGTCAGTTCCCAGGTGCCAGACGAAAGAATGCGCGCACTGGAATTCTGTTAGAGTACAATGAACGAGAGATTCAAATTAGGAGAATCATATGAAAAAAGAAAAGGTATCAAAGCGGACGGAAATACACGTATCTCCTGAATAAGACTGTCATCATGACTTATTAAAAGATATTCGCGCAATTGAGAAATTGCTGCTTAAAACTGATCAATTCACTTCACCGATTTTCGCCCCGGAACAGCCGTCTTTTCGAGAATTGAATTATGACGTCACGAAAGGCTAAAAACCCTTTACGAGTGCAGCGGGACATTGCAGTCGCAGCGGACGGGTGCAATTAACTTGCTGTTTTCATTTTGACGAGACCTCGCTTTCCTCTTGAATGAACACGTTCTAAAAATTGTAGCTAAAATCGTAGCTAAAATTTCAAAGTTTAACTTCGTGATCAACAAAAACTTACAAGTATGTTACTAAGTATTATTTCTTTACGGAACTCTAAAATATCATATTCGAGAAGTCATGTGTCTGGATATGTCTGGAAATAATCGAAAGAGGTGCAATTTCTACCTTCGTTCCAGGCGCTAAATTTCATAGTCGTTCCCACACGGGAAGACAGGGCACAGTCCCACGTACCCACATCTTTGTGGCGCTCACATCACCTGTACTCTGATCGTAACTCGTTCGTTCGTCCCTCATTTTCGAGGATGACCAATGACATCAGTTAGCTTGATGGTTCCGGAGATGACTGATGAGGCCAATCTGGGCAAGAAAGCCTCTCCCTCAGGTAGGGCAGAGGTGGGTAGGGGCTAAACTGTTGATATTGGCTGCTCTAGCTTTTCGCATCTGGTGTTTGTGCTCTGCCAGCTTGACACGCTGCTCCTCTGCTCTGCAGGCCCCTACAGCAATAGCCTGGCGCCAGGAAGGGCGATTTGCAGCAAGTGTCTCTCAGGACTCGGTGTCGATGGAGAAGTCTTTTAGATAGAGCTTCAGGTTGTCTTTGAAGCGCTTCTTCTGTCCTCCCACCTTGCGCTTCCAATCAGCGAGTTCTCCATAGAAGAGCTTTTTCGGGATGCGGTCGTCAGACATGCGGGAGACGTGACCTGCCCATCTCACCTGGGCCTTGCGGATCTTGGTGATGATGCTAGGGATGCCTGCCCGCTTCAGTACCTCTGTGTCCGGAACTTTGTCCTCCCAGCGGATGCGAAGGAGGTTGCGGAGGCATCGCATATGGAAGTGGTTGATTTGCCTCTCATGTCTCCGGTACACGGTCCAAGTTTCGCAGCCATAGAGAAGCGTGGTGAGGACAACTGCGCAGTAGACTTTCAGCTTTGTTGGAAGGCTGATCCCTCTCCTCTCCCAAACATTTTTCCTGAGTCTCCCGAAAGCACTGCTGGCTTTAGAGATCCTGTTGTTGAGTTCAGCATCAATTGTGACACAATTGGAGAGGGAGCTGCCCAGATAGGTGATGGTCTTTGCTGCCTGGAGAGCCTGTCCATTCACATGAATCTGTGGTTTGTGGTACTGGTTCCCTGGTGCTGCTTGGAACATCACCTCAGTCTTCTCGGTGCTGATGGTAAAGCCGAAGTTGTCACAGGCAGAGGAAAATATGTCCATCTGCAGCTGCATCTCGTGCTCACCATTGGCATTGAGTGCACAGTCGTCGGCAAACAAGAAGTCTCTGATGATGGTATCCTTCACCTTCGTGATGGCCTTCAAGCGCCTAAGATTAAAGAGCTTTCCATCCGACCTGTACCTAATGTTGATGCCAAGTTCGCAGTCTTTGAAGGCATCTGAGAGCATTGCCGAGAACATCATGCTGAATAGCGTCGGAGCCAGGACACAACCCTGCTTGACTCCATTTGTCACTGGAAAGGCCTTGGAGGGTTCACCATTGTCTAGTACTTTGGCAGTCATCCCATCGTGAAACTGGCGGACAATTGTGATAAACTTGTGTGAGCAGCCAAACTTTCCCATGATTTTCCAGAGTCCCTCACGACTAACCGTGTCGAAGGCCTTAGTCAGATCAACAAAGGTTATGTATAGGTCACGATACTGCTCAATGCACTTCTCCTGAAGCTGGCGGGCAGCAAATATCATGTCAGTGGTCCCTCGACCTGCATGGAAGCCGCAGTGACTTTCAGGGATGTGACTCCAGATGTTCCAGTAAGCGATTGAGGAGGACTCGGGCCAGGATATTGCCTGCTATAGACAGGAGGGAGATGCCTCGATGGTTGTCACAAGCCTGGCGATTTCCTTTCCGTTTGTAGATGTGGACAACTGTAGCATCTCTAAACTCTTTTGGTAATTGTTCTTTGTTCCACATGGATTGGTATAGCTTGGTGAGCTTAATGAGGGTGATTGGGCCATCCTTTTTGTACACTTCTGCAGGAATGGAATCAGAGCCTGGGGCTCTCCCGCAAGACAGCTGCGTGATGGCTATGTCGACTTCCTTCTCTGAAGGGGGCACATCAAGCTTGTGATTTATGGGCACCTGGGGGAGGCGATCGATGGCTTCGTTGTTGATCTGTGCTGGTCGATTTAATGTTCTGTTGAAGTGTTCAGCCCATCTTTCAGGGCATCATAGGAGTTCTTCATGTCGTGTCTGTCGGCAAAGCTTTGGATCTCATCGGCCTTGGCACTAAGCCAGGAGTCTTTTATGTGGCGTAGTTTTGCTTGGATCTTGCTACGGGCGTTGGTGAATGCAGCCTTCTTTGCCATGCTGGAGGGATCATTCTGATGTACGCGTAGAAGGTTGTGTTTTGTATCTAAGAGCTCCTGAATTTCTGTGTCGTTTTCATCAAACCAGTCTTGATGGTTCCTAGTGGCTGGGCCAAGGCATTCAAGGGCGACAGAGTGAGCAGCATCCCTAAAGGTTGCCCACTGATCCTCGATGCTAGACTGGTTTAGCTGAAGGTCTGCTAGTGGTTATGCATGTGTTCTTGGAAGTCTTGCAGCTTCTTGAGGTCTCTGAGTTTGTTGACATTCAGTTTCTTTTTTTACTTTCTGGCCCTGTGGCCTTCTCTTGGGCTGGATTAGGAGGTTCATCTTTGAGATGATCAGGCGGTGATCCGTCCAGCAGTCAGCACCACATATGGCCTCAGTCACTCTCACATCCTGCCTGTCCCTTGCCCTGACGATCATATGTGACAGTGCACCTCAAAACAAACAAAAAGTCGCCAGGCATGAATTTTCAGTTTAGACCATTTCCTGAACGAGCAGACTTTAAGCTTTAAAATGATATATAACTCAAATCAAATGGACTCTCCTAACCTATCTAAATATTGGAAAGAAAGCACAAACTCAGGAAAAGTGTGAACTGAGAAAAGAGGCTCTGAAGTACAGTGTCTATTCAAGCGCTTAATCTTTACCAAATCGTGCTGGCTGTGCGATGAATGGGACAAAAAACAGGAAGTAAACCACCAGAGTAACAACAATGAAGGGATTATCAGATTAAAATGAAATTAAACATGCCTCATTAACACATTCTGTCCATAATTAATGCCAACTTTTAAAGCAGTAGCGCTATCCTTTCAAAAGTTATTAGAGTTGAAAGTGAAGAGTGTGGACAAGGTTTTTCAGAAATGAAAAAGGGATTCTAAAGACACGCCTAATCACACTATTCTACCCAATATATTCGAGATATACTGCTAAAAAAACACACTTTCCTGCCCGTTTTATGATACCAAATTTTAGCATAATGTAAAAGAAACTGCAAGCATTTGCGACCATTACTCCCCCGCCCTTACTTTCGCAAGCGAAAAAATGAAGCTACAAACCGCAGTTGTTGGACTGTAAAATGTACAAATTTAATTTTCAAGCTCTCTCGCTTCTCTCGCTCGCATTTAATCGTTATGCTATTGCGATGCATCGTCCTGATGTTGCTGCCAGTAATTGTGACCCTGCATCACAAAACAAACAAAAAGTCGCCAGACATAGATTTTTAGTTAAGAGTAGATTCTGAAAGAGCAGACTCTAAGCTTTAAAATGTGATCGTGCACCTCAAAACGGACACAAAGTCGCACACACTGATTTTGCGTGAGGACTGAAAATAAGTGAAATTTGTCAACCTAGCCGAACTTGACTTTTTCATATATTCTGAAAGAGTGGGTCTTATTTTACAGTATGCTAAAATTTGGTATCATAAAACGGGCAGGAAAGTGTGTTTTTTTAGCAGTTTATCTCGAACATTTTTGGTAGAATAGTGTGATTAGGTGTGTCTTTAGAATCCCTTTTTCATTTCTGAAAAACCTTGCCCACACTCTTCACTTTCAACTCTAATAACTTTTGAAAGGATAGTGCTACTGCTTTGAAAGTTGGCATTAATTATGGACAGAATGTGTTAATGAGGCATGTTTAATTTCAATTTAATTTGATAATCCCTTCATTGTTGTTACTCTGGTGGTTTACTTCCTGTTTTTTGTCCCATTCATCGCACAGCCAGCACGGTTTGGTAAAGATTAAGCGCTTGAATAGACACTGTACTTCAGAGCCTCTTTTTTCAGTTCACACTTTTCCTGAGTTTGTGCGTTCTTTCCAATATAGATAGGTTAGGAGAGTCAATTTGATTTGAGTTATATATCATTTTAAAGCTTAGGGTCTGCTCTTTCAGAATATGGTCTTAACTAAAAATTCATGTCCGGCGATTTTGTGTTTGTTTTGAGGTGCAGAGTCAGAAATGATGTATAACTTAATTCAAATGGACTCTCCTAACCTATCGAGATATTAGAAAGAAAGGACACGCTCTGAAAAGTGTGAACTGAGAAATCAGGCTCTGGAGTACGAGGTGTAGTCTAAAGCGCTTAATCTTTACCAAGCTATGCTAGCTGTGGGATGAATTGGACAAATAACAGGATGTTGACCAGCGGAGCAACAACAGTGAAGCGATTATTGGATTAAGTTGAAATTCAACATGCTTTATTTGCACAATCTGTACATGACTGATGCCAATTTTCAGTACAGTAGCATTATTTTTTCCAAAGTTACTGGAGTTGAAAGTGAAGTGTATGGACAGGTTTTTTTTTAGAAATGGGAAGAGGGTTCTATGAGAAATAACAGTACTAATAACACTATTCCACCAAAAAGTGTTCGAGAAAAACTGCTGAAAGCACAAGTTCCTGTTTCTTTTATGATCCCAAATTTTGATATGATATAGAAAAAGACTTGCTCTTTGAGAAAATATGAAAAACTTAAGATTGGTTAGGTTGACCCATTTCACCTATTTTCAGTCCTCACACAACACCACTGTGCGACTTTTTGTTCGTTTTGTGGTGCACAGTCACAATTAGCAGCAGTAGCGCCCAGTACGACCCCCCCCCAGTTTCCAAAGCGAAAAATATAGCTACAATTACGGCAGTTTGGGGACTGTAAAATGTCAAAATTTTCAAGCTCGCTCGCTTTGCTCGCTCGCATTTAATTGTTATGCAATTCTCCTGATGTTGCTGCCAGTAATTTGTCGTTTCACATCGTCATTCCATAATCCATGTAAAGAAAACTTACAATTACATTCCGTTATGTATTGTACACAGCGCACGCACACACATACACGCACAAGCAAGCAAGCATACACACCCTCAAAATTACTTTTCCTCGAGGTGCCCCCCCCCCCAATGTCTTGACCCGCGGTACGCCACTGCATACAGAAGTATCATTTCTACGGAATTATGATATAAAATGGAAGAAATGCCTATTTTGTTCCAGATTGTTGTCCCTCAAAGTTCGAGCTAACTAATGAAAGTATGCGCAGGCTTAAAGATAATATAAAGTTTTGGTACCTCAAAATTTACCCTGAATTCACTTGTCTTAGTTTGTGTTTCAGGTTAAAGTACCTTTCATATAACTAACACTGTGAGACTTACTCGCCCCAAAGTGCTCTCATGTCTTTAATAGTAATCATGCAATAATGGTTTCGTACCAGAGCCGTTGACTCGCCGCCGTACGGCGAGGTAGTACTGTACACGTATTGTACGAAACCATTATTGCATGATAACTGCGACCAGAAGCCCCATACACATAGCTAACTGCAACCAGCAGCCCCATACGCATAGGTAAATGGGGCTTCGCATTGTAGCATTCAGGATCATGACAGACTATAATATCGCGGGTAAATATCAACTTAAAATCCAAATATTTATTTTAAAGACTTACCAGTTAAGTTGAAGTATTGAAAACAGGCTTCGGGCAACGTTTGGTTCTACCAATAGTCCCTTTCTGTTCGAGTTGATGACTGAATGTGACTCGGTCGAGAGGACCTTGGGAGAGCTACACTGAATACTACGGCCAGCGCATGCGCACACATCACAAACGCACAAATTTCAAATCCATGAACGGATAAGATGTCTGTGTGCGCATGCGCTGGCCGTCAATTCAGTGTCGACTTGAATTACAGCTTTAATATGATTTGAAATGTCTCCATTCTTAAGAAATTGTTGTTAATACGACTATTGGTTGTTGCTGCGAACTACCATGTGTTGTTCGCACGACAATAAATGAAAAAAACAAAAAATCTGCAGAAATAGGACCCTTACTGGCATGCGAGACGTGACGTGGCCGCGTGGTTGAAATTTGCGGGTGACTCCACAGCGCAGTCCGTGCACGCGCGACTTACTAGTAGTGGTAGTAGGCCTAGTGCCTACATACTTACTTGGAAGAAGTTGCTTCGGAGACAGGATAAATTCGAGATCACGGTTCGTTCCCGATTGTGTTCGCGACATTTCGACAGAGAACAAATAGAAAAAGATGGGCATTCCATGACGATATCCAGGTGGGTGAATATCTTCCAGCATATTTTCAGCGTATTCAGAGATGACTGATCTGTGATGTGCACATCGATCGCATGATCAAGCAGTACAATGTACCGTTATGTGTTAGATTATGCGTGCAGTGGTGTATGCTAATGCAAGGCCGGCCGGCGGCCTAGGGCAATGCATGCGGGGACTACAGTGTACGAGTATGACAGGACTGGCCACTCGCTGGCTCGGGCAGTACAGCCGCCTATATACTGTAGTACAGCCGCCTATATACTGTACTGGTATCCGTGGTCGGTGCGGCGCTATAGGTACGGTACACGTACGCGCACGTATAGCGCTGTGCAAATTATGCCCCGCGCCAGAAGAGCCCTTGCAACGAAGTGCACTTAACCTTGACGAAAAAGCCACATCCGGGTACTTTTTACGTCATTGGCGATAGTGCGAATGATCACACTCGGTTTTTAACTACTAATACTTTGCACTGACGGCATGGACAACGGTATGATATAGCATATAGTACCTGTGTTAAATTATTATAGGCAAGGTTATCAAATTCCCCTAAAATTTCCTTATTCTTTCTTTATTTTTACACAAAGTTAAGCTATCCTTTTAAGCTCTTCACAGTTTGATTAAAATTATTTAAATCAAACATCAACTCTATTTTCTGTCCCATACCTGATCACGTTTACTAATTAATTAAAGTTAATTGTCTAAGATGAGACATATGGCTAACCTGTATACACACGTATACACACGCAATGCTAAATGTATATGTCAAACCTCTGTAACACAACTATGCACTAACTGTAGGAATTATCGCTGCACTTCTCATCCATACTTTTCATCACTATATGAATTGGAACAACAACAAAAAAAAAACTACTGATTGATAAACAATCAGTAATACAGAAGACTGACTGAAAGGAACAGTTCAAATACTATTTAAAATTGCATAGCTTGTTCCATGTATAACTCAGCACAAAGTAACCACGACCACATTGTGTTACTGAAATGGTATAACCAATTTTCGCCCTAAATGAGATTTGGTACAATTTCCAGATAATCAACACTTCATCTACACACAATAAATATCATTTTGTTACAATATATATATATATATATATATATATATATACATATATATATACATATGTATATATATATATACATATGTATATATATATATATATATATACATATACATGGAGAGTTTGTTTGCAAAATCCGTTAAGTTCATATTTGTAAAATGGAGATATTTGCGATTAAAGGTCAAGAAAAATAAAGAGAATAATACGATTTTTTTGCTTCTTTTGACCATAACTTCAAAAATGTACCTTTATGTGTAGTGACCAAAATATCATTTAAAAAGTATTATTTTGTACTTTACGACAGATACCGTACTTCAAAATCTTCAAAAATGGACTTATCGTTTTTTGCAAACAAACTCTTCATATATACATGTATATATAAATGTATGATATTATATATATAGTGCATGAGGCTGAATGCACTATAACAATATAAGCACCGACAAATTCTGAATTTGCCCCGAAGGCCAGTTATATTCAATGAGGCCGCAGGCCGAATTGAATATAATTGCCTGAGGGCAAATTCAGAATTTGGAGGTGCTTGGTACTTGTTATAGTGCAATAAGATGTCATGCACTATGTGATATATAAAATAGCATACATACCCAGGCAAGATAAGCCTAGATCATTTCTAACAGTTACACGTGTCTACACAAGCAATAATACCAGTTTCTTTGAACCTGTGTAGACAAAATCCTGAAGATCCAAATTCAACTATAGAGTCTAGGGTCTACGTGGTTATATCTAACGTTTTCTAGGCCCTACGATAGGTTAGGTCTAGGGCCCTAGGGGCCCTGGCCTAACGTTTTTATACTAGATCTACGTATTTGTACACTGTACTGTACGTCACTTTATATACGAGCGACAGAGCTAGTTAACACTTGACCCTACAATAGGTCTACCGTGGATCTAACAGTTACAATAACAGTAACACGTTAGACGCCCTACTTACTGCACTGTGGGTCCAGGACCAGGACTAGATGATGTTTTGTAGGATTAGGGATCTACTGGATTTAAACACAAGGCTCGTGCCAGGCCACATTGCTGCATATGCGGATTCCGAGAGTGTGTTGTGAATGTCGTAGTAAAGTTCATAGCGTAGCGTGATCAAAGAGCGCTTAGCGTATACTGTACACACCACACGCTGCCCATTTCCAAGGCGCACTTGCGCGTAGAATGTACGGAGAAAGCGGCACAAATCTTGGGTTGACTTGCTCAGTAATATCCGTCGGATTGATTCCTTTTTCAGAACAGTAGGAGTCCAAAATTCGTAGGGCGTATTTGATGGCATCCTTTGTGTCCTTATTGTCTAGGATACTGTTTATATAGATCAGTCTCTCTAAAAGTAGCGAACCTGTTCATTTCAGCTTCCATGTTTAAATCTACCGCTGAAAGTCTAGTCCCACACAGATAAGTTGCTGGCATAGCCAGCCTGCGAGAATTGAGAATAACGATAATATCGAGCAAAGCATATCGCGGTTGTGGCGCAATCGCGTTGATAAGGTGCGGGATTCAAGTACTCGATGATTAAAATGAGGGAGTAAAAACCGATATCAAATCGATAGTGGGTTATCGTCTGCAATCGTTATATTTTACGTGCACTATAACTTTTGTCATGCACTGCCGGCCTGTATCATAAGTATGTATGCTATTTTATATATATATATATATATATATATATATATATATATATATATATTTATATATTAATATACATTAATATTTCGATATTTCATTAAATATTTTATTAGCACATGTAGATATAATTGCCCCTCATCATTATGAGACTAACACTGTTTCTAACTTTCCAAATTTCTTATCACTTTGATTAATAATTTTATGAATGTTTTATCGGGTAATCTCTTTTCCTCGCTCTCTTCGAAATATTTGTTAAAATGTCTTTTCGTAACGAATTTTTGATTTTCATCAAACCCTAAAAACAATAAGGAATATTTCGTACTGAAATACATATGTTGTCGGATTTAACGAATAATTTTGCTTGATATATGTTTCATTTTGCTTGAAAATATGTTTAATAATGATAAATATATTCATAAATACCCTACTCGTTAAACAGATGAGCATCATTTGCCCCTTACTCGAATTTTTTTATACAAATTCCAAGTTTATTTACAAAGGCCCCAAATTATGGAATTTCCTTCAGAAAGCAAACAAAAACAATATAATATTCTACTATAGTTTGAAAAAAAATTCATAGTAAGTTAAAGAAATATCTGATTATTTCATACGTACCCCATGATTAATTTGCCTGATCTGGATTTGTTGTTCTTTTTTCTTCGCCCCGCATCGAGAATACTGACCTGCCCTTCGCTCTCTCTACTCCCCCTCTCTCCCTCCCTCCCTCTCTTTCCCTACTCTCTTCTGCGTGTGTATGTATGTGTGTACGTGTACCTTAGTATTTATGTGTGTGTGTGTGTGTGTGTGTGTGCGAAGCGTATGCTTTATGTTACCATCGACGTAACAAAAAGTGTATACTTCCAATAATTAACTTGTATGGTACATATGTGACAGTGCACCTCAAAACGAACATAAAGTCGCACACACTGATTTTGTGTGAGAACTGAAAATAAGTGAAATGGGTCAACCTAGCCGAACTTGACTTTTTCATATTTTCTGAAAGAGCGGGTCTTCTTTTACATTATGCTAAAATTTGGTATCATAAAACAGACAGAAAAGTGTGTTTTTTAGCAGTTTATCTCGAACATTTTTGGTAATATAGTGTGATTAGGTGTGTCTTTAGAATCCCTTTTCCTTTTCTGAAAAACCTTGTCCACACTCTTCACTTTCAACTCTAATAACTTTTGAAAGGATAGTGCTACTGCTTTGAAAGTTGGCATTAATTATGAACAGAATGTTTTAATGAGGCATCTTTAATTTCAGATTAATCGCATAATCCCTTCATTGTTGTTACTCTGGTGGTTTACTCCCTGTTTTTTGTCCCATTCATCGCACAGCCAGCACGGTTTGGTAAAGATTAAGCGCTTGAATAGACACTGTACTTCAAAGTCTCTTTTCTCAGTTCACACTTTTCCTGAGTTTGTGCTTTCTTTCCAATATTTAGATAGGTTAGGAGAGTCCATTTGATTTGAGTTATACATCATTTTTAAGCTTAAAGTCTGCTCTTTCAGAATATGGTCTTAACTAAAAATGCATGTCTGGCGACTTTTTGTTTGCTTTGAGGTGCAGGGTCACATATATTGTAGTTTTGTAAACTATGTATTAATCTACTACAGTAATGTAACGTGAGTAGATGAGGGCACTGCACTATACAAGTTCGCTTTTCAGCAGCCCCTCAATTTTCATTTCCACGAAGTCCTGTATGAAACAAGATATGATATATGTTACAAGATATGTTATCACTTACGTTTGTATTACCCTTGTATATCAATTGGAAATGAAAATACCCCCCCCCAAAAAAAAAAAAAAATAAAAATGAATGAATGAATAAATCATATTACACTTAGAGTAATGGAATTCAGTGTGTCAATATTAATTTTGAACACAAAACTGCATGCGATGAATGTCATGGCCCTCTCAAAAACTCGCAGATTTCCCGTAGATCAACTTACATATCTATAAAATCTTGCAGGTAATTCGTATGTAGAAGATTTACTTTATAAAATGTGTCTTTTAGATATCAGACTACGATCCAGACTTCCAGTTCAGGTTACCAGGGGAGGATGAGGTTTACGGATTTTTGCCAAGGAAATAGGAGGTATTTATTTCTTTAAAGAAAAAAAAATATGTGCGACTCCTGCGAAAGATTAATATTCACATCTACATTTATATACTTACCCGGGAAATCCATAAAGATGGCGAGGTTTTTGTTGAAGATTTGCGCCACTTCAAAATCAATTTTTACACCTATGCCAGACGCTTCATGTTTTTCAATGGAGAAGTCTAATTGGTGCTGGTTCAGACCGGCCAAAGAGGTAGCGTCGATGGTCTGTGTGTGTTAATTAGATACAAAACAGCAGTGAACCGATTGCCGACATTTCTGCATACTTTATTATGTCAAATTAGGAATCCATTGAGTGGTACTTTCAATTATATTTGCATGAATGTGACCCTAATGGTGTATTTGATCTTTTATGCACAGTTCAACGTTTTGAAAATGATTCTCTTTATAAATTTGATAGATGAAACTTTTGTTAAAATACCTATATAATTAAATAAAAAATAAAAAAAATACATGAAACATGAACGAATCATTCGGCCAGGAGTGACACTATTATAATGTGACGTTTGATAAGGACTTTTCTGATAGAACAACACTAACAAGTATGGGGTTCTTCACTACTGATACCCCCGTCTATTATATTAAATAATATTACATTTGAAGAGTTTGTTTGCAAAAACCGATAAGTCAATTTTTGAAGATTTTGAAATAAGATCTCTGTCATAAAGTACAAAATAATACCTTTTAAATGATATATTGGTCACTACGTATAAGGGTACATTTTTGAAGTTATGGTCTAAAGAAGGAAATAATTTCTTACTATTCTCCTTATTTTTCTTGACTTTTAATCGCAAATATCTCCATTTGGCAAATATGGACTTATCGGTTTTTGCAAACAAACTCTTCATTTGTTGTTGTTGTTGAAAGACCACGGACACGGGCCAGAAGACATCAAAGGATCTCAGTTGAAATGTCGATTATGGAGGATTCACAAAGTCAAATTGAAGTCGAATCGTATGCCTAGTGCAAAACGTTTCTAAATCTACGGGCGTCTGTCCTGATGAGCTCACTCCAGCTTTCATTCATGCACAATAAACTTCCACCCAATGAAAAAAAAAAATGCAAAAACGCATTTGTTGTGTGGCTGTTGGACAAACAGATAATTCAGAGTACAGAGATGAAGGCAGCCGTAATCTGGCAGAACTCCTTTACCCATTACACCAGAAACCAGCTTAAAAGATTCGATATCACACCTTTGTGAACTGGGATACGATGAGTTGCATTTTTCTTTTCTTAATCATAATTTGTCTGACGATTTGATTAACAGCAAACGAAAATGAAAGTTAAAATGAAAATTACGCAGTTCTGCCAGATTAATCGCAGCCTAATATCAGCGATCGTAATCTGGCAGAACTGCATGGGTATCTCTGGTCACGTGCCCGGGTTGACCAGCCAGAACTGCGTAAGTCTTTGGCCATGCGGATGTTACTGTTTGTTTGTTTGTGTGTTTTTTGTTTGTGTTTGTGTTTTTGTTTTTCAGGCAGAACTACGTATCTCTTTTCGTGGTTAATCACGTACTTATGAGCCAAAACTGCGTTTCTCCTTGATATACGCAGTTCTGGCTGATAAAAATTTGCTTTATTAGCCAGAACTACGTCTCAGTCTATTTTCAGTACATTGTCCATCGGAATTTACCATCCATCCCCCTTACTATTCAGCGGATGCAGTGTCAAAACAATGAATATTTTAGATCGAGTACAACTTTTTGAATTACTTGTTCACATTGTATAAATTCATTAGTATTGATTCACATTTAATTCCATTTTATCCATTTATTCGTATGTGAAAACTAACTTGTTTTCCCCAAATATTGTCCTTCTTTACACGGGGGCAGTACTCCTGTTTCAGTCTTATTTAGCAGCATGAGAAGTACCGCTATAGGTCTATTACAGTAACACTCTCACACTATCATGATTCACATTTTTCTCCATCGACTATTTCTTTTATTTTTGTTTTGCAGTAGGCTTTGATGTAATCTGACAATTCCATTTATTTATTTATTCATTTATTTACAATTTCACTTAAGCTTTTCCCCTCCAATACTCTTACCAAGTACATTTGAAGGGTTTATTTGCAAAAACCGCTAAGTCCAATTTTGAACATTTTGAGGCACGATCTCTGTCATAAAGAACAAAATGTGACCCTGCACCTCACAACAAACAAAAAGTCGCCAGACATGAACTTTTAGTTAAGACCATATTCTAAAAGAGCAGACTTTAAGCTTTAAAATGATGTATAACTCAATCAAATGGACTCTCTTAACCTATCTAGATATTGGTAAGAAAGCACAACCTCAGGAAAAATGTGAACTGAGAAAAGAGGCTCTGAAGTACAGTGTCTAGTCAAGCGCTTAATCTTTACCAAACCGTGCTGGCTGTGCGATGAATGGGACAAAAAAAAACAGGAAGTAAACCACCAGAGTAAAAACAATGAAGGGATTATCAAATTAAACTGAAATTAAACATGCCTCATTAACACATTCTGTCCATAATTAATGCCAACTTTCAAAGCAGTAGCACTATCCTTTCAAAAGTTATTAGAGTTGAAAGTGAAGAGTGTGGACAAGATTTTTCAGACATGAAAAAGGGATTCTAAAGACACACCTCATCACACTATTCTACCAAAAATGTTCGAGATAAACTGCTAAAAAACCACACTTTCCTGCCCGTTTAGCATAATGTAAAAGAAGACCCACTCTTTCAGAAAATAAGAAAAATTCAAGTTCGGCTAGGTTGACCCATTTCACTTATTTTCAGTCCTCACGCAAAATCAGTGTGTGCGACTTTATGTTCGTTTTGAGGTGCACGGTCACAAATAATACCTTTTAAATGATATATTTGTCACTACATATAAAGGTATGTTTTTGAAGCTATGGTCGAAAGAAGCAACATTTTTCTCATTATTCTTTTTATTTTTCTTGACCTTTAATCGCAAATATCTCCATTTGGCAAATATGGACTTATCGGTTTCGCAAACAAACTCATCACTTTTAAGAATTTGGTAAAGAAAGTATGCAATTTCAATGTGAAAAATATTGCTTGAAATAAGATTAAATCATGAAAGGTTCATGTAAGTACGCAAAGCACATCGCCCGTAACGTGGTAAAAGGGTCTATCTTGAGAAATGTTAATTTGTGGAAAAGTAGGTTTAAAGTTTGGTGTATTTGTATGTCTGACTTTTGTGTTTGTAAAGAGAAAGGCTTGTTTTTGTATTATGAGAATATGAAGAGTTTGTTCGCAAAAACCGATAAGTCCATTTTTGAAGATTTTGAAGTACGGTCTCTGTCATGAAGTACAAAGTAATACCTTTTAAATATAAATCGGTCATTACATATAACGGTAATCTTTTAAAGTAATGGTCAAAAGAAGCAAAAGTTTTCTTATTATTCTCTTTATATTTCTTGACCTTTGAAAAAAATACCTCCATTTGGCAAATATGTACGTAAAAGAAATGTTTTAGACAAGATTTCATCTCAAATGCTTATTTTGATCCAAAGTTATTACCTCGTAACTCGTAACTGCTATCAAAATCACTAACGAGATTCCACGGTAAAAATCGGCTCTCTTCAAGAAAGACCCTTTTACCAAGTGAAACGAACGTCAAATGTCACTGCGCCTTCATGCTAAATAATCTCTGAAAACCTTTCGTGAGACAAGGCCGACTTTACATTGTAAAACCGTCTAACTTCGAGATAAACCGTTTAAGCATGTGAAGTTTACGTTAAAGGAGATGGCTAGTATATGATCAGTGGGAATGCTAGGGGATGAATGTTCCAATCTTTGTGGGATTCATTTAAGAGAACATTATATATCTATTGTTGTGTGAAAATAAATTTGCTTCATAATGGTCTCATATTTAAGTAATGTGCAGTTTAATGTTTTCAGGTTAGCATGTCTGTACAGTGACGGGGCATTAAACTGCACATTACTTGGATATGAGACCATTCTGAAGCAAATAATTTTCACACAACAATAGATATACAATGTACTAATCATCCCCTTTAAGCAGCAGCCCACTTTTAAGTGTGGTAATGGTATTTTAAACAGCGGCAGCTGTAGTATTGCGCGGCAGCTGCTGCACCCTAAGCGCATGCATTGTTCGGTGCAGCTAGCGAACTGCCTGCGCAGTGCTTCTTAAGTCCAGTCAAAATATGAAAAAAAAAGGGTCAACCCAAAAACAAATAATTGCAACAGAAACAATTCCACTTGCATTGAAAGGGATAGTACAGTATTGGTGGAGATGAGAATTGGGCTTTTAACTTTTTGCGAGATACCAAGAAAACACTAATGATATAGTACAGAGCATACCATTTTAAGAGGAATTCAAGGATTTAACCTGGAAGAGCTATCAAAACAACAAAACATCAAAAAGATCCCTAAAATTCGAGTGGTGGATCAATGCCTAATTTGCATAAATTGAAAATGGGCGCCATAAAACCTATTCATGCTTATATCTCGGGACATAAAAGCCATAGAAAGTCAGTTTCTAGTGTCTAAACCTATGTTTGTTAGGTCAAGGAATACAATTATGACATCAGTAGTAACTTTTAAGTATTTCTTTGTACATAATTTGCGTAGATTTGCATATAAATGCATCCTAAATGGCCGCCATCATGGCCTTTTAATATCTCCGTACACAAAACCTGTAGGAAGTAAATTTTGGCGTTTATTATGTTTTTCAGGTCAATGAACACAATGATGATGTCAGTTGTAACTTAAAAACATTCATATTATGTACATAACTTGTATACGTATGCATATACAATGTAATACATATACAATGCAAAATGGCAGCGGTATGGCTTGTGCATGCCCCTATCTCCGATTATTTCATCTGTAAGTGGGTCTCTTTGTGTCTCTTATCTTTACTGCCAGGAAAAATTGCTGCAGTACCTTCATTCAGGAGTAAGTCAATAAAAAATCTGCATAAATATAAATACAATCATTCAAATCACGAATATGAATATAGTTACTTTTATCATATAGGCCCTGCACAATGTTGACTGTAATGTCTCTATTTATAAATTCAAGGGCAAATAACGATACAATTTCACAACCTTAATGATTATCTTTACACCTAGTTGCATGAATTTGCAAGTAATTTACCACCCATAATTTCCTTTAAAAAGGCTCTGAACATTAATCACTATAAACAGTACCAAACAGCATCAATTGTCACTTAACTTTAACTCCAAATAAGCTTCCATAAGTGTGCTCAATGTGTACACAAAAATTGAAATCTTTGAATTGTTCAAAGCATCTCATATTTGCACACAACGTGAGAATCTGCCTTAGTGTTTAATGCATACACACACACACACACATATATATATATATATATATATATATATATTTATTTATTTTTTTGGGGGGGGGAACAGGGAGAGTACATCAATAATACATGATGAGAATGTTTATCTACGAGTTGATATACAAAATCACATGAGTTTGGTGTGGAAATTGTTTTTGTCATATATTGGTGCCTTGTCACTCAGTAACTTTCTGAACAAGAAACCCACGGGTTCAGAGCTCCCCAGTATCTCAAGTTTACCTTCCATGCAGTCTTTTACCTAGGGAGAACACCCCAAAGTTGGAAGACTTTGGAGACCTCCAGGGCTCAGGGAGACATTACATCCATTCGTATTTTATTATATGACATTGGCGAAAACATCTGCCAAAGTTGTAAAAAATGTAATCATGCGCGTTTCTAAAAAGAAGGTCAAAACTGAAAAAAAAAATAGTCCTCAATTAATTATGCCTTGCTGCGGCCAAAAGGGGACACCTCTGAATCTGCCATGAAACACTTGAAAGTACCCCAAAGTGTAGACCCCCCCCCCCCGAAAAAAAATGTGAAGATAATGAAAGTGTAAAAATTGGTCCCTAATTTGGTTCGGATCCGAAGGGGATCATCCATGGATCTGTTCTCCTACTTTGGGGTTTTCCCATGAATGAACGAGGTCACCATTGAAAAAAAAGGTCTGTGGTCTTCTTTTCTTTAATATGTGTCAAATTTATGTGTGTTGTTTGCGTAGTGTCGGACTCGTGGGGCCTTTTTTGCCTAGTGTCAGACTCATGGGCCTTATTAGTCTAGTGTCAAGCTCATGGGCTTTATGACTCTTGGGTGTCGAATTTGTAACGTGCGCAAACAAAAAAACACATTGAAAAATCTTGAGAGAGAGAGAGAGAGACATCTAGAGCGGGATAATTACAAATTCTGGAGGAAGGGCGGGAAATTTTGAGAAAACAGTCTCAAAGCCGCCCATTAACCACTGGAAGAAGTACCGTTATAGTCTCTGCTTCTATATAAGCAGAAGTGCTTTGAGTAAATACATAATTGAATGTATTCGTAAGATTCAGGCAGATTTAGGAGTGATCTTCTTTGGGCCTGTACTAAATAAGGGACCAATTTTCACACTTTCATTGTCTTTACAAAAAGTACGGTCATTTTTTTTCTACCGAACTTGGCAGGTGATAGACTATCATATTGTTTAGTCACATGGGTACCATAAACCCCATGGGGACTCAAATTAGGGAATCTTTGAAATAATTTTTTCCCTCTGATATCAGAAATGGTTAAAATGATAAAGACCATGATTACAGGGACCCCATACTGTAGAAGATACTTTCAAATGTTTCATGGCAGATCCAGGAGTGCCCCCATTTGGTCGCTGCCAGATCTAATTCATTAGGAAACAGTTTAAAGTTTTGATTTTTTTTTTGGAAACACATGATCACATTTTCTACAGACTTGGCAGGTGTTTTCGCCACTGTCATGGAGTAAAAACACATGAATATCATGTCTCCATGGGCCCTGGAGATATGTAAAGGCTTCCAACTTTGATGTGTTCTGCCTAAGTAACAGTTTGCAAGACTGCATGGAAGGTAAACTTGAGATACTCAGGTGAGGTCTGAACCCATGGATCTCTTGTTCAGAAAGTCATTGAGTGACCAAGGCACCAGATTATGACCAAAAAAAAAAAATCTACTACAATGTATACCAAACTCATGTAACTTTTGTATATCAACACATAGAGAAACATGCTCATAATGTATTGATGTACCCTCCTTTCTAGCAAAGAAAAAAAAAGTATTGTGCAGTTACAAATATGCATTAAACAATTCAAAGATTTCCATTTTCTTTACCTATTGGGCACACCTGGAAGCTAATTTGAAGTTAAAATTAAATGAAACTCGGTTCTGTTCAATGCTGTTTACATTGATTAATGTCCATAGGCTTTATTTGAGGAAATCAATGCTGTTTGCATTGATTATCATCCAGAGGCCTTATCTAGGAAATCATGGGTGGTAAAGTAGGTTTAAAAGTACTTGCAAATTCATGGAAATTCATGCAACAAGGTGTAAGGATGTTCATTAAGCTTGTGAAATGTAAACGTTCTTTGCCCTTTGCTTAATCGATACAGGTATCACAATCAACATTGCGCAGGCTGCATGTATATGTATATCATATATATTTATTATATCTATATGTATATTTATGCAGATTTTCAGTGACTTACTACTGAATGTAGGTACTGCAGCAATTATTCCTTGCAGTGAAGATGAGAGACACAAAGGGACCCACTTACGGATGAAGTAATCAGAGATAGGGGCATGTACAAGCCATATGGCAGCCATTTTTTTATATAATTGTGACCGGCGACAACGGTTTCAGGCAAAAGTCGGGAATTTTGAAAATCCATTTTTTCACTGAATCACATAGCCCATTTCCTAAGCTTTGCATTGATATAAAACACTTCTATTCTTCGGCACCATAAGTGGGCATAGAACGAGAAATAAAATGCACTTTTTAAGTTGTTAGCCTGACAAAATTGCGAGAAAACAGGCTTTGAAGATTCACCTCTTTCTCAAAGACAATGTCCGAGCGGCGATGCGAGGGGAGAATCACCCATCCGTACGATGGTGCCAATCGATGTTAAGCTCCACCTCTAGCAACCACATCACCTTCTGATTGGCTCACTGAGAGAGTCAAATTTCCCGGGCACCTTCCTCGGAGCTTAGCGTATGGAGCCAAAAAACAATGCATTTCGCTCGGGTTTGTTTACCAGTACGTCTTTCAAGATGGCGAACACGATAATTGCACGTATGGTGTACATAGTTCATTGTGTATGGTGTACGCATTACGCAATGGCATCCACATGCCATGACCGTGTGCATGTAACAGGAGCGGTGGCGAATCCACACATTTACACATCGCGTTTTCATTGTGGTTGATTTGTCTTTTTCATTGGCGACCCTTTTGAAGGGAGAAAATTGCTAGTGCTGGCAAGGGTCACGCTTCCTGCTTGTTTTGTTTTTTCAAGACATGCATAAAAGACATGCAACAAACACGACTCGTATGTTTGGTGCGATCTTGACGTGTAGTACTTGAATATAATTGGTCACATGTAACCGCTCCTTTCCTCTCATCTACCTTCCATTAAGTCAGTCTGCTGTCATAATTTTTACTACATGTACAAGTAGACACATGTGAGAATATTTAGTTTTCTTTTCACACGATTATGTCATGCTACATGATTTGTGTTTCACTTCCGTTGTCGAACATTGCGGTAGAATAGCTTGGATAGAAAGCCAAACGAAGAGCACGCCTACAGAGCGTATTATAAACCACTATAGAAAGAACAATGGAGCATGTAATCGTGCACGCGTGGACAAAGCATTCCCCAAACGCTGTAAATGGTAATGTGTCTCCGAAAGCCGAATTATGTAAATGTATGCGACGCACCAGCCAATCGCATGCGAGACCATGCGCCGTAGCAACGCTGGGGATATTGGCGCGGCGTTCGAAAGAAGCTCGAAACTGACGAGTGCGATCCAACATAGGGTGCTTAAAATTCCATTTTCGATAGGAATAACTTAGTCTTATGCTCTGAAATTTAGTGTAGATGTAGAAAACATATCAAAGATTCGATTTCTGCAAAAAACCTAAATCGACAAAAATAATGGTCAAAATCTTTGTAACCCGCCTAGGAGGGAATTTGCTCTTGCGACTTTTGCCTGAAACCGTTGTCGCGGGTCACAATTATATGCATACATTATGCAAATTATTATAGGAATGCTTTTGATTTAGAACTGACATCATAATTGTGTTCATTGACGTGAAAAACATAGGTATATATAGACACGAGAATTTACTTTCTACGAGTTTTATGTACGGAAATATTAACAGGCCATTGTGGCGGCCATTTCGGATGCGTTTATAGGCAAAGCTATTCAAATTATGTACAAAGGAATACTTTTAAGTCGCTACTGATGTCATAATTGTTTTCCTTGACCTAAAAAAAAAAAAAATACTGACAATGAAGAAATGGCAGCCCTCCAATGTTGGATTACCTGTTTGTATACGCTCTGTAGACCAAAGTTTAAGTCCATTTTAGACTTACCTATGGTTTAGCTAGACCTGACCTTTAATGCTGTATTCTGCTAGCGATGTTTAGGTTAACCATAGCATATATATCGGGTTGAAATTAAACCTGAAAATACGTGCATACTTAGGTCACTCCTGCATGTTGCGGTATACTAATGACATGCCGTATTGGAAGAAGAAACTCTCCCTCTCGGAGTAAATTTCGCTCCACAAATACACCTAGATTTATTAGTGGCAGCGTGTCAGCCACATGAGTGTGACTTTCTTGGACTGTGTACTGTTTTACAGGTATTAATCAAACGCTGTGCTTTATTCTAGGTGCGTGTGCGGAGCACATTTCTGCATCACGGACTACGCATGGAGAGCATAACCCGGCCATCGCGCCGCGCCGGCGACAAGCAGCGGCTGTTCGGTGGATGGGGGTAGGTCTAGCCTTGGGTGATTTTCATCGTAAATGATAGGGCTGACTCCGTCATTTTTTTTCTAACAATTTGATGCGTATAATTATGACAATAGTGTGATGTGCATTCCATAGCATTTCATTGCGTAGAGTATTCATATCCTGCAGCTGGGGTTATCAGGCCTGAACTACGTTGTCCTACGTACGGATAGGAGAGGCGTAGGCCTAAAACAAGTCCTAAGCCTACCTACACTTGTACCCAATACTAGACTGCAATGTGTTCTTTTAAAAGTACCGTTCTCTTTGTTGTTCTAGAAAGCTATTAGGCCTTAAGATCCTCGACACTTTTTTTTTACGTTTCTCGCATACCAGAAGAACTACACGCGTGTGGTCAGGTAGCTGTATCCAGCACGCTCTGTGCAGTGTGCTAGGTGCTCTGTAAATTGCGCTGCCTTATTCAGCCATCATTAGACTCGAATTAAATTCAATATAAACCTCTTCGTCGATATGTTTAATTTAAACCCGATCTAGATCAAAGATAGACTTAGCAGATTACAAATGAAACCTCAAACAAGAGTGGGTTCAAAAGTCATTCAAACCAACTTCACAGCTACTTTCATAGACCGAACACTAGTTTAAACTCTTAAGTTTTTAGCAGAATACTGGCCTTAAGTCTGCTGCGGTACCGGTAGTATAGAATGTGTACTGATGGGAGCCCAACCACGGTTCAGGCCACCGCACGCGCATGACGACCACGCGGGGCTTGCATTTCATCTTGTTATTGACTCGCAAACGATGTTCCCTAATGGATTTGCCTGTATATTCTAAATTTCTGCCGCTGTTTTGTGTGTGTGTGTGTGTGTGTGTGTGCAAAAGTCAGGCCTTTACAGTAATGTAGCTACTGGCTATTTGTAAGACGATCAATCACAAATTTGACATGCAATTTACATCACAGCAACGCTTGGCTTTTTCTCTACAACTTTGCGCACTACATATCCAGCTCAACAGAAATGCGTAAAAGTTATTTAGATTTGAAAAACAGAATGTTTTCTCAAGTATGAGTACGTTAGTATCTAACAATGTGGCACACAGGGTTTTTCCACCATGGCACATAAAGAGTTAAGATAGAAAGAGGATTAGCTAAAATGTTATATTTTAAGACCCTGAAGTAACATTTAGAAAATCTGATTGTGTTTTTGGGGGACATACTGCAGTATGTCCTCCAAAAAATCACAATCAGATCTTCGAATCGATAACACCCAATATGATCGACCTGTCTAGGTGCTACTTCAGGGTCTTAAAATATAACATCTTAACTCCATTTTGCAGAAAATCCCATTCAATTTGGTTAAGCAGTCAGAGAGAAATGTAGATTGTTGTAAAGCATGTCATGAGTCTGATTCTTCCAAGTTTAGCACTTCGATGATCTTGTGTGTGACTAATAGACAGAACTTGGAGGGAAGAGATTCCCGACATCCTCTACAAAATTCCATTTTTCTCTTTGACCACTGGAGCAAATCGAATTGGGTTTTCTGTAAGATGTGGGCAATTTGTTACAGTTTTATACTCTGAATTTGTATTTAGATTGCTTCACGATTTTTAAAGATATCATTACAGGGATCCCATTGTATTTTTTGGGACATACTGTGTATGAAATTATCAGAGTTATCAGAAATGCTGTGCGAGTTGCATGATATTGCTTAGTTTTTTTTTTTTAGTGTATATTGATGTGAGGAATATAACAAACGTTAAAAACACTGACAAAGATATCCCTGTAGAAAAAAAAATGACTGTCATCAGTTAAAACGCTTTGGTCAAAAAGGTGACATTTGCAGAAGTTGATTTTTCTGTTTTAACTCTGCTTGCATAGTCTCCTTTTCTTTTCTGACATGTTGATTTCTTGGAAATACATGTCCTTCTCTTTATCCCTGAGCTTTGAACTTTGAATGTCTTCAGTAGGAGCTTGTTCCGAGTGCTCCTGCTGCGCTTCCTCTGTCTACCTTAATTCTTCGCAGCCGACTGTTTCGTCTTGACTATCAGAATCATCGTCACCATTAGGTAAAGTAGAAGCCACTTCTGAAAAATAATCGTTTTCTAGAATTTCGACGGTATCTAGACAACTTGTTCATCTTGACATGTTGTTCTTTTTCCATTGCATTTGTACGATCTTCTCTTGGCAGTGTTGTCATTGGGGACTAAAGAATGTCAAATGTTAAGAAAGGAACTTCATAGAATTTAATTTCAGAGATTCACAGTTGTGTTCATGATACGTTATCCTGGCGGAAGAGTCTGTTTTGATGGGTCGAATTTCATGATTCTATTTGTTCGAGTTTAGGACCTCTTGCCATAGACTTTTGTGACCTTGTAACATAAAAATATGAAATTAACGAATAAAAATAATTTTAGAGTTAAAAGCTTGAAAGAACTAATTTTCATCCCCTGGTACTTTCGCTTCCTTGTATTGCCCTGAGATATCACAGCTATAGGTAAACACATTAGTAGGGAGGGGTGGGGCATTGGATGGGGTGGCATGCCATGGGGGTCAGATGGGGGTGGGGTGTTTTGAATTTTGGTTTACGTTTCCTCCAACTTTAAAAAGTTTGATAAAGTAAAAAAAAAAAAAGATGTTAGATACCTGCATAAACAGCTATGTATCTTGTCATGTTATTATATTTCAGGATCAGTATTAGAATAAATGGTTGGGTTTTGTAATCAATGTCATGACGTGTCAACTCCGAATTAACCCGTTCCTTCCGCAATTCTCTGAGTGCCTTTAATGCTTCCAAACGAGATTCTTTTCGCCCGTCGACAGAGAGGCACACAGGTTGGTAATCTAGCTGTTTGAAGGCAGTCAAGCGGTTAATTGTGTCCCCCTTTCTACGGTCAACTACATGTGCCCGTGAACAATCGAAATATCGATCGCGTGCGAGGTATGAATAGAGCGTGCGCTGATGAGCTCTCAGCATCTTTTGTTCTACACAAAACCAGGTACCTGAAGGAGGTGACTGGGGTCAGCGAACCCCAATTTCTAACTGATCTCAGCCTTGATCATTATGTACATGTTCGTACGAGTTTACAGCAGAACAAGCAAAAAACTAAATCTGGAAAAGGTACATAATACTGTAAACCCCCCCTTTTTTTAAACAGCAGAACAAATCCTGATAGAATAAACTCTGATCTTTTTATCAAACCCACTTTTCTGAGCATTTTAACACAAAGAAACATGAATTTAGGCCACTGAAGCAGGCATCCTTGTCTTCATTTTGGGAACCTGGTGAACCAGGTTCCCGTATATCAGTTGCTCCCACGGGAACCTGGTAAACCAGGTTCCCGTAAGGAAAGGGTTAAAATGAATTTGCATCATACATGTACATTCATGCAAAAAGTAACTTACGAAAAATTCACTATATTGGAATGAACTGTGAATCTTATTGCAAAACAAACGAGGGACCATTCAGATTTCAAAATGTTGATTTGTGCAGCGGAAATTTAATTAAAAAAAATATAATAAATGAAATCAAAACTGTACCTGATAAGAAAGTGATCAGAGTAAACACACGTGTATTTCGACGATGGCTCCCAGCATTTCTGGGTTTGGGGATTGTTTTCTGCTAATCGCATATAACGCGCATTCACCCGTTTCCCCCATTTTTCTCGTAATTTTCCCGACTAGGGAAGATAGAAAATGACAAGGACTTCCCCTTCATCATATTGTGATTGTGAAAACCAACAACACAACAGCTTCTCGGTGTTTTCATTTATTTTCCGTGAAAGAAAGATGAAGAATAGAAGGTAGAAGTAAACAGCATCTTAAAAAAAGCCAAGACGATGTGTACAAAATGATTCGTTTCTACGTGTATCGCGAAGGAGTTGTATTCACCCAGCCCCTGTTGGGGGGGGGGGGGGGGGGTCAAAACCCATGCGAAAGTACCCGGATGATCGAACCGAGAATTGTTATGGACAGTATACGCTAGATATTCATTAAACTTCTCGATATCAGCCTGATAGATCCAAGACAACTCACCGTTTAATATAATGAAAAACAAAATGAGAAGCTATGGATTACAAACAGACTTAACCAGCAGTGCAGTATCACATTGTTGTTAGCGTGACCTACCGTATGGTATATTAATTTCACGTACACTAACAGTGGACAAATGCTGCAGTACCAAGTAGTCCCTAGGCCTAAAGTTGACTGGAGCGTGATACCGGACAAGATGCAATATGTTAGATCTAGAAATGTTCTAGGCTTTATAAAAACCAGCTTGTAACAAACCTAAATAGTAATACAAAGTGCATATTAACTTTTTTTTTTCCAGTCCACGAAGGGAAAGAAAGATACAATTTCCTCTTAGAGTTGAGGGTCATTGCTTTTGGATCCATTCTTCAGCATGACTGTCGTCTACTGTTTAGTTAACAACGTGGTCGTCGCTACCAAGCCCGCTCGTGTTAGGATATATACCATGTCCTTGCGGGATGCAGAAACACCTCGGTCAAAGTGTTGTCGTAAGTCGACTTACGCAGTTCTGCTTGATTAAACGCCCCATCTCCCCAGAAATTTTTGCCAAAAGTACTTCATGAAAATAACTTTCTGTACCGATTTACAACTCATTTTTTTTCTCACTTGAAAAGAGCATGAAAAAAAAAACCAACACACAAAACACTCAAAACCAGAAAATTGACCGAAATCGACTTAGGGAGTTCTGCCAGATTACGGTGAAAGATGTTGCTATCCGTTAGACATGTTTAATCTGGCAAATTAGTTTAACAACCTTTCGTATCATACCTTAATCCATATACAAAAGAAAGTAAAGGTGTAAACATAAAAACGACTGTCAAGCATGGAATACTCACTCTCGTAATCTTCTTCTCGCCTATCGACTGGGTTACCCTGAGTTCGCCGTCATGCAATTTTACAAGAAACTTCTCACTACGACGCGCGACAATGTTGCCATGTTTCTCCATCTCACTTTCAATTTCCTGAAAAACAAAAACAATTATTTAGGTCCTTGAATCCCATTTAATCGCTACAAATATTTGACGTGCATATTTAAAGTAAAACGAGGAAAACATTTGAATTGTTTTCGTATGCTATGTTTTGTTGGGTTTCATTTCTGAATTTTTCATAATTTGAATACAAAATATCATTTAAAATATTTTTTTAACATTACGTTCATGAGGAAAAAATGCATCACACCACATATCGTACTTGTATGCTTGAAATAATAGTAACCTGAGAATGTGGTAGTGAAAAGATGGAGACGAAAAAAAAAAGGAGTGGAAATAATGTGGCTGGAATTGTGCAAGGAGCATTTTGCTGTGTGCAGAAGTGCAGGGACCTAAAATGATACTAAATTATCGAAAAAAAAAACCCAAAATTTTTGCCAAAACTGATCTAACCAAAAGTAAATATTAATGATAATCATCAAACGAATTCAGAAATAACTACATTGAAGCCATAATGCAAATGCGATATTGAGAATCAGATTCTTAGGTCAGACATAATTATCAATTTACTGTATATATTTAGGCAACATATATTTTTAGGTTTTTTCCTAAAAAATAAAGTGCTATTCGTGATTGATAAGTTATGCTTTTCATACGTCAGGACCATGGCGGGGTTACGCCAGGCGTCACAATCACTCGAGTCAGTGAGTCAGTGACCCTGCTACTGGTACCACGTAACCCAGTACAGCCTACCGCGGGTCGGGTGGCCGGCGACTAAACGCCCCCACACGGGTATAAGGCGACTGGGTGAGGAGGGTGTGTGGACACCCTGCAGGACTAAAAAGAAAACCTGTCAAATGCTATACCCATGCGAGTCACTGATCATCCACATCTGGATAGGAGATGAGCACCACCAGGATACCCCGCTCAAGAAACACTGAGATGAGGAAGTCGAGAAACAGATCAATACCGGATCGGTCGGGGCCCGGGCTACCAACGACCGGAGTTCACATGTGGGACGTGGAACGTCAGAATTCTCAATGGAGATGGTAAACGGGAGCAACTGGAGTATGAAATAACCAAATATAAGTGGAATGTCCTTCCCATCGCTGAAATGAGGTGGATTGGAAGCGGAGAAATGCTCACTGAAGAAGGACACACTTAGCGGAAAAGAGAAGTAAATTGAGGAAAGAATGGAATTCCCTATCCAAAAGAATACAGTGAAAGCGGTTGTAGAATGTGAACCCATTTCAAACCGAATGATTAGAATACGAATCGCAGTCTCTCCCAGAAACGTAACCATCATTCAAGTCTACGCACCAACTCCGGTTGCAAAAATTAATAAACTGGTGCTTTCTGCGATACTTTGGGCAGCACGATCAGAACAAATAACCCAAAAGACATAAAAATCAGTCAAGGAGATCGGAATACCAAGATAGGAACTGAGTCCTACGAGGATTGGCACGGTACTGTTGGAAAATTTGCTCACAGAATGACGAATGTTAGAAGTGAGAGGCTACTAAAATTCAGCTAATTGAACAATCGGACTGTGGCCAACACGCTTGGGGATAGCAAGAATTCAAGAAGAACCACATGGAAATCCCCAGATGGCAGAACAAAGAACCAGACAGATTACATCTTGGTGGAGACTAAATGCAAAGCCTGTACCGGACAAAACAAGACCAGAGCCTCCCCTGGATGCGACATAGGCAGCGACCACAATGTGGTGATGATGACAGTGAAGGTGAAGTTGAGGATGATAAAGAAACAAGGAGAGGTGCGTGTGAATTACAATCTTGACCTGACAGACCCAGAGAAGAGGAACAAATATGCTGTGAAGATCAGCAACAGATTTGCCCCCATCCTAATGGAAATCGAATATGTCCAAGAAATGGCGGATCGGTTCACTGAAGTCAAACATCAAACAACACAGGAAGTGCTGGGCAGACGCCGGGTCATCAAACAACAATGGATGACAGGGGTGATCCTGGAAACATGTGACGAAAGAAGGAAACAGAAAAGGACAAAGCTTCAGGATGAGAACAGCAAAGTGGAATACCAGCGAGCCAACGCGAAAGTGAAGAAGGAGATTTGCACTGCCAAATATAACTTATTGATGGAGAAGTGTCAACAGATGCAGAACGCTTTTGCAAACAGCAAAAAGGTCTTTCACACAATCAAGGAAATACACAAAAAGCTGCCATAGAAGCTGCTGATAGGACATTGTTGAAGAATGAAGACATGATCCAAGAACGTTGGGCAGAATATGTTAAACAACTATACAACCTACCGATTCAAACAGATGAGAGTGTCCTCAGAGAGCTGGAGGCTGATGGTCTGGGTGTGGCAGAAGACGAAGAGCTCAAAATCTTGAGGAGTGAAATTGTTAGCGCTGTTGCATCACTGAAGAGTGGGAAAGCCCCGGGAACAGATAACATACCCGCACAGCTGCTGAAATATGAAGAATCTGTGGATATGCTGCATAAACTTTGCCACCTGATCTGGGGAAACGGAGAATGGCCCAAAAAGTGGACACAGTCACTTGTAGTACCACTTCCGAAAAAAAAAAAACGATTTGAAAAAGTGCAGCAACTACAGAACAATAAACTTGATCAGACATCCGAATAAAGTATTGTTGAAGATCATGGCAGACAGGATGAATCCACAGATATAAGCTTTTCTCGCAGAAGAGTAAGCCGGCTTTCGGGCTGGAAGGAGTATTGTGGAACAGATCTGCAGCTGCCGCATTCTCTGCGAAAAATTCAGAGACCATCAGCGAGAAATACACCATAACTTTGTCGGACATGTATGAGAATGTCTAATTGATTTGTGCGCAAACAAGAATGTCGTTGATGTACAAAATAAACAAAAGAGGGCCCGACAGTGGCGTAACTACGGGGGGGGGGGGGGGCACGTGCCCCCTAAGCAATCCCTTGGAAAGGATAACAACAACTTACGTAAATGGTTATTCAATGGTTATTAAACTGTGCTTTGAAATAGACATGAGAGGGTGATTGAGATATTACATATTTCTATATTTCTTTTTTACCATAATATGATTAAAGCGGTATACAGTGTAAAACACTGTTCAAAAAACCCGACGCCGACAGAGATTGTGATTCAGCGTGATTCCTGGTTGACGTTCTGAATATAAGCATGATGTACACAGTGAACTCGAAATATGATTCTGTTGCATTCATATTTCACATTCCTCGAGTAAAACAATATTTCAATTTCATTTTCCAGAATTACCACGGTACGCCACTGGGATCCGATATTGATCCTGCGGAACTTCACATGTCATACTCATTTTTTTTCTGAATCTTTAGATTGAAAAGAAACATTGTTCTCTTATTGTTAGATAATATTCGAACCATGCCAAAGATAAACCACAACCTCCATAATTTTCTAGTATATGAATCAAAATGGGGTGGTCTATGATATTGCATGCCTTGCTAAGGTGATGAAAGAAAAAAAAAACTCCACAGTATTCCTTATTCAGTAAAGCATTGATGATTTTGCGTGTAGTTGTATAATAACACAATCTGTTGAATGAAACTTACGGAACCCAATTTGATTTTGATTTAATATGTGGTATTGTTTAACAGAAGTCTTTCCTGAAGTATATTCTCTACATTTTTTTTGTTAATATAGCAGGCAAAATTAATATTTGGGCTTTGATTTGATGCTAACAAAGGGTCACTTTTTTAAGTTGGTATATAACTCCGGCAACATTATTAAAATAACATGGTAAACAATAGACAAATTAAATTTACATAATAAAAGGTCAATAATTTGATGTATAGGGTTCCCCCCCCCCCAAAAAAAAAAAATGATGCTTATTCCGTCATCTCCTATACAATATGTACTTGGTTTAAGAGATTTCACGATATTCAAAAAAAATTAATGATTGGTCGGTTGTAGAAAGAATGATTTCTGGAAGAAGGTTTATCCAAAAAAAAAGTCTCCTTTTACTTATGCGTTATGCTAAATTAGACATATTTGAATTAAACATATCAAAAATTTGCTCAGGGTATGACTGTATGACTGCCAGATATGACTGTTAGATTTCTTTGACTGCTAGATATTTGTAAAGACGTAATTCACTTTAAATAATTCTGTTTAAAAAGATATGTGTCATGAGAAAGAGTCCGTCTATGCTTAAAATACTGAAGCATTGACAAAGATATTGATAAACTAACAATAATTGTAAGAAGAGAGTTGTTGTTTTTTTTCAAATGAAAATACATACCTTATCCAAACCGTAGATGTCATCATGGATCGCAAATGGTAATCCTTGCATCTGCTCTGCTCTTGCATGCTTTGGTTTGTAAGGTGTGCAAATGATGCGTTTGTACTTAACTTCTTTTACAATAACTATGTGGTCACTGAAATGTTTAACAGTCAATTCTAAACTTGCTTCGTTCAAACTTACAGAGCCAAATTCTGAGGGTGCCCGAGTAAATTGTTCCGAATCTGAAAGAGAACGCACAGAGAAAAATCAAGTCATAATTTTACACTTTCTTGATTGATTTCACAGAACATTTCGCATTAAGCCTTTTTGCAATGTCATTCTAACGCTAACGGAAGAATTGTTGGGCAATTACTTTGCTATCAGAGATGCAAGTCTTTGTACATTGTGGCATGACCTGTAGTTTCCAATTTGTAAACTCATTACTTATGGTTTGATGATTGGACGTTATAAGGTAGGGGTTTGACGTGCCGTGATTATTTGATGGGGAAGGAATAGAGCCTGTCCCATGAGAAATCTTCACCTAGGTCATGACGGAATAAGACTAAGTGACGAGACTAAAACAAATGTTGCGTTTCCTTGGCAAACACATGGACATTTAATAGCCATGATCTGACAAAATGTAGAAAGGCACTGTCTAAGCCATATACTAGATTTAAGTCTGGGCAGTGAGGCACCAAGCGCTTTTCATCGAGGAACATAATTTAAAGTGTTGAGCGCTCCACACATTGACATTAGGATGTTACATTTACGTACCCCAACATTATGATACCTTTAGCGGCACGAATCATATACTAATTCAACATACCGTATTCTGATCTTTGTGGATTATTCATAGCATTGACTGTTTTTTTTTTTAAAGTCATCCGAAAGACTTCGCGTAAAACGTTTTTAATGTTTAAAGGAATCATTTACCATTTGTGTATGAAGGAAAATCCCAGCATTAGTGCTTAAAAAATAGTTCTTAATTGTAAATTAGGGGAAAAAGCAACCACTGTAAAAATTTGAATCTGTGTAATTGATGATAAGCATAGTTGAATATACAAAATGTGAACAAAAGTTATAATAAGAATGCATCCAGACTAAACCATCTACAGTTATGACTTATTGAGAAGAATGTTGATATCTCCTTGTATTCTAGGCTTCATTGCCAAAAAAATATATATATATATATATATATATATATATATATGCATGATGTTTTGTGATACGACAGACCTACACATATGCATCAAATGTGATATCTTGATCATTTTAAAAAAACGCTGCTCTTAAAGGTAAACTGAACCTTTAATTTTTGCTCGAGCCAAGCCATATCAATCATGTATATATATATATATATATACAGGGCTCGACACTAACGGTGGCCCGGTGGCCCGGGGCTACCAAAAATGAAAGTCGGGCCACCAAATTTCAAAAAAGGGCAAATTTGGTGGCCCGCCTCGAGCCACCAAAATTATTTGAAAAGTATGTCAATAAATTCGTAACTTTTTGCGCCGGAAATTAGCAGTTAAATTTGTTTAAAGGATGGATGAAAAGGACTGAATGAGTGTCCGAGAGTGAGTGTTGCAACTTTGTTGAAGTTTATTTATGAGTAGATTATGTCCAACTTCTAATTCTTACTATCATAAAACTTAGATATTTGACTCATTAAAAAAAGAGGACTTTTAATGTTTTTTATTGTTTCTTTTTTCGGGACACCAAATTTTTCTCTCGGGACACCAAAATTTTGAAATTTAGGATTTTGGTTGCCCCATCGGGCCACCAAACAAAAAAGTTAGTGTCGAGCCATGATATATATATATATATATATATATATATATATCAAGATGACGAAGTCGGGTAGTAATGCACAGTCGAATAGTGCTATTTATTCAGACCAAATGTTGGAAGCATGCTTACGTCTTCCTCAGGGTCGACATGAACAACTATGAAAATAAACGAGATGACTCTATGTATACAGAGAATAGAGTCATGTAATTTATTTTAATAATTGTAAGAGGTATGTAAGCGTCGAAAATTTGGTCAGAATGAAAAGCACTGTTGGACGGAAATGCATTACTATCCTACTTCGTCAGCTTTTATGTACTGGTATCAACACGCTGACTACAAACATCAGTATAATGATATGTATAAATAGGCGTTTTCTCATCAGCCCGATGTTTCGAAATAGCGCGCTATTTTTCTGACCTGGGACATTAAAAAAATATCTCGAGCTTGGATTTTTATCGGGCTGATGTGAAAACGCCTTATGTGACCGTGTATCACAAAACGAACAAACAGTCGCATGCACTGATTTTGTGTGAGGACTAAAAACAGGTGAAATGGGTCAACCTACCCAATCATGACTTTTTCATATTTTCGGAAAGAGCAAGTCGTCGTCTACATTATGCTAAAATGTTGGCTCAAAAAAGGAACAGGAATGTGTGTTTTCAACATTTTATCTGAAACACTTTATTTTTTTTTGATAGAGAATATTGTCACTTGGTGTGTTTTTAGAATCCCTTTTCACTTATTTCTTAAAACCTTGTTCACTTTCAACCCAAGTAACTTTAGAAAAGATAATGCTACTGCTTTGAAAATTGGCATTAATCATGAAATGTGCTAATAAAGCATATTTAATTTCAGCTTAATCTGATAATTTCATTGTTGTTACTCCAGTGGTTGACATCCTGGTTTTTGTCCCATTCATTCGCACTGTCAACACGGCTTGATGAAGATTAAACGCTTGAACAGACCCTGTGTTTCAGAGCATCTTTTCTCATTTCACACTTTTCCTGAGCGTGTGCTTTCTTTTCAATATATAGATAGGTTATGAGGGTTCATTTGATTTTTGTTATATATCATTTTAAAGCTTAAAGTCTGTTCTTTCAAAATCTGCCGCCAACTAAAGGAATTGATGTCTGGCGACTTTTTTGTTAGTTTTGTGATGCAGGGTCATAGGTGGCCCAAAATGAACGGAAAACCTAAGATCTCTAATTTCAACAATATTGTTGCAAATATGTCATTAATATGCATACTATTGGAAAGGCCATTTTTTCCCAATGGAATGATGATATGTTTTTCAATTTTGGTAAATGCGTTATGATTTTAAGGCCATTTTTTCAACCCTTGCACTTTTCAAAATGTGAACATTTTGCACTCTCAGCGATACCGAAACCAGCGACAATTCCGCTTGCCATAGAAGCAGTGGCGTCCAAAATGTGTGGAATGTGGGGCGGACGGTGTGATTGTCATTGTCCTTTATCATTGTGAATGAGACGACCTGTTGGGCTCATTGAGATGCTAAATTTACCTGGAAAATAGTGAGGTTTATTCATAGGCATGATTGACAGTGACGTCAGTTCATGAGCGGTGTAGGAATAACACCCCTACTTTACATTGACAAATTCAGTGAGAACTAAGAATATTGCTGTGTCGATTTATAAACAATTAACGGGAACTCAGTATCTCACCGGGCTTGAAACTAGTTTGCGATTGTATATTTTGCTAATTGTAGAGATGTCTAGCTTGCCTACGGCTCTGAGACGTCTATTGTGAAATTACAGTGTCTCCAAACAGTCGCAAGAAAATTTAAAGACACTTTAACATTGTGGGTGCCCGATTTTAAAAATTCCCGATCCGACGCTGTCTGACCTGTAAAATTATGTTCAGATGGATGAAAACTACAAAGAAAAGCAAGTATATTGAAGATCCTAAATTCATTTGATCATTAACCGACACAGCAATATGAATAGAATTTCAAGAAGATTTATTGTAGTTTTTTTTTTTCAAAACAAAGTGGACATTTCCTTGACTTGTCAATAACTTATGTTAAGGTTATTATTTCAAGGCCTTCTAAAAGAGGCAAGTCGAGTGTTCCTTTATTATGCGAGAAAAAAACGTGAAAATAAGTATGTTGCTTTGAAATGTCTTTACATCGTCCTACACATGTGACGTCACAAACGGTAGTAGTCTTATCATCCAGCAGTGACTGAGCAAAAACTTCAAAAACTCATAACTTTTGAACGGATCGTCCAATTTTCCTCAAACTTTCACTGATGTGTTCTACTAATATTGCTTCATTCACTCAATCCACATGTCTAAGAAGTAATACTTTTCCTTTAAATACCATTATGGTAGAGGTGACTTTCACTGACTTTGCAGTAGTGTTTTAAATCACCATGATTAATTATCTGCTCCCTTCGTGTCAAGAATGAACATTTTTTTTCTTTGTTCGAAAAATAAGAATCATTGCAACTAAAATAGGAATAGAGTATATACGACGTTCCATAGGGAAATTTTCGCATTGTTAACGTAAGCCGGCAAATGATGACATTACACACAACATGACAGTAAGCATTCTAACATACCATCATTGCGATGATAAAGCACGGTCGAGACTTTTCTAAGGTCCGGGATGAAGCCACAATGTGGCATGGTGACTTTCACTGGTTTTTTAGGCTGTCCGTCAGATGAAGAAAACCTCAGACCAGCAGATATCACCACTTCGTCATGCCCTAGAACGAAGTCATCTGGAATTTTTAGGAGCGGTGTGACAGTAAATTGGTGGACATCCGTCTCCATGGCAAATTCTATGCCAAATTGCTTCAGGTCTTGCAGGGTCTCTGTTTTATTAAATCAAAATACAATTCGTTCAGTACCAGAAACGAAGATGTATCAAAATGTTGCATGATGATGATCCACAGCATTTGTATGGCGCCATGTATCTGTTATAGAAACATTCAAAAGCGCAGACTCCTCCAAGACAGTTAGCAACTGAATGCCCGGTTAAAAAAAAATAAAATGTGAGTTCTTTTGAGCATATGATTGTTAATCTTATTGAAAACCATGCAAAGTGGATCAGGAGGGCTTTCGACTTTTTTTTTTTTCATGAAGCATTTTGTCTGACAACTTTGTCTGACAAATTTGTTCTAAGACAGTCAGATGAAAGGATTTATGAAATGCCCCCACTTGTCAATATGTCAGGAGTAAAACTTCTCATTTCTTATTCATTCTGTGTTATTCGAGAAATACATCCAGCTATTTCGAGCTCCCTGATGAGTTGTTTAAGTTTATGGCCAACAATGAATGTTGTAAAGGGGATGCCTGTTAGGGTGACCGTGGCATTTCTTGCCACTGCGGGACTTTTTCGGGTTTACCTTCATTCAGTAGCATCAAGTTTTTGAAGATCGCCTTTAATAATATCAGTGCTTGCTAATGTAACAATATTTAGTGACTGGGATTGAAAAAGACGAGCTTCCACTACGCCAAATAATAGGTAGCTTTAGATTTTCACGACGGGTACGCTGAGAGGGAAAAAATGTCTAAGCATGCGCAGAATCGTTTATCAAAGACAATCTATTCATAGCTCGCGCGTAAAGCTGAGTTTTCACTACGAGTTCAGAGCTATTTTACATCCATTCAGTTCACGACGTAGAAAGCTACTTCATGCACCGGGCATATGGGGGCGCCACTTTATTTTTTATTTTTTAATATGTTGCATCTCAACGTCATCTAAAGCTACGCTAATAACCGGAGGGCCAAACCCCAAAAAAGTCGCTTACTTAACGAGTGAGTTGCACTCTCTCTACAAACTAAGTAGACCATGCTTATTTTCAAGTTTTTATTGTAACAAACAACATTCCTCTGGTCTACCTCAAAAAATTTGTTGCGAAAGCCTCCAAATCCAAGATGGCGTCCAAGATGGCCGCCATATTTACTGGATTTGTTATTTGAAAGATAGAATTTGATTGAAAAATCAGATTTCAACAAATTTGATGTCATATGAAAGAAAATAAAATTTTCTACAAGTTGATACCATTTTTGTGGGTTATTGTGATAATTGGATTGAGATTTTAAGGAAAAAACACTCATTTTTGATATACTTCTGAAAAATAGAAAATCATGAAAATGCTTGATTCAGCATAAATCAAAGAAAGACTGAAGGATTATCTTGAAACGCTTCAAGAATTTTGTTTGACATATAATTAATATTTGAAGAAAATTAGATTTCAGTACCGTTTTCGGTTCAGGAGTTATAATGTCTCAAACTTGAAAACTCACTATGTAAAAATGGCCACTTTAGTTGTGACAAGACCTTGTTGGTCGTAAAAAAAGCCTGCGCGCGCCAAGACTACTACACGCACCACTGGCACTGGCGTTTGTAGCAGCCATATAAAATTCAATAGGAAGGCAGCTCGGAACTCCAGCGATGGGCTTGAATCGCCGCAAACGGGACATTGCTAAGCCCAAAGCCGACAGAGACCCGAGAAATGATTCTAGCAGAAACGATCGAGAAGCAGCTGCTGAAAATCTCAACGACGACACTGATTCAGAGGACTCTGATCTATCCACCGCCATCCAGTCTGTGATCGAAAACCTACTCACTGACACCAACTTCATCTTAAAGCTTGTAAAGGCAATCAAAAGCAAGCTACTCCACGAAGTCCATGAAACTTCGTGTGACGAAGTGAAGAAGTCTCTCGACTTTGATATAGGCGCCCAGAACGACAGAATCTCCAAGCTGGAAAAGGAAGTGAATGAGCTGAAAGCCGCTATCGACGACTCCGAATAATATTCGAGAAGGTCATGCCTCATTTTCGCTGGAGTGGAAGAAAAGGAGGGCGAAAACACCGACGATATCATCAGATCTGTGTGCAAGGAGAAACTCGACATTCAACTGGACATCAACGACATCGACCGCAGCCACCGTCTGGGCCTAGCAACAATGGGACGGGATCCAGGCGATCAGCGCAGAAGACCCCCTGGAAGGAAAATGCCCCGCAATGTCATCGTGAAATTCACAAATTATCGGATTCGCGAAAAGGTGTACGGTGCCAGGATGAATCTCCGCAAGTTTGCAGACGAAGCCATCTTCATCAACGAGAACCTGACGAAGGAAAGAGCTGATCTGTTTTGGAGAATCAGGAAAGCAAACAAGAAAAAAGATCACAAAATCTGGACACAGGATGGAACAATCGTCGTGAAAACACCGAGAGGCGTCCGCATCAAGGTGACTCGTAAATCAGATCTAACGAAACTAACTGATTTGAACATTTCATGAACTGTTGTATGACAGGTACATCGTCATTTACTCATTTTTTACTTACCTTTGTTACATCAGTGTAAAGACTCAGAGTGTGTTATTTTGATCGCTAGTGTCAATGGTTATTTCATTTCCATGTGTTAGGTGTGATAAAAGTGTCAAAAACAATCAGAGAGCTCTGAAATGTACGCAATGCCACAAATGGGTTCACATTGAATGTATAGACATGTCAAAGTCAAAATATGATGATCTCAAAGAAACATTCCTTGACTGGCTATGTACTAAATTTTTGCTGACTCAGCTGCCTTTTATGAATGATATTGATTATCCAGAAAGTACGAGAGAGGGGCCTGAATATGAATGTAATCTGTTAAAAGAAGAGAATGTGAAAGCACGGTTATGTTATTCAGACCTCGCCGAGGAAAACAGAGACATTCTCTTCAAATTTGTATGAATGACAGGCCTTTGGAAACTGTCACGAGAATCAAACACCTTGGGGTAATCTTTGAACAAACTCTTGATTGGTCTCCCCACATCGATGAAGTAGTCACGAAAATGTCTCGTTCTATTGTATGTATACGAAGAATCAAATCGTGTTTGACACGTAAAATCATGAATCAGTTGTATTTTTCTTTCATACTTCCACATATTGATTACTGTTGTGCTGTATGGGGGTCATTAACAAAGACAAATTTAAATAGATTGCAACGCTGTCAAAACAAGTATGCTCGTGTAGTATTGAATGGAGGTTATTACATGTCAGCGCAAGCTCTTACTCATGCTCTCAAATGGCAGTCAGTTGAACAAAGAATTCAATATCATTACTGTGTCCTGGTGTACAAATTATTACACAATTTAGCCCCAACGTACATAGCCAAACTTGTGACCAAACGCCCTACTACTTATATCACTCGTTATGCCCTTTCTTGCCAATTACATATACCCAAACCTAGAACTGAATATAAGAAATGCTCCTTCACATATGCTGCAAGCAAATTTTTTAATGACTTACCCATTTTTATTCAAACAGCCTCCTCATTGCAAACATTTAAGAATCGTGTACGCCAACATCAGTCTCTCATTTGATATATACCCTTTACACTAGCTACGAATTATTCAGATATTTATTTTCTCTGCTCGTTTTATGTTTTTTCTTATGTGATTTATGTTATTTCGAACCGATTGTTCTTTAGCTGTATCATATCTTTGTTTGTTTTGTTCTTGTTGTTTTTTTTTTAATTGTGTGCACATGCAATGTAATGTATATCAACGCAGGGCTCCCTTGTAAAGCAGGCCTTTGTGGCACTGAATGGGACTACCCTGCTTTTAAAGAAGACTTAATAAATAAATAAACTCTAAAATGAGTGAAAATGAAAATTTTCACTCAAACGTCACTCCAATTTCACTCTAAATTCACCGTTTTCTGTTATTCACTCCTCACATCAAAAGTAAAAACTTCCACTCGATTTGTTTTTTTTTTCTTTTTCGGAGAGTAGAATATCACTGGTTTAAAAAATGTGTCCATAAAAACTTAAGACGGTTTAAAATAGCACAACAGACAAATTTGTATCAAAAACGAAATAATACATTTAATTTGGCGCAATACACTATGTCAACTTTGATGGCTGTCATCTTGATTTTTTTTTTTGAGTGGTTGATCTAAATTCTGTCTTAAACTATCTATAACAAGATTGGTGCCAAGTTTGAAGATACTACCGCTATTTGAATTTTTTTTTGCTTCATCTCATCTGCTTCAGAACAATCTACTTTGAAATAATAGCGATCAGTATCACCTGAGCTACCACTTGGTATGAAAAGTTAGTTTGCAGGCACAAACCCTTGTTTGTAAAAGAAAAAGTCTGCATTTGTCAAGACTACTACACGCACCACTGGCACTGCTACAAGCGCCAGTGCCAGTGGTGCGTGTAGTAGTCTTGGCGCGCGCAGACTTTTTTACGGCCAACAAGGTCTTGGTAACACCTAAAGTGGCCATTTTTACGTAGTGAGTTTTCAAGTTTGAGACATTATAACTCCTGAACCGAAAATGGTAGTGACCCCTAATTTTCTCCAAATATTAATTATATGTCAAACAAAATTCTTGAAACGTTTCAAGATAATCCTTCTGTCTTTCTTTGATTTATGCTAAATCAAGCATTTTCATGATTTTCCTTTTTTTTCAGAAAAATATCAAAAAATGAGTGTTTTTTCCTTAAAATCTCAATCCAATTATCACAGTAACCCACAAAAATGGTATCAACTTGTAGAAAATTTTACTCTCTTTCATATGACATCACATTTGTTGAAATCTGATGTTTCTATCGAATTCTATCATTTAAATAACAAATTCAGTAAATATGGCGGCCATCTTGGACACCATCTTGGATTTGGAGGCTTTCGCAACAAATGTTTTGAGGTAGACCAGTGGAATGTTGTTTGTTACAATAAAAACTTGAAAATAAGCATGGTCTACTTAGTTTGTAGAGAGAGTGCAACTCGACCTCTGTTTTTAGCTTTTGGCCCCCCGGTTATAAGCACAACTCAGGAAAGAGGAGAACGTCCAGCTCAAGCGTCTTCTCTAAGGTCCGCGCAGCAAATCTAAAACTGCCTAATGTGTTGCCGGAGGGGCGAAAACAAATCACGTGTGTATTAAGCGCGTATTATAGCTTGAGCACAGTATATGCGAACCGCATATACCCGCCTGGCCATTATATGACGTATCACTTATACGCTTGCCCACTTGTATGAGACAGTGGTATGGGACCCCATCCCTCCCCCACCCCCCCCCCCCCCATCATAGGCCCTACCCAGTTTTTTCCCATAAGTATGGCTTGATGACGTCATCGGAACCACGTCTTTACATTTTGACTTTATTGCGGCCACTTTGAATTGAGAGACGGCTGTCATGCTGCGTGACCCGGAAATGAATTCGGTCTAACTAGAACAACTTTTTGCAAATTCGTCTAAGGTGCTTACCACACAGTACCGGGTATTATATGTTTTTTGTACGGTAGCCACGAGAATTTCAAGATGGTGGCATATCTAAAGATCCACAAATATTATAAAACAGCTGTACTGGAACGTTGTTCACATCGAGCATGTGTTTTCTTTGAAAATTCCTGCTTCTATAGCATCATTGCCCCCTCAGATATGGGTTGAAAAAAAAAAGTATGGTGGGAATTTTGAATTCCGAAATGGCAGACTACAAATTAAATATATATATATATATATATAAACAATCCACATCATCAGAAAAAGATGTATCAAAGTTTGTGACATCCCAGCCATGCATTTTGCACCAAATTAGAAGCTTTTACAATGATCACTTTATGAGATGGAATGCGTATGTGTCAAATATAGTATTCAATGGCGGCCACTTTGAAATTCAAGATGGCAGCCTCCAAATTGTATCAAAACAATCCACATTTTCAGCAAAAAAATATGCATTAAAAAGTCTGACATCATAACCATATATTTTGCACCAAATTTGAAGCTTTTACAATGTTCACTTTATGATATATTGGTCAAAATACAGTTTGCTACGGCGGCCATTCTGATATCCAAGATGGCGGCTAAAGATGTGGCTGGAAAAAAATGGAACGTTTTTGTTTTGTTTTTGGATTAGGCACCCCTAAATTGACAAAAGAGCGAAAAAAAAAAGAAAAATCATTCAATTTTGACACAAACATCTCACGGGATTATATAGTAGCCTCAGTCTACTAACCGAATGGTTAATAGGAAAAACTAACTGACATGGTTATTTTAGAACGGAAAACGACATACCAAGGAAGCATATAAATGTGTTGGGTTACAGATCTAATATCGTATTTTTACCTCATTACTAGATACGGAAAATAAACGCACCATTTGCGACCCTTAAAAGCATTACAGTCCCTAAGCCATTTTCCCCAATCAAACACTTTTATAGACAAGAGAAAACACCCTGAAAACAAATTAGGAATAGTATCGTTATTTCCCTAGCAGGGTAGTTAAGAACAAAATCGGTCAGTAAAGTGGACTTAGGGTGAATACACATGCATGTATATACGACATGTAGAATATTCCGTCCTTTTTAATGCAGCTTATGGACATGATTATAATACTTTAACTTGTTTGTTTTCGGCGGATTCACAAACACAAACACACATACAAACACACATTCATACAGGTACATTCATGCGCAAAGAAAGGGATATAAAGTATAATGACTTTTCTTGAACGAGCAAACTATGGTGGTAGCTAAAATTGTTCAAGATGATCGATACAGATTGAAAAGAATAACATTTGCCATAAGACTGTATAATTCGAATGCATACGTGGTCTCCCATGCTCAACAGTAAACACGAGTTTCCCTTTTGCGTTGACCGCTGTACAGAATGGGTCCAGATCCTGTGAAGTCCGACATCTGATCAGTCTGGAAGAAAAACAAATGTGTTTTGTGAACAAGGGTGATGCTGTGAATTTAAACTCAAACAGTGCCTAGGTGGTTATTTATTACAAGAAGTCTCACTCATTATTTAGTTGACTTTGATAATTCCGCTGTCATTCCGTCCACGTATTTGAAACCATATTTCTCTACTCCTAAGAGAAAGTTTACGACATAGATCAAGGTAGTTTTCGTTGAGAGCAAAATTTATTTGTATTCATAATACTTCTGTTTTTTGTATATATATTTTTTTTTTCAATACATGAAAAGAGATGCAATGATCTCTTATGAATTAGGACTTTTAACATTTATTTGATTTGATCTGTATTCCAATTTGAGTTCACTTAATCGAGAAATAAACATAACTGAGTTACAATGATTATCATATGTGACCATGCATCACAAAACAAAGAAACAGCCGCACGCGCTGATATTGTTTTAGGACTGAAAATAGGAAAAATGCGTCAACCTTGCCAATCTTGAGCTTTTCATATTTTCATAAGAATAGGCATTCTCTACATTTTATTCAAGTTTGGGATCATTTAAACGAAAAGAAAAGTGTGTTTTTAGCAGTTCTTCTGGAACATTTTGGGAGAATAGTGTGATTAGGTGTTTCTCATACAGTCCTCTTTTCATTTTTTTAAAAACCCTGTTCATATTCTCCACTTCCAACTCCAATGAATTTGTGACCCTGTACCTCAAAACAAACAAAAACTCGCCAGACATGAATTTTTAGTTAAGACCATTTTCTAAAAGAACAGACTTTAAGCTTTAAAATGATATATAACTCAAATCAGATGGACTCTCCTAACCTATCTAAATATTGGAAAGAAAGCACAAACTCAGGAAAAGTGTGAACTGAGAAAAGAGGCTCTGAAGTACAGTGTCTATTCAAGCGCTAAATCTTTACCAAACCGTGCTGGCTGTGCGATGAATGGGACAAAAATCAGGAAGTAAGCCACCGGAGTAACAACAGTGAAGGGATTATCAGATTAAACTGAAATTAAGCATGCCTCATTACCACATTCTGTCCATAATTAACGCCAACTTTCAAAGCAGAAGCACTATTCTTTCAAAAGTTATTAGAGTTGAAAATGAAGAGTGTGGACAAGGGTTTTCAGAAATGAAAAAGGGATTCTAAAGACACACCTAATCACACTATTCTACCAAAAATGTTTGAGATAAACTGCTAAAAAACACACACTTTCCTGCCCGTTTTATGATACCAAATTTTAGCACAATGGAAAAGAAGACCCGCTCTTTCAGAAAATATGAAAAAGTCAAGTTCGGCTAGGTTGACCCATTTCACTTATTTTCAGTCCTCACGCAAAATCAGTGTGTGCGACTTTATGTTCGTTTTGAGGTGCACGGTCACATTTGTGACAGTGCACCTCAAAACGAACATAAAATCGCACACACTGATTTTGCGTGAGGACTGAAAATAAGTGAAAAGGGTCAACCTAGCCGAACTTGACTTTTTCATATTTTCTGAAAGAGCGGGTCTTCTTTTACATTATGGTAAAATTTGGTATCATAAAACGGGAAGGAAAGTGTGTTTTTTTTAGCAGTTTATATCGAACATTTTTGGTACAATAGTGTGATTAGGTGTGTCTTTAGAATCCCCTTTTCATTTCTGAAAAACCTTGTCCATACTCTTCACTTTCAACTCTAATAACTTTTGACAGGATAGTGCCAATGCTTTGAAAGTTGGCGTTGATTATTGATAGAATGTGTTAATGAGGCATGCTTAATTTCAGTTTAATCTGATAATCCCCTCATTGTTGTTACTCAGGTGGTTTACTTCCTGTTTTTTGTCCCATTCATCGCACAGCCAGCACGGTTTGGTAAAGATTAAGCACTTGAACAGACACTGCACTTCAGAGCCTCTTTTCTCAGTTCACACTTTTCCTGAGTTTGTGCTTTCTTTCCAATATTTAGATAGGTCAGGAGAGTCCATTTGATTTGAGTTATATATCATTTTAAAGCTTAAAGTCTGCTCTTTCAGAATATGGTCTTAACTAAAAATTCATATCTGGCGACTTTTTGTTTGTTTTGAAGTGCAGGGTCACATTTAGAAAGGATGGTGCTACTACTTTGAAAATTGACATTGATCATCTACAGAATGCGTTCCGTGTGCAATTTCAACTGAAATACACATTTTTAAACAGAAGGAGAATAAATGCTGATGGAATAAACGCTGATCTTTTTATCAGATCCACTTTTCTGGGCATTTTAACACGAAGAAGCATGAATTTAGGCAACGAAACCTGGCATTCTCGTATTCATATTGGGAACCTGGTATACCAGGTTCCAGTATAGCTGTTGCTCCCACGGGACGATTCCCGTAATGAGCAGGTTAACTAAAATCATTGTCACGTGACTTTTTGGTTGGATTTGTGATGCATGGTGACATACACATTATATCGATTTGTTTATTTGACGTGTACAAATAATTAGCACGTATCTTGCAATGACATCATTTGCAACATATGGTAGTAGTCCGTGTTAAGTCGTAAGAATCAAAGTTGGGGAGGGTGAATCAATAGCACAGCTTGCATAACTTTAATCACATCAAAGGGATACAATTAACAGATATTCTCTCCCTTTACTCCTTCTAATAGTGTGGCATATTAGATTCAAAATAAATTCACAAACAGATCTGACGTATTTGTAACTTATGCAAAATACAGACACCAGAGGCCTGTTTCCTAAGATTGAGCGTAGAATTCATCGTAAATCTTTGTAAAAAAGGGCCCAGATAGGAAAGATGTTATAGAGCTCTTTTCTTGAACATAATTGCTGATATTCACTGATGTCAGTTTGTGAGATTTGAGAAGAGCTTGCAAAAAAAAAATGAAATAAATAAAACATAACGTTGAAGTGTCGGACTACATATGGACTCACGATATGTTTTTGAGATGAGGGTAAGAGCTCGCAAATCTGATCAACTCTTCGGCCAGTTCATTCCCTAAAGACGCATCTGATACAGTCAATCTGGTTACTGTAGGTGGTGCTAGCAGTGACCGGCGAAATTCATTGTCCCTTGCGACTAGCGATGCGTTGCCCTCTAGGTTTAGCTCCACATCGTGAGAATAAATTGGCCACGCCTTGTTCACGTCAAGAATAGAGGTAGGCTGATGATATTCAATGCAAACAGAGACCTTCCCCACATTTGGGCACAGGGAGGCCACATTTAGGTGTTTGAGAAGTGAGAGGGATTTGACGTCTACACCGAGATGGGCGATGGGACTCATGACAAAATCACTCTGTAGAGAGATCAGAGGAAAAGCTGACAAAAATAGTCACAATCCTTGCTGAACCACTCATCAGTGATGTTACGAGATAATAATTCAAAACAATTAACGTAATTTCATTCAACTGTAATTACAAAAATTACTGTTAAAATTATGAGAAGACTGGCTTGCTTCCAGCTCTCACACCAGATAACAATTCTACGGGATGTATATGTATATATATATATATATATATATATATATATAGATTGTGTATATATATACATATATAGATATAGATATTGTAGCAAATGATATTGATCTTGTGTAAATGTAGAGTGCTTATCATTAGGAATTCATATAGGCGAGTTTTGGAGCGAAATTTGTTTATAAAAATTCAGTAAAACAATGTGGTCGTGGTTACTTTTTGCTGATTTATACCGTATCAGGACAACTCCCCCGGAGGACTACTCCCCCGGGGACTACTCCCACATGACAACTCCTCCCGAGGACGACTCCCCCGGAGGACGTCTCCCCCGAAAGACCACTCCCCCGGAGAATGTCTCCCCCGGAGGACTACTCCCCCGGAGGACTACTCCCCCAAGAGGACTACTCCGGGGACTACTCCCCCAGAGGACGACTCCCCCGGAGGACGACTCCCCCGGAGGACTACTCCCCCGGAGGACTACTCCCCCGGAGGACTACTCCCCCGGAGGACTACTCCCCCGGAGGACTACTCCCCCGGAGGACTACTCCCCCGGAGGACTACTCCCCCGGAGGACCACTCCCCCGGAGGACCACTCCCCCGGACGACAACTCCCCGGGTGATCGATCCCCTGGTCGACCACCCCCACCACTTTTCATGAACGAATTCGATTTAACTTCCTGTTGACGCTGATCTTTCAAGAGTGACAGAGTTAACTTTAAGTTTGTGTGAACGTAACTTAGTTCATCTAGGCTATTCATTTGTTCATTCATTCATTTTTTTAATGATAATTGAACTTCAGCTAAGTACCCGGAATTTTATTTCAGAAAAAAGAAATGCAAAAATAGACGTTCGGCATCATTATTCTGCAAAACTAAGGGGTCACCTCGTCCCTTAATTCCCAAATTCCCATCTGCTGTCCGTTTTAGTAATGCGCTTTTAGCAATCATATCTGATTTCTTATTATTTACAGTCTGGAAAATAAATCACATTAACAAAAACTGTCAACGTGAAAAATATACCACACAACAGGAAAGTCATTGTAATGTTATATTTCTGAAATAAGTTTTTTCCTTCCTTTTACATCTAGAGGAGGTTCCACATACCATGCGTTCTTTTGAAGACTTTTACAATGTAGGTTTGAATGTTATCGCATATTTGTCTTTGTGTTTTTGAGACACGTAATAATGGGTAAACTTTTCTTCTATTTATTATGATATTACGTTTTGAATAATTGATGGCCGGCAAGGAACCAAAGTCAACAAAGTAAGAGTCATTGTGGGAGCGACGGAGCAAGCGGGTTTTAAAATTTTTGCATTTTAGCAGTCGAAACTTGCTCGTTGTCGCTTTATCATATCCGAGTTTATTGCACGGTTATATTCCTTTCAAAATGGTGTAGAAAGAAGATCTCGGGGGAAGGGGGTTGGGGTTGGGGTTGGGTGGCAGACGCTCACCCGAGTATCACAGTTACCACATCTGACGCAATTTCCCTGTAAATTAAAGCCACTTCTCCATTTTTCTAGGAGGAGCCTCCCCCCCTCCTCCTTGGGCCATATACCCAATAAAACTGACTTTGGGTCCCTATCCCACAAGAATGATTCCAACCAACTTGGGGGGGGGGGATCTGCACACTGGTTCTGAAGAAGAAGAAAATATCTTTTTCAAATGCCCCCCCCCCCCCCGAGCTCCAAGAGGCTATCCAAGGCATTGCCATGACTATTCTTCACCTGTTATATCTACATACAATATATCTTGACTGTAATGCTTTTGGGTCTCGAACACAAATTTCTCCCTATTTTCCGGGGGGGGGGGGCACATGCACAACATGAACAACCTTTGGACCCTACCTCGTAAAGATGATCCCCACCAAATTTGATTGAAAGCCGGCCCCTGCATGGTTCTGAAGAAGAAAGGAAAAATGTGTTTACAACCCTCGGCCCCCACCCCATACCTTTCACCCAATGTAGGGGTCCAAAGGGGCCACATTGGCTCTTGGCGTGAACAAACTATAATCTTCATTAAAAAAAACATCTTCACTGTAGGCCTACCTCTTTGGGGTTCGGAGAAGATTTCTTAAAGTTTACCCCCTTTTCCCCCTTGGGGCCCTCCCCCTGGGTCCCCTGGGGCTACATGCTCCACATGAACGACTTTTTGGTCCCTACCCTTTCAGGATGATCCCCACCAAGTTTTGTTGAAATCCGCCCGCCGATTCTGGAGAAGAAGATGAAAAAGATTACGGACGACGGACGACGCGCGACGGACGATGGACGATAGACAAAAAACGATGGCAAATTTAGTTCACTTGAGCCTTCGGCTCTGGTGAGCCAAAAAAAAAAAAATCTATAAATTGCGAATTGCTGCTTCCACGCTTTCCAATTTTAAGCTGGGTGGATTTCTAGCAGTGACCAACTCTCCTGGTGGTTTTAATGCTTGCATGCTGACTGACTCCGTGTCCTGACACCATGTAATATTTAAGCTGTTTTTTTTTTCAAGAGATTTCCTTAGTAGGTTCTTAAAGACCTAATAAAATGCTTGCAAAATGTTTTAATATGCTAAAGAAATGTAAAATATATGTCATGATTATCAATGTAAATATGTTGTCAGTGTCGTGCCGGTTTTTATCGCTTCTAGAATACCCCCCAAATATCACATTTTTGGAGGACCTCGTTGCAGCTTTTGCGAAAAAGATAGTCACGTGACGAACACCCCTGAACCGATTGATGACGTATAAGCACGGAGTTGTGCTCGGTTAGCAGACGCCGCTCGCGCTCAGTACTAGCTTGGTACACGCGCGTACACGTTAGCTAGCCCGGCCAGGCCGCCCGGGCCCCGCGGGATGTGCACTTCCGGTCGACCCACTGACTGTCGACATGTACGCATTAGTACCACGTACATTATCACTAAGTTAGCTTGCACAAATACCTGGTACCTCGAGCATAATGTCTTCCCCTATATGGGTAAACTTCGACATTGATGATGATGATGATGAAGACTGCAGCTCTGACGATAGCGGAGAAGAAGAGGAGGCACATGAAGTTGAAGGGGAAGATGGGGAGGGAGAGGCAGCCGATAAACCAGAACGTTATCGTGGGGCTGCACCTTACCGATATGAACCAGCTGCGCATCTCACCCACTGCCAGTGCAAGAGCGTATGAAAATGGCACCAAGTCCGAGAATAGACCTCATGGAAACGATCGCCTGGGAAATACAGAGTGGTATATCTGGTATGCCCCCATATAGTTTAACGTTAGAAAGGATATAATGTATTCTACATGATTGACATTGTAAGTTGTAACTGTTTGTCTAGTAAGTAGTAGAAGAACAGACCCAGCTCGCTCACAAAGTGAGCGGCTACTCCGACCGCAGCAAGCGGGAGCGTCCCGGCCGTGGCCTGGCCCGTCGGCCGGCGCTAACAGTAACAGTAACAAGTTAAACTACTAGTACTAGTAGTAGTCTAGTAGTAGATCTAGTAGCAGTCTACTAGTAGTAGTAGTCTACTAGTAGTAGTAGTCTACTAGTAGTACTATTATCACTAGGTCTAGTAGACTAGTAAGTAGTAATAGCAGAATCTTTGGTAGTAGCACAGAGGCTGCACTCTAGGGGGATATGTTACAGGGTGGGTCGTGGCTCAAAAAAGAAAAAGAAAAAAAAAAGGCCTAACCAGTTTCCCATGGTCAGTTTCTGCAATATTTGTTATCAGTAGTTTAGATGCGCCATTTTCTAAGAAAAACGATACCAAGAATGATCGTCAATTTTGGTCGAGTAGTTTTTGTTTTATGCTACAAATCATACTGTGGAAGAAGGCCCCAACGCCGTGCTTATCTAGCGATGAACGCCACGGTTGGGCTGAATTCACGAGTAGGTCTAGGCCTATAAAGCAGGCGAGTCGCCGTAGTATTAGTACAGACACGCAGTGGTGGTGGGGCTATCGTGAAATAGGCCCCACCGCAGTGCGCGTGCACCATAATAATAATAATAATAATAATAATAAAAGGACATTTATATTGCGCAGCTATTATAATTATATACTCTACTGCGCATTACAAAATGACATGCATACAAGAAATTCAAACAGAAAATACACTACTTCAAGAGATGAATTTTTAACCTGGCCTTAAACTCATTAATTGTGACTGATTGTTTTACAAACAAAGGGAGATTATTCCATAATTTGGGTGCAGCGTACAAAAATGCCCTGTCACCAAGAGTAACTTTTGATTTCCCCGATGGATATTTCAATAATGTTTGATCCCGTGAACTCCGAAGATGATAACATGTTTGAAGTGATGTTTTTAACTCTACAAGTTCCTGTATGTACACTGGTGCTGTACCATGAATGGCTCTATATACAATTAGCAGAGTTTTAAATATGATTCTCTGCTTTACAGGCAACCAATGTAATGCTCGTAGTAATGGACGACAATGAGAAAAACGAGGAGAATTACAAACTAATCTAGCACATGCATTTTGCACCCTTTGCAGTTTACCTAACTGATTATCAGGTAAGCCATAAAATAAACTGTTACAATAATCCAATCTGCTTGTGACAAACGCATGGATGATTTTTTTCAGTACTTTCCCGTGTCAAATACTTCCGAATATGTGCAATATTAAACAAATGATAAAATGAATTTTTACATACTTCAGAGATATGCCTGTCAAAAGCTAGGCGTGAATCAAACCACACTCCCAGATTCCGTGCAGAATCAGCAGGATAAATATCAACATCAATCACTTTCAGGCTTTCAGTGCGTAGTTTTGAAACTTGCTGTTGAGTGCCACATATTACAAATTCGGTTTTCTTATCATTGAGTAGAAGATTGTTGGATAATAACCATTTGTGAAGATGCACAATACATCGCTCTATAATGGACACAGTATAATTCTCATCTGCTGCAGTAGGTGAAAAAGATATGTACAGCTGTGTATCATCCGCATAGGTATGACACATTACTTCTGGGAATTTGTGTTGGATTTCATGGAACAACCTACTAGCATACAAAGTAAAAAGAAGGGGACCCAGGCAGGAGCCTTGGGGCACACCCCAGGGTACATCAAACTCCTTGGACATACTGGAATCGACCTGAACCCTCTGTCTCCTATCATTCAAATAGGACTCAAACCATGACAATGCTCTGTCAGTTATTCCAAAATGTGTTTGGAGAATATTCACAAGAATGTCGTGTCTAATTAAATCAAAAGCTGCACTCATGTCCAGTAGAACTAAAAATACCACCTGTTGCTTATTCATTGCTAACAGCAAATCATTCTTCACCTTTAATAGGGCTGTTTCTGTGCTGTGGTTTTGTCTATATGCTGACTGCATCGGTGGTAGTAAATCATTGGTTACAAGATGTTGCTGAATTTGACCTGCTACTGCTGCTTCAACCAGTTTGGACACATATTGCAAATTACTAACAGGTCTACAATTTGAAAACTGTAAATCTGCACCGGGCTTTTTCAATAATGGTATAACTATAGCCAACTTCCAATTCCTGTGAAAGTGTCCACTTGTCAGAGAAAGGTTGATAATTTTTGTAAGAACTGGCAATAAAATATCAATGTTCCTTACAACCAGCTTTGTGGGTATTGGATCCAATATACATGTCTTCTTGTTTAACTTCAGAACCAACTTTTGCACATCATGTGCACATAACGGAGAAAACTGTGACAACTTATTTTTAACTTCTGAATAAGAAGATTGGTTGGGGAATCCATCTGCTCTTTTTGACTGAATGTCTTCACACATTTTCACTACTTTCTGCTCAAAATACATACCCAACTCATTTACAAAATTTTCAGTATCAATGTGTGGTGGTAAATCAACTATGGACTTCTTCATATTTAACAAAGACTTTGCAATATGAAACAACTTTTTCTGATCAGCAGCATTCTCAGTTATACATTCATTATAATAATCTTGTCTAGCACGATTCATTAAAGACAAGGTCATATTCCGTATACTCTTATAATCATCATGATCACACTAGTTGTGGCTCTTCATCCACTTCTTTTCTGCTTTACGTCTCTTTCGTTTCATTTGCCGAATATCTTCACTGAACCAAGGTGTTTTGGGCCTCTCTCTCACATATTTTGTTACAAGTGGTGCATGTTTGTCAAGAACAGATGTCAAAACAGACATTTTCTCACGTCCATCACGACATCCAGGCTCAGATTCTCACGATTGCACTTTCACTTACACGCACGTAAATTTGTGATCCTATGCATAATACACACACACCTATAAACACACATACCCGTGTGTTTATAGCAAGCAAGGGTAGGTCCTCCTAGGGTTTAGGGTTAGGTAGGGTTGTTTTTATGGTTAAATTGGCCGTTAAATTAGTCGAGGGACATATTAGGAAGTCATTTTCGCCGCATTCACGAGTATAGACTGTGGAAGGCAGCCCCACCGCCGTGCTTACCTACCGATGAACGCCACACGGTGGGGCTGAATTCACGAGTATTCAAACAGGCGAGTCGCCGTAGTAATAATACAGACACGCAGTGGTGGGACCCATTTCACGAGTTTGCCGAAAATAATGGATATCCAAGCGTACCACAGTTGTAATCTGTATTATTGGCAGTATTAAATCCGATACAATTCATTAAATATTCTTTTGTCTAAAGGCTTAGCCAATGACATTTTTAGTGCAGCGCAGCACCTGCTATGCGCTCGCTAGCTCGCTCCCCCGCCAGCGCTAGCCGCCGGCCGGCTGTCGCTGCGCTGCGCTAGTATAGCCCTAGCCTTGCCAGCTCGCTGCGCTGGCTATGGCTAGGCTGGTCGGACAATCAATATCGACGATCTCGTGTGACTCCGTTCTTAGACGTCATCACAATTTAGAAGTGATAGTGCGCCGCATGCGGCGAAAGTATAGACAGTTTTCCTAAACCGAGGAAATTGCATCCATTATGTTAACAAATATAGAACAAAATTCAGAACAGTAGAAAACCCCGCACAACCATAGAATTACTTAGAATTTAACATTTAATAATGTTACATCTTTGAGAAAAAATGCCTAAACCATTTTATAAGGTCTTTAAATCAGTTAGCAAACGATAAACACAGGGTATGTAATGTATAGGTTGATACGTATTTATTCTTCCAGGTCGTGGGTGCAAGTGAGGAAGTTTGCTGAGGTAGTACATCTACCTCTGGGGTTTCTCGAGATGGGTGTTATTACATAATCGAGTATAGCAACAACATCATCTTTATGGGGATTGGTTGGTGCTGTATAGGTGCTGACCTATCTGCCTAGTTCAATCCCCCCCCCCAAAAAAAAAATAAAAAAAAATTCTTCAGATGACATCATCAGTCAATCATCTGCTTATTGTGAACAAAGGCATTGGTATGCACTTTCACAGCCCCTTTTGTTTTTTCTTATGTCACTTTCGGATTCCTGACATAGCAAGTGCTAATTGTATATACATGTTACTGAGCTGCATTGTGTGAGAAAAATTGTATGACTTATAATTCACAATAACATAATCATATCGTTACATTTAGTTTGCTTTTTGTTTGTTTTCCATGTTCTAAGTTTGTTTTCCATGTTCAAACGTTATCAAATAAAATTGTGTTAGTTAAAACAAAACTCAATTTTCAATGAATTGAAACTCGAATTATCCCATCTTTGTGGATGAGAGATTTGTGTTGGCCGTGCGGGTGTGCTTTAATTTCCAGCGCTGTTGGAAGATATTACCTTTTTATACGTTCAAGTCTTTTCAGGAACAAAATATTCTTATTTTTTCTTTCGATTATTTCTCCGACATTAAGCATTGTAAACGACCTTCAGATAAATTCACAGTCAACATAACAAACGAAAATTGCAAAATAACATTACTGACTCGTGACACACAGGATAGTAACTATCATGAACATCTAAGATAAAAATGATAACCACAATGAAAAGGTACTTCTTATAACACAATCCTTATCATAATCATGAATTGCAAAAAAAAAGGAAAATGAAAATCATCAAGAAGGGACTTCTTAAAATGACATAGAATAATGAAGAAAAACAGATACATGCTAAGAAATGAACTCCGTTCCTCCTCAAAAGCATGTTTCCGCCAATGTGTTTAGCTCTTCAGTAACTTTCAGTAATAAAATAGACCTGCCCTTCGACTTTTTTTCGACATTACATGTAGCGTGTATAATGGTTAAAATTTGTGCTGAAATTTCAAAAACTTTGCTATAAAGACGGACGTGTCTTAAAGGTAACGCCCATTTTAAGCAGGCTTTTATTGGTATAATCTTTGTACACAGATGAATTGAGTTTCATTTTCTAGGAGAAAAAAAAAATCTCTGTTCAGCATAGGATTGTCCCCCGGGAGACGTCCCAGGGCAGTTGTCAGGTGGGAGTTGTCATCCGGGGGAGTGGTCCTCCGGGAGAGTAGTCCCCCGGGGGAGTGGTCCTCCGGGGGAGTGGCCCCCGGGGGAGTGGTCCTCCGGGGGAGTAGTCCCCCGGGGGAGTAGTCCTCCGGGGAGTGGCCCCCGGGGGAGTGGTCCCCCGGGGAAGTGGTCCTCCGGGGGAGCAGTCCCCCGGGGGAGTAGTCTTCCGGGGGAGTGGTCCTCCGGGGGAGTGGTCCTCCGGGGGAGTAGTCGTCCGGGGGAGTGGTCCCCGGGGGGAGTGGTCCCCGGGGGGAGTGGGAGTTCTTTTGCAATGGAAGTAGTACCCATCAGAGATATCCAAAACACCAAAGGCAGTTATTTTATCCTGTACGGGGCCCCAGACGGTAGCCCCAAAGTCCCCCCCCCCCACACACACACGTTGATCTCATTCAGCTGAAAAGGGTCACGGCTAATTTCTTTCGCAATGGAAGTGGTACCCATCAGATATGTCCAAAACACCAAAGCCAGTTATATCATCCTGTACGGGGCCCGAGTCAGTAGCTCCACAGTGTCCAACCCACATACCGTGAAGTAGCTGAAAATGGTCTTGACAAATTCTTTTGGGCTTACTGAGTAGAGATATCTCAAACACCAAAGCAAATCATTTTATCCTGTATAAGGGGTCCTATAGGCTACAGTAGCAAAGCACCAAAGCAATTTGCAAAGGAAGCATACTTCTGTATAGTGCACAAAAGAGATGACCAAATCAAGAAAACAATGCAGTCATTTCATTCCTGTACTGGGCCCGGTACAGTAGCCATAAAGTGCCCCTCCCCCACATATTACGATATCATATAGCTTTGTTTTTCTTTTACAATCGAAGTAGGCCTTACATCATAGATACCCAAAACACCAAAACCAGTTAGGTTTTTCCAGCCAATTTCGCACTACGATACAAAACTATATACGATGAAAGAAAATAAGGAAATACGTAAAGCATGAACATATCTGCTTAATAATTGACTGCAGAATATGTTAACTTGGATGCCCAGGAATCAATTTGAATGAACGAGCGCAGCATGTACGTGATCACGTGACTATATCATTATGAATTTATGAATGAACGGATAGTGAAATGGTGCTTGTCTTATGAATTCTGTTGAAAAAGCGTTATTTAGAATGAGGTAACGTGAATGTTCCAAAATAAATGTGAAAGAAATGATCATGAAATTGAAACATCATGTCATCTAGGCTATTTTTTTTCTAAATTGAATGCAGCAATAAGGAATTGGATTGAAAGAGGTGCGAAATTGGCCCGGAAAACCTATATTATGCTGTGCAGGGTCCTTGTCAGGTATAGCCCCAAGGTATTCCCACCCCATATAGATAAAGAGTTTTAGGTGAAAAGAGTCATGTATGCCTAATTTTTTTTTTTTTGGCAGTGGTAGTAACAGCTGAGATACCCAAACCACCAAACCCATGCAGTTATTTCTATTCTTTAAGGGGCCCCCAGCCAGTAGCTGGAAAGTGCTCCGGTATTGTTTTATTTTAAGTGAAAAGACTTATGGCTACTATTATACCTTCTATTGCAATGGAAGTAGCACTATATACAACAAGGTACCAAAACACCCAAACCAGTTATAGCTGTACGGGCCCCCACACAGTATTCCTAAAGTGCCCCACATGTGATTTTATTCCCGTTCCACCACAATCATGTATTTTGATCTACACCCAGATCTATTCAATTTGTCAGATAAGGAGAGAGCGGCAAAAGTGTACGGGGATCGGGAGCATCGTAGCATCAGCGTTTAGGTGACGGGGTTGGATCGGACAATTTTACAGATCGGGAAGAAATATTTAACCCGTTCAAAATTTCTTCTCCATCTCCCCATCAAGATTGACCTATTTTGAATCGTAGTTTAAACGGGGGGAGCGTAGTGACAGTGTAAATACCGCGGGATGAGCGTAATAATTCCAGGTTTTTCTGAGCGTAGTAACAGCGGCACAAGAACGGGAAGTAAACGAGACACCGGCGTGGTCCCGCTGCTGCGACCTTCCCGTGTGTACAGTTCTGGTCGAGGTGAAGATTTAGCTTTTAATGTTTTGTGAGATATTCAGAAACCACTCTATGAGATGTCAAAGAGCGTGCAGTTCTAAGGGGTATCAACAGTTTATTCGATGAAAATCGGTTTTGAAATTGCTGAGATATCCAAAAACAAGGTGAAACAAAGAGATACTGATAAAGTTGGGGCATGTCGCCTTTTATCATTAACACTTTTGTTGGATATCTCAGCCATTTGAAAACCAATTTTCATCAAATAAACGTTTAATCCTTCTTAAAATTACATGCTCTTTCATATTTCATAAGAGGCTTTTCATTTAAATTCATGAATTTCTTCCGTCGAGATGTTTTCATTGCAACTGATTAACAAATTGCCCTACATCGACGTAAATAAATAAGCACTGAATTGATCAGTGTTTAGTAGTAGCCATGATAAAAATCATGGGCGTACATACTCGGATACTTGTACATACTTGAATAACAAAGCAGTACCCGCTGCATGCTATAAGGATTAGAACCAACACTTGCTTTCGGGCGAAAGCTCGGTGGTCTAGTAAACACTGATCAATTCAGTGCTTATTTATATACGTTTATTTTTACACCACAAAAACAAAACAAAAAACAAAAAACAAACAAAAAGACAAACAAAAAACAAACAAACAAACAAACAAAAAAGAAAACTTCGGCTCATCTCTTCTCCCCGTCCACTTCCGGGTTTCTTCACCTGACAAGGAAAAAAAAAAAAGGTCCTCAGCTCATTCTCTCCCCTTCCATTTCCGGGTGTTTTCACCTGACAAGAAAAAAAAAAAAGAAAAAAAAAAGGAAAAAGAACAGAAAAAAGGTCTTCACAGAAAAAAACGTAACCTTACCGCCGCCATACTCCACGATCTCTATCTATTTATATTTAAGTGCCACTTACGTACTTCCGGGTTTAGAAAATAATATGGGGGCCCAAAGTGATGACACCTTATGAATTCCTTTGTATGGTGCACAAAAAGTGTGGGGGCCCGGGCCCCCACGGCCCCCACGGCTGCGCCGGCCATGCTTCAGTGCTACTATGTAGGATCACATAACTGGCTTTGGTGTTCCCGGTATCCCTGTTGAGTACTGTTTCCATTGCAATAAAATTAGCCATTACTCTTAAAGATGAATACTAGTAAACCATAATGGGTTGCGCACCTTTGGGCAACTGTCTTTGGCCCCGTAGAACCTAAAAATACTGGCTTTAGTGTGCAGGGTATGACTCTTGTTTACTAAAGAAAAAGAAAAAAAAATGCAAAAGAAACTAGCCATGAATCTCCATAAAAATCATACTAGGGTATTTCTTGTCTACTGTCTGGGGTCCCGTGAGCAGAATGTACAGGATAAAATGGCTGACTTTGGTTTTATGAGCAATTTCTTTTGTGTACTTCATCTACAGGATAAGATGATTTGCTTTGGTGTTTGGGATGTCTCTGTTCAGTAGGCAGTGATATTTTCCAGTGTAAAAGAATTTGTCAAGACCATCAGCTGATTAACAGTAAATGAGTAAAGCACTTTGGGGCTACTGTCTGGAGATAAAATGACTGGCTTTGGTGTTTTTGATATCTCTGATGGGTGCTACTTCCCGTGCAAAAGAAGTTAGCCGTGACCCTTTTCAGCTGAATAAAATGAATGTGTGTGTGTGAGGGCGGGGCACTTTAGGGCTACTGTCTGGGGCCCCGTACAGGATAACATAGCTGGCATTGGTGTTTTGGGTATCTCTGATGGGTACTACTTCCATTGCAAAAGAAATTAGCTGTGACCCTTTTCAGCTGAATAACACCATATGGGTGGGGCCCTTTGGGGCTACTGTCTGGGGGCCCCGTATAGGATAAAATAGATGGCATTGCAGTTTTCATGATAGGTACACCCAAAGGAACAATATCCACCAACTTTTGTCTGTGACACCCTTCGGCTGAATAAATGCATTTTTGGGCCACTTTTTGTGGCCCCTAGGCTTACGGTACAGGATGTGACTTGCCAGCAATTCATTTTATTGACCCTTGGCCACATCCTAATATGATGAGACCATCAAAAAGTGTGACCCTTTTCAGCTGAATAAATCTTCTGGGCCCCCGGTCTAATTCGGAAAGGACAAGTACGTCAGACATATTTCAAGAACAGACGTCGGAGAACGAAGTACAGTACTTTGGAAATGAAAAATTCGAACGGCGTTCTTCCAGGGCGAACGTCGGAGGACGACGTACTTCTGAACTAAGGTGCGGAACGGCAAAGTACAAGGTCGGACGTCGGGAAACGACGTACTTTCTGAATGACGTCAAAGAATAACGCACTCTAGAAACGACGTCGGGAGTGATAGTGAGAATTCACTTGTCAGTGTGTTGGGTGAATTATATATGTGACCGTGCACCTCAAAGCGAACATAAAGTCGCACACACTGATTTTGCGTGAAGACTGAAAATATTAGTAAAGTGAAATGGGCCAACCTAGCCGAACTTGACTTTTTCATATTTTCTGAAAGAGCGGGTCTTCTTTTACATTATGCTAAAATTTGGTATCATAAAACGGGCAGGAAAGTGTGTTTTTTTAGCAGTTTATCTCGAACATTTTTGGTAGAATAGTGTGATTAGGTGTGTCTTTACAATCCCCTTTTCATTTCTGAAAAAACCTTGTCCACACTCTTCACTTTCAACTCTAATAACTTTTGCAAGGATAATGCTACTGCTTTGAAAGTTGGCAATAATTATGGACAAAGTGTGTTGATAAGGCATGCTTAATTTCAATTTAATCTGATAATTCCTTCATTGTTGTTACTCTGGTGGTTTACTTAATGTTTTTTGTCCCATTCATTGCACAGCCAGCACGGTTTGGTAAAGATTAAGCGCTTGAATAGACACTGTACTTCAGAGCCTCTTTTCTCAGTTCACACTTTTCCTGAGTCTGTGCTTTCTTTCCAATATTCAGATAGGGTAGGAGAGTCCTTTTGATTTGAGCTATACATCACTTTAAAGCTTAAAGTCTGCTCTTTCAGAATATGGTCTTAACTAAAAATACATGTCTGGCGACATTTTGTTTGTTTTGAGGTGCAGGGTCACATATGAAAGTTAGATTGTGCCTTTGAATCAGATGGTGTGAAGTGCGTGGTGTAGACTGGTGACGTACAAGCGGGGGAAGACTTGTAAGGTTCTATCCTCTTCATAGAGTGATCGTATATTTCGATCAAACGGACGGTTGGCTCGGTCGGCATAAGTGCCAAGGCCCCGTTTCGCTACGATATATATATATATATATATATATATATATATATATATATATATAGGCCGTATAAAAAAAAATTACATTTGAAAAAAAAAATGTCTAAATTACATTTTCAAATATTTGGAAGATATTTTTAATATTTAAGAAAGCCCAATAGTCTCATCTATCAATTGCAATCAACAAAACAAACTTTTGTTCACGTTTGGTTGAACACTGACCCTCTTTGTCCAGAGTGTGAAAAATGACATGCGCCAAATTGAAAGAAAATGGAAAATTCAGCCAGCAATCTAAATATTAAGTGCTCCCATTCAAACACATTGCTTTTTTGCTTAAAGCTTTGATTATGTTATGATAGTCAGAGAATTTTTTTTGTCAGCTTTTTCGTAATTTGAATGATTTCATTTCTAAATCAAATGGTAAAAATTAGAGTGTGTAATTACTTTAAGATCGCTAAAGCACAGTTTTTGAAATACAAGGACACATCAGTACCGTATGCCAGATATTCTTTTATGTGGTAGTGGTACCAAATTAATCAATTTTTCAAATCATTCATCCCATTAATCACTCAATTGATTGACCAATTAATTAATTAATCAATCAATCAATCTATCAATCAATAAATCAACCCATCAATACGTCAACCAATATATCAGTTAGTCAGTCATTAAGTCGTTCAATCAATCAGTGAATCGACCCAATAATGAATTAATATAATAAATAATTGAAATAATCAATCGGCTGATTCAACAAATAAACTAACAAATAAGATTTTCAAACATTGATCAGCCTTTAACTCTTAATGTGCCAGGCCCAAGGCCCCTAACGTGCAAGAGGTTTTTACCTAACGCCAGAACGTTACGAAACTGGACTGACAATGTAATTTAAAACTACCATATCTTTGAAACTATCGACTGTTTTGAATTATGTTCTACATAAAATAATGATATCAAGAAATGATTGTTCTTTCGTGTCGTGTTGTCAGTTCACCGTAATATCTATCTGAACATGAAATATTGCAGAAATAATTGATATCAAAACATTATTAGAAATTTTTGCGTAGTATGGAAAGAAAGAGTCAGTCGTGGTTTTTCAATAGAAAAAACCCTTGACTCTCTGAGAAAGTTTTAGAACTACATCTCCCCTTTCAAATGATAACAAAATTGTCATCTAGAACTGAAGAGTTTGTTCGCAAAAACCGATAAGTCCATATTTGCTAAATGGAGATATTTGCGATTAAAGGTCAAGAAAAATAAAGAGAATAATAAGAAAATTTTTGCTTCTTTTGACCTAAACTTCAAAAAGGTACCTTTATAATTATGTAGTGACCAATATATCATTTACAAGGTATTATTTTGTACTTTATGGCAGAGACCGTACTTCAACATCATCAAAAATGGACTTATCGGTTTTTGCGAACAAACTCTTCAATTGCATGATTCCAAAGATACAAGCAGTTCATTTTGTCTTAGCAATTTCTCTTTCTGCCTCAGTAATTCATTCCCAGATCTGAGTGTTTTAGTCCCAGATCCTCTAATTGAAATTAAAGTAATTGTCCCGGGCCCTGGAAGACTGTATTTTGTCCACTTGAGAAGGGAGCACCTACTAATCCTTCTTTTGTCCGGGCGGGCGTACTCTACTGAAATCGGCAGGCCTTTGTGCGCGCGCAATTCCTTGGTAACGGCGGAGATAATCCGAGTACTGATTGAGTACAGTACACACTAGAGGTTGCTAGGGGCAGCTTGAAGGATGAACATAACTTTTGAAAGCGAAGATGCTGCCGTGATGTGACTGATAAAAGTGCACACGCCTACCGGATTTTTTTTTTCCATCGCTGTATCCAATCAAGGCTGTAGATGTGATCAACCTATCGCCAGCCACTGCCCTTCCATCACAGCATGAATAAAATCTTATAGCAAAGTTACTTGACGATAGTACACCACTTACATTTCATTTGCCAATGCATGGAAATCAAAGAAAGTGGGTTTAGCTATAGAAAAACAATTCACTCTCAGCACCAAGAGGTCAGTTGGTCGGAGCTCGATGCCACGTGCTTGCAAGACCAGCGCTGGTGTTTGAAGCCACGTGCATGCAACTGAAAAAGCTCACCATTCATTTCACAATTGGGTAAAAAAAGCACTACGTAGGGCATATCCCTCTCATTCTCGAAACGATCACCTCACTTTGAAATAGTAAAGTTCAATAGTGAACTATGCGGCCAGAGTTTTGAAGTAACTTGAATATAGCACACGAATAAATTCAGTCAGATTTGAAATTTTCAAAAGCAAGAACAGAACAGCAAAAATAACGCATTGTGACAAGACAATGAAACATGACACAGATAAACAGTGAAAGAAAAGGCAGCTTGCACATAATAAAAGGGTAAACAATACAATTACATTCAACAAAATGACTACGGTAAACAATAGCACTTAGAAAGAATCAAAAGCCCCCTGACAGTAGACCTGATCTGTATAGCAAAATTGGTAACAAGAATACAAAACTGTAGGTGGTGATACATGAAGAGTTTGTTTGCAAAAACCGATAAGTCCATTTTTTGAAGATTTTGAGTTACGGTCTCTATCATAAAGTACAAAATAATACCTATTAAATGATATTTTGGTCACTACATATGAAGGTATAGTTTTGAAGTTATGGCCAAAAGAAGCACAAGTGTCCTTTTTATTCTCTTTATTTTTCTTGACCTTTAATCGCAAATATCTCCATTTGGCAAATATGGACTTATCGGTTTTTGCGAACAAAGTCTTCATATTGAGCCTACACGCGCGTAGACGACAAAATAGTACGAAATCAAGTTTTACATTGCCCGTATGTTTTTTTTTTTATGTTTGTTGTCCTTGATTGTCTTTAGTCTCATTTGCTAATCACATTCGATTATGTGACATTATTCAGCGGCACATTGCATACTTTCACATGGCGTCGGAAATCTCTAGCGCATTTCAATAAAGTTTTCATACCGAACGATTTATAACCGTCAGAATCATTTGATCTGTTGCGACACGGATTGTCGCCTCCTGCTCGGGGCGACAATCCGTGACGAGCGTTGGCGGCACGGATTGTCGCCCCCTACACGGATTGTCGCCCGCCCTCGAAGCACATTTTGCTGGGTAATATCGTTCTGGACATAATCATTGAAATACTAACACATAACTTACATGGCTACATCCATGCAAACATGCCATGTAAAAAGTCATGGTGAGGTTTCAAGGAAGTGTGTATGTGCGCGTGCACATGATAATTTAGTGTCCGTTTGTGCGTGTGTGTGGGTGTGTGTGTGTGTGTGTGTGTGTGTGTGTGTGTGTGATGGAAGAATGTGTTTATTATGTCAGTTTTTTGCGTATGTGTTTTTTAGCTGCGCGTGGGGAGGGATACCTAGTAAGCTGTTGCTGGCATAAACGTTGATATTGATTTTATCAGCAGCTTTGAATTTGACGAGTTTGTTTGGCAGATTTGTATAATTATGAATTCGGAGTGGAGCTTGCGTGCGGGCAGATGCTGCTTTTCTGCATACGGTCCATTATGTCTTATTTATCAACATTGGGAAATCGTTTCATCAGGACGGAATGTGGTATCGGTTCGGGTGTGCGTCGGTATGTGGGAAGGGGGTTACATTTCGTTATTGCAAAAGTTTGTTACTCTGAAGGCTCATTCGTCCGAAGGCTCATTCATCCGAAGGCTCATTATTCCGAAGGTGCGTTATTCCGAATTTCATTTTTGGATCAACGAACCTCTAGGTATAGGGAATTGTGTGTTTCGGATATTAAAATGAAGCCTCGGAAAAAACATAACTTCGGAATAACGGAACCTTCGTGTGTGTGTGTGTGTGTGTGTGTGTGTGTGTGTATGTATTTGGGTTGGTGAATGTGGGTGTGGGATGATTTAGGTTTTGTTTAATCAGGGGTTGGTGGGTTGGGGATTGGATTTGAAGAAGGATAGTTATAAATGGTATGACAGATGTTGGTAGGATTTAATATTTAGGATAGATGTAGGCCCTAGATTTGTTTCGGATGGGGAGGGGATGGGGTGGTCGGGTTTTTTTATGACTGATTTCATTCTAGATTCGTGTAATGTATTTGTGTTATTTTGTTATGTATATGCCCTTGTAAGTAAGAAGGTGTTACATGATCCAAACCAATGTATTCAAGGAATATAGGTTTGGTAGGGCCCTACATGTCAAAACTTTCTCGTGAAGAAATTGTTAGTAGGGTTGGTCTATAATCGAGTTATCTATGTTGAAGTGAGATTATTTGTGGTATAAATTGACAAATGGATTTGTTTCTGTTTCGAATTGCCATTTGTAACTTATTTTTCATATTACACCCAGGATGAGTCGATTTATGAATGATTTGAATGAAATCAATGAATATCAAGGAAAAAAGTGTTGAGTTGGTTTATTTGCATTATGAGGATTTGTTTGAGTGTTTGTTGGTGTTTGTTTGTATTACGTATGTATTAGCGGTGTGCAATGGCAGTTCGTTTGTGCTAAAATCAACTAACGATTGACAAATTTTTTACGGCGTGTGGAAATTATTCGCTCATGCATAAAGCATGCCAAACCTATTCTGGGACAAAGAATAGTGGTATGGACGTTCTAGTTTATAAGACTGATGGAAGAAAATGACTGCAGTGAAAAATGAACAAAGACAAATAACATTTGGGGAGGGTACCTCCCTCGTATGTATTTTCTCTCGGTCTCTCTCTCGCCTAGCCTGCCTCACCGCTGATATTGGTTCACACACCCATACTATTTTTAGATCAACGCTGGTGTGATTTTTTTAAACACGTGCTCATACACTCTGAAGGCGTTTGTATTGCCACAGTAGCGCCGCTATATTCCACATAGACACGTAAGCATACAGGCACACGTATACACACAAACAAACCACAACCACTATGACCACCACACATGCACAGTTTCTACATATTGTATTATTATACTCCAAACACACACACATACACACATTTACACACACACACACACACACAGACACACACACACACACAACAAATCATACACATCACATATCATGCAGCTCACAATACACACACAAACACACACACACACACACACACACACACACATACGCATAACTTACCAGTCATACCCATCCCACCAAAGCTTAACACCGGAGGAACCACCCCGAGCCCGGGGCGACAATCTGTGACGGGGCGACAATCCGTGTCGCAACAATTTTTTTGCCAACACGGATTGTCGCCTTCGAGGTCAAAAACTGGGAACTGCACAAGCGTCACGGATTGTCGCCAGGCGACAATCCGTGTAGGGGGCGACAATCCGTGTAGGGGCGACAATCCGTGTCGCAACATGATCCTTCAAGAAAATTGTATAACATCACTCTACTGCTGTAGTTACTTCATCGGTTTATAATAGCCAATGAGTGTTAGTTACGTACTTGAATTCAAACTTATATTATTTACCTTCATCGCGCTGGAAGCAGGATCATCCGACACTTCTTTTTTCCTTTTTTTGTGATGTTCATTACTGACCTACTCCAAGGACTGAACAGCGAGATTTGAGTTTGAAGTTTTCAAGATCTGCATGCCGACAAATAGTTTGACATTACTTTGCATTGGTCATACTCTCTCATCTAATGTTCTATATACATAATGATGTTCTTGACACATTTGAATATATATTGTCAATTTTGAATAGATACACTGACATGATCTCCTCGTGATTGCAAGAATCCACTCAATAGTTTGAGTTTGAACATTTTCCTCTTCACCTTCGATTCTGGGAAATTAACAAACAACAAACAAATAAACAAAAATAAAAAAACAAACAAACACATCGAAGCAGGAAGATGAATCGCAATATCAAAGGGTTGGCCATCGGAATGTTTCTATGATAGAGGTAGGAATAAATGATAAGCAAAGCTCAGTAAATAACATCAAGCGTAAATAAAAATATACGTGAGACAACCTCACAAATCGAGGGCACATAGCCTCTACATCAATCTGTCGTATTTTACAAAGGCACAAAAATACATGATAATGATTCAATTCTGTATCTCACTGAGCGATGAATGTTTGAAAACCTATCAAATTCTAGGTTTCGAGCTTCCTAAAGAGTTGCAATCAAAATCAAACAAGAAAACCCGTTTGCGAATTCGATTTCAGCTGTCTACGAATTACCGATCGAATTATGTTCTATGCTTTATCGAGTCTGTGCTGTAGGCACGTTACTCTCTCCAACATGTGTCTGCATCATCTTTTGGCGATAGACAATATTGCTTTGTAATTTTCTTTAAACATGCGCTTCTATTTTTGTCATTAAATAACAAACTGATCATTTTGTGTGGTTGAGTTAACAACTATGATACCCCAATCGACTGTCGATGGTTCTTTTTGTGTTTGCCTTTTTTTTTTTTTTTTTTTTTTGCTTTTAAGGGGGCCGTTTTTTGGCCAAAAGAAATACAAATATATACATATATTCCTAATGTTCGCAACGACTCTGGTCGCTAATTCGAGAGTACATGCAGTTCTAGTCATGTGCTGTTCCCATAGAAAATGTTATTTACACTCTATTTTCAGCCTGAAAGCTACAAGAACCAAAACTTCCTTCAAAATACGGCAGCAAAATGAAATATTATACGGATACGGAGATATGCACAATGTTTCTTCAAAATGTATAGGGAAAAGAAGAGACGACATAACAAGAGAGAAGGCACGTCAAAAGAGGTACAGTATGAAGAGCAAATGAAGAGAAACTCTAAAAGAAAAAATGCAACAGTGAACGCAAGACAAAAACAAATATTAGTACAAAACAACGCAAACAATACATAAATATTAGTACATGGGAAACAACGTAGTTTGACTGCTTTTCACGTGCACATCGTCACATACAGAGAAGCATGTACTTTCATATCCGTGGAGATGTAAAACCAATACAGCCAGCTTGCGCCAAATTCACATAGATTACAAAATTTATTAGGTTTTTTTTTCAGTCACTATCCCAAGTTTGAAACGAATCATTTTTTTTTTTTTTTTTTTTGGGGGGGGGGGGGGGGGGGGGGGTCAAAACCAGCGCCAGCGTTTGTACTATTTGCATGTCGTCGCTCATAACAATTCCTTTCGCGCTTTGCGAACGCTGCCTACAATTCTGAAATTGAACCAAGCAAAATAATGTCCATCTTTAACTCTCTCTATAAATTTTGTTTGAAATTCCGAAATACAAGATTTCAACTTTGATTGTTATTTCGCTTCGAACTAGAAGACGACGATCACGCTAAAACAAACTAGGAACTACACTGTACGTGTGGTACCAAGTGGCCTAGTTTACAGGTCTTCTTTCCGTTCTCTGTACACGTACATAGACAAATACAAAAGCGTTTTCTCCTATGAATTCTAGCCTGGGGACGATTAGTGAAGTTCACCAAAACAAAAGGATGAAAGACTTGACCGACGAACGAAAGCTGACCCTCTTTGAGGGACAAAATTAAAGCAGCTTCCGGCAGAGCAGCATCCAAGCGGAACAATACGAGTGGAACCGCATAGACAATACACGAAGATTCATAGCATACACACGCGTGGTTTACCAATGAGACTTTTGATCTATACACATTTCGCAGAGGATGCGCTCGCAGCGGATATTCCCGACACGAAAAAATACATCTAGCCGAAAAATTACGTATTTACTCGAAATTTCCCAATGTAAGCGTACTCATATTTTTTGTGGAAACGATGGCTATGCTAATCAACTAACAGTACATATCACTGACAATTTCTTGGTGTAACACGTTATGGTACCAACACAATTTAAATGACCAATGTTTTTCGCGCTCTTCTAAATAGTCGCCGATCGGCGACCATGGCACGTCAGGACTAAGGTTGCCGTACGGCGACCATGGCACGTTAAGAGTTAAGTCAAAAGGGGGGGGGGTGATATTCCCTATGTCGATCTGCCAGTTTTGATAAAACATGCATACAATCGTGACTGACTGATTGAATGATTAATTGATTGATTGAATGAGTGATTGATTGATTGCTTGCTTGGTTGATTGATTGATTGAATGATTGATCGGATTGTTTGATTGATTGATTGATTAGATTGATTGTGTTGATTGAATGATCTGAGGATGCATTAATTCTGTGCACTTCTTCTTGACTTAAGGACTGGCATGTGGGTTCGATATATCTGTGCATGATTTGTGATAACTGTGCCTAAAAGATCTTGATGTTGTTAATCAACCTTCCATAACACAATGGAATCATTTAAAACATGAGAGAAAATCGCCACAAAATTCCTAAACTACCATAACATATTCAAAACTGTGAGCAAAATAGTAATATGTTGAATGAGAACACTTATTTGGACTGCTGGCTGAATTTTCCATCTAACATGACTAAATATGCGCAGTAATTCTTGCAATACTATGAAGTATTATTGGGATTCACATACAAGTTTCCGATATGAGAGTCGTTTTGATTTTTTTTTTTTTGTTAATGCTGTGACTGAAATAAGATCGTGGCACACTGACACAAACAAAACATTACGCGGCCGTAATCTGGCAGAACTCCCTCAGTCGATTTTGGTCGATTTTCAGGTTTTGAGTGTTTTGTGTGTTTTTTTCTCATGCTCTTTCAAGTGGGCCAAAAAATAAGTTGTGATTCGGTACAGAAAGTTATTTTTAGAAAGTAATTTTGGCAAAATTCCTGAGGAGAGAGGGCGATTAATCTGGCAGAACTGCGTAAGTCGAGATGCGAAATGAATTTTCCGATGTTAATCAGGCAGAACTGCGTAAAGGTGCATTCACACTGCATTCGACACGACAGCACGACACGACACAACGACACGACACTTCGACACATTCGATTTTCCGTTCACACTATACACGACACGCCCATAAATGTCGTGTTGGATGTCATTCGATTTGTAGTCCATGGGTGCGTTTATCAACTCCTTTTCTCGGCAGAAACAGGTTATCCAAACAGCTTTCAAGGAATTTTTACGAGTTGATAAACGCAAAGCTGTTTTGAAAGCCCTTTAGGAAAGCCTTTTCGAAAGCCCCAAATTTGTGGCTATCCAAACAGGTTTCCTAAACAGGCTTTCAGAAACCTGTTTGTAAAAGCCTTTTGGAAGTTGATAAACGCAAAGCTGTTTTGAAACGGCTTTGTAGTCTTGTACTTCAGTACTTGTACTTCTCCTTGGGTTGAATAGCGCAATGCAGCTTTGCAGTGACAGGCCAGTTAAAAAAAAAAAAAATTGTGTTCGCGAAGAGAGTTGATAAACGCAACTATTTTGAAAGCCGTTTCTAAAGGGCTTTGGAAAGGGCTATCGAAAGCCGTTTAAACAGGGGAAAGTTGATAAACGCAGCCAAAGTCTCATGCCGCCACTCAGAAATATTTGAAGTATGTGCTAAACTGGAGCTGCCTCAAAGATAGGAAGGCAAATGATTCATGTGGCATTGCATTATGACTCGTCACTCTCAAAGGAAGATATGTCTTTATGATGGTAATTGCTTTTCGCCGTCCCTTCTTAGAAAACAAGCGGCACATTAATAGTACAGGCAGTCAGGGCTTTGGAAAGGGCTCTCGAAAGGGCTATTGAAAGGGCTTTCCAAGGGCTATCGAAAGGGCTATCGAAAGCCGTTTAAACAGGGGAAAGTTGATAAACGCAGCCCATCTAATACCATTACCATGGCAACAAACAATAAAAATGGCGGCCCCCGTATTTGATGATGAAGAAGCTGCGATTATTGCCTGTTCTTTGTTTGTAGTAGGAAGAAGAGAATGGGTGCATGAGATAAACCAAAAAAAAAAAAAAAAAAAAAAAAGGTCGTCGCTGGGGGAATATTCCCACTTGGTGAGAGAATTACTGAGTCATGAAGACAGGTTTTATGGTTACTTCAGAATGGGTGTTGACGAGTTCACGCAACTCCATCACCTCATCAGTGACGACATAGAGAAGCAATCCACCACTTTCCGAGCGGCAACATCTTCCCTCGAGAGAATGGCAATTTGCCTTAGGTGAGACTGATGAATTATTATAAAAAGATGCTCCATCCACCTTCGTAGATGATTAATGAACGTTACACTTTTTGAATGATAATATTAGAATATAATGTATATTTACTGACACTGTAGTATTTTGTGTTCTTTGTTTCATACACGTGCAGGCACACACACACACACACGAACACACACACACACACACATACACACGAACACACGCTCATACACATACACACATACACGCACATTCGTTTCTTCGCTGGATATGGACACAGTTGCTAACAGATGAACACCACATTCTATATGTCACGGGATTGCAATCATTGGAAACCTGTGACGCACAAGTCAAATCGTTCTGTGCGAGCTTGAAACATCATTGGAGATGAGAAATTAATAAGACTGACTTTGTCAATTCATCACATTTTTGGTTTCTACGTTATTTTAATCTCCCTAAAACATACAAACGAACAAACAAACAAACAAACAAACACTGATCGTTATGAGATCAACTCAGATCATATTACACTTCAGAGTAAAATTCATAAACAAAACGAAAGACATGCAATTTTAAATTTTCACAGAATAGGCCTGTATTTCAATGTTAATTGAAACGGCATAAAATCACCACATAAATTTACAGGTCAGATTCAACAGTGGCACTGAGTCTGATTCTAGTTGGACATTGAATTTTAATAGTCCTATATACAAGTACATGTACATGTATTTTCTTTTCCCATATATACAGCAATTAGACTGATTTCTCTCAAACCAACTTTCTGAATATTCCATGTGCTATTTCAGACGACATAAAATTTTTGATAGAACGCCATCTAACCCACTACGGACTGTCATTCCCCTTTGATACTGCATTAAAATGAGATCAGAAGTATACAAAATCTAATTGAATCGGCTAACAAATAATTGCCTTCCATCTAAAGTTATTGCCGAGATATTGATACATTGCAAGTATATTTTCGTCACTGTTTTATATCAACAAATCAATATGATCTCATCTTGAAATTGTACTCTAACAGAGGACGGATGTCTGGTAAACATGCACATTGATAAATAATGCATTATGTACAAACACAGAATACACCAGTTTCATACCTGTAAACAATGAGACCCAAGGGAGGGAAACACATTGGACTTCAAATCCCACAAATTGGATCATCAGATATTCACAAAAATAAGAAACTTGTAAAATAATGCTAACTTTACACTTAAAAATCTGAATTATGAATCAGGTGGGAATGATATGGGAATTTACTCACAAAGATACCACAGTACCTTTAACATCTGATTTACATTTTAACGTTTTTTTTTTAGTACAATATTATACTCTTCTTAAAGGACCTATGTCAACCTAGAGCATTTGCTCATTATAACCCACCTCTCTATTCATACCTTTTGAACATCTAGATCACATTATAGTCTAAAAGATCTGCGTGTTATAAGCAGTCTCAAAATGCTCGAGCCATTCGTTCCTATAACATATTAAAATTTTCTCTGTGAGAAAGTTATAAATCTGCAAGTGAGACTTTAAATTGTAGTTACAGTCCAATGTTATATTGTCTCATGTGAATTGTTCAGATACTGTAGGCAAAAATGTTTGAGACCGATGAAATTGTTCCCTACTTCGGTATGAGTTAACAATCTTTGTTCATTGAAACAATGAATGGTATATTGAAAATATGTAAATTGTTCTTTTCATCTGAAAAATATTTAAGGGCAATATCCCTGAATGACTTTTTCGGGGTTGGGAAGATAAAGTTCATGGACCACACACAAATAAATGTATGCTTTAATATTCTTCGTACAGATACTTGGCAACAGGTGACTCATTTGCAACTATGGCATATAGTTTCCGAGAAAAGTTCACTGAATACTTTTCCACCCCAGCAGGCGCAGTATCCTAGCAAACAAATGCACGTCTTGGAAAGGCCAAGTAAAGTAATTTGATAGTTGGTGTCTCTCTTGGCTTTAACATGAGATTATATACTGTAGAGAATTACATCCAAAAGATGCAAGTTTTGGGTCAAGCAGGATGTCTTTCATCTCCCTGAATGAACTTATTTTCTTGAGGTTGTAAAAAGCAATGGCTTGAATATGTTTCACTTGATATTAAGGATCGCATTTCAACTGAGATCCAGAATTCACATAATTTAAAAGGGCAAAGTAAATTATTTACCTCCACAAAATGGTGATGAAAATTGGAAACAAAATACCAGTCGTTTAAATACTCAATATGAGGGACTTTACTTTCTCTACATATCTTTGACAGAAATGATCAATAATTTTTATTCCAATTATTAGACCTTAAAGCTTGCCTTCTAGCCACCCCACATAATTGAGGAAAAAAAATTATTGTTCCGATTGGTTTCAACATGCTTGTACATGTATATGTAAAAGAATGAAATAAAGTTTCATAAATCGTGATGGGAGTATACATTATACGATTACTCATTTAGATATTCAAAATGACTGGTTAACAAATGATTGCTCCTCTCCCCCCCCCCTCAAAAAGTGAAATTTAATGTCATAACATCCTAATTTCTCTCCAGTTTTTCATAAATGTTGCACTATTCTGTAGGGGAAAATTGCTTTCCTGTGTAAATAACCCAGACCTCCAGTACTATTAATTCCTTTGTTCATAGTATTTAGGAACAATAATACGTCAGGGTAGCGGACATGGTGAAAATAACATGTACTATGTCCTCTACACATTACATTACTATTTTTCAGAAAATTTTCTATTAATTGCAAAATGGACGAAAACATGCTTTTGTTATAGCTACCATTGCAGATGACACGATATGTACATGTAGTACAATTACAAAGACTTAATAATGTACTACGTATGCACATATAAAGTGTGACGGCAGATAAACAAATCATTGGACGTTTATCCATGATAAGATAAATCATTGGAATCAACCGAACAGTTACACTGTGTGCTACCATTTCCAATCTGAGTTGAAACAACTGGTGTATTATAATTATGGAGAACTCCCCATATTGATCTTGTAATTTAAAAGATAGCTACTAGACCAGTTCGATTGCTGTGCAGTCGCTGCTTCTGTTGCTGCTGCTGCTTCTAGCAGTGTTGCTGATATTCCTGGAAGTGCAGATGCTAAAGTTGCAAGTAGAGGCTCTGCTGCTAAAGTTGCAAGTAGAGGCTCTGCTGCTACTGTGGTACGTAGAGGCTCAGTTGCTACAGTTGTAAGTAGAGGGTCTACCACTGCTGTCGTACTTAGAGGCTCAGCTGCTAGGGCTGTATGTACAGGCTCTGCTGCTGCTACTGCTGCTACTTCAAGCGGTGCTGCTGATGTTTCTGGGGATTCAGCTGTTACAAATCGATGTTGAGGCTCTGCTACTGCTGTCACAAGTAACGATACTGCTAGTAGAGCGGTTAAGCCCTCAAAATCACGAGAATTGTGCAAAATTTGACTAAAGTATGAAACTTTCACCAGTGTTAGTACATACCATAAGATTCATTTTAAGATCGGGAGGTAAGTCTGATTTGACCTCTGATGACCTCCAGAGGTCAATGAACTTTAAATATCAGAATATTGATGTTTGGAGGCATTCGTTAATGACAGGCTTAGATCTTGGTTACGCTGCACTAAATATGCATTTGTACTACAAATCTTCTGATTCCACAGGGCATTGACAGGTTTCTACCTTTGACCTCTGATGACCTTTAGAGGTCAATGACCTTAAAATACCATAATATTGATCTGTGATGTTATTAGTTAATGATAAACATGGTTAAGATGTGCAAAACAAGCATATCTGTTTTGCAATGAAACTGTCTTCATATTCCAAAGAGCAAAGACAGGTTTCTAACTCTGACCTCTGGTGACCTTTTAGAGGTCAATGACCTCAAAATATCATAATATTGATCTGTAGTGTCATTAGTTAATGATAAACACGGTTAAGATGTACAAAACAAGCATATACCTGTTTTACAAGAAATTGTCTTCATATTCCAAAAAGCACAGATAAGGCTCTACCTCTGACCTCTGGTGACCTTTAGAGGATGTACAAAACAAACACAATTGTAGCCCAGATGGCTACTAGCACGTGTTTATATTAAAGAATAAAATATAATAGAATAGAATAGAATAGGATAGAGAGTAAAGGAAAACAACACTGCAGTCCTTTTCCTAGACACCCTGTGAGGTCAATATATGCTCAGTCTCTTCCCCTTCTTGGAGTCTATAGCCCTTTTTACACTTGTGTTTCTTAACCCGGACTTTCTCTGACCCAGGACTATCGTTAGTCCCGTATCAATTGTTTCAGCTTTTTACACTGGCCAATCAGTCCCGTACTATCTCTTGTCCGGGGCTAAGGAGAAAACTGACCTTTTTACACTCGTATTTCTTAGCCCCGGACTTTCCAAACCACATTAATATTCATGATTACGCTGTGCACTGTACACGTACACGCACGCACCGGCATCACTTGATTACCTCGTTTCTGATTGGTCAGTGGGGGTCGGACTTCGTCTCCGTTGCTTAGCCCCGGATTATTTTTTCGTTCTGTTTACACTCACTTGCTTGGCACCGCAATTGCGGTGCTAACCCTGCTATTTTGCAGGGCCAGATAGTGCGGGATTATCGGTGGGACTAGCCCACTTTGGCAAAAACGAGTGTAAACAGTGGGCTAAGGATAGTCCCGTACAAGCGGTGGGGCTAAGCCCCCCCCCCCCTTAGCCCCACCTTTGGTACGGGACTAAGCAAAAATTTACAAGTGTAAAAAGCCCTTATGAAACCGTTTATGTTCCTTCCAGCTATTTCCTTTCTTTTGTGTGTGTGTGTGTGTCAAAACCACCTCTTCCAAGAAAAGTCTATGGTCATAGGAATTTATGAGTTTGATGTTGGCTACTTTCCCCGCTAGTGGTCAGCACTCTCCATCCCCAAAGCCCCGCGCCAAATTACGGGGAATGACGTGATGACTTGTTTTTGCCCTCTGATCCCCAAACATAAATGACCCTCTGAGCTGGAAGGTGGCCCTCCTGCCAGAATTTATCCCTCTATTTTAGCATTTATTGTTTAGTGGAGTGGGTCAAACAGGAACTCCAAAGACAAATTCAGGGATAATGACCCGGAACAACGATGACGTTGGTTGCCATAAGGACACTAATATTCATTTGGTTTATCATTTTGATATCCAAGAAACAATAAAGTCTTTACCAGTGGTTACAGAGAACAAGTGAATGAAGAAACTAAAAGACAGTGGGCGAGTTAATCAGAAATTGAGATGAATCATGGAAAATTGAGTTTTCACAGAAACGAATAGGAGGAGCAAATTGAACATTTGACCAGTAAGAAATTAATTTCCAGTGAACGCCACACCCCAATGTAAGATTGAGCCAATGAAATGCTTTAGGGAAAGGAAGTTTGTTAGTAAATTAGTTATAAAAAACATGTCTCAGCCGAGAAATCAGTTAGAGTGGCAAGCACAGTGGGAGCGGCTTCACACTATGTAGTGAAACAAAGGCTGCAGAGTATTTTGGAATTTTGAGGAACTTTGAGAATAGTTGGAGACCACAGAGATAAAGTCAGGAGTTCCCCTTTCTTGGTACATCATGCCCCCCCCCCCCTCCAAGTCAACCAACTAATCTTTATCGACGCCGAATGCACCATCGACCTTCGCTGTGAATGTGATGAGGATCTGACTGTCATGACTGAACCGGCGAGCAGCAGGACATTAGGAAAAACTGGGAGTCATGATAGCACAAAACTTTGGTTTACGCCAATTTGGAGTGCAATTACAAACTCCAAATAGTCAACTGGTGTCATCGGAGATGTTGAAGCGCCCTGTCAGACTGATACAAAGTGGAGAGTGATGGTGACGAAGAGAATAGGCCTACTGACAGCGTGACGGCAGACCGCTCAACGGACGGCCCATGCAGTCATACTGACGAGATCGACAATGACATGCAGACGAGGACCTCATTCGTCGACCGAGAGTAATCATTTAAGAGGAATGACTTTAATTTACGTTTGAAGATATTTCAAGAGATGTAGTAGTCTGACATGTTAAGGGGCAAATCATTCTACTCTTTGCAGTCTTGTGAACATCCGCTTGTATATTTAGCGAAAACTGTTCGAGTACGTGGACAGTGATAAGTAGGCCCCTATAAGTCACTCTGTCGAGTAAATTATATATGAACCAAATGGCTTCTTTTGAACATGTATTGTGTTGAAAAGTTCGTGGTAATTCTTTTCCAGGCAGAATGTGTACATGAAAATTCCGATGTTAAAATGCATGTGATGGGAAATGTAAACAGTATGTGCGAATGCCTCTATTATGTTTCCTGCTATACTTGTTTGTTAGTGGGGAAAAGAAAAGAAAAGAGAAGTCTCGCTCTACCACGACTACATACTACAATGCCTACGGATATCTTTGTTTCACATTGTTAGTGGGGAAAAGAAAAGAAAAGAGAAGTCTCGCTTCATGAGAGATGTTCAGATCCCGCTCGACACCACAACGTCTACGGATGTCTAGGCTGAAGGTGGGTTTGAATGTCTTATAGGGCCGATAGAGCACTAACAGTAAGTGCAGATTAATTGGCACGCTAAAATGCATGTGATGGGAAATGTAAACAGTATGTGCGAATACCTCTATTATGTTTCCTGCTATTGAAAACTTGTTTGTTAGTGGGGAAAAGAAAAGAAAAGAGAAGTCTCGCTCTACCACGACTACATACTACAATGCCTACGGATATCTTTGTTTCACATTGTTAGTGGGGAAAAGAAAAGAAAAGAGAAGTCTCGCTTCATGAGAGATGTTCAGATCCCGCTCGACACCACAACGTCTACGGATGTCTAGGCTGAAGGTGGGTTTGAATGTCTTATAGGGCCGATAGAGCACTAACAGTAAGTGCAGATTAATTGGCACGCTATCTTTTGAAGAGAAACAATACTTTGTTTCACACAAAATGAAAAAAGCAGAAAAAAACAACTGATAATCATCCGCTCATGTAAAAGCAAGCAGAAGTTTTTCAAAACATTTCAAGAGGCATATTTGTGAGTTACAGTCTGGTAAACATGCCAATATACTCTGAAAAACAAATTGAAGGCCACCTTCAATAGGCCACCTGCAATACAGCCTCGCATTTTCCGACATCACAAAAACTTTGATCAACACGTTCCATATATTGTACTCGTGATGGAGAGGGAAAATAATAAACAACAACATTGCAAGATTGATGCATTTCTTCCAATTAAGACAACAGACAGGAACTGATTCCACGTAAAATACATAAACATGTATTTTGATTTTTCCATGCATTTTTCCCATATCATTACACACAATCATTACACACGTATACTTGATATGGTGTTCAGCTCACTGTGTGCAGACTGAGCACGACCTGATAATTCAGAACCTCTGCCTGAGAAAGGAGTGTAGCCTATCCCGCGATTCAAAAAGAAGCTTTCTTATCAGCTCGTGCATCCTGTACTCTATGTGCAATGCACTCATCATAGAGACAAAAGCTTGCCTTCACCCAAACTGTTTAGATATTGCCATTGGAAGACTCTGATGATCGCATACAGTGGCTGTGGACCTATAAGAACGCTGGTCTGACTACAGGATGTCTATCCAGTTTAGTCGTGGAGGAGATCTGTGTGCCGATCGCGTGCTTCACTGAAGACGCAGATGCTGCCCTGTCTTAAAAGAGATCGAGGGTATAGATCTAGACCAATTTCAGCAGGTTACACTGAATCACCACTTGCTGGCAGAGAGTCTTAACCGGATCATGCAGGTGATATTACCCGCTGCCAGCGTACCCTGATTCACACATATGATGCAAACCGGATGGCGGCATATTGGAAACAACCAATATTTGGGCGTGGGGGCACAACTCTTGGCCAGGCCCAAGTGTTAAGGAGTATCGAGCATAAAGAAGACAATTAGAGTAAATAGTAGTTCCACTCCTATTTGGAATTGAGGTTCCTAAACAGGTCATTGAAAAAATGCCCAAAATTGCCTGACGTAATGACCCAAACTTAATTGGATGACAATAGCAAGTTGCAAGACACAGGGTTGCTTCATGTGGAATGCATGTTATGCCTCACAGTATGTCGCCTTCCAAATGGTCCATGACGTCACTGTATGCTCCTGGACCATGAGTCATTCACCGGAACCATACAGCCCACGAGCTTGACACTGACCAACACAGGCCCGCCAGCTGGAAACTAGGTAGCATTGCCCATGAGCTTGATACTTAGGCAAACCAGGCCCATACGAATCCGACACATGGAGGGGGGGGGGGGGGAGGGGGAGGTCCACAAGACCTACACTGAATAGATTAAGCTTTCTGATGTAATACATATATTAATCTCGTGGGCTTTGTTTTCCTCGAGTGTCGAGCTCGCGGACCGCACAGCTTGTGGGCCTATTATATTTGATGCCGAGCTCATTGACCTTGTTTATCTAGTGTTTAGGTCACGGGATGTATGACTCGTGGGCTGCGTAACTCATGGGCTGTACGAGTCGGGTTGTTTGACTCGTGACGTACATCGCTGATGAGGTGGGCCTGTTGTTTTCTGGTTAGCATCTGTCACCCTTTCATCCAGTTCAAGGGACTTTGCCATATGCCTGTTCACAAACTATTAAGCATCAACCCAAAATATGGTACTCCTCTCCCCACCTTCCATGTTTAAGCGTACAAATTTTGTCCAGTGTAAATTGGATAATGTTGCATATAATTTCATGCAAGCTATAGTCTGCATAACTTACCCAAACAAATATCATATTTGAGGTCACTGCCATCACTGAAGACACGTAAGCTTCATTTCTGAAATAATTGACCGCTCACATTCCTCAGACCTGTTACTATGAACCAATGCTTTAAATTGGAATGTGCATACATACTTTGATTATAACGTCAAGGCGTGATTTGTACATGATTAAACATTTAGGATTAAACCAATGAAGCCAAACGTCAATATTTGCAATCCTACACAAATTTTTAGTGATATTCTAAAAGTCTGACCTCACATTGTCCTTAGAGATCAAAGTTGGATATACTCAGGGTAATGACCAATGTTCTGTGGAATGAGAAGACACTTCTATTATAGCATAAATGCTAATAGCATAATGCATGATTGCACACCAGGTAAACAGTTAACCATTGAATATACATCAAATATCAATATTTTGATATTTTGAGGTCATTGACCTGTCACAGTCCTCAGAAAGGCAGAGACGCGTATATAATTTCCCTTGATCTGAGGAATAGGAAAAAGATTCAGTTGTAACACAAATTAATTTTTAGGACAGCGTTATGTTTATCATCAACCAATTGCACCAAATATCAAAATTCTGATAATTTGAGGTCAATAATTGACCTCTGGAGGTCATTAGAGGTCAAAGGTAGAAACCTGTCAAGGATCTATGGAACATGAAGACAATTCCAATGTAACAAAAATGAGTTTTTAGTACATCATTACCATATTCAACATTAATCAATGACGCAAAATGTCATTTTCTATCAAATTTTGAGGTCATTGACCTCTGGAGGTCATCAGAGGTCAAAGGTAGAAACCTGTCAGGGTTCTATGGAACATGAAGACAATTTCACTGTAACGAAAATGAGTTTTAGTACATCATTACCATATTTAACATTAATCAATGACGCAAAATATCAATTTTTATCAAATTTTGAGGTCATTGACCTTTGGAGGTCATCAGAGGTCAATTCAGACTTACCTCCCGATCTTAAAATGAATCTCGTAACATGTACTAACACTGGTGAAAGTTTCATGCTTTAGTCAAATTTTGCACAATTTTTCGGCTTATCTGCTCTACTATGCTGGGGAAGTTTTAAGCAATGCATCAATGAACAAATTATGTGAGCATCCTGAGGGTAGAATCTACAAGATTTATACTAGATATACTAGCAAACATCTATCATGGACACTAGAATATACAGTATATTACATGCACATAAAGCAAATCATCAGTAATTGATTTTGTTTTGGACTGAGAAGAGACATTGACATAATATGTAAATAATCAATATCAGACTTTTAAAGAAAGGAAGTGAAAAGCTAACAATCTTCAGCATCCTACAGTCATTACAAACTACAATATAATTACAACATTCATTTTATTCATTACACAGAATTGAATATTCATATTCAAATGGTAATGCAATGAAAGTACATTGTACCTACATGATACTATGCATAAAAATCTCTACATATTTTAAAATGAAAAAAGACATAATATATCTTTATAAACTTATTGATGTAGAACAAATCAGTAACTATGTATTCAAATTACCTCAGGCAGAAAGAGGAATACCCTCATCATCCGACATTCTACGTCCATCCATGGGTATGTTGAAGACTTGAAGCACCCTCCCTTTCCACCAGCCATTTTCACTTCTCATATGTACGCAGGAACCTCGTTTGCAGTTTGGTCCGTTGAGCATGATGGAGGTCACTTGAGTTGACAGGATTCATAGAACCGTCCCTCTTCCACTTGACAAGAACATCTATGCCTACGGTGGTTCAAAAAATACAAAAACTGGTACGGACAATTTCAGTAAGAAATTTGACAGTTGTGTCATACACTATGTAATAAAACATTACATGTACTTGCAGGTTTGAAAAAAAAAATGTGAAGAAGAGTATTTCTTAGAGTTAAGCACAATTTCAGAAGAAAAAACAAATAACATTCTTCACAGGCAATCAACTACAACACTATGTGAGACAAAATGAAAATAGCTACAGCATACCTATTTGAACTGCAAATTGTCATCAAAGTCTGCTGATCTCTGAAGAGCACAGTAATTCAAGTGCAATTGGTTTGAGCTTTTACACCTTGGGGTTGGCAAAGGTAAATAATGATAACTGATACGCATTGATTAGAAATGTGATGTTTTTCACGTAAAAACATAAAGTGCTTGCATTTTTCTCTTTTTCTGGTTACAATCTTTTACTACATTGAGTAGCATTCAACATTGATGTCACATATGAAATAATTACAGTAAGGCCATTAAAAACTTGCCCCAAGTATGCTCGGGCAAGTGTCTAGGGAAGAGCTTGTAATATCAACATCAGCCTGTCATCACCAGGTTAATATCTACATAAGATATTTGACAGTAAAGTTAGATAAGATCCACATTACAATAAATGTAGAAGTATTACATTCCAGATATCAAAACAGTGATTTCTGTCAAATGACATGATATAGTCCAATCATCTGTTCCACTGACAGTAATAAACAACCCATTCCATTCACCTACATACTACTATGCAAACAGAGAAATGTTTGTTAATACCTGGTACCCGCGGTACACTGTATGATCCACAAGTACCGGTAATCACTTATTATGAATCAAACTTACCATTATAGGCAGAAGGAAAAACATCCTCATCACCACCACTCTCTGCAGTTGTACGTAGAGGCTAGTCTGCTGCTACAGTCTGACAGTCTCAGCTGCTATAGTTGTAAGTTAGGGTCATGCTGCTACAAATGTACAGTTTTACGGTACCGGGTACCATGCATAGAGGCTCTGTTGCTACAGTACCGTAGTACGTACAGGCTGTGCCTCTACAATTGTATGCAGAAGTTCAGCTGCTACGGTCGCACTTTATAGGCTCTGCTAATGCTGCTGTTGCGTCGAGAGGTGCTGCTGATGTTCATGGGATGTTAGCTGCTACAGTTGTTATGGTAGCGGTGCTGCCTTTCTTTGTGGGGACTCGGCTCCTGCTTGTAGTGGTGCTGCTCCTAGAATTATCCCCTAGATATAAATCAGGAAAATTATGTCTGTGTTATAAATCAGGGCACAAATAGGAAAATTTATATAAAATACAAATCCTTTTCTGGATATAAACAAACTGTGAGTACCGGTACCGGTACCAGTAATCAACTTTATTTTTTCTGAAAGTTCACTGATATTTGTGTACCTGGTAAAAGTTACCGGTAATCAAAATAAGTACCGGTAAATATAACCTAACGAACGTTAGCTCTAGAGCCTATACATTTACTGTTTATGCAAGATTTATATTAGACAGTAAAGGCCAGAGTAGCTTTCCTCAGCTTAAGGAGGCTATGTAACTATAACGTTAACACTTAACACAATTGAACACTAAACAGTCTCTTCATGCAATCTCATTCTTACTTAAAATATCTTCTTTCTTTTTTTAATGTGACAACATGAATCTTTATTGAATACAATAATGAATTACTTCTACAGAGGGCCTTTTTACAGTTCTAACGCTACCTGGGTATTGGCAATTGCTACACGATATTTTTCTAGTTAAGAAATTCTACGATACTTTAGGTTTTTTTTAATGCATCAAGGTTGTATGGGAGGCTTGCTTTATCTCTGACCACGAATAAGGATCCCCTTCGACAAATTTCTACTGATTTAGAGTGGCTAGGATCTAAAAAAGCGCTAACTATACACAGCCCAGTCGCTGTACATGGTACGTCATAGCGTAGTAACATCGTCTGTCTGGTCGGGCTAAAAAAGCACATGACATACGGTAATACGGTACTACACAACACAAGCAAGTTACTGCGACCAGCCCCATATCATACGTATACGCATAGCGTATATATGGGGCTGCGGACTGTAGCATTCAAAATCATGACTGGGTAGTATCGCGGACCAGTAAAAGTTAGATAGAAATGCATTTTATGATTTACACAAAAACATCATTTTAAATTTAAGTTAATTTAGATCTAGAGTCTAGATCTAAAATAAATGTCTTGATTATCATCACATTTAATTTCAAAACAACGTCAATGACATGTTACCAAAATCATGCACCGTTAGCGTTGCGGCGTCGGTCTAGATCTAGCCCAACCAGACGCTGTTACTACGCTGTGCGAAAACGTGTCTACGTACAGCGACTGGCCTGTGTATATTTAGCCTAGATCCCATTACTCTAACTTGTTAAAGTAAATGATCATGATGTGTCTAAGACTCTTCAGTCTGTCCGAATTTTTATAACTTCAATCTCATGAATTGGACTTGGAGTCGTTAGACACACATTCTTAATTTTTTTAAACTTAAAGTTAATGTTTTTTATGTTACTGACACTCCCGTTCTGATTGTCTTACCTTTGAATTGTAACGACTTCGAAAGTTCGAAGGCAGCTTGACTTGGAAGTTGGAGTTGAGGGTTACTAGTAACTTCGTAAAAAGTTCAACAATTCTACAATACAAATGTTAGAATATCTCTGGTGGTAGTCTGGAGATCGAGTCCGGATGGAGAGTCTGTTTGGGGCCGCCGCACCGCCAGAATGTTTGATTTGACGGGCCGTGACACACTAAATTAGGCTAACTCACGTGATGTGCGCAATGTTCTTCGCGAGCTCCGGCCGTTCCTTCTGCATACTGACTGTATCGTTATCTGCACAACTTTAATACTTTGCACTGACTCCAATGTGTTAACAACGCAGTTTCTTACTTATGGGACTGAAAAATTTAAGCGATTACAACTTTGGTATTTGTATGTAAAAGTCCACAGAGAGGCTTCGCCTGTTTCCCGCTTCCAGCGACACGAGCAAACTTAACAAGAGGATACTTGTTTGTGATTGGCTAAAACTTTACCCCCGCGAAGAGTGTCGTGTGTCGTGCTTGAAAAATCGCTCTGTGAGCGATTTGCTTAAAGACCTAATAAAATGCTTTCAAAATGTTTTGATATACAAAAGAAATGTGAAGTATATGTCATGATTATCAGTGTAAATATGTTGTCAGTGTCGTTCCGGTTTTTATCGCTTCTAGAAACTCCCCCAAATATCACATTTTTGGAGGACCCCGTTGCAGCTTTTGCGAAAAAGATAGTCACGTGACCAACACACCTGAACCGATTGATGACGTATAAGCACGGAGTTGTGCTCAGTTAGCAGACGCCCCTCAGCACAAGCACTCAGATTACTAGCTTGGTACACGCGCGTACACGATAGCTAGCCCGGCCAGGCCCGGGCCCCGCGGGATGTGCGCTCCCGGTCGACCCACTGACTGTCGACATACAAACGCATTTACCACGTACATTATCACTAAGTTAGCTTGCTCAGATACCTGGTACCTCGAGCATAATGTCTTCCCCTATATGGGTAAACTTCGACATTGATGATGATGATGAAGACTGCAGCTCTGACGATAGCGGAGAAGAAGAGGAGGCACATGAAGTTGAAGGGGAAGATGGGGAGGGAGAGGCAGCCGATGGATGAACCAGAACGTTATCGCAGGGTTGCACCTTACCGATATGAACCAGCTGCATCTCCCCCGCTGCCAATGCAAGAGCGTATGAACATGGCACCAAGCCCGAGAATAGACCTCACGGAAACGATCGCCTGGGAAATACAGAGTGGTATGTCTGGTATGCCCCCATATAGTTTAACGTTAGAAATATACTGTATTCTACATGATTGACAGTGTAAGTTGTAACTGTTTGTCTAGTAAGTACCGAGATTAGAAGAACAGACCCAGCTCGCTCACAAAGATAGAGGCTACTCCGGCCGCAGCAAGCAAGCGGGAGCGTCCCGGCCGTGGCCTAGCTGGCCCGTCGGCCGGCGCTTACAAGTCAAACTACTAGTAGTAATCTAGTAGTAGATCTAGTAGCAGTCTACTAGTAGTTATAGTAGTCTACTAGTAGTAGTACTATTACCACTACGGCACTAGGTCTAGTAGACTAGTAAGTAGTAATAGCAGAATCTTTGGTAGTAGTACAGAGGCTACACTCTAACGCCTGACGGTTAGGTTGATATGTTGTTACATGGTGGGTCGTGGCTCAAAAAAAAGAAGAAAAAAAAAGGCCTAACCAGTTTCCCATAGTCAGTTTCTGCAATATTTGTTATCAGTAATCTAGATGCGCCATTTTCTATGAAAAACGATACCAAGAATGATCGTCAATTTTGGTCGAGTAGTTTTTGTTTTGTGGTAAAAATCATACTGTGGAAGGGAGCCCAAACGCCGTGCTTATCTACGGATGAACGCCACGGTGGGGCTGGATTCACGAGTAGGTCTAGGCCTATAAAGCAGGCGAGTCGCCGTAGTATTATTAGTACAGACACGCAGTGGTGGTGGGGCCGGCTATCGTGAAATAAGCCCCACCGCAGTGCGCGTGCACCGTACCCGTGCGTTTATAGCAAGCAAGGGTAGGTCCTCCTAGGGTTTAGGATTAGGTAGGGTTGTATTTATGGTTAAATTGGCCGTTAAATTAGTCGAGGGCCATATTATGAAGTCATTTTCGCCGCATTCACGAGTATTGACTGTGGAAGGCAGCCCCACCGCCGTGCTTACCTACCGATGAACGCCACACGGTGGGGCTGAATTCATGAGTATTTAAACAGGCGAGTCGCCGTAGTATTACTATAATAAGTAGACACGCAGTGGTGGGGCCTATTTCACGAGTTTGCCGAAAATAATGGATATCCAAGCGTACCACAGTTGTAATCTGTATTATTGGCAGTATTAAATCCGATACAATTCATTAAATATTTTTTTTTGTCTAAAAGGCTTAGCCAATGACAATAGTGCAGCGCAGCACCTGCTATGCGCTCGCTAGCTCGCTCCCCCGCCAGCGCTAGCCAGTGCAGCCGCCGGCCGGCTGTCGTTAACGCTGCGCGCGCGCTGCGCTAGCATAGCCTTGCCAGCTCGCTGGCTACGGCTAGACTGGTCGGACAATCAATCGACGACTCCGTTCTTAGACGTCATCACAATTTAGAAGTGATAGTGCGCCGCATGCGGCGAAAGTATAGAAAGTTTTCCAAAACCGAGGAAATCGCATCCATTATGCTAACAAATATAGAACAAAATTCAGAACAGTAAAAAACCCCGCACAACCATAGAATTACTTAGAATTTAACATTTAATATTATTACATCATTGAGAAAAAATGCCTAAACCATTTTATTAGGTCTTTAATCGACAAATTATGTCGTGTCCTCGTCGAATCAGGAAGGACGACACGACATGCTTGAAATGTGAACGGTCTCATTGGGTTTGCACTGGAGCAGTGCCGTATATTAAGAGAGTCTGGCCAACTCATAAATTGAACGCCATGTCGTTACCCAGCGTACAGTGCGCTTATGGTTTTAGCGTGTGCGCTTGGGGGTTAGCGCAGGCGTCCCAAAGGCGCAAGGCACTGTGTTGCTTGACTTTTTTTTAGAGAGAGGGAGAGAGAGAGAGAGAGAGAGAGGGTGTAGGTTGGGGGAGGGACATTCATTCATTCCATCCATGTTGAACAAAGCCAACAATCAATCATTTTTACACATTCAAATAGACACAAGCACACAGGTATATAAACAATAGAGAAGCTGTTTAAAGGACATCAATTTCTGAATAAAAATACGATAAATTATTGCTGTATAAATAAAAGAATTCACAGTATGTCGTGTAGTAAACTTTCACTAGACTGTAGGCCCCTATGCTATATTGTATATTTAGCAAGTTGTCCAGGGAACAAGAATATTGTATAACAAAATGATACAATGTACAACTATATGATATTTACAATTCTAGCTGTACTGTGCACAGACGATAGACGAATTTCACAGTTTTACTGTTTCGCACATAAACAACCATCAATATACCATCCTATTTAGTACCATAAACTGACATGAAGGCCTACTAGTATAAGAAGGCCCTAATTCAAGAGGAATACACCTATGTACAATGGATACAACATGTAACGTCATCGACAAGTGCACAATGGCATGTAAAATGATCTCAAATTGTTTAAAAATAATTTCAAAAAAAGACCTGTAATTGAAAAATTGAACAAGCACAAGTACCTGGATAACATAATAATCATGATGGATATCCTCAGTGACATCCGTACCAAATATAAACTATGATCAGGACCATTGAATGGATATGAAATGAGTTTCAAAAATGAAAATATCCAAATGGCGACCGGTATACCTCCGCCATATTACATAGTTCTTAGCAGATGTAGAGTACGCCTTGACAATGTTACACGACAGTTTCACATATTATTGGCAGAAAAATTTGTCACAAAATTTAATGCGTCGAGTGTTTACTTTCCTTGAACTAGGTGTAAATGGATGAGTTTTATTTAAAAGAGAAGTATTGAGGAATTTGTGCATTTTTTACTCGTAAGTTGACCAATCTATTTTCATGGCAATACTTTAAGCGGTTATTTAACAAATCTGCGGAAATTACTGTCATTTTAGTATTTTCACTTGACCTTTGACCATAATGGCCAAAATCTTTCCCTATGCGTCATTGTGTAATGAGCGCATGCAAATACCGCGTTTGGTTTTAAGTTTGTGCATTGGGTATAATCTCCAAGGCACAGTGGATGAACTGGGTAATAATAGATAGTAGAATCTTAACATTTTACCTGACATCGATCCTTGACCTTTGCCACCTCAAGACCCCCAACCCCAACCCCAACGCCCCCCCCCCAAAAAAAAAAAAAAAAAAATCACAAGAGAATCACGGTCGGGCAGTAAGTTTCGTCTGGAAATACATGTACTCACCTTCAGAAATATACAGATATGGGGGAAATGGCAGTATTAGATTTTAACCATTATGATTTAGACCGTTCACTTTGAGCATGTTTACACAAATGTTATATGCTAAAAAAAAAAAAAAAATCGTCCACTCCCACATGCACACAATCATGTCAAGTTTCATGGCCAACGGTTTCAACAAAATTGATTACGAATGAAGGACAGACAAATGCCTCAGGCGACACTTCGTACGTTATAGCGGTGACATACAATCTTCATGTGAATAAAAACTTGGATAGTCTAAAAGACACCGCGAGGAATCCAAAGAAAAAAAAAATATAGCTTTCCCGTCACACTCTAATTTCCCACTTCTTTCCTTCGTTTTGGATCTGTCGGAAAGGGGTGCATCATTACACTTGAGCCACGTCGGTTAGCGCAACGCCATGCTGCGCAGGAAAGGCATGACGAATTTTCAGTTTATCGCAATAAGATATCAAAATATCTTTGGTATACTTCAATAAAATAGACAACGGCAAGGACACTGCACCGTGACTGATATTGGGGATGTCCCAAAGGCAAGCAATATTGACGCGTAGCTGCGCATGTTCAACAATGGGCACTGCGTATGAACTCTGCTCACGCCCGCGTGGTTGACTTTGGTAACGACATGGCGCCTGTAGATCACGGGACCAGCTTTTGACCAATCACAGGCTTCAAAACACATAAGCCGAAAACCGAGTTGGCCAGACTCTCTTAATATACGGCACTGCACTGGAGTAATTTGTTTTTGTCGTGTGTCGTGTCGTTGTGTCGTGTCGTGCTGTCGTGTCGAATGCAGTGTGAATGCACCTTACGACAACGCTTGGACCAAGGTGTTCCTGCATCCCGCATGAACATGGTATATCGTAACACGCGCGTGCGCGCCTTGGTAGTGACGAACGCGCTGCGCGTTCAAGCTACCCCTAGCAGTGCCTAGCTAGCTAGCTAGACACGTCGTACGGCTGGCTACGTATATGAATCATAGATGTACACGACAGTCACGCCAAAGCAATGGATCCAAAAGCAATAACCCTCGTTACTCTTAGGGGAAATTGCCACTTTCTTTCCCTTCATAGACTGGCAGGCTTGAAAACAGGTCAATATGCGGTATGCCTTACTATTAAGTTTCGCTACAATCTAGTGTTTTTTAAGCCTAGAGCATTTCTAGATCTAACAAACGTTATAGTTTGCATCTTGTCTGACATCACGCTCCAGTCAACTTCAGGCCTACTTAGTACTGCAGCACTTGTCCATTGTTAGTGTACGTGAAATCAATGTAGGGTAGCCCTACATATCGACCACCTTCTTTTAAACCGACCGCGTACAATTCGCGCACTGAACACTTAGTACGCACTTCTCTGCGTGCAAAGCACATAAACATGGCTTGGCTTGGAATGTAGATGAGGATGGTGTGGAAAAACGCGATAATTCACTGTTCATTAATGGTTTTAATCAAGGACAAAATTTCGAATGAATTTTTTCACCGAATCGTAATGACAGCACAATGTAATGTCTATGGAAGTTTCTAAAAGGCTTCTAAAACGCTTCGTACAACACGGTGTTCAATACAACTTGGTTTGCGTGCATTGTCAATGCAAAAACAGCGGTCGATCCTAATAACGCGATTTACCGCGGGGAGCTGAAACGAGGCCACGCAATCTCGTCGGCGATATTTTTGCACTGAAACTTCGAATCGAAAAGGAAACAACGGCATTTGATAGAGCTGGATTTTCTCAATCACGTAGGTCAAGTTTTTTACGTGAATTTCAGTGTTAAATATTCTTATCAAGCAAATAAACATTAGGCGGTCGATGAGTAGTAGGTCCAACCCTATGACTGCGGTAGCGTAGGTCACGCGAACAACAAATCTGTAATCCATAGCTTATTTGTGACCCGCGACAACGGTTTCAGGCAAAAGTCGCAAGAGCAAATTCCCTCCTAGGCGGGGTACAAAGATTTTGAGCATTATTTTTGTCGATTTAGGTTTCTTGCAGAAATCGAATCTTTGATATGTTTACTACATCTACACTAAATTTCATAACATAAGACTAAGTTTTTCCTATCGATAATTGAATTTTAAGCACCCTATGTTGGATCGCACTCGTCAGTTTCGAGCTTCTTTCGAACGCCGCGACAATATCCCCAGCGTTGCTACGGCGCAGGGTCTCGCATGCGATTGGCTGGTGCGTCGCATACATTTACATGATTCGGCTTTCGGAGACACCAGGCCGGGGCCCGTTGCAAAAAGCTTACCATTGAATTTCAATGGTAATTACCGTCAAAATTAGGCGTCACAGCCAATCAGCATTAAGGATTATAACATTTACCGCTAGAAAGGAGCGGTAAGTCCAGCGGTAAGGGTTTTATGCAACAGGGCCCAGTTGCAGCGTTTGGGGAATGCTTTGTCCACGCGTGCACGATTACATGCTCCATTGTTCTTGCTATAGTGTTTTATATACGCTCGCTCTGTAGTGCGTGCTCTTCGTTTGGCTTTCTATCCAAACTATTCCACCGCAATGTTCGACAACGGAGGTGAAACAAAAATCATGAAGCATGACATAATCGTGTGAAAAGAAATCTAAATATTCTCAAATTTGTGTACTTGTACAAGTAGTAACTAGAAATGTCGCTTTGGCGACTGATGCCTCCGCCATAATGCATGATTCTTCCAATAGGTGTATAGTACAATGTCTTCACAATGTGTGATGACAGTTTCACATAACTGGCAAAATATCGAAATAACAGGTTTGTCAGAAATACCTTGAATGTTCACTTTCCACGAACTGGGTTTGCTATAATTGTCTATTAAAGAGTGCAGGTACACATATTTGGGGGAATTGAAAATTTTTACTTGACTTCTGACCGACCTTATCATAAGTTTATGCATTGAGTATAATTTTCAAGGCATGAAGAAAGAGTGTAATTACAGTACAAAATATATCTTTTTTTCATTTAAACCTGACCTCTGACCCTTAACCTTTGACCTTTGACCTTGTGGCTGGAAATTTCCAAGAGAATCTCCATTTAGTAATACATGTACATAATTTAAATTTTAAAACTAGTAATGCAATCATTGCATATACTAGAATATGAGGGAAATAGTAACATTTTGAGGAGTTGACCTTGACCTTTGACCCCCTGACTATTGACCAATGACCCCTAAATTCCCTAGATAATCCCTGCCAGTCAGTACATGTATATGTACCAAGTTCCATGAAGATACATTGAACCATTTGTGAGAAAAGTGATATTGCAGCATTTTCATCTAACCTTTGACCTTTTTGACCTTTGACCTTATGACATGAAACTCACTCTGGAGAATCTTTACGCGGTAGTACATGTCTACACTAAGTTTCAAGAAAATAACTGCGGGCATTGCATAGATATGGGGGAAATAGCAACATTTTCAACATTTGACCATGACCTTTTGACCTTTGACCTCTTGTCAATGTCACTAAAATCTACTCAACTAATTATCCCATCAAACATCATCCTTGGACCAAGTTTGGTGAAAGCTGCTTCATCCAGTTTTGAGTTATCACGTAAACAGATAAATTTTAGGATTTGACCTTGATCTTTGACCTTTGACCTCCGTCCGATTTCACTGAAAAATTAATCAAGTAATTGTCCCATCATACATCATCCTCCAACAAAGTTTGGTGAAATTTGCTTCATCCAGTCTTGAGTTATCGCGTAAACAGATACAATTTCATGATATGACCTTGACCTTTGACCTTTGACCTTCAGCCGATTTCACCCAAAATCTAATCAAATCATTACCCCATCATACTTCATACTTGGACCAAGTTTGGTAAAATTCCAGTAAATATTACTCAAGTTATCGCGTAAACGAAAGCGGACGGACGTACGTACGTACGGACGGACGGACGGACGGACAACCTGAAAACATAATGCCTCCGGCACCACTTCGTGGCGGAGACATAAAAATTATGACAGCAGACTGACTCAATGGAATGTAGATGAGAGGAAAGGAGCGGTGACATGTGACCAATTATATTCAAATACTACACGTCAAAAGATGGCACCAAATTAACGAGTCGTGTTTGTTTGTTTGTTTGTTTTAATTTAATTAGCACCACCGAACAAAGCAACATATGCTTGTCTTCAAAAAGTAAAACAAACAGGAAGCGTGACCCTTGCCAGCACTAGCAATTTTTTTGCCTTCAAAAAGGTCACCAGTGATAAAGACAAATCAACCACAATGAAACGCGATTTGTAAATGTGTGGATTTGCCACCGCTCCTGTTACATGCACACGGTCATAGCGCGTGGATGCCATTGCGTAATGCGTGCACTATGCACAATGTTCATGTACATGTACACCATACGTGCAATTATCGTATTCGCCATCTTGAAAGACGTACTGGTAAACAAACCCGAGCGAAACGCATTGTTTTTCGGCTCCATACGCTGAGCTCAGAGGAAGGTGCCCGGGAAATTTGACTCTCTCAGTTAGCCAATCAGAAGGCGATGTGCATGGTTGCTAGAGGCGGACCCTAACATTGATTGGCACCATCGTACGGATGGGTGATTCTCCCCTCGCATCGCCGCTCGGACATTGTTTGAGAAAGAGGTGAATCTTCAAAGCCTGTTTTCTCGCAATTTTGTCAGGCTAACAACTTAAAAAGTGCATTTTATTTCTCTTTCTATGCCCACTTATGGTGCCGAAGAATACAAGTGTTTTATATCAATGCAAAGCTTAGGAAATGGGCAATGTGATTCAGTGAAAAAAAAATGAATTTTCAAAATTCCCGACTTTTGCCTGAAACCGTTGTCGCCGGTCACATTTTGTTTTTCATTGTAATAAGCGGTTAGTTGGCTTGGATCTATGGGATTGATCTCGAGAAGTTTAATGAATATCTAGGATACCGTCCATAACGATGGCATTTTCGATCCAATCCTACAGACGTCAGAAATTGACCAATACAAACACTTTTACAAGTTTACTTTTGAATACCGGTAGGTGCGGTACCGTAACGGGGGCCTGTTTCACAAAGGTCGCACTTAGTAAGTCAGACTTAGCGCTAGTCAATCTTAGTCTAAGTGCGACTTTTTAAGTCTGTTTCACAAAGTCAATCTTAGGTTAAGACTGACTTATTCGATTTGAATAATAATGTACAAGCCAAAAATATGCAAATTAGCCATTTGTTGTCTGCTGATGATTTTTGAGTAATTTCTGGAAGGGAAATTGCTTGATTTTCTGCAACTACGATTCATATGACATTACTGTATCATTCGTTATTCAAAGTGCTCATTTACTGACTCATGTTATTTTTCTTTTGTACATGAATAGCCGCTCGTTTGATGATTATTTTGATATAAGAGATGTTTTGTGCATGAGGCCTCTTTAATCCAGTCCCACATGTTTATATTGGACTGTGTGAAAGTTAGGATGAGTAGCCCGGTAGCTCGCAGCAGCTAGCTGGCACTGATATGATCTCTGCATTCTGTACAACCATTCACTTTGCACAATTAACTGTGGACCTTGGTAGAAGAGGATTCTGGCTAGCCTCTTGTTGCACACGAAGAGAATTTTTCTTTTCCAACTAGCTTGTAGTACTAGGGGTGGTCTAAACTACAGAAGTGAGTGTAGCTTAATCTTTTAGTCATTAGGTAAGTCCTTGAAATTATGTAATTTGAGCAAGAGATGATTCACCGAAGGTTAGCATGGTTAGGAAGGGACTGAATATTATGAACTCTGTGTGTGTTGTAAATTTACCGGTACTTGTATTGTAATTTGAAGAGTCTGTTCATTACTACTAGTAGCAGTACTATGTCATTAGACAATGTCTACATTTTTATAGCCCGACCAGACGCTGTTAAAGTCCAATTGCTGGGCCCCGAGTTGAATTGGGAAGTAATGATGAATTTATGCGTTTTCGGATTTTGGAATGTGTTTGGGAACTGCATCAATCAAGATTAGGCATAGAAACTACTAGATCTCTAACGTTTTCTATGTATACGTTACTGTAGCCTTTGATGCGAGGCAGAGGTGACTTGTCTATTGGCTAACCGTTTTCTCTAACTGACACAAAATGCTGGGGGGGGGGTTGTTTTGTTTTATTTTGCTTTGTGTTTTGCGTCCAGGAAAAAAAAAAGAGCATTCATTAAGATGCAACTGGTACCGTAGAAATGGAAACTTGGCTAATTTCATTGGCAGTCATGTGTAGAGGTAGACCAATAAATCTGCCTCTTGTCGGGTAGCCTCTTGTTAACTGTTTGTATACGGTCGCTAATACAGTCGACCGTATTACAGACTGTACTGATACAATTACTATTAGGCTACCGAACAAGAGACAGATTTATCGGTCTATAACCAGTTAGTGTAGATAGACACAGCCCCGTCCTGTACACAAGAGATATACTATTTCTAACAAGTATAGGTCTAACTAATTTGTTAGGTTTTCCCAATTTGTTGTGAATGCATGATATTTATATTAGGCATGCATTAATATTCATGGGTAAGCAGCTAAGAAGATAACACAGGCAAGAAAGGATTAGTAGAAATATAATTAATTTCCAAAGTCCAGATACATGTAGATTGTAATAGCCCTATATGAGCTAAAATTTTGGTTTAACCCGTTCCATACTGAATTCTAAAATACCCATAGACTTAATATGCAGGCCACCAGGTTCCCGTACGGAATGGGTTAACAGTTCAAACTATCAGTAGGTAGGGATCTATTCTAGCATGACTATTTTTAATTTGGAACATTGTTCAGTGAATAGTGTAGGAGTAGACCCTCTACGAAAGTAGTGATTCTCTAGTTTGTTAAAAATACTGCCCTCTCACTCAGGATAAGATAAAGTGGAAGAAATTAATGAATATTAGGAGTTGATTACGCTTTTGAACTTCCCATTTTGGAATTAGTGTCTGACTTTACGCATGGCTTCAGGCCATGCGTAAAGCTACGCAGGACTTGGTGGGACTTACGCATGACTTAGAGCTTTGTGAAACTGGATTTAAAGTCCTGCGTAAAATTACGCAGGACTTTGGGATTTAAGCAGGGTTTGGGGATTTACGCATAACTTAAGTCAAACTTAGATCTTTGTGAAACACCCCCCTGTATTCCCAGTAGAGTTGTGTAGTAGGGGCCTACTAGACTACTGGGGCCTACCGTTACTTAACTTAAGCTGAATCGCCGGTTATTCTGTCTTTACTCAGTTTTCTATTTTTCTAGATTTGATTCGGCATAGACATTCGTTAAGTCTGTACTATGAGGAATCTAGAATCTACAGGTTAAAAGCTAAATTATAACCATTCAGCCCTAGAAATAGATCTGAAACTTAGATCTAGATCTGTGATCTATACTACTAGTACTATTACTAGACATTATAGGCTATAGACTTTATAGACTTACCGTTAGTCATTAGATAGGCAGGTTAGGCTTTACGTTGTTCTTAGATCTACTATAACATCAGTAAAATTAGTACTAGACCTAGATCCCCAATAGACAGTCTGGTTCTAGATTTAGCCCCTACCTGGGTATAGAGTCTAGATCTAGAGTCTAGACTAGAAACTAATTTTCATTGATATTACTAGTCTGTTAATGACGCCCCAAAATAGACTTCTGGATGTTATATAGACCTAGACAATCGAGTAGAAAGACTTCGAGAGTTCTAGTACGATTTAGGCCTGCGTATAGAGATTAACGGTTATAACACTACTACCCTAACGTTAGTACTGTAGTAGGCCTACAGTAGGAGTCGACACAAACGAGACGTAGGGTCTATTTTTTTATTTCTAATAAAGCTGTTAATAATCTTTTAGTCAGGCCTAGCTCCTAGTATTCTTTAGTTTAAATAGAGTTTAGGCCTTCAGCCAAAAGGGTCTAGGCATACTATTACTTTGGGCATATAGAGTAGGAATGATGAAATCAGTAGGCCTATCGTATGCAGATCCCTACGTACCGCTCCTTAGTCTCTAGATGTCTAGTGTATCGTTAGGCCTGAATAGACTACGGTCTAGACGGTCTACAATGTAGTACCTGTAGTCTTGATGAACAATATAGCTTAACATCTAGTCTAATATTATTCTTAATCCAAATGCAATGCTTCATGAGATCGACAATCACACATTCCAAGCAGCAGCAAGGCTTTTGATGTAGCGGTACTTCTTGTGCCGCTAAATAATACTGAAACATGAACACAGACTGACAACATTGGGGAAAGCAAGTTATTTTCCACGTATGAATGAATGGATTAAATGAAATGGAGTGTGAATCAATAATGATGACTTTATACAATACAAATATTTCAAAAAATTGTACTCGATCTTAAATATTCATTGTTTTGACACTGCATCCGCTGAATAGTAAGGGGTTGGATGGTAAAATCCGATAGACAACCCGCAGAAAATAGACCGAGATACGTAGTTCTGGCTGATAAACCACGTGTTTATCAGCCAGAACTGCGTATCTCTAGGAGATACGCAGTTCTGGCTGATAAGCACGCGGTTGACGACGAAAAGAGATACGTAGTTCTGCCTGAACCCCCCCCCCCCCCCCCCCCCCCCCCCCGCATGGCCAAAGACTTAGGCAGTTCTGGCTGATCAACCCGGGCACGTGACCAGAGATACGCAGTTCTGCCAGATTACGATCGCAAAAATTTGGCGACGATTAATCTGGCAGAACTGCGTAAGTTTTTTTTTTTTTAAATTGGTAATTATTACTACTTAAAAAGGTCAAACTGTCATTTTTTGTTGTTGCTGGAAATAGATTCTTTAGACCAATTATGACCAAGAAAAGAGGGAAAATGCAACCCATCGTATCCCAGTTTAGAAAGGTGTAACATTGAATCTTTAAACCCGATTTCTGGCGTAATGTGTTTAAGGAGATACGCAGTTCTGCCAGATTACGGCCGGACGCCATTTCATTACTCAAGATTTGTCTGAAAGTTAGGTGCACTTTGGTTCTGCAAACATCTGTTCTCACAGGGTATTTTAAGAGTGCTGTTTCATCAGTGAAATAACTGCCTGTTTGTGATCCCATTCAATATCCACCATTAATGCACCCTTTTCACACCAGTAAAACACGAGCAGTGATCCAAAATGATAGAATTGCTACTTTTTCCTTCTTTTTTTTATTGATGGAAAGCTATAACGTTACCTCTTTCATTCAAACACATCGATTTTCCTGATCTTTTATTCTAAAGGCATATTAAAGCAAAAATGAAATACATATGGAACGAAATTAACTTAGAAACAGTCAGTGCCAATTTCTGGAACAAACCTCTTTATCAGCTTCTTTCTGGTTGTTTCCCTCATGTGAAGTGAACAGCTGAGGACCAGATTGAATATGAAAAAAAGAGAGACAAATGTGGTTCTTTGATGAAAAGAAATCAAGCTGAACCACAAACATTTGGAGAATATCATTCTGTTGGATGATTATTGTTTGAGATACACAATACCAAATAGTACAAATGGCCTTGGAAAAAAAAAAAAAAAAAAAACGCTGGAGGAGAAAGGAAAAAGAGAGAGCAACATGTAGATGCAAACATTTCAAAAAAAGCTATCTGCGTGCAGGGGCAGATTCAGGGATTCCGTTAAGGAAAGGCGCCTTTGCACAATTAAAGGGGGCGCACGCGCCCCGATTTTTTTTTTTCTCTCCTCCCCTTGAAAACATTTTCAGGACATTAAAATCATCGGCTTTTGCAACATTAAAAGGAGAAAGATTGGGTTAACAGTTAATTCCCCCCTTTATCGGTGTCATAATCCAGGGAGTAATAACGATTGTCGTTTATAAATCTGCATGTTTTATAGTGTAGATAAACAATTGTTAAACCAAATACAGTATACGCTGTAGGACCAAAGGATATCTTATTACAGACGGACTTCACGGTCTCAAAACAAACCCATTTCCATTTGATTTTTTTTTTTCGAACTTACCTCATTCTTAACGTGTCGTACAGTAAGGGAATTCAGACAGGGCAGATGTGAAATGGAGTAAAGAATACTTGCTGACATTGTCATTCCGGAGAGAACCAATCGCTCGATCTAGTGATTGTAAAAAAAAAAAAAAAAAAAAAAAAAAAAAAAAAATTAATACAATTGTCAGCTGACTTTGGTTCCTGGTAGAAGTCATTGCCGGTAGAATCACTTTAGACAACCAAAAAGTAACCTGCAGAAAATATAATACACTTCCAGTCATTATCCAGTAGTTTGATTTATACTTTGCTGTAGTTGTTTTATATCGTGATATAGATTAAATAGTGAGCTACAATATGCACGTTACCTACTGTGCTCCAGGAGATGAAATGGAAAAGTTGGAAGGGTCATGCAATAATTATAGTCACGTAAAGCAAATCAAATTAAATTGCTATCAAATATGAAAGAAAATTCGAATATAAAACAGCTCTTGATACGTTATTCTTGAGATCAGGATTTTTTTTCAAGGTGATTCTTTGAAAAATTAAACGGATCAAATTCAGAATTTCATATCTTTTACATTTTGTGTTGAACTGTCATTTCTGGCTAGACACTTTCTACTAATTAAATACACGAAAATCATGATCAGCATTCATCTGAAGCACCACATTTTCATTTCATTTTTTTTTTTCATTTCATTGGAAGAAATACACGCACACACATGTGTGAGCGCGCGCGGCGGCGCGAAGATATGAGGTAAATTACGCAGAATATGATCTCTCATGAAGAACAGATTGATTACCACCAGCGTATGATTTCATTTTGATTCGACGCAACAAATCAGAAACAACAGCAACGAAGCTAGCATATATATATATATATATATATATATGTAACCGATTACAAAAAAAAAAAAAAAAAAACACCTAGGTTACCGTAGATTTCAAAATCAATTCTTCGGTCGATTAACAGGAAAATCAATTATACTATAGATACAAATTGGGAAAAAATGAGCGATCAAAACATAAATACACTTCATATAAAAATACTTTAATTATGATTTTACGTTCCGAAAAGAAAAAAAAAATTATTATTTTAAGCAATTGCAAAGATATAACTTTCATATGAAAAACTCTTTAAATGTGACCCGCTACAACAAAATGGTCCTAAAGTCGCGCACGGTCGAAGCCGTGAAAATCGAGCTTGAAGTCAGAGCATCAAAATTGGTCAAAACTTACGATTTTCTGAATTTGACATATTATTGGAGTCTGACATGTCTTCTGTCATCTGTCAAAATTTTGAAGCAAAATGTTTAAAAGAAAGACCAACAAATAGCGTTTTTCTGGGTCATGTTTTTTGGCGTTTCAACAAAGCAGAAACTGGTTCGAACATTTGGATTCAGCGCCACACATAGGCTCCGCCCCTAACAACGACCAGAGTGATCTCATTGGTCAGTTTGCTGCTTGCCGCTTACCGAAGCGTGAAGCTCGCACACTGCCCAGTCGACTGGTGCGTGCTGGCGGTGCGCTATGCCCAGCCGCTTCTCCTGGCATCCTGGTCTCTGATTGGTCGGTGAGGAGACCACCAACGCTGTGTTTGAATGAGCATTTCGGGGGTTGCTAGGGCTTGCCTTCTTATTGTCCGGAGGTGAAAACTGGACTTGCGTGTCCCTTGATCGTGATTGCGTCGCAAGGAGAACTTTTAGGGCGCTTTTCTAGAAACAGTGATTTCCCAGACGTCTCGACATGCTCTCTTTTAAACATCGATATCTCCGCAGCCGATTATTTTTATAAGATGTGTTATATATCAATTTAAAGCAGAAAGATTAGGGAACTGTGTCATGTAATTTTCAAATAATCGACCTCGCCCGACTTTAGGATCATTTTGTTGTAGCGGGTCACAAATGTTTTAAAGCAATCTATGAATGTTTCAAGTAAACATTCAGCTTTTGAATATCAAATTGAATGATGAAATCATCAGTGACCCTGTTCACATTGCATTTTTTTTCAATTCTTATTTTTCAAAGATAGGTGAAAATTACGCTCAAAATATCATTGTGTCAGAGCATTTCACTGAATATTTAGGTCAGTGTAATCCCAATTCTGTTTATTTTACTCCAACTAATAGGCATGAGGTTATGGATATTGTATCTTCCTTTAAAGAACAAGATAGGTTTTGGTTATGATGATATAGATAATTGTATTTTTAAAGGTGTCATATTTTCAGTTGCTGATCCACTTGTTCATATTTTTTAATTTTGTCAATTTCTAATGGTGAGTTTCCTGAAAAGATAAAACTGGCCAAAGTAATTCCATTATATAAGAAGGGTGACAAATCTAAAGTCAGTAATTATCGTCCAATTTCATTATCATCATCGTTGTCCAAAGTCTTAGAGAAACTCATTTCTAAGAGAACTATTTTTTTGAAGTTGCACAATATTTTGACTAATTCTCAATTTGGTTTTCGAGAGATGCATAGTACAACTCATGCTCTTCTATATTTTGTTGATAAAGTAGCTCACGCAATTGATAATCACTCTCATTGAATTACTATTTTCTTGGACTTCTCCAAGGCCTTCGACACAGTCGATCACGGTATTCTAATCCACAAGTTATCACATTACGGAATGCAGGGGAAGGCCTTGGGGTGGTTCAAGAGTTATTTAGGAAATAGAAGACAATTTGTTACAATTAAAGACAATTATTCAGTAATAAGAGAAGTGAATTTTGGCGTTTCACAAGGAGGTTTATTAGGGCGACTATTATTTATTGTTTATATTAATGATTTTTGTCAGGCATCCGAAGTACTGTCCTTTATCCATTTTGTTGACGATACCAGTGAGTTTTTTTGCCCAAAATGATGCTAATTTTCTTGTTCAAAAAGTTAATACTGAATTACAATATCGTTGAATGCCCCCAAAAAGAAATATATGATTTTTAGTAATACTGTTGACACTTTGAGTACAGGTATAGTTTTGCATGATTTCCATTTTGAAAGAGTTTCACATTTTAAATCCCTTGGAATTATTGTTGACGACAAACTTTCCTGGAAGTTACATATTGACTATATTTCCAACACAATTTCACGTAATACAGGTGTTATAAATAGAATGAAATTGCATATCCCACAAAAATCATTACTAATGTTATATTCGTCATTGATATTGTCTTATCTTAATTATGGTGTTTTAGTTTGGGGCAACACTCAACAAAATCTACTGGATAGAGTGTTCCTTCTATAAAAGAATGCTCTCCGTGTCATTTGTTATCCTTTCATACCCTTCCACTCAAAGTTATTATTTGCCGCTAATAAGCTGCTAGAAAATTAACGATTTGTATTTATTCAATTTGGGGCAATGTATGTATACGTACAGCAACAACTCACTCCCCTTCATTTTCGATTCTATGTTTCAAAGAATGTGATCATAGTCCTTATAACTTTCCGTATTTGCATTAAAAGATTTGCAAAACTGTGCACAATTCTGATGTTAGCCGCCATTTTGATTTTTTTTTTTAGGGTTCTGTGGTAAACTGGGACATTGCTCTCCCATCTTCCCCTTATCTATTCAAAGTTATGATAAAAACATCACTGATTTTCTTATTATTCTATTTGAATTTTAGGCGCCTGAATTATAATTTTCTTTTATGGACCATAATGGATATATCGGGATGAATCTCTTTAAGTATACACGTTATCAGTCTATAGTTATTGTTCTTCCATTTTGACTCAACAATGTCCCATTTCACCCCGTTCAGAAGTTTGTCTTTTTAATGTATGTATACATGTGTGTGTGTGTGTTGTGTGCTGTGTGTGTGTTATGGAATCCAAACACGTATGAAAGTTGTAGGCCAAGGAACATGAGGAATGTGAAGTAGAAACCCATCATAATTGTCATTATAATATTAAAAAATTCATCAAATCACAATTTTTGTCCCGCGTCACCCCACTCTTGAGATCCCCTATCACACTTTGGGAAAACAGTTTGTAATATAATAGCAGCACGGAATAACACTTAATATGGCATAGCTTTACGTTTGATTAAATTGTATATTTTATTCTCTCTTGTTTCTTTGTTTTTTGAACAGGGTCTGAAATTCAAATAAAACGAAAACAGAATATAATTACGTGATACTTATATACTAAACGCATGAAGTAAGCGGCGAAATCGATATTGTGAAGTGTAAATGTGATTTTGATCGTGATATTTACTTTAGAGGGATCTAAATAACAGAAGGTAAACCTGAGAAATAAATGACCCAAGTAGGGTCTATAATAAAGATACACCTGAAAGATAATCTGCATCTGAACATTATACTTACTAACATTGCGAATTATGTATGTTTTGTACCACCGGTAAACGCATACAGCGTCTCATGAGCTGTACTGCATTGTGCGAAGGAAATAAAGGTGTAGGCCTAATTGCAATACTAATATGAGCTTTGTCACTTTATGTGAATTGCGCGGGCCCTGGCGTGGGCACTGAACCCCAAGCTTAGTCACGTGATCTAACTTCGCGAAGTTAGCGGAAATCACACTTTGGTTTGCGAAGTTTAATAGCTCGAGCTGGATTTGCGATAGTTGCTAGATGACAGTGGGAATGGGCAGTGTAATATCGCGAAGTTCACCAAGCAACCTCCAAACAAAAGTAAGAGAAATACTGCACATGTACTTCAGTAAACGCATATCGCTTGTTTATTTATTTTTGTTCATTTTCCATCTGAGAAGATGGCTGGATAGTCCATATTTAGCTACGAAAAGCTGGTCTGCCGTAGGGTCCAGTTGGATGTGAGGTGGGACCACCTCGCCTGGTTAAACACCCTGCTCTTTGCGATGAGTGAATGGAGGGGGATCTTTTACATGCATGAGTTGTTATTCTCTCATACACGGGACCTCCATTTTATGTCTTATCCGGGGGACAGATTGTTTTGCCTCTTGCTAGAGGGAACGGTATTCTTGCACACAATATTGCTCAATCCAGACTCGGGTTCGAACGCGGGCCGCGTGATCGTGAGACAGACGCGCAACCGACTGAGCCAACTCACCGCCCTCGGTACTGACTTGTATGTGATTTTTTTTTTCTTATTGCACTTGCATTGTCTCATATCTTCGCGCAGTAACAGCGCGTAATAATCTTGCATCTAACTGCGCAATGTGAGCTAAAATTACACTTTGGTTCTCCTGCTGAACTAGCGAAAGTCGCAAGGTGAACTTCGCACTGACGTCGCAGTTGCTATAGTGAACTTCGCGGTTCTAGTACATTTTCGAAGTTGGACTGGCAATGTGAATTGGTCTCATGACAGTGCGTCAAAAAAAAAAAAATCGCACCTCTATATGTGACCGTGCACCACAGAACAAACAAAAAGTCGCACCCCTTGATTTCACGTGAGGACTCAAAACAGGTGAAATGGGTAACTATGTCAATCTTCAGTTTTCCTATTTTCTGAACGGGCTATCTTTCTTCTACATTATTCTTTAGTTTTGGATCATAACACGAATGGGAAAGTGTGTTTTCAGCAGTTTTTCTACAACCCTTTTTGGGGGAGAGTATAAAATGATCAGGATGTATTAGAGGCCCCTTTTTATTTCTTGAAATCTTTTGTACACTCTTCATTTTCAAGTCTAATAACTTATGAAAGGATAATGCTACTGCTTTGTAAGTTGGCATCAATCATGGACAGCATATGTTGATAGAACTTACTCAATTTAAGGTCAATCTAATAATCCCTTCACTGTTTCTGCTCCGATGGTTGACATACTGTGTTTTGTCCCTTTCGCAGTGTGTGCTTTCTTTCCAGTATTTAGATAGGGTAGGGGAGTCCATTTGAATTGAGTTATACATAATTTTAAAGCTTAGGGTCTGCTCTTTCAGAATCTGCCCTTAAGTAAATATCCTTGTCTGGCGACTTTTTGTTTGTTTTGTGGTGCAGGTTTTTTTAATCTTTTTTTTTTGTTTAACGCTAGGACTATGAAAACAAAAGTGGTAAAACTGGTCAAACGAATCAAATTAGGTTTTCCATATTCTTTTTAATTCAAAGATCTTTTCTTCTTCTACATGACCCTCGGACTATTCTCACCTTCCTAGTAGTGGTTGGAAAAAGAAAAAATAGAACAACCAATGAAAAAACTAGAAAGTGTTTGAATTTTCATGTGTTAAAATGTCATCCCAAATTGCTCTCTGTTATGCCTAAGTGATATTAACGTTCTGAATGAGGGGAGTACACTTGATAGAATATTGACATAAAGTCATGACGATAGTATTGTGCAAATCCAAATCAATCATATCAATAGGAGATATGAAACACAGTGATATCATCGCCTCAACTTACTTTTTTTCATGTGATTTTATGGCCATTCGAATGTTGTTTGAACATAAGCCTTAATCTATAAGATTAGTCACAGAGTGTCGTCTTAATAAAAAGGATACATTTGATTCATTCACCTTAGAAAAAAAAAATGTGTTAAATTGTAAGAACAGTACTAAATGAAGACAGAACATGTAAATACCCTTGCTCGCCCTGCCTCCAATGGTGAAGATTCAGCCTCAAACTCGAGCGGTTCGATGTATGCCGTCTCAAGAGTCTGGAAATGTGGCATTACACTGGTGCTCTTGACGTATGCCTGCAATGCATCAGCCGACGTGACAGATACCCCATGGTGTTGTAATGGCTGGAGCTATGCAGAATCGAAGCAGGAGTACGACAAGACGAATTAATACTCTAGGATTAACAAGCGATGTTATTTTTTTGCACACTTTACACTAGATACATGACGCATACATACAAAGTGGAAACGGATTCCAGTCATAAAACAATACGTTACTTCGATAATTGTGATAATATTAATAATACAAATAATAAAAAAGTAATAATGATAATAACAACAATAAATAATAACAATAATAAAAATGATGATAATAATAATGATAATGATAATAATAAGGTTAATTCATTTGTAGAGCGTATTCTACATTAACGTATTATATGCAAATGCGCTAAAATAATAGAATGATAACAGGCTATGGCTGACATACATCATTCAGGAGAGCTGGTCTTCAGATACTACATTATTTGCCAGAATTCCAGTATAATGATAAATATCATATCAGTGTAATGATTTAAGGAAAAGTGGTCCTGGTGTGGGATATCAGGTAAATCATATTTCTTGCTTTTTGGTTAAGATGAATTGAAAAAGAGTTTCATTCGTACTGAATTATTCAAGAGTATAGAGAAACCAGTGATCAACTTTGGGGCTTTACATCATCACCTTATCCTATTTATATTATGTGACCGCCATAAGTATCAAATTTTTGAGAACAACATTTTCTTGCCGGTTTTTTTTTTCGGATACTTTCTATTATTATTTCAGTATCACCATCTTGTGTGCTTTTGACTTTTCGGGGAATTTTGGCGCAGACCTTAGCATCAGTTGAGATATAATTTAACTTATTATGCAGCGTCTCAGGAGGGCTAAATATATACCAACAAATCACCACTCTTCACGGAAAATACAAATTAACTGTAGAAAAATGTACGGTATATATCGCACCAGTGGTAGCTTTCAAGAAAATGGTCTACAATATACAATATCATTGATCAACATATTCTTTATTTGAACTGAAAGAAGAAATCTTACGTATCTTAATGACTTATTCCAGAGTACTGAGAATATGGCTTTATACCATCGCTCAATCTCATGTGAGGTATGTAATCGTTAACGACATCAATGTCGTAAAAACATACAAAATCTAACATTTTTTTTTCTGCCATTGTCTCTTGTCATCTCTACGCTGATACACTTGATATAAACGATTACAATAACAAGATACCGTTGTTCCAGATGCTGATGCCGTAAGGGCGAGAAAGAACTTGTCTGGTATGTTGACATCCAGTAGCTCGAGAGTCTTTAGCTTTGGCATGGAGGAGATGCTCTTGGCATATGCCGTTGATGCAGCAAGCGAGATACCAGGCCCTCTAATGTGACGTATTGATTCCAGCTATATATGCATTATACACGTAGTAGGTGGGTGAAAATAATGCGAAATTGTATGGGGAGAACACAAAGTTGTGATTGAATGACTGACTGTTTCATTCCTGAAATCAAATACCGCAAGATCCCCTTATCCAAGTCGTCTTGTACGTGACGTATTTGTTCAGGCATGCAGGATCGAAATATATATATATATATATATATATATATATATATATATATATTATACACACACACACACACACACATATATATATATATATATATATATATATATATTTATATATATAATGACCGTGCACAACAAAACAAACAAACCAAGCTATCTTTATTCTACACTAATGCTTAGTTTGAGATCTTAACACGAATGGGAAAGTGTGTTTTCAGCATGATTTCATACAACCCTACAACGTTGTGAGCGCTAACAGCACTGGTAGCGACGACTTTGCCGCACAGAAGAGTGATGTTAGTTAAATTCACTAACATCGTTGTTACCCTAAAATCCGCACAGAAGCTTCCAACAGTGGTGCTGTTTTATCAGCTCACTAACAGTGCCAGGGACACCGATAGTGACGATGTTAGTTAATATTTTCTTGCGAGCGCTGTAACTTCATTCTTCTCCTCTTTTATACCATGTGGACATTCTTCAAAATAGATCGACCTAGACCTATTCAAGAATGTGGCGGGTAGTGGGCGACTTGAATTTTGCCGTGAAAAATGTTCGTGAAATTCGGATATCATACACTGCAGCAGTATTGTTATCCAGCAGTGACTTCAAAAACTTTGAAAGAATTCATATTCCAAACTGTCACTGATCATATCAATGTGTTCTACTAATATTGCTGCATTCACTCAATCCACATTTGTAGATGGACTTATTTTCTAATGAAATAGACTACATACCCATTAAAGCCAATGATGATGAACTTTATTATTACAAGTATTGTATAAATAATATGTAACTAGAAAAAATGCTGCTCTGGCGACTGGTTGCCTCCGATATTATGCATGGTTTTTTTCCAGTTATAGGTTTAGAGTACGTCCTGACAAAGTATAAGATGGCAGTTTCACATAACTGGTAAAGAAATGAAATGACAAGTTTGTCACATATGTGTTAAGTTTGTTTCTTTTCTTGAAATGATTTTCATTGGAACAAATGTCTACCCATCTGTGTAGCATCATTGCATAATGCTTCCTGACAAGCGTTGTGCCTTATAAAACTATAGTAGGCCTACTCCATGTAACATTTAATCCTTCGTCAGTGTAGTCCGGAATGTACTTATTATTATTTTTTTTCTAGGAGGAGGCGTTGGGATTGATCGTTAAGATTACGATTTTTTTTTCGTGTAGGTTTATTGGTGTTGTATTATATTCGTATACAAGATAGGGCCTCATCCACGTCAAGCACCGGTTTTGATGACTGTCCCCTGGGGTATTGATTTCCCCTCTGTTTACACATGAACACAGTATGCCTGAACACAATTTATGTTACTTTGTTTTACACGTTATTAGAAATCGGTGCTGTTATAATATTGAGAATTTCTTGAATTGATTTGTATGTTGTACTCTCCTTTTTTTTGTCGAGCCCACCGGAGGTGAGGGGAGACTAAAGGGATCACCTGCGACGTCTGTCCGTCCGTCCGCCCGTCGTCTGTCCGTAACGCTACACAAACTTCAATAACTCTTTACCCTGGGCTTCAAATGCAATCAAACTTCGAGGGAAGAGGGGTCATACAAAGTTTTTCATGTTATCATATATGTGACAGTGCACCTCAAAACGAACATAAAGTCGCACACACTGATTTTGCGTGAGGACTGAAAATAAGTGAAATGGGTCAACCTAGCCGAAGTTAATCTTTTCATATTTTCTGAACGAGCGGGTCTTCTTTTACATTATGCTAAAATTTGGTATCATAAAACGGGCAGGAAAATGTGTGTTTTTTTTAGCAGTTTATCTCGAACATTTTTGGTAGAATAGTGTGATCAGGTGTGTCTTTAGAATCCCTTTTTTCATTTCTGAAAAACCTTGTCCACACTCTTCACTTTCAACTCTAATAACTTTTGAAAGGATATTGCTACTGCTTTGAAAGTTGGCATTAATTATGGACAGAATGTGTTATTGAGTCATGCTTAATTTTAGTTTATTGTGATAATCCCTTCATTGTTGTTACTCCTGCTTTTTGTCCCATTCATCGCACAGCCAGCGCGGTTTGGTAAAGACTAAGCGCTTGAATAGATACTGTACTTCAGAGGCTCTTTTCTCAGTTCACACTTTTCCTGAGTTTGTGCTTTCTTTCCAATATTTAGATAGGTTAGGAGAGTCCATTTGATTTGAGTTATACATCATTTCAAAGCTTAAAGTCTGTTCTTTCAGAATATGGTCTTAACTAAAAATTCATGTCTGGCGACTATTTGTTTGTTTTGAGGTGCAGGGTCACATATGAAGTTCACCTCAAGGTCAAGGCTCACAGGCAGGGGTCAATGAACTTTAGGGCCCTATGTAAAGTTTTTATGGCGCGTTTCCATCATGGGTCATAACTTTTAATCCATAACTCCACTTGTGACCAAACTTGGATGGTAGATGTTCCTTGGGGAGTGGATGATCACCACAAGGTCAAAGGTCACAAGCAGGGGTCAACGAACTTTTAGAGCCCATTGTTAAGTTTTTATGACGCGTTTCATTTATGGGTCATAACTTTTGATCCATAGGTACGTTTGTGACAAAACTTGGATGGTAGATGTCCCTTGGGGAGTGGATGGTCACCACAAGGTCAAAGGTCACAAGCAGGGGTCAACGAGCTTTCAGAGCCCACTTATTGTTGTACTACGTGGTTTGGTGATAACTTGACACTGGACAAGAAACCACAGTACACGTATTTTGTGATAATAACGTGGGAACACAAGAGGTGAGGCCTTTATTCTTTGATCGCCGGAACCAGTGTGTCGAATGAAGTCAAATCACACAGTGATGACAACTGGTATACATGGGCGTTGAATAAATGTAGTTCGTGCCCATTGGGCCAATACCACAACATCCCCCTTGTCTTAGAAAAAAACAACCCCCAATTATATATACATACATGGTATATACATCGTAATGTGATGGGAGATTACAGCTTCATGTTATGTCGCATACATTGCTATGCTTCATTCAGGTTTGTATATTAATTGACGGTACATAATAGTAAATGAACGAATAAAATTCTTGCGCATCTAGAATTCAAATTAGCAAACTTGTGGAATTTAATTTTGAAACTATACAACTCTTTTAAGTTGTTCAAAATGAAAGTGGTATTGTTTCAGTCACAGCTAGTGCCTGCTAATATTGATAACGTGCAGATTTTTTATTGATGCGCCCAGAGCGGGTGATGTAGGAACCATTAGGGCTATGAGGCTGGCGGGATGGGACCTCCTCTCCCACCTTCTTTTGAGAGGCAGCACCTTGACTTTGTCCAGGGTCGTCAAGTGAGGTGAGCAGAGGCATCTGCGGTATGTCTCTTAAGTGCACTCTGTTCCACCTGAGCTTGTTGCCATTGGGAGTAGTGACTACGTTTGATCTGGCATCGCATACGTCTGTCACCTCGGCAGGGATCCAGATGTGGGACCCTTGATCCAGTACTCGGACCTTCTGTCCAATCCGAAGGGGGTGCAGAACTTGCCTGCGTCCAGACGAGTCGAATTCCTCCTTCATACGACTCATGCTGGCACTCACTGCACTTGCTGATGAATTCATCAATTTGACGGTTGATGTCAGGCGAGTGAACACTTTGCCGTGCTAAGAGTCTGGTCTTTCCCATTCCTTGATGTCCCACGTGTAGTTGGTCTAGGATGTTCCGTCTCATTGACTGAGGGATGATGACCTGCCTGCCTTTGAACACTGCTCCATTAGAGGTACCAATTTCATCCCGAAAGGACCAGCATGGCCGTACATCAGTGGGCAGGTCTTTGATTGACATGGTCCAACCTCCGTGGACGTATTCTCTAACTATCTGAAGTACAGGGTCACGTGAAGTTGCATCTCTTAGTTCCTTCTGCTTCAGATTCCCGAAGTGGAGCAAGTCAACACCAACATTGTCTTCAACATTGTCCCAGAGGATGCTTTCAACATGGACGTCGAGGGGTACATGTCTGGAGTTCTCCGGGTTGGGAAGTCTGCTGAGTGTGTCAGCGATGATCATTTCGGCTCCAGGCTTGTGCTCGATTCTGAAGTTGTACCCTTGAATCTTGATTAGGAGACGTTGAAGCCTTGGTGGGGCACTCGTGAGTGGCTTAACACATATCGTCACAAGTGGTTTGTGGTCGGTCAGTACCCTGAAGTCTCTTCCAAAGAGATAGGTGTGGAATCTGGTAATCCCAACAACTAGGGCAAAAGCCTCTCGTTCGATGTTCGAATATTATCTCTGGCAGGACGACAGACTCTTTGAGGCATATGCTACAGGTTTTCCCTGCTGTGTCAAGCATGTTCCGAGCCCTTTCAAAGATGCGTCAACCTCAAGGGTAACCGGTGCATCAGAATTGTAGTACTCAAGTACAGATTCCTGCTGGATGCAGCTCTTCAGCTTGCAGAATGCCTCTTGATGGTTTTCCTGCCACACAAATGGAACATCCTTCTTGAGGAGATCCCTCAAGATAGCAACTTCATCTGCATAATGTGGTATGTATGGTGATAGGAAGTTCATCATTCCCACAAAGCGTTGGAGGTCCTCCTTGTCCTGAGGGGCAAGCATCGAGTGAATGTCTGGTCGCATACCGGACTCAGAGTACATCGTCCCAAAGAAGTTGGTTTCCTTGGCCTTGACAGTACACTTGCTGCTGTTCAACATCAATCCTTCACGGGATGCTGTCTCGAGGAGCTGTCTCAGGTAGTCGTCATGCTCCGTCTCTGTGCGGCCTATGACAACAATGTCGTCTGCGATGCAGACACATCCTGGGACTGGGACCACATGATATTATCCATACGCTGCTGGAAAATGTCCTGGCTTACAGACAAACCGAATGGAAGTCTCTGATAGCAGTACCTGCCGAAAGGCGTTCGGAATGTAGTGAGTTCCTGGGAGGATTCATCCAGATGTACAGACCAGTAGCCTGGCTTGGCATCTAGTTTTGTGAATAGCTTGGCCTGTGAAAATGCCGGATTGATCTCCTCCACTGTTTGGATTTTGTGCGGACAGCGTTTCAAGCTTTCATTCAAACGTTTAGAATTCAAACAAACCCTAACAGATCCGTCCTTCTTCATGGATGTGCATCCTCTTTCAGATGAAGAGAAGCAGGCTGTTTGAAACTGCCAATCTTCTCGAACTGATTGGGCCACAGTCTTTTCAAGTCCTCGAGTAAGTTCAGACTCTCATTCTGGAACCTCTGCATAGAGTGGGGCTCGTCTTGCTTGACGGTATGGATGGTGACCACATTCAACTGTCTGCAAGATGGAAGTCCAAGAACAGCTCTGCCCCTCCCCCCCCCCCCCAAGGAAAAACGCAGTATCTGACATTTTTGTCGATTTTCACTTTTTTGCATAAATATAGTCAGTGGGCAATTCTTGTTCATATATGTTCAGATTTTTGAAAAAATGTTTGGAAAGCTACTTTCCCGTAACTGCCAAACGCAGTATCTACACTTAACTTGCACTTTCCCCAAGGAAAAACGCAGTATCTACAAAGCTAGTCTTAATTACCAGACACTGTTATCTATATATGTGAATACTTTGTCGGTTGTTCTGTAATTTGAACGTAAATTACTTTCTTTAGATAGACTTGCTTGATAATAAAACATAATGTTCAAAATATCTAAACGAAACAATAATGATTAGTAAATATTTCTTGATGAGATCGTGATCCTTATATAAAACACAGTGTGTGATTAAGACTAACCGAGTGCACATTAAAACAATACAGCACAACACTGTTAATGACAGCTTGCAGCTAGCTAGCTGCACTGAGTATGCAGTCAGCACAGGGCCCGGCTAGTCAGCATACAGTGGAACCTACTTGGATTAAAACAAAATGTTGTCGCGGGGAAAATTACTCGTGAGCCTAGCCCTCAAGAAAAATTTATCTGCAGACAATGAGTAAGTTATTCAAAACTATTTCAATATTGGAAGAATAAAGCCGATCTTTTGTCACACGAGGCAAGGTAAACACAAATGCATACATTTGTGTTTACCTCGCTTCGTGTGACAAACGATCAGCTTTATTCTTTCATATTCTACCACGATGATGAACATCTTCCGTACTATTTCAATATTACTTGTTGTGAAGTAATTTTGTTTGGCCTAGACCCTAGTCAAAATTCCTCAGGCTCCGAATCCGAAAGTTTCGGCGAAAGGCAATAGATCTAGGACCTATTTGTGTTGTGTTGGATAAACGTCAGGTTATGTAACATGTTAGATCCTATACTAACTGTTAGATCTAAGTCTAAGTCTAAGACTTGTCTAGACAGTGACGTTTGAGTCTTGCGTCTCTTTTCTAACGTTAGACTTAACGTTAATCAGAACTTTCAGGATCCGTATTCCGAAAGTCTAAAGAAAGATCTAGTGTAGGACTAGAATTGGCCTAACGATAGGGCAGGCATGTTTAGAAAACTAAGTAAGAAGTCTAAAACTAAAACTTAAAACCACTTAAAATCGTAACACTCTAGTAAAGTGTCAATGCCTAGAGAGCGGATGTAACTTCGACCTAGACCTAGGCCTAGGCCTAGATGTATTTTTTTTCTAATTAAAGAGTCCTGTCTCGTGTAGGGCTTAGACTAAACCTTCTAGGCTTTTTTTTTTCTGTCAGTATCGTGCATGTATAGCCTGAGGCTGTGGAATAGTGTAGCCTGCTACGTAGCCAGCCTAGAATAAACGAAAAACTAGTCTAGATCGATCTCGGTCCAGACATCCGATTTAAATTCATTTTGGTCTAGACACACTCTAGCCTAGACTGTACAGATCTAGATCTAGATGCTAGTTATTGGCTAGGCCATGTAGCATCACATTACAGCCCTGGCAAGCTTCATATTAAACACGTAACGTTACAGCTAGATCGGTATGGGAATGTTTTACTTTTTAGGTTTGAGCTGCAATCTGAAAAAGCAAAACGTTCCAAGAACGATCTGTTATTTGTTAATGTTATGAAGCCTGCTCTGTAATCAGGGCATAAATGGGGGGGGGGGGGGGGATGGAGGATGCATCCCCCAGGGCCCAAGGTTGAGGATCATGAATACTTGTACAATGATGTATACATGCATACATAATTATGGCAGAAGATGCATTAATCCTACAGTCATTCCGCTGTAGATACTGCGTTTTTCCTTGGGGAAATCAGTCAATTGCATGGGGTTTCCCCAAAGTATCTACATTTTCATCAATAACTTAAAAACAAAACAAAAACACAAAATGATATTTTCAAGGAAAATTGGTAGCTAGATAGACTAAAATTCCACAATGAAAGAATTTTTCAAAAGAGTATATTTTCCAGGGGCTTTAGCAAAAATATAAAATGATGGATATCTCGGTTGTTGAGAAATAGAGCTGGATGTAGATACTGCGTTTTTCCTTGGGGGGCAGAGCTGGTCCCACTTCGTCCACAACGTAGAATGACTGAGAGCTCCATTTAGACTCTTTGTAGCGGCACACGATTTCAATGGTCCCCAAACACAGAATGTCTGTTCCATTGTATGCTGTTAGGCGTACATGACACTGCTGAAGGATGTCTTTATACTGACCCTGTGGATACATCGCCTTGACAATGCGCATTGGCAGAGTGTTTACTCCTGCTCCTGTGTCTGTCTTGGCCTTCAGCATGTGCTGACCATTCTTGGATGGGCATACAATGTCCAAGGTCGTAAATACCTCATTGTTCATGTAATCAGGTCCATCCACGCTTGATATGTCTATGGTGCTGAACGTTTGGACCGGAACATCATCCTTGGGAAGAGCACGAGACTGCTGTCGGTCTAAGGAATCCACCTGTTCATGTTGATCTACAGCGTGAGTGCTGTGCTGTGCTGTGCTGTGCGGAGCTGTGCATGTGATACAATACAATTTTATTAATATGATTTTGCGTGCCTAGAGTCACTGTTTTAAAACACTGATTCGGAACACTGATTTGAAACACGGTTTTGTCACGAGAGCGTTTATAAGATTTTTCCCCGAGCGTGTCGGTGTTCTCTCGCTCAGACTGTGCCATTGCGCAACTCACTCTGCGCAGTTTGTTCCTCAGCAAAAGGTGAAACCGGGCGCGCTCAATGCATTGTGACGTCATTTAAACACTGTTTGAGATCGCGGTTGCCACGTTTATTAAGATTTTTGAAACACTGTTTCACGGATAATAATAATTTGGATATAAACTCCAAATTTTATTGTCCAAGAATGGAAATTCTTTTTGCCCAATTGATCGTGGGCCCGGCAGCCACTGAGCAGCGCCAGATCGACGTTGCTCTAACCTTTTCAACTGTTGAACGGCAAACAAGGTAGCAGCAACTCCCATCTTTTAACGTCTTTTGGTATGACGCGGCCGGGGTTTGAACCCACGACCTCCCGATTGTGACGGCAGCCGCTCTACTCACTGAGCCAACACATCGGTAACGCACACGCAGTGTTTCAAAACACTCTTTCAAATTACGGCTAGCGTTTATAAGATTTTTTTCTTTCTTTCTGGAAACACTGTTTGGCCAGAAAAAAAAAAAATCGTATAAACGCACCCTAGAGATAGGCCCTACGCAGTTCTGGCTGATAAATACGTGGTTTATCAGCCAGAACTACGTATCTCAGTCTATTTTCCGCAGGTTGTCTAGGAGATTACCATCCTTCCCCCATACTAGTCAGCAGATTCACTGTCAAAACAATGTATACTTTAGATCGAGTACAACTATTTGAACTGTTTGTTCACATTGCATACACTCTAAGAAAAAAAAGGTTCTCAAATGGTTCTCGTCGGTTCCAAAATGGTTCTCATCAGATTGTTCACGCAAAATGGTTCCGATGAGCACCTATAAATGGTTCCCAATCGAAATGGTTCCGTTCGTCACCATTTGCTAGTATGCGACCCAGTCCCCGAGTGTTATTTGTGGTACTCCTGCAGGTCAAACAATATCTTTAGGTCCACTTTCATTTTCCCCTTGCTGTAGATTCGAATGCCACATGTAAGAATCACCAAAAATTTGTTTTACTCTATGGAATCTTAATTAATATTGTATGTGTTTCCACTGTTGTGATAATAAAAAGTACATTGTTTTTATCTTAGACTAATGACTTCCCTTGGCTGCGTGCCAACTGACAGCTGCCACCATCCAATTTTAGCGCTCGATCATATATGCGTACGCGTAAACGTACACATACTAGTACTGCACTGTAGGACTATGTAACCGCGGCGGCACGCGCCGCGGCTATGTGTAGCCCTGTGCTGCCTGCCTGCGCCTAGCCTGCGCCTATGCAATTCAAACCTACCACCGCATAGCGGCAGAGTGTGAATGCAATACCCATGCATGCAGCGCAGCATAGCAGCAGACGGCTAGTGTAGACACTTTTACACATAACTCTACACATAAACACATCACACCCATAACGAACGGCACCCGGTAACGTTAGACATCAATTTTGACAAAGTGGACTGTAAACGTGTCACTGTCAATTCCATTTCGCCATGGCAGTCATCACAATTTATGAGAATAGGTAAGATTTTTAGTTTTAATGTGGTTTTATCTCATTTTTAGATGACATTCGTTGGTACAAAATCAAGTTAGATTCATCACTCAGTTTTTGTTTTCAGTCAGTGATTAACCTTGAACGGTTAGATCCTAACGTTAATGTTAGATCTAACGTTAATTTGATCAAAACTGCTATCTTGTGTAACGTTTACCAGGGGCCCGTTGAATAAAACTTACCATTGAATTTCAATGGTAACTACCGTCAAAATAAGGCATCACAGCCAATAAGCATCAAATATTATAAAACTTACCGCTAATTTGAAGACTTACCGCTAGAAAGGAGCGGTAGGTCCAGCGGTAAGGGTTTTATGTAACGGGGCCCAGGTACAGTAGATCCAGATATAACATGTGAGGCCTAACACTTTACAGTTAGAAATTTGGCATAGCAATGGCTAGCCCGAACAGACGCCGTGCGGAGCATGTCTGTCACGTTTTTACAACGACTGGGCCGGGCTAAGGTACTTAGCTAGGCCTGCATGTAACGTTTATGCCTTTTAAGAATAGAATCTACTAACTCCGAAACACAGCCCGAACGCCGAACGCGAAAATATAACTCATTGACTGTGTACAAGGAGCGCCCCGGGGTAAGGCCTATTAGTCGAGTCGGAAAGGGGGGTTCCCATGCACCCTATTTTATATATATATATATATATATATATATATATATATATATATTTAAATCTACTTCATCTAGACCAATTTTGTGCGTAGATTCCAAAAATGCAATGTTAACAGGTCAAAGCGTGTCCCATAGTGGTAAAAAATCCGTTTCCATGGTAACGCATGGTGAAAATGTCAGTATCTCATAAAAATACATGTAACCTTTGATAAAATTGATCAATTATCATTACTTTGGTCTCAAATTAAAGAAAAGGAAATTATCTACATGATAATACCAATTATGTGGGGAGTTAAACTAATCTTCATATTAATTTTGAGGCCAGAATTCAAATTTTTCATAATCATTAGAAAAAATGCATTTTTACCATAATACTAATCTATCTCTAAATCATACCAAAACAAATTCAATTTGTTTGAATATTCTTCAAAATTATACCAAATATGTATGTAATAAAATGTGAAAATTTCGTAGATATTGCTCAAATAACAATAAATTTACGGCCATCCAAAGTTGACATTGACACCTGTCAAGAATTGGTCAAGAATTTCCAGATGGATGATGATGCGCGCCCTCTATAGTGGAGAAATAAACAAGCTGGCTTGTGATAGGACAAACGTTTTGGTGAGAAGCTTTATTGTTTGGATCAGACCGGGATTAGTCAAAGAAATCTGCCATAAATCAAACCTCTGGTATGTATCTGATTGCATTTTGTGTCATATTATTGTTTTTAAAACCATTCTGCAACATACATTTATTTTTTCCTGAAAGCAAAGTACCAAAAAAACTTCATTTATTGAAGCTTTTCCACTGTAAGTTTATGTTCAGTGAACTTCAGTCTCACATGTTTAAGAATGTGTTAGTGTAAGTACCAAAAAAAAAAGTTCATTTATTGAAGCTTTTCCACTATACGTTTATGTTTAGTGAACTTCAGTCTCACATGTTTAAGAATGTGTTAGGATTTAGGTATGACATGAAATCAGAACTTGTTGATGTGCTGTGTTGAATTGAGTTGAATTTACTAATATTTAAAGAGAACATCTATGAATAGATTGTTATTTGTATAGTTACTTTGCTGAGTGTGAAAGTAACAGATTACAAGATTAGTTTGATGGAATGATATTATCTGTAACATAATACTAGTTTTGGTGTAGACCTTAGTTCTGTAGACTCTACATAATTTTGTATTCATTGCAATAGATCTGTAATGGTACAGTCTACACTATGCAATTAATTGGTGGTTAAAACTAAAAGTAAACAGAAGCACCCAAATTTTATCTAAATTTGCAATATTTCATGAGGTATATTTTCATGCCTTTGCACTGAAGGTGGCGGATCCGGGGGGGGGGGGGGGGGGGGGGATTTGGGGGACATCCCACAGGATTGGCATTTACTGTGCATTCTCCCACTATTGAAAAATAGATATTTTGAAGCAATGCTTCTCCTATCATTTCCACGACATTCATTGATATAAAAGTGTGTAGCTGTATTGCTGGAACTACTTCTAAAACCATGCACGAACGAACGTCGATATTTGCGTTCATAGTATCCGTGTGATGTAATTACGGGGCTTGAGCGGAGGTGTAATTTTGGACACTTCCCAAGGGATTGCTTTTGAATGTTTACCCTTTTGACAATATAGTTAATGTAGAGCATTGTTTTCTTTTTGTAATTATATTGCATTTCTTACAAACAAAATGGCAGTTGCTGTACAACCGATACGACAATGTGAAGGCATGGTAAATTGAAACATATTTGTTCTATATGCTTGTGCATGTTTCCTATATTGCCCTAGGGGTTGGATGATTTTGAACAAATTCCACTCGGTTGCCTTTGAATGTGCACCCCTTTGACTATAAATGGTGATTGTAACGCAGTGTCTCTATACCATTTAAAAATCATGAAAAGTAAAGTGTCTTTATTCACCACTCGGCAAAACGACTTTACATGCATGTACAAGTGAGTTTGCTTTGGCATATAACGTATGTTTTGTTAATCTGTTTTGGGACCACAACGGTCAGGGCAGGGGTGATCTGGGCACTTCCCAAGGGGTTGACAAAATAGATATTGTAAAGCAACGTCTCTTATATCACCTTAATTGCATTTTACGAAAATAAAACCGTATGTGCTACACAGGCGAAAGAGCTTTTCAGAGGCATGTAACCATGGAACATATTTCGCGGTTTTATACTGCATGTTTTTCATTGCCTTTAGGATGCATGGGGCTACTTTGAGCACCTCCCACAAGGTGGTCTCTGCAAGTGAACCCTTTGGACTGCATAGATATTGTGAATCAATGTTGTTATTTTATCTCTACCCCGGCAATTTTTATTAAAAAAAAGTGTCTTGATATGGCAGGAATCCAATTCAATAGAATTCAATTCAATTTTGATTTCATTTTTCGACAAGAACAGATAGACATCACTTTCTTTGTAACAGAAAATGAGGTGCGTAAAATCATGTCGAATGAGAAGAATGTACAATGATTATAGCACCATAAGATATAAGAATCATACATAATTACAACATTCAAGGAACGACCTCTTTTTTTTTTAGACATGCACTTTTTGAACGACTGTATATATTATAATTGCGTTGATATTTTCGTTACAAAGGTCATGTATAGAGGCAATTAATGTGGGCACTTCATGTATAGTAGGCTCCCTTCGAATGATAACCACTTTAACTATGTCAGTGTCAGTAAAAATTGCAGAGCAATATACAGGGTGGCCCAAAAAGAACGGAACGCCTAAGATCTTTAATTTCAGCAATATCGTTGCAAATATGTCATCATGTTGCATACTATTAGAAAGGCCATTCTTTTCCCAATAGATGACACCAAGCTCTTTAATTTCAGTTAATGCGTTATGATTTTAGGCCCATTTTTGTCAACCCTTGCAATTTTCAAAATGTGATCATTTTGCACTCTCAGAGATACAGAAACCAGTGAGAATTCGGCTTACCGTAGAACCAGCAGCATTCACAGTGTGCGGAATGTAGGGCGGACAGTGTTATTGTCATCAGGTCGTCTAATTCACAATGGTAACGGACAATGACAGCCACATTCCACACATTGTGAACGTTGCTGCTTCTATGGCAAGCGGAATTCTCGCTGATTTCGGTATCTCTGAGAGTGCAAAATGATCACATGTTGAAAATTGCAAGGGTTGACAAAAATGGTCCTAAAATCGTAACGCATTAACTGAAATTAAAGAGCTTGGTGTCATTCTATGCTCATATCGGGCACTTTGATGCATTAGAATATTCCGTTGGCTCGGAACCCTTTGCATATTATTCAAATGAGGCCCAGACTATGTACATGCTGAAATGTTTGCATCGCACTAGTGACATTGTAAACATAGGTTTCAACACTTTCAATGTTCCAATCTGAAAACTAAAAGCCTAGTTTTCATGAAAAACACTGTATTATTATCATAATGGGAGCTCATTTGTATATCATGAAAATTTAGCCACTTTGCCCCACTGGATTTCTTGGGACTTTTAGTTTGGTGTTTAGGAGCCCATAACAAGTAGCACTGCAGTGGAATTCCTACTGATGTGAAATAGAACTAATGTGATCTATGACAAAATGTGTATCCAGTTTCTGTTAACAGTGCTTCATTTCTTTCAGAAGTACAGTATTTGTTGTACTAGTCCATCGAGTATAATGAGCTTGCTTTGGTATCGTACAGAAGCCCATGCAAGACCCGTTTCACCAATATTGATTTCAGTGAGATCAGTGCCACTTAGTGTTTTCAATTTCACTTAGCAAGTCCTCGTGACTGAAACATACCAATCAGAAAAGTGAGATAGCGAGACTGAAACCAGTGAAGTGAAACTGAAACCAATGAAGAGTTTGTTGAAACACCCTACAGGACTGCAAGAAAGGAAAAGGCATGAACTAACCATTTTTATTGGGAGTGGGGGCGGAGATGGAGGAGGGTCTCATTTTATGAGAAATTGACTTAATCTATGTTCTGTGCCTAATTGACTTGGACGAAATGTGAGCTTGTCTTATGATTGTGCCAAATGCAAAACAAAGAACAAAAAACCAGCTGCTGGGATGGAATATACATAATACACCACTAAAAATGAAAATTGTGATTTCTGGACAGCTGTGTTATAATGGCTACAGGCAAGTTTGAGTGTAACCATGGTAGCTATGGTCTCTAACAGGTTAGGTCTCAACTCCAGTCAATTAAATAGCATACTTATGTAAATCTAAAATGGTGTTTATCGTTGAGAAGGTGTTGCATTTTTTTTCTTCGAAAAACATTGTTTTTAGCATAAAGTTGCCATAGAAATGACCTAATTTGGGCTCAGAATTTTTGAAAAAGAGGTCACAAATGGACCCTATTTTGCTTGAAGAAAGGCATGGAATAAGAAATACATACACTAGAAACTTATGTCATGATTAATATCAGTTGTATAATGAACACTTGAGGTATCCTAAACTTCCCATTAATTTTTCTGGTTTGTGGGGTGGCCATGTTGATGACGTCATTTCGGCATGTTCCGAAGCAGAACTTCTGGGTAAATTTTACTGGTAAGTTTGTTAAGACATATACTTTCAAAAAATTACAAAATTTGTTTGTTACACGATAGTTGCCAATTGACCCCCAATTCAGCCGCAATCCGCTGGCCTATAGACTTACAGTTGAAATCAACTACTAGTATATAAACAGGACCCCGGTTATTACGAAATCCTATTGTTCGATTCAAGGTATTCGCATGCCCTCGATCGAAAACGTGCACCGTATACCCGAAGAGTATACTAGTACTGTACTGTACTCCTACGTGAACCAATGATTTTTTTTTTATCTAGTCCCCCCCCCCCCCAGCAGGGCGCTGCAAAAACTACTACCCTGACGTAAAAATTGATATGAAGATTAGTATAAATTCCGTGTGATGATTGGATTTATCATTCAGAGAATTTAATACTCTTTATTTAAATTTGACATTTAAATCATGATAAGTGAACAATTGTATCAAATATTACATACATTTTAGGGAGATTCTGGCATTTCCATCATGCGTTGCCATGGTAACAGTTTTTTTACCACCATTGGACACTCTTTGACCTGTTAATGCATTTTTTGTTTAATTCTATACACAAAACTGGTCTAGATGACCCACTCTATCACATCCAACTTCATTCTCATGCATTTGGAACCAAATTATGATGATTGAAATGTTTAAATGAGATTATTCAAAAATAGAGGGCGTACACCACACTCCCACCTGCAAATTCTTGACATGCTTGAATGTCAACTTTGGATGGCCGTAACTTTCTTATTATTTGAGCAATATCTATGGAATTTTCACATTGTATTGCATACATATTTACTATAATTTTTAAAAATATTCAAACAAAATGAATTTGTTTTGGTATGATTTAGAGGTAGATAAGATTTATGGTAAAATTGCATTTTTGCTAAAAAATTTGAAAAAATTGTATTCTGGCCTCAAAATTAATATGAAGATTGGTATGACCCCTTACATAATTGGTATCGTCAAATAGATGATTTAATTTTCTTTAATTTGAGACCAAAGCCATGATAATTGAACAATTTTATCAAAGGTTACATACACTTTATGAGATACTGACATTTTCACTATGTGTTGCCATGGAAACGGATTTTTGACCACTATGGGACACGCTTTGATCTGTTAACATTGCATTTTTGAAATCTACGCACGAAACTGGTCTAGATGAAGTAGATTAAAAAAAAATAGACTACTAGACTATATACCGGTACATGCAATAGGAAATTTGTTCTGTAAGTTATAACTTATAACTGTAGTGTTAGAGGTCTACAGCCCAGTAGTACTAGTAGTAGTACTAGTAGTAGGCCTAACGTTAGGTGAAAATCTCTTCAGTATGTTTTCAGGCTTGTTCTAAGTAAGGAATCACGTCATGTAATGCCGTGTTCTGTTTATCAAATTATAGCAATGACTTTGTTTTATTAACGCGATGTAGGCCTATTGTATCTTTCAATTCATATGTCAGGGAAGTGGATACACCACCATGCACAGAAACCAGGGAACAAGTAACTCCATCCGGGACGATAACCAGTACGTACGTGTTTGGGTCGTTTGTGCGGTTAGGGAACAAGGTAGACTCTACATCGATCAGAGAGACAGCCCGTGACAGACCGTTGACAACATCGGCCAGAACCGTAGGCTTGACACTAGCCAAGAATGAGCTTGGCGGCCACAAGAATACATCGATCAGATAAGAGCCCCGGGATAGCCCATATACAACACCAGCCAGAACCCTGGGCTAGTTGAGAATGAGCTGTGTGGCCAAGACAATACATCGATCAGAATGACAGCCCGTGATAGCCCGTTGACAGCATCAGACAGAACCCTGGGCTAGTCAAGAATGAGTTGGGTGACCAAAAGAATACATCGATCAGAATGACAATTCTAGCCCGGATAGCCCGTTGACAGCATCGACCAGAAACCTACGCTAGCCAAGAGTGAGCTGAGTCAAAGAGAAAACACTGATGCTGCCAAAGAAAACATTTGAGAAATATGTAGATATGGTAGGTAAGTCCGTTTGCATTGACCTATAGTTTATTTTATAGCTGCTCTTTCAGAATCTGCCGTCAACCAAAAATTCATGTCTGGCGACTTTTTGTTGGTTTAGGTGATAGGGGGTCACATATGTTTTGTTATGATCCCAATACAGTGTTTGCAACTTACAATGTACCAGTGATAATGTTTCATTATCATATAAATAAAAAAAAAATGTTTCACTATAATTTGCATTTAACAGCTTTGTGTCAACTGTATGGGGGGGGGGGGGAGGGTAGACGTAATGAGATCAGACCAGATGCCAATCTGAGAAGTGGAGTCATTCATAGTTTTAAAGGGTGTGTACAGTTCTGGTCGAGGTGAAGATTTCGCTTTTAACGTTTTGCGAGATATTCAGAAACCACTCTATGAGATGTCAAAGAGCATGCAGTTCTAAGGGGTATCAAAAGTTTATTCGATGAAAATCGATTTTGAAATGGCTGAGATATCCAAAAACAAGGTGAAACAAAGAGATCCTAATAAAGTTGTGGCATGTTGGCTTTTATTATTAGCACTTTTTTTTTGATATCTCAGCCATTTGAAAACCAATTTTCTTCAAATAAACGTTGAATCCTTCTTAAAATTACATGCTCTTTCATATTTCATAAGAGGCTTTTCATTATCTCACTTAGGAATGTTCAAAACCTGAATCCCTACCTCAACCAGTACTGTACAATCCCTTTAAACTTTAACAGCACAAACGGAACATGTTCTTTATACTTCTCCAGTCATCGTGTTGTCGATTTCTGCACACTTTTAAAGTTTGCACGTAGACTGGTAAAACTTATTGCATTTATACCCACGCAGGAATTACGTATTGTGTCGAGAATTGAAGATTATGTAATTTATTGCAAAGCACTGGTGCACCTCTTGTCACCAGTTTATATTGTTTTTTGCAGAAATACAATATGTACATGTACGTGGTGGTGGTGTTTAAAAGAGCGTTGCCAAATTTGGGGAACAAATGAGAAATGCTAACAACATATTGTCATAGGTTACAGGACAGCAAATTCAAACCTCAGCTTTAGGCCTGCATTATATATAGTTTACTTTAATGAATTTATGGCTCTGCTTTTAGAAAATGTAAATTATTATTGATTCCAAATGTTATGTATTTTAGATCATGGTTGAGGAATTTTGTTCATTCATGCTTGTAAAACTGTGTGGGTGTGGTATCCTAGCTCTTTTCCCCTTGGGATTCTTATTATCCTTCACATTATAAAACAATGTGTTCTTTTTTTGTGTTTTTTTTTTTCGTATGACATGCTGTAAATTGTCAGAGGTCATGATTAACCTGAATTTATACTCTTCTTGTATCTGTAGCTGTACAGATATGTCTATGGTGCTTTCAAATTGCAGAACACACAAAAAAAAGGTCACTCGTATACAAACAAAGATAAGTTAATTCAAGTACTCGACGTTATACATGTGAAGTGAAGTGAAGTGAAGTGAAGAAGTGTAAAGCTTATCCTCTCCCAGGTATCATACCAGCAATATAATGTATGTTTTCTGTGAGAATACGAAAGGTCCTGTTTAATGGAATTGTTTTCCTGCCTTTTGTAGTTGCTTTTAGGACAACTATGCTTTAAAAGAAACAAAAAAAAACAACACCAAACAAACTATCAAATATGCCGAAATAGTTCCTCATACTACTTAAGTAATGTACTTCACTTCTGCGTATCTGAAGACTGTTACAATTACTGTATCTCATCCATGCAGGAATTATTTCATAGAGAATTAGAAATGTTGTTATGCATTTCAAAAGCCTGATGCACCTCTTGCTATTTCATATCATCTGTACAGAGATGTGTGATGGTCTTTCAAGAACTGCTCGGTACACAAATGACAAATATTGTGGAAAAACAAAATTAGTGGACAAATGAAAATATTTTGTTAAGAATATTTGACACAGATTATTACATGACAAATACAAACCTCACCTTCAGATTGTAAAAGTTAAGGTGAATAAATACATTTCGGCGAATTGTAAATGAGCAAATTTCTATGGTTTTCAGTCATTGAGTAATGTTTCATGAAAAAAAAAAATATTGGTGAATTTCATGTACATGTATTCATGCTTGTGAAACTGTGTGTGCATGGGTGTATTATCCTTGCTTTTTTTTTCAGTGTCAACGATAATGTATGACATGCTTGTGTATTGCTAATATGTATGTTTTGTACGTATGTTTGACTGACGAGATGAAATTCAGTTCAATTCATTTCATTTCAAATGAGTGTGTGATGCACATTTTTAATGCAGATATGTACAAATGTACCTTTAAGAATGGTGCCAGTGAAGTAACTTACCAGCACTGCGTGTGAAACACACCAAACATACACAGACATCGATTCACATACTACATTCTAAGGAAAAAAAGAGCACCATTAAATGGTTCTCAGCACTGTCACAATAGCGACACCTTTTTGGAGCCTGTGAGAACCTTTTTAAATGGTGCCTGTCAGCACCTTTTAACATTGGTGCCCATTAGAACCTTTTCCAATGAAATGGTTCTCATGAGCACCCTTTGAAAAAAGTCGAAAAGGTGCCCATCTTTAGTCAAAAAGGTGCCTGTGGGCACCTCTCAAATGGTACTCACGAGCACCATTTCACCGGGAAAAAGGTTCTAATGGGCACCTTTTGCAAAAGCATCATTTAAAAAAAGGTTCTCACGAGCACCAAAAAGGGTGTCGCTATTGTGACAGTGCTGAGAACCATTTGATGGTGCTCAAAAGAACTTTTTTTTTCTAAGAGTGTAAGATCATCATTATACATTCAAATTTAACTTTATTCGAGAATTTGGCAAGCCTGACAAATTAGGTAATCCGATATAGCCGGAATTGAATGATTTTTGAGATTCTCATTGAGAGAAAGAGAATCAAGCCTATCATGCATACAGATTTAAAGTGGAAAGGGCATGTTATGTTAAAAGAGAGAGAAAAAGAAAATTGTGTATCTTTGAACTTTTTGACATGCAAGGTGATGTCTCAAGAAAAAGGCCATTATCTTATGAAACATTTGTTTGATCCTTCACCCTACTTTTGACAACCATGATGGCGTCTGATTACAAAAGTTTTTTTTTTTCATGAAACGATTCATATGTCGTGGGCTAAATGTGTGCAAAATATGGGAGTTATAGGTCAAGCAATTACCAAGATACAGGACAAAGTAGTCTTGACCCTTTACCCTCGCACAGCCAATATTGCCTCTGAGTCAAAAGTCATTGTTTTATGAAATGATCCAGGCAACATGCTCCATATATGCACAAAATCTGGCCCCGATTGAGCTTTTAGTAAGCAAGATAAAAAACAAATATTTGACCTTTTAACCGCATTTGCACAGCCAAAATGGCCTCGGACCAAAGCGACGTTATTTTAAAAAATGTGACCCTGCACCTCAAAACAAACAAAAAGTCGCCAGACATGAATTTTTAGTTAAGACCATACTCTGAAAGAGTAGACTTTAAGCTTTAAAATGATTTATAACTCAAAACAAATGGACTTTCCTAACCTATCTAAATATTGGAAAGAAAGCACAAACTCAGGAAAAGTGTGAAGTGATGACATGATACATTATATGGAATAAGTTTGAAATTGATAGTCGAAGAACTTCCTAAGTTAAACTCTACACAACATTTGAGGAAAACAACAGAAATAAAGAATCCGTACAGAAACAGAAGGTGATCCGAGAGGATATTTGAATCACATACAAAGTTAAAGTTTTTAATGGAAATTTGAAGGAGAAGAATAAAAGGATCAGAAAAATATTGGGTCAGGAAGCAAGAATAAGACTCACTAAAGAAAAAGAAGAAAAACAGTTTTTTTTTTAAGGTTAAAGTTAAAGTTTTTAATGGAAATTTGAAGGAGAAGAATAAAAGGATCAGAAAAATATTGGGTCAGGAAGCAAGAATAAGACTCACTAAAGAAAAAGAAGAAAAACAGTTTTTTTTTTAAGGTAAAAAAATGAAAAAAAAATGAAAAAATTACAGGGGCGAGCCTCGAACCCAGGACCTTTAGATTAAAGTTCCGATGCGCTTTCCACTGAGCTATTTCATCCCCCATAGGCTCTGTGTATTACGCAAAATGACGTTACATTGAAGCCAAGTGCCAATCTCAACCAAGTTCTTCGACGTGATCGTGACGTCATTTGAAAAAACAAAAACAAAAAACGGAGGGCATATTCACGATAGCCCAGAGCCTCAGCTATAACATATTCAAAGCTGGAAAATATTCAGAGAAGGGTAATTGAGTTAGTGCTCGATAAAGACAGTCATGTCAACTTTCATTCAAAAGAAACACACACACAAAAATGCACTCCAATAGAGATAGCATCCAAACTGGTCAAATTTGACAAGGTTACTTTCAATTGATGTGCTCGATGTAATAAAGTCATCCAACCAAAATTTGAGTATACATATCAAAAAGAGCACTCAACAAGCTACAACATACTAAAATCTTGGTGAAAATCGGCAAAGCATAAGTGAGATATGTTCCAGTGAACTTGAAATTTGACGACGTTATTTTGAAAATTCAGCTTTTTTTATTTCATTGAGGAATTTGATATCTTTTAATCATTTTGCCAGCATCGAACACCCATAAAATTATATTTACAATTCATCAGCTTTCATAATATGAAGAGTTTGTTTGCAAAAACCGATAAGTCCATTTTTGAAGATTTTGAAGTACGGCCTCTGTCATAAAGTACAAAATAATACCTTTTAAATGATATATTGGTCACTACATATAAAGGTATATTTTTGAAGTTACGGTCAAAAGAAGCAAAAATTTTCTTATTATTCTCTTTATTTTTCTTGACCTTTAATCGCAAATATCTCCATTTGGCAAATATGGACTTATCGGTTTTTGCAAACAAACTCTTCATATGTAAAGAGAATGGGGGTTACCGTCCATGCTCACGAGCAAAATTGGATTTTAATTTGGCGACTTTTGGCATATTTGCGCATTGTATCGCCACTGACGAGCGCGCGGATATTTTTTTTTCTTTTTACTTTGACGGGCCCGTATGACGTCATATTGAGTTTTATTGACTTGAAACCTAGTGGAATTACTTCTTGACAGCTTAAACATCCGATCCGTGTGAAAAAAAAAAACCGCGAAATTGTGCGTGCGTATATGGATGCGCGCGTACGCGTCCGTCATTTTCTTTTCAATTAAAAAAAAAAAATGCTCCCAATGATCTGAAGTATGTGCAAAACAATTTTGAGCTCGATTGGAGCATGTCGATATTTCAACCCGCGTACGTGTACTTTTTCGGAGTAGAGATGAATTTTGAGACTATGAGTGATAAGAGCTTGACTTAGGCTATATGAAACGCAATTTTTACTGAAAAATTCCACGCCATTAATGATATAGGAATGAGAATGTGATTTCAGATAATGACATGGCGACGTCACGGTCAACAAATCAGAATGACACCTTTGATTTGTCGTCTTTGGGACATTTATAAATATATGGTACAAGTTTGAGGTCGATAGTTAAAAAGATTTCTGAGATTATATCTGAATAAGATATGAGGAGAAATGAATAATAAAGAAACACAAAGAATCCGTAGAGATACATAAGGTGACACGAGAGGATACTCGGATCACCTAATTGCATTTTATCCATTCATTCGTATGTGGAAAATGTAACTTGTCCCCCCCCCTCAATATAGTCCGTCTGTATTTATGTTTCAGTCTTATTTAGCGGCACGAGAAGTACCAATACGCCAAAAGCCTTGCTGCTACTTAGGTCATTGTCGATCTCATGAATCATTGCGTTTGGATTAAGAATAAGGAACTAGGTGTGGAGCTACATGTTCATCAAGACTACAAGTAGTACATTGTAGACCGTCAAGACGATTCAGGCCTAACGTTACACTAGACCACCTAGAGACTAGAATAGAGCGGTACAGGGATCTGCATACGATCCAGATCCCATTGTTCCTACTCTATGCCCACAGTAAGAGTAGACCTATACCCTATGGGCTGTAGGCCTAACACTATCTAAACTAAAGAATACTACGTGTGGCTAAAGCCCGTAATTACTAGAACGTTTATTTACAGCTCTATTAGAACTCTACTAGAAATTATGCCCTAGGTCTGTTTTGTGCAGCACTGTACTAGTTACTACTAGGCCTACTAGCCACTCCTACTACAGTACTACGGTAGTAGTGTTCTGCTCTCTACCGTTAACGTAGGCCTACAACGTGAAAGAATCTACTAGGTCTAATAGGTGTTAGATCCAGACGTCTATATACTGGGGCATCCTTAACAGACTAAAATCAGTGAAAATTAGTAGGCCCTATCTAGTCTAGACTCTAGATCTACATCTAGGTGGGGTCTAAATCTAGAGCCAGATTGTCTCATCGGGGATCTAGTACCAGTGTTAGTAGATCTAACAACAACGTAATGCCTAATCTGCCTAATGTCTGTAATATAGAACACTAGATCACTGATCTAGATCTAACGTTAGAAATCTAGATCTATTTCTAGTGCTGAATACTGGCCCAGATATTTGGAATGAATTACCCACTGAATTATGTAACATCAAGTCCATATATTCATTCAAAAAAAGCAGTTAAGAACATGTTGATCAGACAGTACCAGCACGATCACTGGTGTTCTTTGCAGAAACCCTACCCTATCAATTCTTTATCCCTGGCTTTTATGGTTTGTTCTTGAGACTCTGCACAAACGGGACGCACATGCCTGTGCCCATTCCGCACTTCCCCCATATTATACGTCTTTGTCTCTGATGTCGGGCAAATTATACTCTTCTTTACAACCTGGTAGGGTGCTGAATTGTGTATACTTCGTAGTTGTTCTTACTACTCCTCTATTCTTGATTCAATGTAACCTTTACATCGACAATAGCAACACTTTATGATGTCTATTTGTGCGTGAAATGTGAATACATTGCTATAATCTATATTCATGTACACGTGTATGTATTTATTGTGAGTTTGATCTGGCATGCTCAGTACGTTTCATTTTAAATCTGTAATATAAATCATTCTTTCTACTTATTTAACACGAAAGCGATTTTGAAATCCATGGGGTCCTAGGTATTTTCTTTTTTTAATAATTAGCTGATTTTTCTCTACGTTTTGGAAAATAAATGTCCAAATGTTCGACAAGAATCTTCATCAAATATTCAAAAGACAAATTAACATCATTTGTATCAAAAGTACAGGACCAGTCTGCAGTGTCTAAAGTAGCACTTAGCCTGTGTATATATTCATGTGTGATTTTTCGTTTAAATAAAAAGTTATATTTCTTATCAACTGTCTCATTTAAAGAGAAAAAAAAAAACAGTCGAGATGGGGAAATGATCGGTGATATGTGGGAGTACTATAAAAGAGTCGGGGGAGGAAGAATTCCCCCCCCCAAAAAAAAAAAAATATTATCAATAAGAGAAGCGGATTCATTAACTATACGTGTGGGTTTAGATATTAACTCTTTATGTGCCATGGTGGAAACCCCCTGTGTGCCACGTTATTCTGAGACACGAAGATAGTTATGCTTAGAGAAAGAATTCTGTTTTTCCAATCTGTATAACTTCTACAAATTTCTGTTAAGCTGGACATAATAGTGAGCAAAGTTAAAGAGGAATGCACAACTTTGCTTGCATATACAATGTATAACAATTCTATTTTCAATTTTTCTTTTGAATTACCAGTTGCTACATTACTGTAAAGGCATGACTTTTGCACATAAAATTGTGACAGAAACTTAAACCGTGCATGCAAAATCTAGTTGGGAACACCGCGTGATAGTCATTCACCACATAGAATGCAAGCCGTATGTAAGAGAAACAAAAGTACGAGAAACCCTTTGACTGTACCGCGGGATTAGCGATTTATGGATCGGTTTTTGTTGAGCAGAATATGCGAAGTTGGCACTGAGTCGGACGTGCGAACGTGGCACATAAAGAGTTAAGGGTATAAAGAAAGAAGCAAATAAAAATATTTCCAAAAAAATCTTGTGGCATATTATTCTGTTTTAATAAATATATATTGAAATCACCCATTATCATTAATCATTAATAGGCAGGTAGGTTTAGAAAATACCGAGAATCATAACATATTCATCACATGGATTATGACATGGACATACATCGGGTTGCAATGGACCATAACCCCGTGCAGGCTGTAATCACAATAACGTGACCTTACAACCATCATGCCTGCCAGGTACAAATCTAAAACAGCTACAGTCTAAGAGTACCCTTGCCCGAAGAATCAATTTGAAGGGAACCAGCAATGGTCTTTTAAACAAGGAACATCTATGAATAAACCGTTTTTATCATTCATGATAATTCATAATAATTCATAAGTCATAATAATAATTCATAATACATGAATTGTAATTGTGTCACAAATGTATTTGCTATCAAAATTGTTGAAATTGTTGAAACCAGCTATAATGAGTTTCATATTTGTATATAATTATATTTGATTATGTTGAACAAAAAATTGTAATTCATGTCATACGGAGAATGTATAAAATTAAATCAAATCAAATCAAATAAAGGGTTATAATTTAGCTTTAAACCTGTAGATTCTAAATTCTTTATATTACAGACTTAAAGACTGCCCATACTGAATTAAATCTAAAAAAAAAAAAAAACTAAGTAAAGAACAACCGGCGATTCGGCCTAGGTAAGGGCATGATGAGATCGTTCTAAATCCTACTCTGAGTCTATACCGGTACATGGGTCTAACTGTAAAAGTGTTACGGTTAGTGTTAGACTTGGCCAATTTCTGACGTCTTTAGGATTTAATCAAAAATACCATTGTTAGGGACGGTATCGTAAATATTTATTAAACTTCTTGATATCAATCTGATATATCAAAGACAACTAACCGTTTACTGCAATGAAAAACAAACTGAGAAGCTATGGATTACAGTTGAGCGGCGCAGTATCAGATTGTTTTGTCAATCGGTTGCAATGAAACATCTCGACGGAAGAACTTCACTAATTTGAATAACGCACAGCGCGTTCGTCCCTACCAATGCGGCCGCGCACTCGCGTGTTAGGATATATCCTGTCCATGCGGGATGCAGAACCATCTTGGTCCAAGCGTTGTCGTAAGTCGACTTAGGCAGTTCTGTCTGATTAGCATCGGACAATTCATTTCGTATCTCTCCTTACGCCGTTCTGCCAGATTATTCACCCTCTCTCCTTAAGAATTTTACCAAAAATATTTTCTTTAAAAAAAAAAAAAAAAAAAAAACTTCCTGTACCGAATCACAACTTATTTTTATGACACACTTGAAAGAGCATGAGAAAAACCATACAGAAACTCAAAACCTGAAAATCGACCAAAATCTACCTAGGGAGTTCTGCCAGATTACGGTCGAGGTGACATTGCCTCTTCACTGAATTCACGGAAAACATAATCTCCAAAAACATATCTTCTGTACTGTACATATCGCTCCAGTAGTATCTTTCAAGAAAATGGTCTACATATACAGTATTATTGATAAACATGTTCTTTATTTGAATTGAAAGAAGAAATATTACGTATCTTAACGACTTATTCCAGAGTAGTGAGAATATAGCTTTATATCATCGCTTAATCGCAAGTGAGGTTTCATGGGCGTCACCAGGGGGAGGGGGTGTGTTTGGTGCGGACGCCCCTTCCTTCAGACAAAAAAAAAAAAATCACTTCAGTATGCGAGCGACCTCAACGACGGACGCTAAATAACTATTCTTGATTTTTCTGTTTTTCCTTTTTTTTTATTTTGCACCAGGGACAACAATTCTCATCCTGGGCTCTGTCAGCACTGATTTTTTACATATCTACGAGTATTCTACAGTTTTTATTATCTATCTACCCGTACTGTACATGCGTACGGTACGGAGCACGTACACGTTTGAATGTACGTGTGCTATTTGTGTTACTACTGAAGGGTCTATGTATAGCACGTTACTTCTAACCTATCCATATTGATAATGCGAGCCAAAGTGCGAGCCTTAGCCTCATTAAAAATAATAATAAAATGGAGGGGCAAGTATATTATTTTGCCCACCACCCCTCCCCATAATTCCTGAGACAAGATTTTTTTTTTCTGTTAAAAAAAAGTTTACCCCCATGAAAAACATTGGAAGGGCAAGCATATTATAATTTTGCCCACCCCCCCCCCATAATTAATAATTAGTGAGATAGATTTTCTTGCTTTTTGACTGAAAAAATAAAAGAGCACCATACCCCTCCATACCCCTCCCACACCCTCTTGTTTCGTCGCATTCATGATATTCAGTGTAAATATAAAAACAGGAAGTTTATTTAGATGATACTATTTATAGGCAAATTGTTCAACAATAATCTACATCAAAATTTACTGCTACCTTAGGCAAGTGGGACTGTGTCAAGTCGATAAAAACATGCATCAAATTGCACCATTTACAACATCAATATGCTGGAGCCCTTTCCCCGCTTGGTTTCCCCCCAAACCCCTTAAAGTGTGGGGACTGACAGCTTCCTGAATTCCAAATGTCTGTCCAAAAATATCGTTACATTTAGTGTCAAAACTCACCCCCCTTGAAAAAAAAAAAGCTGGTGACGACCCTGGGTATGTAATCGTTAACGACACCAATGTCGTGTCGTAAAAACAAAAAAAAATATAGCATGTTTTTTTTCTGCCACTGTCTCTTGTCGTCTCTACGCTGATACACTTGATAAAAACAATTACAATAACAAAATACCGTTGTTCCAGATGCTGATGCCGTAAGGGCGAGAAAGAACTCGTCTGGTATGTTGACATCCAGTAGCTCGAGAGTCTTTAGCTTTGGCATGGAGGAGATGCTCTTGGCATATGCCTTTGATGCAGCAGGCGAGATACCAGGCCCTCCAGAGTGACGTATTGATTCCAGCTATACATGCATTATACATGTAGTAGGTGGGTGAAAATAATGCGAAAATGTATGGGGAGAACACAAAGTTGTGATTGAATGATTGATTGTTGCATTCCTGAAATCAAATACCGCAAGATCCCCTTATCCAAGTCGTCTAGTACGTGACGTATTTGTTCAGGTATAATATGCAGGATCGTAGGAGGATATATCGTAATACATATATGTATATGTGACCTTGCACCTCAAAACGAACATAAAGTCGCACACACTGATTTTGCGTGAGGACTGAAAATAAGTGAAATGGGTCAACCTAGCCGAACTTGACTTTTTCATATTTTATGAAAGAGCGGGTCTTCTTTTACATTAAGCTAAACTTTGGTATGATAAAACGGGCAGGAAAGTGTGTTTTTTTAGCAGCTTATCTCAAACATTTTTGGTAGAATAGTGTGATTAGGTGTGTCTTTAGAATCCGTTTTTCATTTCTGAAAAACCTTGTCCACACTCTTCACTTTCAACTCTAATAACTTTTGAAAGGATAGCGCTACTGCTTTGAAAGTTGACATCAATTATGGACAGAATGTGTTAATGAGGCATGCCTAATTTCAGTTTAATCTGATAATCTCTTCATTGTTGTTACTCTGGTGGTTTACTTCCTGTTTTTTGTCCCATTCATCGCACAGCCAGCACAGTTTGGTGAAGATTAGGCGCTTGAATAGACACTGTACTTCAGAGCCTCTTTTCTCAGTTCACACTTTTCCTGAGTTTGTGCTTTCTTTCCAATATTTAGATAGGTTAGGAGAGTCCATTTGATTTGAGTTATACATCATTTTAAAGCTTAAAGTCTGCTTTTTCAGAATATTGTCTTAACTAAAAATTCATGGCTGGCGACTTTTTGTTTGTTTTGAGGTGCAGGGTCACATATATTAGATACGGATATTTATTTTAATGCATATGCCGACATGCTCGAGCTTCAGATTTTGCATATGAGATGAGCTTAGTTTAGGCCTTGGCTGCACGAGACCGGGATCTTTGATATACCTCGACGATCTCATCCCCTACCCTCCCATTCACACATACAAGGCATAGGCCCTATGATTATTATTATGCAATAGTGATTACGACCGATTGACGTGGAAGCTTCCAATATTATGCATTGTAAAGAAAATATGTAACTCCCTAGCCACAACTCAATAATTTTGACAGACACAGAATATATTACGAGTAAAAATCCGTGAAGTTAAATTCTGAATGTTTAGCATGTTACAGGTGTTTTGGACACAGGCCGAAGCGGCGCCAAGATGTATATAATTATATTATCTAATGTGGATTTTTCAATAGTAAACGTGGAGCGAAGGAGGGATAGTATGAAACACAGATGGAAACAACATATACATATTATATATACGGGTATAGAATAAGAGTTTGTTCGAAAAAACCGATAAGTCCATTTTTGAAGATTTTGAAGTACAAAGTAGTACTTCTTAAATGATATATTGAATACTACATATAAAGGTACATTTTTTAAGTTATGGTCAAAAGAAGCACACATTTTCTTATTCTTCTCTTTATTTTTCTTGACCTTTAATCGCAAATAACTCCATTTGGCAAATATGGACTCATCGGTTTTTGCGAACAAACTCTTCAAATATAATAATCATATAATTCCGTAAGTACATAAAATGAGATTGCCTCAGTAAAGACTTTCATTAAACTGTGCACATATGTACTAACTCAATATTTGTGATGGAACAGATTTGGTGCTATCACACAAACTGCTACCGTCCATGTTAGTCAGAGTAGTATTTACATTGATTTAAATAGTGCGTGACACTTAAAGGTGTAGAGGAAATACGGCTAATTGTGCGTCATCAATGTTCATGGAATATACAATCAGCAAAAAAGAAAGTCAACACTTTTTCTATATTAAATGTAATTTATTCGGCTATCGAGTTAGTAGATAAATACAAAAGGAAACTTCACGCATGAGTGATCACATTCATTTTTTCTCGCCAAGGCACAAAAGTAAAAGTTGCAAAATTTGACAAGTTGTCGTTCATTTGAAAAGTTGTCGTTCATTTGACAATACCCTTCACAATAACAATGACAACAAAAAGCCAGTTTAACACAATGGGAGACATGAATGAAAATGGCAAAACTAGTTTCTGTTCTCTTTATCTCTTTATAACTTCAAACAAAAAGGGAATGGGAAACTAAAGGGGGAAAAGAACAATTTTCTGTCAGCTTTACCTTCAAACGACATAGGAAGTAATGGCATAACGGTAATTAGATAAACAGAATTCCTTTATTTCACTCTTTTAGTTTACGGATTCATGAGATAAATAAGGAACCAAATATGATTCACAATTGTCCTAATTTGAAAACAAACTGAAATTTATACCATTTTTTTTCAGTATTGCTTCTTCTCCTATTTCATTTGAATACGTGTTTGACCTAAGACTCTTCATTTTTCTCCCTTATTTTCTGCCTTTATTGATATTTTCGACATCAAAGATATTATAGAGGTCAAAGGTGCATTTTTGCTGCTTAATGCATGTATCTAATTGTGTTAAATTTGTTTTTTTGTTCTTATTGTTATGTGGAAGAGCACTTGCGCATTAATAACAATTGCTCAATTTTTCAACTTTTGCTTTTGTGCCTTGGAAGAGAAAAACAAAGATGTTCACTCATGCGTTTAATTTCCCTATTTATTGGCCTACTAGCCTGATAGCCAGTTAAATTATCTTCAATATTATGGTATATAATTCATTAACTGTTAGCCAAATATTCTATGAGAACTATAAACTTGAAAAAGTGTTTACTTCCTTTTTTGTCGAGTGTATTAAACTATGACATTATTGACAAATCAATTTTCACATGAACTTAGCACCATCACTATTGCTATTTAGAGTTGTAATGATGTAGAAATGACATATATGCAAGTGTTGATTCATGTGCCATGATTTTGTACTGGATAATTGTGAGGCTATGGAAGTACATGCACCCAAACGACGACTTTCATAGGGTTTACCAGGGAAATCATTGCTTTTTTATAACATAAAACTCAAAATGATATGGCTATTATAGTCAATGAAAGTATTAGTTTTTCTTGCAATCAGTGATCTTTTTGTTTGTTAGTTTCGTTTCATTTTTTTTTTAAAGAAACCTTATCTTGCATTGTGTAATTTTCCTTATACTAAGGAAACAGATATATGCCCTTCGGTTCACTTTCTGTTATTATCCTGGAGAAAAGGAAAATAATTTATGCACTGTAATATACCCTTGCTCCTGATGCTGATTCGGCGAGAGTGAGGTAGAAATCGTCTGTGATGCTGACTTCCTCCAGCTCCAGTGTCGTAAGGTTTGGCATGGTGCAAATGATTTTTGCAAAGGCTCTTGATGCAGCAACCGAAATTGGAGATAATTGTAGTGATAGCTATGTAGCATCACAGGAGGATGTAAAAGTGTACGAAAAATGATAGTATTAGCATTCAACATGATGTAAACGCAATGTTTATCTTTTATTCCTACCCACCTATCTTTTATTAAAGGTATCGTATAGTTTTGGTTGAGATCTAACTTAGGTTTCTAACACTTGTTATTATTATTTTTTTCTTATTTTTTTTTTTGGGGGGGGGGAGGGATCATGAATAATTTGTCATGAAATATGAAAGAGCATGTAATTCCAAGTAGATTCAACGTTTACCTGATTAAAAAAGAAATGCTTTTGAAATTCCTGCGATATGCAATACAGATAAATCGTACTAAAATGAAGGAGCCACCTTTCATAAAAATCTCTGTTTTTCCTTGTTTTTGGGAGTCCTTGCCATTGCAAAACCAATTTTTCATCTAATAAACTTTGAATTTCTTATAGAATGGTACGCTCTGTGATATTTTCTAAGTGGTTTCTTGGTATCTCGCACAAAATTAAAAGCTAAAACCCTCATCTCGATCAATACTGTACCATCCCTTTAAAAAAAGAGAAAAATCTATCATTTACACATAAGACATTTAAAAGAAATCAAAACTCATTCCTAAAATGTCTACAACTCTTTGATATAGATAATAAGCCCCGAAAGATGCTAGCTTATAATGTCCTTGGTGGACTGTCCATACAATAATCATCCAGAAGAAACGAAATCATATATCACATGCTACCCTTTCAATCACAATGACTTGAATGATTTCTTTGACATTTGCTCCACTCTACTGAAAGACAAAGTGATGTGAAAACGAAGAAACACAATAAAAGAAAAAAAAAAGAAAAAAACTAACCTGATATACCGAACCTTGTCCCGCGTCTGAAGAAGAAGAATAAGCCTGAAACCCGCAGGGTGTGATATATGCCCTCTCAAGAGTCTTGAAATGTGGCATTGCGCAGGTGAATTGGACGAAGTCCTGCCATTTCGTAGCCGAGGTGTCCGATCCTTCCAGTTGACATAGTGATTGGAGCTGTGCAGAGCCGTAGCGGGGAATCTTTCTAGTCTAAATCCACAAAACAATTATATAAGTACACTTCATTTGCCATATAAATTTGAATAATTTTGCACACTTTTCAAATCAATATAATACACTAAACAAGCGTACATTGCCTTTGTACAATTCCATTTCCCTACAAATCGAGATGAAATGAAACGGCAAGTGGGCTAATCATGTATTTAGCGGTATTTCTAATCTACTACATTGTATTCGATAACTTGTGCTGTAGTTATAGACATGATGCACTTTCATGCGCATATCATGGGAACTATAAGTCATACAAATGCCTATTAACCCGTTCCTTCCGCAATTCTCTGAGTGCCTTTAATGCCCCCAAACGAGATTCTTTTCGCCCGTCGACAGAGAGGCACACAGGTTGGTAATTCAGCTGTGTGAAGGCAGTCAAGCGGTTCATTGTGTCCCCTTTTCTACGGTCAACTACACGTGCCCGTGAACAATGGAAATATCGATCGGGTGCGAGGTATGAATAGAGCGTGCGCTGATGAGCTCTCAGAATCTTTTGTTCTACACAAAACCAGGTACCTGAATGAGGTGACTGGGGTCAGCGAACCTGCATTGCCAACTGATCTCAGCCTTGATCATTATGTACATGTTCGTACGAGTTTACAGCAGAACAAGCAAAAAACTAAATCAGGAAAAGGTACATAATACTGTAAAACCCCCCTTTTTTTTAAACAGCAGGAGAACAAATCCTGAGAGAATAAATTCTGATCTTTTTATCAAACCCACTTTTCGGAGCATTTTAACACAAAGAAACATGAATTTAGGCCACTGAAGCAGGCACCCTTGTCTTCATTTTGGGAACCTGGTAAACCAGGTTCCCGTATTAAAGGAACGGGTTAAAACGAAATCCCACTCATAAAAATGAGAATAAAAATAAACATACTCTCCATCGGTCATTCTATGGCCGCATAGCAACAAACAAGCAGTCATACATCTGTAAGGACAGCTGGTTTCAATGTGCGACATTATTGACAAGAGACGTATTGTTTTTAGAGTAATAAGTGAAGCGACTAGGCTTACATATGGGGTATATGTGACCATATGTGAAATGGGTCAACTTGGCCAATCTTGACTCTTTTATATTTTCTTAAATAATGCAAGTCGTCTTCTACGTTATGCTAAAGTTTGGGATAAAACAAACGGGAAAAGTGTTGTTGGCAGATGTTAATTTGTTGGAACATTTTTTTTTTTTTTTAATAGAACAGAGTGATTAGGAGTGACTTATAGACCCCCCTTCTCGTTTCTTAAAAGAACCGTATACACTCTTCACTATCATCTCCAATAAATTTAGCATGATGCTACTGCTTTGAAAGTTGGCATTGATCATGAATGTAATGTTTTAATTAAGGACGCTCAATGTCAGCTTTACCTAATAATCCCTTCATTATTGTTGCTCTATTCAATTCAATTCAATTCAATTTTAATAATTCCACAAGCTAAAAAGTATTAAAAAAACAAAAATACAAGTACACAGACATAACATATTGCACATTACGTTTACATAGGAAACAAAAGGAATGATGCAAACAGCTATAGTTAGCATGTGTGGGAATCAAAAAAAAAAAGTCCATATAGCACTTATCAAGGCCGATTCCCTTACAAATGAAGAGGCTACAAATTGTAATCAAAGATATACATTTTGAGAATAAATTTATACCATTAGAAATTATACACAAAATTGCAAAAAAAAGACAAAAATAAATACACACAGAAGACAAAAAACAAAAACAAAAAAGGCAAATTATTCTCAAGAATTGTTCAGCTGTAATTTGGATTAAAAACATTTTATATCTACGTTTAAAAGATGATAATGTAGGACATTCTTTGATAAAAGCATGTAACTCATTCCAGGACTTAGCTCTAATATATCTTATTGTAGACTTTGAAAACTTATATCGGAAAAAGGGTAAACATATATTATTAACACATCTTGTGTTATAACTATAGACTGCACTATTCTGAACGAATAACTTATGGAAGTTTACAGGCAAAACGCCTTTAAAGTATGAAAACATAAATATGGCCACTTGAAATTGCACTATTTGATCAATTTTTAAAACTTTCATTTTTATTGAATCATGTTCCAGTATGCTCAAAAGGTCTTACGTCACAGACTATTCTTATTGCACGCTTTTGTAATAATAACACACGGTTCAATAAGTACAATGAAGTGTGACCCCATACTATTGCAGAATAAGTTAAATGGGGAAAATCATTGTGTGACATATGTGACCGTGCACCTCAAAACGAACATAAAGTTGCACACACTGATTTTGCGTGAGGACCGAAAATAAGTGAAATGGGTGAACCTAGCTGAACTTGACTTTTTCATATTTTCTGAAAGAGCGGGTCTTCTTTTACATTATGCTAAAATTTGGTATCATAAAACGGGCAGGAAAGTGTGCTTTTTTAGCAGTTTATCTCGAACATTTTTGGTAGAATGGTGTGATTAGGTGTGTCTTTAGAATCCCTTTTTCATTTTTGAAAAACCTTGTCCACACTCTTCACTTTCCACTCTAATAACTTTTAAAAGGATTGTGCTACTGCTTTGAAAGTTGGCATTAATTATGGACAGAATGTGTTAATGAGGCATGCCTAATTCCAGTTTAATGTGATAATCCCTTCATTGTTGTTACTCTGGTGGTTTACTTCCTGTTTTTTGTCCCATTCATTGCACAGCCAGCACGGTTTGGTAAAGATTAAGCGCTTGAATAGACACTGTACTTCAGAGCCTCTTTTCTCAGTTCACACTTTTCCTGAGTTTGTGCTTTCTTTCCATTATTTAGATAGGAGAGTCCATTTGATTTGAGTTATACATCATTTTAAAGCTTAAAGTCTGCTCTTTCAGAATATGGTCTTAACTAAAAATTCATGGCTGGCGACTTTTTGTTTGTTTTGAGGTGCAGGGTCACATATGGTTAAAAGAATCTTTGAAGGAAGTGCATATTTCAAATAACTCATAACACCTACAATTCTGCTTATTTTGATGTAAACATCATTTATATGGTCTTTCCATGTTAAACCATCATCATTTTTACACACACACACAAAAATAATATTATTCACTTGTTTAAGTTTAGCATTACCTATATATTTTTTGTAAAACATTTTCATCTATAACCCCATTTTTTTATTTTAAAGGTCATATAACATATTTTTTCTATGTTTAATACCAGACGATTTGCAACAAACCAAGAATATACTTTCTTCATTTCTGTGCTACTAACTAGAATCATGTTCAAAATATCCACTTTGAATATGCGGGTTTAAGTTACCATAACAGTTTGGGCATTGCACATTGCTATTGTCCAGATTAAAATCAATTTGCCGATTACAAATAACATATTCATGTACAGACTTAAAAGACATTAAGACCATAACAAATCTAATGTGTTAATATTTCAATTTCAATTTCAATTCAAAGTTTATTTTATTTTTCGACAAAACATAAAAGTTACACATCCTTTGACAACAGAAAATAAGGTAAACAGAACATTATGTATCGAAAAGAATGTAAAACAATTGAGGAGGACCTTATAATAATTATACATTGTAGTAAAAAAAAAACAGAAGTGATCGAAATAAAGTACATGTATAACTTTGCTTAAAGTGCGAAAAATGGAGAGACCCACTAAAAAGACAGAGCTTGTAGAATGTGGGCCCCTCTGGAAAAATAACATCAAAGGAAAGATTAATTGAAGCATCATAAACACAAAAGGAGAGAGAGAGAGAAAAAAAAAAAGAGGGAGAAGTCTGGAAGCCCACTGAGAATTACATTCAAAGATAAATACACTTACTATCATAGACGTGAACAACATAGGACAAGACTAGACAACAAAACAACTGCTGGAGAAAAGGCTGTAAGGGACAAAACGGAATGGACACGATTAACAAATAGAAGACAAATTACAGAACGAAAATGCACAACAAAGACAGCGATCTTCGACAGAAGCGTGTCAAGAGAAACAGATGATAGTTGTGGAGAAAAAAAAACAAGTTATATTGTAGCATCTGAAAGGAGAAAAGCAAGGAAATGAAGGGACGTGTGAACAGGAATAAGAAGGAAATTCATGTCTTTGACTCTTCTGGCGAAATATAAAAGAAGCTAAAAAAATGAAAAAGCGCAAGGTTTAAACAAAGAGTGATACAAAAGGTGATACCTGCAGCTGTAATACTACAAAATCCGGTGTGGTGACAGTATGTAATCATATGTAAATTTACAATTAAAAGAATTCTACCTGTATAAGCTCAGCTGAGTTACATTCTATCCAGATCGCTCTTGTTGTGGATTTGCCTTCGCATGTCTTTCCTCCAGATGTTTTGACAGAGACCAGGATTCTTCCGTCTACTGACCACGCAGCGAGAATGTGGCTGTCTCTTTTTTTTTTTTTGGCTGGCAAGAAAGGCATCTTGAAGGAGCTTCCTGTTGATGTCTGTGATGTCCTCACAAATGCTCACACCGGTACCCTTAAGTTTTCTGCGATTCCTCAGCAGCTGTTGGCGATGCTTGTATGATGTCAGCTTCACGATGATTGCCCTTGGTCTAGCTGTTCCACGGCGTGTTGGTTGGGCGTCTCGACCGCGATAAAACGGTGACTGCGGTCTGTATCTTCGGATTTCAGGTCGAGTTGCTGTTTGGCAATACGGCATAAAACGGTGTCTGTGTTCTAGCTCGTTGCTGGTTTCGGAACTTTAAAAAAAAAAAAAAAAAAAAAAAAATCTCGACTCACAGAGTTTCTACGGGAGTACTGCTCTTGTTGGTTGAGTTGCGGTTGAGATTAGAAATTCTTGATCAGCTGTTGATTTTTCTCTGCGTCAGATTTCAGCTTGGCAGCTTCCTGCTGAACAGCTTTCACTTTTTGCTCAAGATCAAGGATCAGCCCATCTTGTTTCTCCACTCTTTCAATAGGCGTTTTCACATCAGCCCGATAAAAATCCAAGCTCGAAATATTTGTTCGCGATTGCGAATTAGAGCGCTATTTCATATCTTATTCACATCAGCCCGAAGAGAAATAGCCCGAATCTTGTTCGAGCTAATTCGACAGCTGAGTATGTGCAAACAGCATCAGTAATGTGTATGCCCTCTCAAAAATTCCTCATGATTTGTGTGCAGTTTGCCTGGATCGATCGGGTCACACACGCTAGGCATGATGGGATGAATCGCGCTAATTTCTCGAGTCGTTTTTACATTATCAAATAGCGCGCTACTATCCCGCTATTTCGGAAATTTCCCCGAGTTGGACTCGAGAAATTTCTCGATCAAAGCAATACAATTAGCGCGCTAATTTGCGTTCACGTTATCAAATAACGCGCTATTTCGTGATCGGGTTAATTTCCCAAGTCAGAAAATAGAGCGCTATTTCGAAACATCGGGCTGACATGAAAACGCTTATTGAGGTGCTGGAATTTGGTTTCCATCACCTGTGAAACTGCCTCCTTGATAGCTGTCAACACGTCTTCATCCTTCAGCGCATCTTTAACAAGGTTCTTTGTTGATCTGGCAGCTGACATGCTGTTCAGGGTTGAGCTATTCAGAGAACAATAATGTCCTGCGCAGCTGGATTGTTCGCTCGGGAATTTGGTGGAATGACTTGAGTAATGTATGCAGTAGTCGGCAGTATTAGTCCATGAAACAGAACTCCTTCCTGTTAGCTTCCTGACAGTCAGCCACCATAAATGTCTTGTTTTCTGTCCCATTCATCGCACAGCTAGTCAGGCTTGGTAAAGTTAAGGCGCTTGAACAGACTTTGTTTTTCAGAATCTCTTTTCTCAGTTCACTTTTTTCCAGGGTTTGTGCTTTCTTTCCAATATTTAGATAGGTTAGGAGAGTCCATTTGAATTAAGTTATACATCATATTAAAGCGTAGATTCTGCTCTTTAATGATATGCTCTATAAAACTCCAAAAACTCAAAGAGAAGGCCCCAACCAATCCCCAATGATCATTTTAGTGCTAATGTATAGAGGGCAGATGAAAATATTCATTTGGGTAAGATAAGTTCAAGTGTGGTCGAAATAGCGAAGGAGTATTTTTTTTTCATGTAATGCATTGTGAAGTAAAATATTGCACGAGGTTGCCATGTATGTGTTAACCAGCAATCAGGTATTGGGCCATTATAATTATCATCGCCCTATCAACTTCGAAATAATACTAAACAAAAAGTAAGTTCCCCCTAAAACAAACCTCTGTAATTTATGAAACAGGAACCTTTGAGGAAATCTGAATACAGGATCATCTTGGTGTATTTCTCGGCAACCTTTCATGTGAAATTCAGTTGATATCACTGGGTCACGCTTGAGTGAGCATGAATTAAAGTAAAAATTGTCACTTTTTGAAGTTCACAAGCCCAATTTTGCAACTTTGTTTTGGTGATATCGGAACAAATTTCAATTTTCCAGGATAAAAAGGCATGTAGCGTATAATTTATGTGCTTCTTATCGTACCATGTGACTTGTGCACAAAATTTCACTGTTGAGTGAACATGGGGTAAAAATTACCAAGATGGCCGATTTGACATGTTTCTCGTGGTAACTCCTATCAATTGAAATTGAATTTGTGTGTTGAACAGTTTTTACATACAATTTACGCAATTTCACGGTTGAATGAGCACATTAAAAACAAAGAAAAATAACAATTTAGATTATGCAGTGTGCTAATACCCACACGCATATCAGTGACTGTCAGCTCTAAGATCTGTATTTATCTACGACTGACGATAAGTCTGGTTCTGCTATGAGATACACTGTAATTAATACACTTCAACACTTCGTGAGTTTACAGAACAAAAAATGCAGCTCTTATGCTATTTATTTTTCCAACAAAACTTCATGAACAAAAAAATATATTTTTATAATGATTTACCACAAAAAAAAACCTATTACAACTGCGTTCGTATTTACATCAAAGAAATTATAGAAACGTTCAGGAGCAATCCAATAAGATAATATAATATGCTAATAAATCCTTTCCTCATGTAAACATCCTAGACTAATCTTATAAACACATTCTAAACTAATCTTATAAATACATCCTAGACCCGGGTAAATACGATACCTGTGGTTCAATACTTTACGGTGCGCACGTGTGGTTTCAATGTATACTGTCCAACGGGAAGGGGGGGGGGGGTGTGAACTCGTCTGTGCGGTAATGCAGAAGTTGCCTGGATAATTGCGATGTCGAGGATGTCGTCCAGCTGGCGGGATTTGTCGTCGTGTCGACCGAGATGCCACCGCTTGCACCGGAGGACTACCAAGGTACGGGAATTCTGTCAGGGTAGCGGGAATTGCCCTCACGCTAACAGAGATGCCGTTGAGCTACTAGCGATGATTCCGCCGAGCGTATTTGCTATGCCGTCGAGATAACGATGATTCCGTCGAGCGTATTTGCTATGATGCCGTAGAGATAACGATGATTCCGTCGAGCCCAGCTCGTCGGTGTCGATCTATATGGGGATATTATAACCAACTCTCATAACATTATATTTACAGAGTAATTTCAATCATGAACCACAGTTCAATACTTCCTTATACTTAACCAATAATGCTCCTGTATACTTCCAACATGACAACAGACCTATATATACATACTACAGAAATAAACCATCGCCATGTATATACTCATAACTCACTTAACATATAAACATGACAGATCATCTCATATAAACTATCTCAATCAAAAACCAGCTAAACTGTATTCTCTTAACACATATCCCTTTCTCATTATAACTAACCTTTAAATCCTTCAGCAACCAAAATTACATTTCAACTTATCACTTAACAAACATCTAACTTCATTCACTTTAATTATAAACAACAAAACCTGGATTGTATTTTCCTGATACAACCATAGAAAACCAAAATACACTGTATCCGCAGCAATCGCTGTAAATTTAACCATTCCACCTGAAATATTCACTTGCTGACTTAGCCCGTCTTCCTGCCAAACTACAACAAATCCTATTTCATCATTATACAACATATCCAATCTGACATACAACATAATCTTTACTTTAACATCATTAATCCACATATTATAGTGAACCAGCGAACATAACATAAATCTCTATATGGGCAATTCCGCAGTTAGGTGGACATGACATGGATAAAAGAAATGTGCCTCTTTATCTTACTCTTTAATCTAGGTATCAACTAATGCCATGGATGTTCACCAATCATTAAGGTCTTTCAAATTCAGTAGATTTTATCTTTCATATTGATTGATTTCGCGAGATCTAAAACCATCATTTAAAATGTACATGTGGGACTGGGGATGCTGAAATTCACTTAAATGCAAATTACAGTGGGTTCCTTTGAAATTTTTTCCTCAAAGTTTTGCTAAAGGGTAAAAGATAAATACATTTAAATACTCCAAAAGTCATGTGACATTTTGTCAATTACAAAAGGGTTAAATGACCTGCGGAATTACTCCGGACAAATGTAACGTTACTAACCGTAACGTTACTAATCATGCTTTTGGGGGTCTAGCTAAGAAATTATTGGTCGAACTGCTAAAAAACATTGTGTGAACATTTGTCATGATGCAATAATTGAAATTAATGCAACACTTTGTTTCAAGTAACTTGAATTTTTGCACACTTTTTGTTACAAGACATTGATTTTTTTTGTCATGTCCTTTTTTCGTAACGTTACTAACCAGTCCTTTAAGTTGCCATAGCAATGCTATTATTTCTTGGATTGTATTCATCCTTATCTGTATCATAAACCTGGGAATGATGAACATGTTTTTGACATAATTTTGGCTTGAAATGAATAAATGGTAATTTAGTAGTAAAAACAAATATCTAAATTTGTTCAAATGTAACGTTACTAACCGCGGAATTGCCCATATACAAAAATTATATATATATATATATATATATATATATATATATAACAATAATGACGAACTCAGAATATTGCAAAAACAAACTAATACAGCTACAAAACTACTTACGTCTGATTTGGTGTTCAGACCCTGAAGTAATGGTGAGGAGGAGACTTCAGCTGTTGTCAGTGCCTGCAGCGTATCTTGCGCGTGCCCTGCCCTTATGCGTGGGGCTGCTGTGCCATGACTCTCCTGCCTGAAATGCAGCGCTGCGTTGTAGGCCGATTAGCTACCTCTCTACTCCTATCACCACAGAGTTAGAAGAGCATGTCTTGCTCTGACAGATGTTCAGATCCAACTGATTTTTCCCTCCAAATTTACTTTCCTTGTCGCCTCTAATATAACTCCACCCTCTATTGTGCTTAAACTGGTTCCAACTAGCTTTCCCCTTTTTATTACCTGTCCCTTTTCTTTCCAACTCATTCCCTCTTTTGACTTTAAACCTATCTATCCCAACTATCTCCCCCTAACTAAACACCTATTCTTTCCTACCAACTCTCCCTTTCTACACTAGCCATTCTACCCGACTCCACTGAGCCTCCCTCTTTCTTCCACACTGTCCTTTCTCCCTAACCACTTCTCTCCACCTGGCTTGCCCGATTCTAAATTGCTATGCTGTTTACGCCTGCTGTCCCCATTTCCCACCTGATGGCTTGCCTGAACAAAGGAATCTCACACATTCCACACTCGCACTCTCAGTCACATCGTGACATATCACCTCCTACTTCAAGAAATTAGTCATATCTAATTTTCTAATAACTTTTCGGTGATATGACACTTCTGAACATTTCTCAACAAAGACACATCTAGACAGCATATCCTACAGCTACTACATCATCACTCAGGAGTAATATTACTCAGTGAGAATGACAAAGGTGTGACACTTGCACACCAAATTGTTGATACCTGAAATATATACAACATCCTACCTATTTGCAGAATAATTCATGAATCGGGTAGTCGACTCAGATAGTCTGCGCCGACATTTTCACTACCTTTGATCGCAGTGATAAAGAAATTGAAGTTGATCGTCATCCAGCTCTGATCCTATCTGTACGTCTCGGACAGTCTCTGATGAGGTGAGTGGTGGGAGGTGTACCAGCTCGCCGTTTGGTACTGTGCTGACTCTGTCCTCCTCCTCATCTTCACTCTCATTCATGCTGTCATCAACTACTGGCGTGTAGGCAATGTCTAGGACTCCTGCACGTTCCTGCCGTCTGAAGAACTGCTTCAGGAGGTTTGCATGGAAAGTTTTTACCTTGCCCCCTACATCAATCTTGTAGTCCATCTGACCTACCTTTCCGACCACTTTGAAAGGCCCTTTCCACTGCATGAGCAATTTGTTGCCATCAGTGGGAAGGAGGAGCAGTACTTCGTCATCAATTTCAAACTTCCTGGCCTTGGCTTTCTTGTTGTACTGTCTCCGATACTTTTCTGCTGCTCTCTATAGGTTCTGCTGAGCTAGGTTGCAAGTTGCCTCTAGTCGGTCTTTTAGGTCCAGCACATATTGGTAGGTCGTCTTCGTTTCTGGCTCCTCAACATCACTTGTCCATAGCTCCTTGAGAATGGTCAGTGGACCTCTAACCATCCGTCCATAGAGGAGCTCGAAGGGAGAGAATCCCGTACTCTCTTGCACTGCCTCTCTATACGCAAACAGAAGAGGATTGAGGTACCTGTCCCAAACTTTCGGTCTCTCCTCACACATCTTGCGGAGCATTGACTTGAGTGTGCCATTAAAACGTTCAACTAACCCCTTACAGGCAGGGTGGTAGGGTGTCGTCGTAAACTGGCGAATAGACAGGAGTCGCGAGATCTCCTTCATCATCTCCGAGGTAAATTGGCTACCCCTGTCAGTCAGCACTTCTCTTGGTATCTCCACTCTTGAGTAGATACCCATCAGTGCTTCTGCAATGGTTTGAGTGTCAATCCGTCGCAATGGTATGGCCTCTGGGTATCTAGTTACGTAGTCGACAACTGTCAGAATGAACCGATGCCCATGACTAGTTGCTGGCTCGATTGGTCCTACCAGATCCATGGCCACACGCCGTAATGGTTCATCAATCAGTGGTGTAGATCCGAGTGGTACTTTTGTGACCTTCCCTTTTGGTGTTGTCCGCTGACATATCTCTCAAGACCTACAGTAGCGCACTACGTCTGCGTGCATCCCTGGCCAGAAGAAATGAGTCTGAATCTTCCCACTTGTTTTCTTTGCCCCTAAGTGACCTCCTAGAATCGACTCACGAGCCATTTTCAAAACTCTATCACGAAGCTTACCCGGCACAACTACTTGCAGCACAGTGTCAGACCCTGGCGTTGCCTCGACATACTCTCGATAGAGCACTCCCTTCTTATACAGTAGACGCGAAGAACTACCGTGGCGTCTCACCTTGACCTCTCCCGTCTCTGCTAATCTCTTCATGGGGGCTAATGAAGTATCGTCAGCCTGCGCCTTGATAAGGTCGTCCACACTAACCATATCCTCCACTGGTTTGGGTACGATAAGTGGTGGCTGAGTTCTCCTTGCTCGCTCCTTCTGTCCTCTTGTCTCCACTGCGTGTGCCTAAAGCTCTGGAGGTGTCCACGATTGGTCGGGATTGGTTTGCTCCTTCACACCCGGTATGTTTCGGACGATGACGTCATACACAGGCCTGGTCATGCATAGTGCCTCCACCTGTCCTCTGAAGTAGGGCGTATCAAGCTCTACGCGGGCTACTTGGAAGCTCTTGACAGTCCCGTCAATAAACACACGTCCTCTCCTCTGAGGTGAGTTGCTCATCTTTCACAAGGCCCTGTCTCACTACCACAGTCGAACATCCCTTGTCTCGCAGCACGTCCACTCGCTTGCCATTGACCCTGCCCTTGCAGACTGGCATCCTCCCTTCACAGGTACCACACGCTACCGCAGAGAGCACAGGTAGTGTACCTCCACAGGCCAATTTCACTTCGCTTCCGTCTTTGGTGAGATTTCGCTCAACAGCCGGCGACCTATGTACCACAATACACATCGCACCTTGGTCATGGTGAGTTGACGAACTCCCCTTTCTAGTTGACGGTGATTCCCCACCTGCCTCCTTAGGTGGGTCTCCCCTCGGTGAGTCTTCGAGGGATGTAGCCTTCTCTAGCCGCATTCGTCTTGCTCTGCAGTCCCTGGAGAAATGTCCGGCTTTCCCACAGTTGAAGCACACCTTCCCTGGTGCAGCATTTCCCTCGCTGGGTGCTTTGCCTTTCACAGGTGCATCTCCTTTTGGACTGCTACTATCCGACGGCTGGGCTCCATTTGGAGGTTTCTCTTTCATGCGTCGGAGTCTCGGGTCTGCATGCGCCTCCCGGTACTGTTCCGCCAGACACAACAACTCTGGAAGCTTTTGCGGTCCCCGCTCTCGTAGAAACATCAGTAAATCTTTACTGCATGTCTCTAGAATCTGTTCCTGCAGAAAGAGATTCTTTAATGCAACAGCATCATCACTATATGGGCGAAGTTCAACCCATCGATCCAAATATTTCTCGATTCTATCGGCAAATTGACTGTACGTTTCCCCATGATGTATCTTTGCATTCCTAAATTTCAACCTGTACCCTTCTTCAGTGAGGTCGTATCCCTTGAGTAACGCCTTCTTGACGGCCTCATACTGCATAGACTCTGATGCCGTAAGTCGAGACACAATACTCAGAGCTTTACCTGTCAACAGGGCTGATATAGCTATCCCCCAATCTGACGGCTCCCATCCTACACTGGTAGCGTGTCTTTCAAACCTACACAGATACGCGTCTATGTCGTCCTTTCCATCTTGGAACACTGGAAGAGGAGGAACACTTGGCCGGTTTGTGACCCGAGTCGCACTGCTGGACGTTCCTATCTCTTTCCTAAGTTCCTCGAGTTGAATTTGTTTGGCTATCAAATCAGCTCTAGCTGCCGCTCTCTCATCTCGCGCTTCTCGCACACACGTGTCTACATATTCCTTTAATTCCATCCCACTAAGTCCAAACTCTTTACCCTGTTCGATAAACCTGTCCCTATCCATTATGTTAACCCCAGCAATAAACTCACCCAACGCAGCACAGCGGTATCAGGCAGGCACAGGAGTACTGGCAACGGTGCTTGTATCAGAACTGGAAATGGCACTGCAACAGTCGAAGTCTCCGTGCACCCTGTAACTATTTCTTGGTGAGAACATGCAAAACTTGGTAAACATAAGACAATGGAACACATACCAAATCCTTATAATCAACAGTTTCTCAATCTAACCTAACATATCAATGAAAGAAAAAAAATGGTCGCCATTTATGTCAGCTCTAAGATCTGTATTTATCTACGACTGACGATAAGTCTGGTTCTGCTATGAGATACACTGTAATTAATACACTTCAACACTTCGTGAGTTTACTGAACAAAAAATGCAGCTCTTATGCTATTTATTTTTCCAACAAAACTTCATGAACAAAAAAAAAATGTATTTTTACAATAATTTCCCACAAAAAAACCTATTACAACTGCGTTCGTATTTACATCAAAGAAATTATAGAAACGTTCAGGAGCAATAAAATAAGATAATATGTGACCGTGCACCTCAAAACGAACATAAAGTCGCACACACTGATTTTACGTGAGGACTGAAAATAAGTGAAATGGGTCAACCTAGCCGAACTTGACTTTTTCATATTTTCTGGAAGAGCGGGTCTTCTTTTACATTATGTTAAAATTTGGTATCACAGAACGGGCAGGAAAGTGTGTTTTTTTAGCAGTTTATCTCGAACATTTTTGGTAGAATAGTGTGGTTAGATGTGTCTTTTTCATTTCTGAAAAACCTTGTCCACACTCTTCACTTTCAACTCTAATAACTTTTGAAAGGATAGCGTTACTGCTTTGAAAGTTGGCATTAATTATGGACACAATGTGTTAAGGAGGCATGCCTAATTTCAGTTTAATCTGATAATTCCTTCATTGTTGTTACTCTGGTGGTTTACTTGCTGTTTTTTGTCCCATTCAGCGCATAGTCAGCACGGTTTGGTCAAGATTAAGCGCTTGAATAGACACTGTACTTCAGAGCCTCTTTTCTCTGTTCACACTTTTCCTGAGTTTGTGCTTTCTTTCCAATATTTAGATAGGTTAGGAGAGTCCATTTGATTTGAGTTATACATCATTTTAAAGCTTAAAGTCTGCTCTTTCAGAATATGGTCTTAACTAAAAATTCATGTCTGGCGACTTTTTGTTTGTTTTGAGGTGCAGGGTCACATATAATATGCTAATAAATCCTTTCCTCATGTAAACATCCTAGACTAATCTTATAAACACATTCTAGACTAATCTTATAAACACATCCTAGACCCGGGTAAATACGATACCTGTGGTTCAATACTTTACGGTGCGCACGTGTGGTTTCAATGTATACTGTCCAACGGGAAGGGGGGGGGGGGGTGTGAACTCGTCTGTGCGGTAATGCAGAAGTTGCCTGGATAATTGCGATGTCGAGGATGTCTTCCAGCTGGCGGCATTTGTCGTAGTGTCGACCGAGATGCCACCGCTTGCACCGGAGGACTACCAAGGTACGGGAATTCTGTCAGGGTAGCGGGAATTGCCCTCACGCTAACAGAGATGCCGTTGAGCTACTAGCGATGATTCCGCCGAGCGTATTTGTTATGCCGTCGAGATAACGATGATTCCGTCGAGCGTATTTGCTATGATGCCGTCGAGATAACGATGATTCCGTCGAGCCCAGCTCGTCGGTGTCGATCTATATGGGGATATTATAACCACCTCTCATAACATTATATATTCACAGGGTAATTTCAATCATGAACCACAGTTCAATACTTCCTTATACTTAACCTATAATGCTCCTGTATACTTCCAACATGACAACAGACCTATATATACATGCTACAGAAATAAACCATCGCAATGTATATACTCATAACTCACTTAACATATAAACATGACAGATCATCTCATATAAACTATCTCAAAAACCAGCTAAACTGTATTCTCTTAACATATATCCCTTTCTCATTATAACTAACCTTTAAATCCTTCAGCAACCAAAATTACAATTTAACTTATTACTTAACAAACATCTAACTTCATTCACTTTAATTATAAACAACAAAACCTGGATTGTATTTTCCTGATACAACCATAGAAAACCAAAATACACTGTATCCGCAGCAATCGCTGTAAATTTAACCATTCCACCTGAAATATTCACTTGCTGACTTAGCCCGTCTTCCTGCCAAACTACAACAAATCCTATTTCATCATTATACAACATATCCAATCTGACATACAACATAATCTTTACTTAAACATCATTAATCCACATATTATAGTGAACCAGCGAACATAACATAAATCTCTATATACAAAAATTATATATATATATATATATATATATATATATATATATGACCGTGCACCTCAAAACGAACATAAAGTCGCACACACTGATTGTGCGTGAGGACTGAAAATAAGTGAGATGGGTCAACCTAGCCAAAGTTGACTTTTTCATATTTTCTGAAAGAGCGGGTCTTCTTTTACATTATGCTAAAATTTGGTATCATGAAACGGGCAGGAAAGTGTGTTTTTTAAGCAGTTAATCTCGAACATTTTTGGTAGAATAGTGTGATTAGGTGTGTTTTTAGAATCCCTTTTTCATTTCTGAAAAACCTTGTCCACACTCTTCAATTTCAACTCTAATAACTTTTGAAAGGATAGTGCTACTGCTTTGAAAGTTGGTATTAATTATGGACAGAATGTGTTAATGAGGCATGTTTAATTTCAGTTTAATCTAATAATCCCTTCATTGTTGTTACTCTGGTGTTTTACTTCCTGTTTTTTGTCCCATTCATCGCACAGCCAGCACGGTTTAGTAAAGATTAGATGCTTGAATAGACACTGTACTTTAGAGCCTCTTTTCTCATTTCACACTTTTCCTGAGTTTGTGCTTTCTTTCCAATATGTAGATAGGTTAGGATAGTCAATTTTATTTGAGTTATACATCATTTTAAAGCTTAAATTCCGCTCTTTCAGAATATGGTCTTAACTAAAAATTCATGTCTGGCGACTTTTTGTTTGTTTTGAGGTGCAGGGTCACACATATATATATATATATATATATATATATATATATATATAACAATAATGACGAACTCAGAATATTGCAAAAACAGACTAATACAGCTACAAAACTACTTACGTCTGATTTGGTGTTCAGACCCTGAAGTAATGGTGAGGAGGAGACTTCAGCTGTTGTCAGTGCCTGCAGCGTATCTTGCGCGTGCCCTGCCCTTATGCGTAGGGCTGCTGTGCCATGACTCTCCTGCCTGAAATGCAGCGCTGCGTTGTAGGCCGATTAGCTACCTCTCTACTCCTATCACCACTGAGTTAGAAGAGCATGTCTTGCTCTGACAGATGTTCAGATCCAACTGATTTTTTCCTCCAAATTTACTTTCCTTGTCGCCTCTAATATAACTCCACCCTCTACTGTGCTTAAACTGGTTCCAACTAGCTTTCCCCTTTTTATTACCTGTCCCTTTTCTTTCCAACTCATTCCCCCTTTTGACTTTAAACCTATCTATCCCAACTATCTCCCCCTAACTAAATACCTATTCTCTCCTACCAACTCTCCCTTTCTACATTAGCCATTCTACCCTGACTCCACTGAGCCTCCCTTTCGTCCACACTGTCCTTTCTCCCTAACCACTTCTCTCCACCTAGCTTGCCCGATTCTAAATTGCTATGCTGTTTACGCCTGCTGTCCCCATTTCCCACCTGATGGCTTGCCTGAACAAAGGAATCTCACACATTCCACACTCGCACTCTCAGTCACATCGTGACAGTGACCACCTGACATTTCAGTCGCGCTTCAATAAGCACGTGAGGCTAGAAACCCTTTTTTTACCCTATATGATGAAAAATTTGCAGTTTGGTCACAATCCCCATTGTAAGTTCATGTGAAGAGGAGGAATTTATGTTTTTGAAAACTAACAATGGCTTTTGCATGCAATATGGTGTATTTTACGGTTGAATGACCACATTTTGAAACAATGATTTATCTTATTGAAATCATCCAGCAGGTGTTGCTTTGATATTCTGCATTAAAAAACAACTGAAAAACATTTCATTATTGCGTTTTAGGACCGATATAGATGTCTCAGTGATCCTTGGTATTCCTTAATTTTTTTTACACGTCAAAGGGTATGTGGGGCCGGAAACCCCCTCATAATCCATGGCTACCTTTGATTAAATATTGAAGTATTTCTGGGAAATTGGTCTGCCTATAGTTTGATGAAATTCTCTTGTTGGGGCAGAGATGAGAAATTATGCAAATTAAATCTCCGGGCTATTGTTCTCGCTACTGAATACTAATTTTGGCATTAAGTTCTTGAAGTCTTTGTGACGTCATGAAGTCATGCATTAAAGATAATAAAAAGTTTTGGTACCTCAAAAGTTTCCCTAAATTTCCATGCTTCGGGTTAAAGTACCTTTCATATAACTAACACTGTGAGACTTACTCGCCCCAAAGTGCTCTCATTTCTTAGTAATCATGCAATTAACTGCAACCAGCAGCCCCATACGCATAACGTAATGGGGCTTCGCATTGTAGCATTCAGGATCATGACAGATGTAGTATCGCGGGTAAATATCAACTTAAAATCCAAAAAAATTCTTCAATTTGAAGACTTACCAATTAAGTTGAAGTCTTGAAAACAGGTTTCGGGCAACGTTTGGTTCTGCCAATAGTCCTTTCTGTTCGAATTGATGACTGAATGTTACTCTGTCGAGAGGACCTTGGGAGAGCTACATACACTGATTACTACGGCCAGCGCATACGCACACATCACATGCGAACAAATTTCAAATCCATGAACGGATAAGATGTTTGTGTGCGCATGCGCTGGCCGTCAATTCAGTGTAGCTCTTCCAAGGTCCTCTCGACCGAGTCACATTCAGTCATCAATTCGAACAGAATGGGACTATTGGCAAAACCAAACGTTGCCCGAAGCCTGTTTTCAATACTTCAACTTAAGTGGTAAGTCTTCAAATTGAAGAAATCTTTGAATTTTAAGTTGATATTTACCCGCGATACTAAATCTGTCATGATCCTGTAAGCTACAATGCGAAGCCCCATTTAACTATGCGTATGGGGCTGCTGGTCGCAGTTAGCTACTCAGTATGCGTATGGGGCTGCACGCTGCTGGTCGCAGTTATCATGCAATAATGGTTTCGTACAATACGTGTACTACCTCGCCGCCGTACGGCGGCGGCTCTGGTACGAAACCATTATTGCATGATTACTAAGACATGAGAGCACTTTGGGGCGAGTAAGTCTCACAGTGTTAGTTATATGAAAGGTACTTTAACCTGAAACACAAACTGAGACAAGGAAATTCAGGGAAACTTTTGAGGTAATACCAAAACTTTATATTATCTTTAACTCAAGGGAAAATCAATGGAATCAACGGTACCAAATTTTACTTTTGTTAAACATCAATATCCTCCCGTGCTGCAAATATGCACTGAGAGTCTGGAGACAGATATTGATTGTGGTGAGATAATGGCCTTTGTTGTTCATGTGGTGTTGATGATTGTGATAATGTTGACAGTTGCTTGAAATGTTGGTTGACTATTATGCGATCGCTATGGCAATATAACACAGATTGGGTAGCATCTGCACTCACTTTTTAGGCTCTATCCGCTAACACCGCTAAACACGTCTTCATAAGCAAAACAAATGTGAATCTTATGGGAATTTCAGCTACGAAAAATGGTTTTGACCTGCACACTTTGCTCATCTTATGTGCTCACTGAAGCATGTAACAATGTCATTTTTTATTGAAATGTTATTTTTTTCATTGAAATCAGAGTAATTTCCCAACATTTCAACTTAAACATTAAAAAAATGAATATTTTTATTATATAGGTTAAAAACGGTTTTCCAGCCCAACATGTTCATTGAAGCGTGACTGAAATGTCAGGGGATCACTGTATGCACAGTGGTATTAAACACAATACAAAAAAAAAAACATTAAACAGTTGATTTCAGTGCACAAAATTAACGCAATTTTTACTGCACAATTTAAATGGTTGTTTTTCTATATTTCTGTGCTCATTCAACCGTGAAATTACGTGAATTGTATGTTAAAACTGTTCAACACACGAATTCACTCTCACTTGATAGAAATTACCACGAAAAACATGTCAAATCGGCCATTTTGGCAATTTTCATTCCGTGGTCACTCAACTGTGAAATTTTGTGCACAAGTCACAAGGTACGATAAGAAGCACATACATTATACGTTGCATGCCTTTTTAACCTGAAAAATTGGATTTTTTTCCGATATCGCCAAATCAAAGTTGCAAAACTGGGCTTGTGAACTACAAAAAGTGACCATTTTTACTTTAATTCATGCTCACTCAAGCGTGACAAAGTGATATCAACTGAATTTCACATGAAAGGTAGCCGAGAAATACAGCTAGATAATCCTGTATTCAGATTCCCTTAAAGGTTCCTGATTCATAAAATATAGATGTTTGTTTTAGGGGGAACTTACTTTTTGTTTAGTGGTTAGTATGTGAATATCACCGAGACCAACCTTTCGTGAAGCATGATATTATTGTTTTATTGAATGTTGAACAAAAATCGGTTTTTTCCTGGATCAATAGAAAATATTGTAAGCAAATGTATCATATTTTTTCTTGTCTTGATTATACAAATATTGGTCGTGTAATGAAGTTTCCCTGTAAACTAACAGACATCAAGAAAACGCACCCAAAATAATATACCTTTGGTCCAAATGTCGATGCTCTAAGGGAGACATGCATATCGTCTGATGTGATGACATCCTTCAATTCCAGATCCCGAAGCTTTGGCATGGTGGAGATACTGTGAGCATAGGCCTGTAATGCAGCAGCCGAGATGGAAGGTCCTCCAACGTGTCTGATTGATTCCAGCTATTTGAAGGCAATATTATATAGGTGTTGATTATGAATACGATTTCATATGTTACTCGGAAAGAAGCTTACGTGGCGATTACAAGATCGGTTGGCGTGCGACCACAATGATATACTGAACACAGTGAATAACGGTGTCAAATAAAATACGTCTCATCCGACTATTTTATTAAAGCATAGTAGGTACAATGTGGTATGCTGTGCTGCTCCCGAATCGTAGTAAAATCTCACCGAAAGTGTTCTTTCGGGCAGAAAAAAAGAAACACAAAAACAGATCACTTCATGGGTTCCTATTTTATGAGAAAATCCCTAGGCACGTGCATTTTTACCACTGACATCCCCAATCAATAAAGTCCCTACATATTAGATGCAATTCCACGATGTTCGGTAACCGCTCGATGATTGCAGCTCGGGCGAAGAGGGATACTGGCTGGATACTAATGCCTGATCCTGCCAGTCTGTAACGACATTGAAGCGTTTACAGGTTAGGCGGCACAGCGTGGCCGGATACACACGATCGGGAGTCGTGGGTACCTGTCCGGTTCGCGGGTGTCTGCCTGTCTCTACAGCCGGTTGTATAATAACTGGATGAATGGGCAGTATCCGTTTGTTTATACGTCTCGGATACTGAGTGTCTTGATAACGGCTACAAAACATGGGAACAAATCAAATGTCATAATTTCACCGATGTGTTAACAACGCACGTTCAGATACTCTTCAATTAGTTGCAAATTCATAATATTCATGGGTCGGTTACTAAATATCCAGCTATCGAAACCAACTACCAGAGGTACAAATCTCACCGATAAACAGCCACTTCTTATCTCTTTATCGATCATGACGTATATCAGAGTTATTGTAGGTCTATATCATATTCATGCCCTTATCATAGTCGTAATCATCGCGATTATCGGACTAAAAAAATGAACACCGGAGCAATTGCACTATAAACAGGAGTTATCGTTACGAATAAGAACCTCAGTGCCATTTGTGCTACTTATAATTATGGTTTCACTATGGGCGTAAACAAGCAAACCAAGTAACTTCTCACTGTTAGACCAGTTCTTTTTTTAGCATCATACCGATGTTTTTTTGTTGTTGTTGTTGTTGTTGTTGTTTTTTTTTTGGGGGTTTTTTTTTAAGGGTGTGTACAGTTCTGGTCGCGATGAGGACTTAGTTTGTAACGTTTTGCGGGATTTTCAGAAACCACTCCACGATATGTCAAAGAGCATGCAATTCTAAGGGGTATCAGAAGTTCATTTGATGAAAATCGGTTTTGAAATGGTTGAGATATCCAAAAACAAGGTGAAACAAAGATATCCTAATAAAAGGCGTGGCCTGTCACCTTTTATTATTATCACTTTTTTTTTATATGTCAGCCATTTTAAAACCAATTTTCATCACATAAACGTTGAACCCTTCTTAACATGACATGCTCTTTCATATTTCATAAGAGGTTTCTCATTATCTCACTTAGGAATTTTCAAAACATGAATCCCCACCTCAACCAGTAGTGTACAGTCCCTTTAAATGCCGTGTGGTGTACTTGCTACTCTTTGATATCAACATACCTTTACTACTTTTGTAGTCAAATCAGACAAAAAAAAAAAACATTCTTTCCTACTGGGTGCTAAAGTAAAGTGATAGCAATGTTTGCAATACTTATTTAGCTTTTCTGCCCCTTTTGCTTTAACATATCAGGTAAGCGATGTCCACGGGGATGGCAGCAAGCGACGCAGCCGAATTATCTCAAAGATGGTCAGGCTCTGGGCTTTACGTTTCAACCCGCTTCGGTAACCTCTCGCCAGCACGACTCAAACGCAACTGCTCACTTTATCTCCTATCTCAATATAAAACCGCAGCCTAACCAAACATTCCTCGAAGACGGACGTCACATGGTAAAACGGTCTATCATGGGAAATGTTACTTCGTAGAAAAATTGGTTTAAAGTTTGGTGCATTTTTATGTATGCCTTTTGTGTTTGTACAGAGAATAGCTTGTGATTGTTATGTATTATGAAAATGAAGAGTTTGTCCGCAAAAACCGATAAGTCCATTTTTGAAGATTTTGAAGTACGGTCTCTGTCATAAAGTACAAAATAATATTTTTGAAAATTATATATTGGTCACTACATATAAAGGTACATTTTTTCTTATTTTCTTCTCTATTTTTCTTGACCATTGATCGCAAATATTTCCATTTGGCAAATATGGACTTATCGGTTTTTTCGAACAAACTCTTCAAATATACACATAAAATAAATGTTTTAGAAAATCTCATCTCAAATGCCTATCTGAATCCAAAGTTATTACAAATTGTATATAAATAGACCGTTTTTACCTGGTAACTGCAATCGAAATCACTGACGAGATTGCAAGGTAAATATCAACTATCTTCAAGATAGACCCTTTTACCATGGGAAACGAACGTTAAGTGCCACTGTGTTCTAATGTTGAAACGGTCTATAAAAACTTTCTTATAACAAACCCGAATTTATTGTGAAACGGTCTAAAGTTTTAGCCTGTGAAGTTGACGTTTAATAGCAGCGCGCTTTTGCAGTCAGGAGGAGAAGTCATTGACAAAACAAACCATCCCACGAAAATGATCAGGAATTAAAAGCAGTAGACAAGAGCAAAGGGGGAACGGCGGGGAGACTGGAAAATTTGTTTGCCGAAATAAAATGTCGGTGAATACAGCATGAACTTTGTTTCCGTTTTGTTTTGAAGATATTATCACTCCAACACGTGGACAATTGACTCAATATTATCGTCCAATTTCGTTGCTTCCTGCCTTATCAAAAGTTTTATAAAAGATTGTACGTAAAAGACTTTATGGGTTTTTTAGTTCCTAATCAATTTGGTTTTAGAAAAAAAAAACATTCTATTGATTATGCAAGTATTATATTACATGATCAAATTATTGAATCGTTTATGAGAACAGAATATGTTATCGGGATTTTTATTGATATGGGCAAGGCATTCGATACCATAGATCATAATATCTTATTGTATAATATGCAGAAATATGGTATCCGCGGCCAAGCACTAAACTGGTATAAAGATTATTTACATGACAGAAAGCAGTATGTGTTTTATCAGTCTAATAAACAGTCTAATAGAGTCTAAAGATTCTAATAAACAAAACGTTCTCTGTGGTGTCCCACAAGGATCAATTTTAGGACCTTTGTTGTTTTTGATATATTTATAAATGATTTAGTGTATTCATCTTCGTTATTTAACTTTATTTTGTTCGCAGATGACACGAGCATCCTTTTTTCCCATAAAAACCTTCATACACTAACTACAGTTGTTAATTCAGAATTATTAAAGGTCTCAACGTGGTTTAAGTGCAATGAATTATCATTGAATATTGAAAAAAAAAATTATGTTTTCTTTAGAAATAGCCATACACCAATGGACGATATCATGTTATATATTGATGGCAAGCAATTGGATCAAAAGTCTTGTGTAAAATTCTTGGGGGTATCTTTCGATTCACACCTAATATGGTCCGACCATATACACCAAGTTTATTCAACAATATCAAAAATATCAGGATCCTCTGGAAAGTAAGATAATAACTTACGAAACATACCCTTTATAAAGCACTCATATTACCCCATATCACCTACTGTAATATTGTGTGGGGGAATTGCGGTGTCAAAAAATTATGTCGATATTGTTATTACAAAAACGTGCTGTAAGACTTATTACCGGTTCACACTACTTAGCACACACTGAATCTTTGTTTTATTATTAAAGATTCTCAGAATATCCGATATACATACATGGCAAACAGCAATATTTATGTATAAATATACTATTAATCAGCTCCCTGATTTGTTTAAAGATATGTATATTTGAAATTATAGTATGCATTTATATCCTACCCGTCATGCAACAGATTATCATTTGGAACAAGGCAAGTGCCAAATTGTGTCTTGCCCATTCGCATACAAGAAATTAATATTTTTCTAACTCCAAAAAGTTCATTGACCCGCCTATGACTTTTGACCTTGTGGTGACCTTCAACTCCCCAAGGGACATTTACCATCCAAGTTTGGTCACAAACGGACAAAGGGATCTAAAGTTATGCACCATAATCAAAATGTGCGAAAAAAACTTAACATTGGGCCCTAAAAGTTTGTTGGCACTTTCTGTGACCTTTGACCTTGTGATGACTTTCACCTCCCCAAGGGACATTTACCATCCAAGTTTGGTCACAAACGGACAAAGGGATCAAAAGTTATGAGCCACAATCGAAACGCACCCTAAAAATTTAACATTGGGCCCTAAAAGTTCGTTGACCCCTGTCTGTGACCTTTGACCTTGTGATGACCTTTAATTCCCAAAGGGACATCTACCATTCAAGTTTGGTAACAAATGGACTTAGGGATCAAAAGTTATGAGCCACAATCTAAATGCGCCTTAAAAACTTAACATTGGGCCCTAAAAGTTTGTTGAGCCCTGTCTGTGACCTTTGACCTTATGGTAACCCTCAACTTCCCAAGGGACACTTACCATCTAAGTTTGGTCACAAACAGACAGATACATCAAAAGTTACGAGCCATAAACGAAACGCGCCCTAAAAACTTAACATTGACCCATAAAGTTCATTGACCTATGCCTGTGACCTTTGACCTTGAGGTGCCCTTCATGTTTGGATAAACATGTAACTTTGTATAACCACTCTTCCCTCCAAGTTTGATTGAAATTGAAATCCTCAGTAGAGTTATTCAAGTTTTTGAAGCGTTACGGACAGACGACGGACGGACGGACGGACAGATGCTGCAGGCGATCCCTTAGTCTCCCCACACCTCCGGTGGGCTCGACAAAAACCCTAAACTCATTGTAGCTCAAAATTCTATAAGACATCACGGTCAAGATGTATGGAACTCGTTGAATGATGACCTCAAACGCAGTTCTTCTTTACAATGTTTTAAATCATTTTATGAAAATATTCTTCTCGCAATGTACTACTCGAATTAGAAATTACGCTTTTGTTTAATAGTTCCCAACTCCTGAACACTGTATCTCATCGCTTTTCTTCTCTTCTTCTCTCTATCCTCTACTCTTCATATTCGGGTACATTATTCTCGGGCTTTGTGTTATTTTATTTTTTTTTTGTCCTTCTTTCGTCTTTACACATTCCACCTTGTATTGTCTTTTTTCGTTAAATGACATTTAAAACACTTTAAGGATTTACTTTATTTGTTCTACGTGTGTATAATTGTTCCGTTCCTTCTTTTAGTTAAGTAAAAAAAAAATGTTATAAGGTATGTTATGTTCAGAGGCCGTTATCCAAGCCAAGCGTTTTGCTTATTGATAACGGTCTCCTCCACCTGTACACTTAAAGATCTGAAATTATATTTATGTATAATTTCACATGATTGTATATTTCATGACTTGTGAATAATATGTTCGATATTGTCATACTTATCTTCTGTTATGTACAGGTGGAGAAATAAAGCTTACTGAAACTGAAATATATATATATATATATATATATATATATGTATGTGTGTGTGTGTGTGTGAAATTCCCTTAATGCTTACGCCAATATGTTGAGCTTCAGAATCTGCATGTTTGACATGGTATGAGGTGATTTTGGAGTAGACCTTGGCTGCACCTGCCGAGACGTGGATCATTATTGTGACTTACCACTTTAATACAGCTCTGCAAAATCGAAGATTTTTTAATTAATAAAAAAAGATGAATGTGAAAAAAAAAATCAAAATCTACACTCAGCAAAAAAAAAGGAAAAAAAAGAACTTTTGCAGGCATTTCCCCCCCCCCCCCAAAAAAAAAATGATAAAAATCATTTTGCCATATGCCATATTAAATATTGCTTTATTGGCTATCAACCTAGTAGGTTTATACAAACGGAAACATTACGCGGAGTGAATACATTCGTTTCTGTCCTCCAAGGCAGAAAAGAAAAACAATAATCGCAGAAATTGACATATTGAAATTCATTTTGAAGTGCCCTGAAAGATATCAATATTAACAAAATACCAATTTAATGCAATGAGAAACATGAATGAAAAAGCAGAAATATGTTCCCGTCCCCTCATTTATCTTTAAATTCTAAAACAAAAACACAGAGGGGAAATTAAAGATGAAACATACGAATTTCTATAAATTCAACCTCTAGATGGCATTAGGGGTAAGCCCCAAAGGTGATAGATTAGACAACATTTCTTCATTTCACCTTTTAACCCGTTCCATACGGGAACCTGGTGGCCTGTGTGTTAACTCTATGGGTATTTCGGAATTCAGCATGGAATGGGTTAACCAAGGAATTTAAGAATGCACGAGACAAATTCAAGAACCAAATATTATTTCAAATTGTATCAATTTGGAATAACGTGTCAAATTTAACCTTCTTTGTTAACCATTACATTTTCGCTCATGTCTTTTGACTATGCTTTTGAGAGAATATATCGATTTTGCACCAGTATATTCTCCTTTCCTTTTCTGAGGGTTACAGAGAAATCATAGAGACCATAGGTTCATTTTCACAAATTTATGCTTTTGTTGTGTTGAATTTGTGTTTTGATGTCAGACGAAACAATATTATTATGATCTGCATTTAATACTCACACCTGTAGACATCCTACTGTCTGCAGGGGCGGCATCTATAACAGCCAATGGGTTTATCCTTATTTCAATTATCTTTAAAACAAGCTTACCAAAGTGTTTCTATCTATCTTTTTCTGTTCCTCACATATGTTAGGTGTTTGCAATACTCTATGTATAAATGTTTGTATTTTTAAACTGTCTGGACCCTTCTGAAAACCACCCTTTCGCTGACAAGGCTGTCTGACCCCATGAACGGAAATTAAAACTAGAAATGTCGCTATGGCAACTGGTATGCCTCCGCCATAGTGTATGATTCTCCAAATAAGTGTATAGTGCAATGTCTTCACAATATGTGATGGCAGTTTCACATAGCTGGCAAAATATTGAAATGCCAGGTTTGTCAGAAATGACTTAAATGTTTACTTTCCTTGAATATATAGGTTTTGCTATAATTGTCTAAGAGTGCAGGTACATGTATTTGGGGAATTGAGGATTTTACTTGAACTTTGACCGACCTTTATATGAAATTTATGCACTGAGTAATTTTCAAGGTAAGAAGAAATAGTGTAATTACAATATAAAATACATAGTGAAATTTTGAGGAGTTGACCTTGACCTTTGACCCCTTAATTCCCTAGATAATCCCAACCAGTCAGTGCATGCGTGTGTACCAAGTTTTATGAAGGTACATTGAACCATTTCCGAGAAAAGTGAAATTGTAACACTTTCACCTCACCTTTGACCTTTTTACCTTTTACCTGATGACATGAAACACTCTCTGGAGAATCTTTACGCAGTAGCACATGTCTACACTAAGTTTCAAGAAAATACCTTTGGGCATTGCATAGATATGGGGGAATTAGCAACAATTTTAGCATTTGACCTTGACTTTCTGACCTTTGACCTTGACTTTTTGACCTTTTACCTCTGCCAATTTCACTAAAAACTACTCAACTAATTTCCCGACCATACTTCATCCTTGGACCAAGTTTGGTGAAATTTGCTTCATCCAGTTTTGAGTTATCACGTAAACAGATAAATTTTAGGATTTGACCTTGATCTTTGACCTTTGAACTCTGTCCGATTTCACTCAAGAACGTATCAAGTAATTGTCCCATCATACTTCATCATAGGACAAAGTTTGGTGAAATTTGCTTGATCCAGTCTTGAGTTATCGCGTAAACGGATACAATTTAATGATTTGACCTTGACCTTTGACCTTGGTCTTTAGCCGATTTCTTCCAAAAATCTTATCAAGTAATCGCCCCATCATACCTTATACTTGGACTAAGTTTGGTAAAATTCCAGTCAATATTACTCAAGTTATCACGTAAATGAATGCGGACGGACGTACGGACGGACGGACAACCCGAAAACATATACCTCCGGCACCACTTCGTGGCTGAGGCATAAGATGAGAGATTTGAATTAAATTGCAGTTATGACAGGCCTTTCATTATTGGCTCTTTGAATTTCGAATTAACGTCCACAAACTTTATTACCTTATTCAATAATGTGACAGTATGTGGTAGTGAATTTGCAATGACACACACGATAGTAGTGTAGATAAAGAAAAAATGTATTTCATACGGTATAATTGTGAGGCTATATCAGTTTCGCCTATTCAATTTCAAAACAGTTTAACGTGGGAGTCATTGCTTTGCATATCAAGTTAACATCACAAGTGTTGTTTTTATATCTTTATTTCATAGCAACTCTTAGGGTCTGTTCGAATGAATAAAATCATTTTGTATTGAAGAAAGCTTTACCATTCAATTTATTTTCCATTCTATTTAAATCAGGCAGCATGAATCTATCTTCTTTGATCAGCTTTACGACATTACATAAGAGAATATCAAATACAAATAATATACCCTTGCTTCTGATGCTGATGCTTCGAGGGCGAGAAAGAATTCATCTGGTAGACCGACTCTCTCTAGCTCAAAATTCTTCAGGTTTGGCATGGTGCAGATACTCTTGGCGTAGGCCTCTGATGCTTTAGCTGAGATGCCGGGTCCTCCAGAGTGTAGTATTGACTCCAGCTATGTAACACAATACGAGACTGAGAAATAATACCAAATTTCTTTGGATTTATTATGGAGTGGGAATAAGTAGTAACTGATTTCTCCTCCTCCCCTCCAAGTACTTCACACAAACACACACAAACACACACACACACACACACACATACAAACACACACACATACACACTCTCTCTCTCTCTCACACACACAAACTCATCAATAATATAATTATATAATTATGCGATGAGGAATATGTCCGCTTGGCATACAAACGTTTGTCAATGTTTTTGACATGATAATATAACACTAATGTTGGCAGAAAAAAAAAGTATTATAGAAGTATATAATTCATGATAACTGTGATAGAACACATAAAATATTTATGAATACAATTTCTTACTTCGGTGGAAAAGATGCTGACGAAAGGGAAAGAAAAACAAACAAACAAACAAACAAACAAACACAACATTTATAATGGTAAAGTAAACGCCTACATGCTGACACGAACAAGCTTTAGTGATACTCTTTACGTGCCATGGTGGAAACTCCTTGTATACCCCACTATTCTGAGACACCAACTTTGTTATGCTTTGAATAAACTTTTTTTTTTTTCAAATCAATGCCACTATTATAAGTTCTGTTAAGCTGGACTTTATGGTGAGAAAAATTGTAGAGAAAATGCCAAACCTTGCTTTGATGTAAATTGTATGACAAATTAATGATTGTTTTTCTTTCAAACGACAAGTAGCTAAATTATTGTAAAAAATTATAAAGGCGTAACTTTTGCACACAAGATAGTGACGGAAACTAAGAATTTACATACAAATCCAGTGTGAAACACCTCTTGCTGGTATATCAACATAAAATGCAAGCTATTTTTATGAAGAACGGAAGGGCGAAAAACACTTTCATTTTACGACGGAATCTGGCAATTTTTCGATTGGTTTTGGCGGGTTTGTGCGTTTGAGCAGAATGTGCCAGGTTTGCATACCGTCGACAGAGTCGGACGTGATAACGTGGCTCATACAAACTTAAAGAAGAACTCCGTTTTTTTCTTTGTATTTAAACATCTACAAATTCTTTAAAGTGGGCACAGAGTTAGAGAATGTATAAATATTGGGATAAGAAAAAGGATTCCTTTCAATATGTGACCCACTATACAACAGAAGGATCTTAAAGTCGCTGATGGCTGAGCCGAGAAAATCGAGTTTGAAGTCAGAGCAACAAAATCGGTCAAATTTTATTGGTTTTCTCTTTTTTGTTTGATTTTGTAGTCTAATGTATCGTCTATCATCTGCCGAAATTTCGAAGCTAAATGGCCAAAGGAAAGGCAAGAAAATAGCGTATTTCTGGGCCGGAACAGAAACGCGTCCGAAAATTTGGATTAAGTTCCGCAGCTAGCAAGGAGGGACTTATCTTATTGGTCAGTGCGTGGCATCCCGGTAACTAATTGGCCGTGCGTAGTCCGCTGGCGCTAAGCTTGAAAGAATTATCGTGGAGGTTGCTAAGAGCGTATCGTAACTATTGCCAATCAGTGAAAACTGTCTTGCCTCCCTTGATCATGATGGCGTCAGAAGGAAAACATTGAAGGTGGTTTTCTCGAAACGCTGATTACCTAAACCACTCGATATGCGTTAATAAAATCAACGATATCTCCGCAACAGAGTACTTTTATGAGTCGTGTTACGTGTGAAATTAAAGTGGAAGAGAAAGGGAATAATATCATGTCATTTCCAGAAAATTGTCCTCCCTCGACTTTTGGATCCTGGCCATAATGGGCCGTGACGCGAGAAAAGGGCCCTCAGGCCGTAAAATACCGATACTGAGTGTTCACCTCCACATTGAAGAGCGAATTCTGATGTTTTTAAATATGCAAACCGTTTTCTGAAATTCCACTCCTAAGTGCCCCAATTATGAAATTTAAAAAGGTATGTTTTGCCTAAATCTTGCCACTTTTAACGCGTTTATGCATGCGCGCGCGTAAGTCATGGACGGGGAACACTGTGCCCCTTAAACAGCTCATAGTACCAAAGTTTTGGTCCGTTATTCATCAAAGTTGGTATCTTTCCCCCAAGTTTTGTCATGATGATATGATGTAAAAATGGAGTATTCTATGAAATAATCGTTGCCATGACAACTTTAAAAAGAGTTGCATTTCAAATTCTAAACGAATTTGGGCTTACAGTAAAACACATATTATAGAAACATGTCGTTGGATATGGTAACAGAATGTATCCGATTGAGAAGTGGATGTGTGTATGTGTGTGTATGTGTACTTGTGTGTTACTTATGTGTATGTACATTGTAGATTTGTGTGTCTGTCTGTTTGTGTTTGAATGTACTAGGTGTTTCAAAAAACATTTCCCACTTCTGATTCTTAATAATTCATAAACTATACATCAGATAACACTGTCATTGATATCAGTGATAGCTGAATAGTGTACAATTTTGTTGGAGTTGGTTTAAATATGAAAGCATAAATCAGTTTCATGAAATCCATGATAAATTTCACAGTTAGGTTCCAGATTTTGCTCTATTTTCAACCCTCTGTACAAAACTTTCACTTTGCACAGGGGTCAATGGGTGTGTATGGGAGTGTGTGGTTAACACCCTGACAATGGTCCTGAACAATGGCCAGGGTTTGAATGCTTTATTATTTATTAATGAGAAATTCCACTATCACAACTAGTCTTTATTCAGCCTCTGGCAGTATCTGTGTAAAGTCAAACGCCTGCCGATACTGTCGTTGAGTGGCGACAGTGCTCTCTCTACGTCTGAAAAACGAAATTCCAATGAATACCTTCTGTTCTGTTGTAAACAAGGTGACAGTAAGCAAAGAAAATCAGTTAGAGTATATACTTGTGTATACGGAGCCTTAAATAAATCTGCTGACAACTGTGAAACAAATCGCCCCAATGAAAAATACTGCTGAACTCTTTACCAAAAATTATCTCTTTTTATGAAAAAGCGACAAATTGGTCAGAGTATTAGTAAACAGTTGTATTAAAATGAAAAACTTTAGATCATTTATGTTTATTTATATCCCAGATTTAGTGATATGTATGTATATGTATATATATGTATATATATATATATATATATATATATATATATATGTAACTATAGATTGTTTTATACCACACATTATACATGTCCTGCTAGAATATAGTGAAGAAATTCACCCAAAAGTACAGCGTACATGATATACTTGTATTTTCACTAATTTATACTGATAACATTACTAAAATATTTTATTGTACAACATTGTACGTCTGTAAATATGGTACTTTCAGCAAGAATTCGATTCTCTTGACGAAACCCGAATGTTTATACACTTTTTGTGAGATGTAATCAACTTGTATTCAGTGCTAGTATGTGAAAGTATGTGAATGTGAAAGGATAAACCAGCCCGTTTTCACAATAATCTTAAAAGAAATTTGATTAACAGCCTAAGAATAACTACATTACCTTATTCGTCATTTACAGACAGATTTTTGGTAGACAATGAAAAATCAGCATCACAGTGACGTCATGTGTCGTGCATCACAAATCAAACAAAAGGTCACACTCCTTGATTTTACGTGAGGACTCAAAAAAGTAAACGACGTGAACATTAAGCTTTTCATATTTTCTGAAAGAGCTACCCTTCTTCTACTTATCCTTAAGTTTGGGATCATAAATGAATGGGAAAGTGCATTTTCAGCAGTTTTTCTACAACTTTTATTTTTTGTTTTTGTAGAGTAGTGAGATCAGGTATGTTTTAGAGGCCCCTTTTCATATCTTGATAACCGTTTGCACACTCTTCACTTTAATCTTTACCAAACCGTGGTACACATTGTGCAGCTGTGCGATAAATTGGACAAAACACAGGATGTAAACCACTGCACCAACAACAATGAAGAGATTATTAGATTAGGTTGAAATTGATCATGCTTTATTAACATGTTCTGCCCATAATTACTGCCAACTTTCAATGCAGTAGCTTCATTTCTTCAAAAGTTATTAGACTTTAAGCGGTTCAATAGACGCTGTACTTCACAGCTTCTTTTCTCGGTTCACACTTTTTTTTTAAGTGTGTGCTTTCTTTCTGATATTTAGATAGGTTAGGAGAGTCCATTCTAAATGAGCTATTAATCATTTTAAAGCTTAGAGTCTGCTCTTTTAGAATCTGCCCTTACCTAAAAAACTATGTCTGTTGATTTTGCGATGCAGGGACACATATGAGATTGAAATTATGTTCAATCAATACTACCCCCCCCCCCCCAATTACCCTCTAAACACCAAATTTGGGGAAAAAGGTAATAACGGAATATAATTTTTTGCGCACTTTGAGCTCATTCTGGCTCACTGTGCGCCGTTTCTCCATTGCTTTTGTCTTTTGCTTTTCATTCCTGATCTTTTTTTCTTAAGATGGTTTGTTTTGCCAATGAGTTCCCCATCATTGTCTTCCAATGCTTGATCAGAATGTGATAATTTTTTTTTTCAAGATATCTGTCAGGTTTTCGTGGTGATTTTACCAGTAGGCGTAGAAAAAATGTATTGTTTACAAATTAAATCAGTAGACAATGGTTGAGGTTCAAGTCAATACTTCTCGCTGATGGGTCAATTTCCCGGTGATGTCATGGAGTGGATGTAGCACCTTTTCAAACCGATCTAAAATTGATGTAGTGCCTTTGAAACCGAACTGATTTTTAAATGTAATTTTTTAACACTTTCTTGTTGGAAATTCAGCTTTTATTAGTATAAGTGTAAAGAGGTCCTAAAATGAGTACATCAAGACGAAAAAAGTGGATTTTGATGAAACATGGAAGTAGTATCTTTTACTACTGGGCTCTTCATATGTACTATATGATGTGATATAATGCGAATCCTCTGGAATTACCATTTAACAGGTGCTTTTGGCGGACACCTATGTAGATAGAGAACTTCTGTTGTGGTTATATTACTTGTAGCTTTGTGGCGTTTTAAAAGGGCCGAAAAGGTAAATAACTCTAAGTTCGAAGGTAAAAATTTGCATAACTATACTGTAAGGTATAAGATGACATTGAATATCATGTCTTCTGTTCAGCTTTGTACACAAAACTCCACTAACTTCTTGTAAATGAATTTTCCATTAAAAACAAAAACAAAAAAGATGCTATAAATTCTTATTTTGGGTATCACCAACTGTAATGATACGTATAAAAGGAAATAGTCTAGGTCAGGATTAAATGAACGGCACCTGCAACATGCAATGGGGTTATCGTTGTTTAAATAGGATTTTATTTACTTGTTAGAGTTAGGGTTAGGACATTTGAATATCGTCTATTTGAATTCATAGGATATCCACTAGCATCATTACTTTCTACAAGTATGTGACACGTAAAGCGGCAGTGAATTTGCAATGAAACACTTGTAAGACGTGTAAATAACATTTGTAAACTTTATACATAATGATTGTGAGGCTTTATAGGCAAGTTTCGGGGTTTTTTTTTTCAATTTCAGAAGAGCTTATGATAGAAATCACTGTTTTGTGTATCAGTTAACTCTCACCATGTTATATCTCTATTCTATAACAACTTTCAGTTTCTGTTGGAATGACTAAAATCCTTTTGTATTGAAGACAGCTTTATCATTCAATTCAATTTCCATTCTATTTAAATTAGAAAACATGGATCTCTCCTCTTTGGTCCATTTTACGACATTACATTGGAGAATATCGAGTACAAATAAGATATACCCTTGTTCCTGATGTTGATGCCTTGAGGGCGAGAAAGAAATTGTCTGCAATGCCGACTTCCACTAGCTCAAGAGTCTTCAGGTTTGGCATGGTACAGATACTACTGGCGTAGGCCTCTGATGCGCTTACTGAGATGACGGGTCCACCAGAGTGTAGTATTGACTCCAGCTATGTAGCACAATACAAGGTTGAGAAATAGCACCAAGTTCCTTTGGATTCATTGTGGATTGGGGGAAAAATAATAACTATTTTTTCCTACTACTCTCCAAGCACACATACACACACTCACACACACACACACACACACACACACACTCTGACAAACTCACCAATAACATAATAATATATGTGATGAAGAATCTGTCCGCTTGGTATACAAATTTTTGTCAATATCTTTTATATGATAATATCACAGTAATCTTGGCAGAAAAAAAAACAGCATTATGGAAGAATATTCATGTCTCTTATGATAGACCACACGAAATATTTATGAATAAAGTTACTTACTTCAATGGCAAAGATGCTGACGGAAGTAGAACAAGAAAACAAACAAACCAACAAACACAGCAACTACAACTGTAGAGGAAACGCCTATACTGACACGTACATGCTTTTTTTGACTATTGAAAAGGAGAACTCCAGATGCTTTTCAGACTCTTGCATTTAACATCTACAAGTTGCTTAATGAGGATACAGAGTTACCGAACATAGTTATATTGATATGGATAAGGACTAAGATTCCATTCAAAATAAACTATGTAAAACAAATCACAATAAAACACGAATAATGGCATTGCGTGTTTACCATATTAACACAGAATTGGATGCTCATGGAAACAGAATGAAAGAAGAAATTATAAAAAAAAAATACTGCACAGGTGAAGTTGATATGCGCGTGGTATTGTACAATGGAAATGCAATGCGACATTACTGCAATATGTGAGTCTCATATGTCATCATCCTTGTTCAGAGTAGTTTTTTTTAATGCTTTTCAGAGTATTGATTTCTCTGCTCATGGACCACAATGAATTCTACAAATCTTTATGTATCACTATGGATTTATGTACTACATGATGTGAAATAATGAAAATTGTCTGGAATTTCCATTAATCCTGCATCATAAAACACTCAAAAAGTCGCCAGAAATGAATTTTTAGTTAAGGGGAGATTCTAAAAGAGTAGACTCTAAGCTTTAAAATGATGTTTAACTAAATACAAATGGATTCTCCTAACTTATAAAAAATATTGTAAAGAAAGCATACACTCTAGAAAAGCTTGTAACTGAGAAAAGACGCTGTGAAGTACAGGGTATATTCAAGTGTCTAATCTTATAGTAAGCCGTGCACCCGTGCCATAAATGGGACAAAAAAAGCTTCATGTAAACCACTGCAGCAACAACATATGACGGGATTATCAGATTAAGCTCAAATTGAGCACGTTCTGAAGACACTTTCTGTTCTTAATAAATGTCAGCTTTCAAAGCAGTATCATCATCCTTTCAAAAGTAATTAGAGATGAAAGTGAAGAGTGTGCAAAGGATTTTCAAGAAACCAAAAGGGGCCTCTAAGAAAAACCTGATCACACTACTTTATGAAAAAAAGGGGGTTGTAGAAAAACTGCTGAAAACCCCACTTTTACATTGAATTCATGGTCCCAAACTCATCAATAATGCAAAAGAAGAATAGCTCTTTCAAAAGATATGGAAAACTCAAAATTTACTCGGTTGACCCAATTCACCTTTCTTGAGTCCTCACATAAAATCGAGGGTGCGATTTATTGTTTGTTTTGTGATGCACGATCACATTTAACAGGTGCTTTTGGAGAACACTTATAATAGATATGGAACTTTTGTTGTTGTTATATTACTTGTAGCTTTGTAGCGCTTTAAGAGGGCAGAAATGGTTAATAACTCTAAATACGAAGGTAAAATGTTGCATTTACTTTACTGTATCGTGTAAGGTGACATTGAATCACAAGTCTTCTGTTCAGCTCTGCACACAAAACTTCTTGTAAAAGAATTCCCCATGAAAAAAAAGCCATATATTCTTACTTGGGGTATCACCAACTGTAATGATACGTATATCAGGAAATGGTCTATGTCAGGATTAAGTGGTTGAAACCTGCAACATGCAATGGGGTTATCGTTGTTTTTATAGGACTTTTTTTTTTTACTTGTTAGACATTTGAATATCGTCAATTTGAATTTATAGGTAATATCCACTAGCATCATTACTTTTTACAAGTATGTGACGCGTAAAGCAGCAGTGAATTTGCAATAACACACATGTAAGACGTGTAAATGATATTTTAAATCTTTATACAGAATGATTGTGGGGCTTTATGTGCCAGTTTCGTTTGTTTGTTTGTTTGTTTGTTTTTTCGATTTCAGTAGAGCTTATGATAGAAATCGCTGTTTTGTGTATCAGGAAAACCTCACCATGCTATATTTCTATTTCAAAGTAACTCTAAATTTCTGTTGGAATGAATGAAGTCCTTTTGTATTGAAGAGAACTGTATCATTTAAATCAATTTTCCATTCTATCTAAATCGGACAACATGAATCTCTCTTCCTTGATCCACTTTACGACATTACATTGGAAAATATCGAATACAAATGAGATACCATTGCTCCTGATGCTGATGCCTTGAGGGCGAGAAAGAAATTGTCTGCCATGCCGACTTCCAGTAGGTCAAGTTTCTTCAGGTTTTGCATAGTGCCGATACTCTCTGCGTATGCCTCTGATGCATTAGCTGAGATGCCGGGTCCCCCAGAGTGTAGTATTGACTCAAGCTATGAAGCAAAATACAAGAATGAGAAATTACCAAGATCGTTTTGATTCATTATGGAGTGGGAAGAAGTATAACTGAATTCTTTCTTCCCCTTGGAGCACACACATACACACATTGACACATACACACTCTCATAAACTCACCAATAACATAATGATATATGCGGTAAGGAATATGTCCGCTTGGAGTAGAAACATTATTTTATCAATATTTTTGATGTGATGATATAACAGTTATCTTGGTAAAAATAAATTAAAAAAAAATCCAGCATCATAGAAGCATATTCCTGTCAATTGTGATAGACAATACAAACAATTCATGAGTACATTTTTTTTACTTCAGTTTAAAAGATGCTGACGGAAGCGGAAGAAAACAAACACGCAAACACAAAAACTACAATTGTAAAGGAAACACCTATGCTGACACGTACAGGCTTTTGTGATTAAAGAAGAAATCCGGATGATTTTTTATAAATTTGCATTCGAAAATTTACGTATTGCTTGAAGTGGGTAGGCCTACAACGTAACATAATGTATAAAGAGTTTGTTCGCAAGAACCGAAGACCATTTTTTTGAAGATGAAGTACGGTCTGGGTCATAAAGTACAAAATGTGACCCTGCACCTCAAAACAAACAAAAAGTCGCCAGACATGAATTTTGAGTTAAGACCACATTCTGAAAGAGCAGACTTTAAGCTTCAAAATGATGTATAACTCAAATCAAATGGACTCTCCTAACCTATCTAAATATTGGAAAGAAAGCACAAACTCAGGAAAAGTGTGAACTGAGAAAAGAGGCTCTGAAGTACAGTGTCTATTCAAGCGCTTAATCTTTACCAAACCGTGCTGGCTGTGCGATGAAAGGGACAAAAAACAGGAAGTAAACGACCAGAGTAACAACAATGAAGGAATTATTAGATTAAACTGAAATTAAGCATGCCTCATTAACACATTCTGTTCATGATTAATGCCAACTTTCAAAGCAGTAGCACCATCTTTTCAAAAGTTATTAGAGTTGAAAGCGAAGAGTGTGGACAAGATTTTTTCAGAAATGAAAAAGGGATTCTAAAGACACACCTAATCACACTATTCTACCAAAAATGTTCGAGATAAACTACTAAAAAAACACACTTTTCTGCCCGTTTTATGATACCAAATTTTAGCATAATATAAAAGAAGACCCGCTCTTTCAGAAAATATGAAAAAGTCAAGTTCAGCTATGTTGACCCATTTCACTTATTTTCAGTCCTCACACAAAATCAGTGTGTGCGACTTTTTGTTCGTTTTGAGGTGCACGGTCACAAATAATACCTTTAAAACGATATATTAGTCACTACATATACAAGTACATTTTTGAAGTTATGGTCAAAAGAAGCAAAGTTTTTCTTATTATTCTCTTTGTTTTTCTTGACCTTAAATTGCAAATATCTCCATTTGGCAAATATGGACTTATGGACTTCATATATTGATTGGGATAAGGAATAAGATTACGTTGAAAATAAAATATGTCGGTCCTATAACAACCACAATGAGCAAGAATGATGACATTTGTGTGTTCACCATGGGAATACATTATTGGATGCTCATGTAGGCAGAATGAAGGAAGAAAGCATGAATAGTACACAGGTGAAGTTGAGAAGCACGTGGTATTGTACAATTGGGTTGCATTGCTACATTACTGAAATATGTGAGTCCCCTATGTCATCATCCTTGTTCAGAGTAATTTGTTTCTGCTTTTTTTTTTCTTCAGAGTGTTGATTTCTTTGCTCAATGACCACAATGAATTGCACAAATCTTTCTGTGGCACTATGAATTTATGATGTGAAATGATAAAAGTTGTCTCGAATTTCCATTTAACAGGTTGTTTGGTGGACACCTGTGTAGCTCCGCACACAAAACTCCACTAACTTCTTGTAAAATAATTCCACATTAAAAAAAAAAAATACTATAAATCTGTTTGTATTGAAAACAACATTATCAAGCAATTCAATTTTCCATTCTATTTAATCGGACAACATGAATCTCTCCCCTTTGGTCCACTTTACGACATTACATTGGGGAATATCAAATACAGATAATTTACCATTGCTCCTGATGCTGATGCCTTGAGGGCGAGAAAGAAATCATCTGGTAGGTCGACTCTCTCTATTTCAAGATTCTTCAGATTTGGCATGGTACAGATACTCTTTACGTAGGCCTTTGATGCATTTGCTGAGATGCCGGGTCCTCTAGAGTGTAGTATTGACTCCAGCTATGTAAGACAATACGAGAATGAGAAATAACACCAAGTTCCTTTGGATTCATTATGGAGGAGGAAAAGGTAATAACTGTTTGTTCTTCATCCCCACCTAGCATACCCCCCCCCCCCACACACACACTTTCACAAAGTCACCAATCACATAATGATGATTATATGCGTTGAGGAATCTGTCCGCTTGGTATACAAACTTCCGTCGATATTTTTGATATGATAATATCGCAGTAAATCACAAGTAATACACAATCCACTAGCATATTCATGTCGATTGTAATACAACACACAAACATTACAAAAAGTGCGATGACATCCTCCATAGGAAACGAGCGTTTGTTGCGACAAAGATTGTCGACCCATCAAAGATTGTCATCTGGCGACAATCTTTGATGAGGGCTGGCATTTGCATTATGAAGATTTGTTTGAGTGTTTGTTGGTGTTTGTTTACAATACGTATGTATTGGCGGTGTGCATATGATAAAGAATAGTGATATGGAAGTTGTAGTTAAGACTGATGGAAGAAAATGACTACAGTGAAAAAAAAAGAACAAAGACAGACAACATTTAGGGAGGGTACCTCCCTCGTTTGCCTTTTCTCTCGGTCTCTCTCTCCTAGCCCGTCTCACCGCTGAAATTGACACACCCATACTATTTTCAAATCAACGCTGCTGTGAACTCTATAAATCGTATTCGGGCACTTACCCCCTGGGCAATTACCCTCCGGATAACTACCACCCGGATAATTACCCCCAGGTCTATTACCCCCTAGGGTAACTACCCCCCGGACAACTACCCTCCTAGGGCAATCACCCTCCAGGGCAATTACCCCCAAGGACAACTACCACCCGGTCATCTACCCTCCTAGGTCAACTACCCCCAAGGGCAATTGTGACCCACTACAACAAAATGATCCTAAAGTCGGGCGAAGTCGATTATTTGAAAATTGCATGATATAATCCCCTAATCTTTCTGCTTTAAATTGATATATAACACATTTTATAAAAATAATCGGCTGCGGAGATGTCAATGTTTAAAAGTGAGCATGTCGAGACGTCTGGAAAATCACTGTTTCGAGAAAAGCGCCCTGAAAGTCTTCCTTTCGACGCAATCGCGATCAAGGGACACGCAAGTTAGTTTTCACCTCTGGACAATAGAAGGTGAGCCCTAGCAACCCCCGAAGAGTTCATTCAAGCACATCAGCGTCGGCGGTCTCCTCACCAACCAATCAGTGACCAGGATGTGAGAAGCGGCTGAGCATAGCGCACTCCGCCAGCACGCACCAGTCGACTGGGCAGTGTGCGAGCTTCACGCTTCGGTTAGCAGCAAGCGGCAAACTGACCAATGAGATCACTCTGGTCGTTGTTAGGGGCAGAACCTATCTGTGGCGCTCAATCCAAATTTTCGAACCAGTTTCTGCTTCGTTGAAACGCCAAAAAAAAAAACATATCTCAGAAAAATGCTATTTTTTATCTTTCCTTTGATCATTTTGCTTCAAAATTTCGACAGATGATAGAAGACGTGTTAGACTCCAATGATATATCAAAATCAGAAAATCGTAAGCTTTGACCAATTTTAATGCTCTGACTTCAAACTCGATTTTCACGGCTTTGACCGTGCGCGACTTTAGGACCTTTTTGTTGTAGCGGGTCACAATTACTCCTAGGACATCTACCCCCGGATAAGTACCCCCAGGGTAACTACCACCTGGATAACTACCCCCCGGATAACTACCCCCAAGATAACTAACCCTCGGATAACTACCCCCTGGATAACTACCCCCCCCCCTCCCTCCGGAGAACTACCTCCCAGTTAACTACCCCCAGGATAACTACCCCTGGATAACTACCCCCATACGGTATTTAAAGCCCCTTCCGAGGATCGGGCGTCTAGCTCCTGGGACATGAATTATTCATAAGTTTAGCTGAAATTTATGTATGTACATGCACAACACACACACACACACACACACACATACACACACACACATACAGACACATACACAGGTACTACTACTAGTAATAGGTAGCTCGCTGCATGTGTACACAGAGAGTAGGGCTGTGCGAGTCAAGTCCGTTCATTGTGTACAAGTTGGCGAAGTCCACGCGCTTGCGCACTTCAAAATTTCAGCTACACTTATGAATAATTCATGTCCTGTGGCGTTTCCATGTACGAAAAAAATATTCGCTCGAGTGCACTTTCGAATTACAACGATAGCGACGAGCATCTGGAGTGCACTTTCGAATTACAACGATAAGATCATTACAAATCCACATGTAAACATGCAATAATAGATGACCGAACTTCAGTAGAGTCTAGTTCTGTGTTTTAGAAGTAGGTGATATGTCGGCGTGATTGTATCAGACGTACAAGGTGATAAATTATGTGTGTGCAATACGTGTTGTAGAGCTATCGCAAGCGACAGTTATTTTCCTGCATGTTGTTCATTGATCGGACGAACCACGTGAGTGCAGTGACATGTTTACGCTCGAACGTATGTACATGCACAACACACACACACACACACACACACACACACACACACAGGTACTACTACTAGTAATAGGTAGCTCGCTGTATGTGTACACAGAGAGTAGGGCTGTGCGATGCTAACGGAAATGGAACAAGAAACACACACACACACACACAAACAAACAAACAAACACAATAACTACAATTGTAAAGGAAACGCCTATGCTGACACGTACTAGCTTTAGTGATTAAAGGAGATCTTCGGATGATTTTCAGACGTTTGCATTTGAACATCTAAAACTTCCTTAAATTGGGTACAGAGTTACAGAACATGCAGAGTGGGATAAGGAATAATATTTCGATCAAAATGAAATATGTATAACAAATCGCAGTAAACAAGAATGAGCTGACGACATTACAGGTTCACCACAGGAATACAGAATTGGATGCTCATGGAGGCAGAATGAAAGAAGAAAGTATGCATAAATACTGAGTAGGTGAAGTAACTGTTGATAAGCACGTAATACTGTACAATGGGATTGCATTGCTACATCACTGGAATATGTGAGTGTCCTATGTCATCATCCTTGCTCAGAGTAATTTGTTTTGGGGTTTTCAGAGTGTTGATTTCTCTGCTCAACGACGACAAATAAAATATATATATATATATATATATATATATATATATATATATATATATATATATGTGACACTATCGATTTATGTACTACATGATGTAAAAAAAAGAAAAGAAAGGTCTGGAATTTCCATTTAACAGGTGCTTAGACATAGACATAATACACAGGCCACCAGGTTCCCGTAAAGAATGGGTTAAGAGGGTAGAAAGGTTAATAACTCTAAATACAATGTAAAAATGTTCATTACTATACTGTATGGTATTAGATGACATTGAATCAAATGTCTTATGTTTCGCTCAGCAAGCTTACTTTTTGTAGAAGAATTCCCTTAAAAAAAAGGGAAAAAAGATGCTATAAACTCTTACTTGTAGTATCACTATGATGATACCTATAAAAGGAAAATGGTCTATGCCAGGATTAAGTGGTTGGCACATGCAATGGGAAATAGGGCTATCATTGTTCTTATGGGACTTTTTTTCATGTGTTGGGCATTCAAGATCATCTATTTGATTTTAGTGGTAATATCCACTGGTATCATTACTTTCTAAAAGTATGTGACGCGTAAAGTGGCACTGAATTTGCAATGACACACATGTAAAACGTGTAAATAACATTTTTTTAACTTTACACAGAAGGATTGCTAGGCTTTATTTGCTAAATTAACCTTTTCAATTTCAGTAGAGCTTATGACGGAAATCACTGTTTTGTGTATCAGGTAAACCTCATGGCAACCTTTAATTTATGTTGTAATGGCTTTATTTTTTTTCAAGACATCTTTATCATTCAATTCATTTTTCATCTTATTTGAATCAGACAACATGAATCTTTCTCCTTTTATCAACTTTACGACATTACATTGGAGAATAACGGATACAAATAAAATACCCTTGCTCCCGGCGCTGATGCCTCGAGGGCGAGAAAGAAATCATCTGGTAGGCCGACTCCTTCTAGCTCAAAATTCTTCAGGTTTGGCATGGTGCAGATACTTTTGGCGTAGGCCTCTGATGCAATTGCTGAGATGCCGGGTCCTCCAGAGTGTAGTATTGACTCCAGCTATGGAGCACAATAATAGGTTGAGAAATAATAATTACCAAGTTCCCTTGGATTCATTGTGGAATGGGAAGAACTAATAACTGATTTCTTCTCCTCCCCTTCAAGCACATACATACCACAGTCAAACACACACACACACACACACACACACACATACTCACAAACTCACCAGTCACATAATGTTATGAGGAATCTGTTTGCTTGGTCTGGTCTTGATCTGGTCGCTTCTGTCAATATTTTTGATGTAATTATATCACAGTAATCTTGGCAGAAAAAGAAATCCAGCATTATTGAAGCACAATATTCCTGTCAATTGTGATAGAACACACAAAATATTTATGAGTACAATTTCTTACTTCAATGGAAAAGATTATGATGGAAGCGGAACAAGAAAACAAACAAACACAACAACTACAATGGTAAAGGAAACGTACAAACTTTTGTGATTAATCCATTGAGGACGAGTCCCGAGTATACTCGGGCAGGGGTCTAGGGTAAACGTGTATTGTAGCAAAATCAGCCCGTCCTCAACAGGCTTAAAGGAGAACTCCAGGTGATTTTCAGACGTTTCCATTTGAACATCTTCAAATTGCTTAAAGTGGGTACAAAGTCACATAATGTATCATCGGGTGAGAATGAGAAGGACGTTAAAGGGATCGCACAGTTATGGTTGAGACCTGATTCCCGGTTTCTAACATTTTTTGGTGAGATAATGAGAAACCTCTTATAAAATGTGAAAGATCATGTAGCTCTATGAGGAATTCAACTTTTATTTGATGAAAATTGGTTTTGAAATGGCTGAGATATCAGAAAAGAGCGATTCTAATAAAGTGTGGGACCCACACTTTTTTACGATCGCTTTGTTTTACTTTGTTTTTTGATGTTTTAGTCATTCAAAACCTGATTTTCGTCAAATAAACTTTGAATTCCTCTTAAAATGGTATGTTCTGCACTATATCATAAGTGTTTTCTTGGTATCTCGCGAAAAGTTAAAAGCCCAATTCTTAGCTCCACCAAAACTGTACTAGCCCTTTAAGTCGAATTTTGCCAAACTTGAGTTACATGTGTCATGTTGCTTATTAGCTCCAAAACTTCAATTGCAAAAAAAAAAAAAAAAAAAAATGACTTAACTCCTCTCTCATTTTTAGCCGACGGTATAATGATTGGGATAAGGAATAAAGTTACTTTCAAAATAAAATATGTTTAACAATCCACAATGAACAAAAAATGTTGACATTGCAGCTTCCCCATAGGAATACAAGATTGGATGCTCATTTAAACAGAATGAAAGAAGAAATTATGCATGAATACAACACAGGTGAAGTAACTGTTGCTAGATTACTGAAATATTTGAGTCCTATATGTCATCATCACTGCTCAGAGTATTTTTCATTGTGTTCAGAGTGTTGATTTCACTGCTCAAGGACCACAAAAAATTTCACGGATCTATATGGCACTTTCGATATACCCCCCCCCCCCCAGGAAAAACGCAGTATCTGCCATTTTTGTCGATTTTCACTTTTTTGCATAAATATAGTCAATGGGCAATCCTTGTTCATATGACATATTCAGTTTTTGGAAAAAAAAATGTTTGGAAAGCTACTTTTCCGTAACTGCCAAACGCAGTATTTACACTTAACTTGCACTTTCCCCTAGCAAAAACGCATTATCTACATGATGAATTCACTAGACTAGACTTAGAGTAGATCTATGGCCTCTGATTCTAAGTTAGACAGATGTATCATGTAGTCTAACTTAAACTTGAATAACTTAAGAGTGACGCATGCAAATTTAAAGGCAAAAAGAACAATTTGAATCTCGATGCACCTATAATCTTAAAGACTGCTCCTCTTTTGATAAGATCTAGGACAAGAATAGACCTAGGGCAGGCCTATTTATAAAACTAAGAAATCTAAAACTAAAACTTAGAATCCTAAATCTAGTGTCAATGTTCAATTATCCACTCCATACCATACTGTCTTAAAATTGAATAGCTGACAATATATTATGTGAAAAATAGGTAAATGGACAAAATAGAGAGAGTTAAGAATATGTTGCATTCTAATTCTTATCTAGACCCTAGTGAGACTGGGTTGCGTAAAATGCATGCATGATCCCATGCTGCATGCTACAACTTACAAGTAAAAAAGTTACATTACAAATTTACATGACGCAAAAAACTTTGGTTCGATCCAAAAGGAATAGGCCTAGAGTGCGGATGAAGCTTCGATCTAGACCTAGATGTATTGTTTTTTTTTTTTCCAATTAAAGAGTCCTGTCTCGTGTAGACTAAACTATCTGGGCTATTTTTTCTTTCTGTCAGTATCGGGCATGTAGACTAGTGTAGCCTGGTAGCCAGCCTAGAATAAACGATATAGTTATAAAAACTAGTCTAGATCGAGCTAGGTCCAGACATCCGATTTAAATTCATTTTGGTCTAGACTCTAGACTAGACTGTACATATCTAGGCCTAGATCTAGATGCTAGTAGCCTAGGGCATGTAGCATCACATTACAGCCCTGGCAAGCTTCATATTAAACACGTAACGTTACAGCTAGATCGGTCTGGAAATGTCTTACTTTTTGGGTTTGAGCTGTATGGAACGCCATTAAGGAAACAATACAAAATTCATTTCTCTCCAGCCAATATTCATTTCACTTTTAACAAATACATTTCACTCACAAACATTGATTTTACTTTTTATAAAAATACATTTCACTTTTCACAATAATACATTTCACTTTTAAATTAAAATTCATTTCACTTTTCACAAAAATACATTTCACTTTTGAATTAAACTTCATCTCACTTTTCACAAAAATACATTTCACTTTTGAATTAAAATGCATTTCACTTTTCACAAAAATACATTTCATTTTTACATAAAGATTCATTTCACTTTTCATAAAAATACATTTCACTTTTAGATACAAATTCATTTCACTCTTCACAAAAATACATTTCACTTTGGCGTACCACATAACTCAGACGAAACCATTTCACTGCGCTAAAACCATTTCACTCTGATAAAACCATTTCACTCTGATACAAAAAAATACGTTCCTCTTTTTTCCCGGCCAAAAGGTGGCGCCAGTCAGAGAGGAGTCACAGTGCCATGGCACTTTGTTAGCACTGAGCTGAGGTAAGTAGCCGGCCAGCTGGCCGGCTGGCTATGCATGCAGTACCTAGATTTACTGAGTAGCCAGTCAGTCGGCAAGCCCGAAAAAACCCGTCTAGAATATCCAAGTCCTCGCACGCGAGTTGACCCCGCAAGTCATAGAGAGCGCGATTGGAGAATCGTTTTGAAATGCTCATATCTTGGTCACTGAATTACGTTTTCACATGATTTTTCTTTTATTTGATAGGTAAAGGTTAAAACTTGGATGCTATCTTGTTGATTTTTCCAAGAACGACATGAAAGATTATCAACTTCGTGGCTAACTAATTGCAGATGTTCCGGAAATAATGGATACAGATATTCTTCTAAAATTCTCCTAAAAGTCTTCTTTTTCATCGTGGAGCACCAACAAAAGTTATATCATATAAAAGGAAATTTATTCAGCTTTAAGATGATACCTAAAAGTGTAATGTGATGATTTGTAGATGGGTCAGCAGCCAGCTGATATCATAGGGATGTCATTCCTTTTTTTCTCGGCACGAAATCGCGAAGTACTGTACTGTCCCACATATAGAAATTGACGTGTGTCCTCGATGCCTTTGTACGTGTGTGTTACTGTATGAGCGACCCCAGCGTAAATACACGTGGTCAGTTTCGAGCGTCTAGCTGTGATATACTGTACTTGTGTCTGTCATTAGACATTACGTACTAATAGTCTACAGCCTCTTGCTGGGCCTCCCTCTCTCTCTCTCTCTCTCTCCCTCTCTTTTTTGATTATATGTCTTGTTCTTGTTATTCATAATACAATGTATGTTTGTTTTGTTTGCTTTTGTCCACCCTTCTGATTTCGTCAACAGGAAGTGTCTGATTCTCAGTTTCATTCTGCCATCAATCATTCACATCTCTCTCTCTCAATTCAAAGCATCCTAAGCATCCACTCAAATACATTATAACCACTACTTATACCGTTCACTCCGCTAAAGTGAACACAGTTACATTATATCGAAATTCCGCTTACATTATCCACTTTTTTTTTTACATGCTTGGTTATAACAACATTTTGATATAACAAAAGAAAGCTGTTGATCCCAAGGACTTCACTACATTACTTCACTCTATTACTATAGGCCTACCTAACTAGGCAGAGAAATTTGCATACATTATTGCACGTGCCATTCTAATCAATTAATAAAATACCTTTTTTTTCACTAATAACAACAGAGAAAGGAGCACAATCCACAAGTTTTTTTTTTCTTTATAAATGTATATACATCTCCATATATATATATATATATATATATATATATATATTTATTTATTTATTACATGCAAGTGTTGAAAGAACTACATTGCAGTTAAGTTTCAAGGTATCCACCAATCTTCATGACAATGTATCACACACATAACAACAAAAAATAATACCGAAAGTAAGAGCTGCATAAGCAGTCTACAGTTTTATCTACTTTTTAGCAGTATAGTCAAATGCAGTTTTAGATCATTTTATTTTTTTTATTTATAACTCTCATTTATTCATCCATTTATTAATTATTTTTAATTTATTTTTTGGTGGTGGTATTGGACTCAGTCTCCAGCCAAGTGGCATGTAAGAGACCTGCGAAAGGTACAACTGTCAGCGGTCTTGTGAGTACATGTAGGAACGCGAGTAGGATCAGTCTGTCTTGACTACAACAGTGATGTACAGTGAACATTTCAAAAAAAAATCTTCTGGTGAAGCTCAGTAATAAGACAAGAGCAAATGAATGTACCAGGTAGTTTGAACAATTGCAGAGCTACATTGTATTGAGCAGATCTGTACAAATAAAATGCCGGCAAATTTTGACACTGGCAATAAACAAACTATACTGATACCGATGTTGCACAAACATGAAACAGTTGTGAATATGGCTTGAATGTTACAGAGACTCCAACCCCAAGCACCTTCTGATCTGGAGATTCTCCCGCTCGAAACCCCTAGCAAACGCGAGACTCCAAGTTGATGTGTGTGAAGCGCGAAGTTCCTAGGGTTCTAGATGTTCTCTGGTGCTATCTAAGGCTTATTTTTTCAACATGATAGCAATATAAGTAAGAAATCCTTTCCATCGGGAGACACAGAGCCAGGGCGGGAGAAATCAAATCTCAAGCGGGAGAACGGGAGATTTTGCAAAAATGGGCTTTCGGCGGGAGATCTCCCGTCGAAAACGGGAGAGTTGGAGTCTCTGATGTTATGTAAGTGAATAAAATCAAGCAAGAATACCACAAATGTTTTGAGGCAATACTCTGTAAATTACATGCCATCTACACTTTTGGCAAGGTTTCACTCAAATGATACATGTACAGAGATAACTTCATTAATAGTTCAAACTGCATGAATGTTTGAGGGTGTACAAATGCCCTTGAGTACTCTGAAGGCAGGTACACATACGTGTATCTACTATAGTATTCACATCGCCAAGGTTTCACACACATGAATAGAGGGTGACAGTAAACTGGCAGCTGCAAGAGCAATTTGAAGGTGTAAATGTATACATATGAAGTGTACTTACTGGAAACAAAATGAAACATGTACAAAATATATAAACTTCATCGACAGTCCAAACAGCAGAGAATGTTTTGAAGGTGTACATATGCCCTTAAATACTTTGACGGCAAGTACAATGTATCTATTGGTCACACTACCAATGTTTCAAACACATGAACTGGCAGCTGCATCAACAATTCAGAAGTGTACATACTACATATGAAGCAGGGGCGGATCCAGGAATTCCGTAAAGAGGGGACGCGTTTACAAAATTAAAGGGGGGCGCATGCACCCCTCCCCCCCCCCATTTTTTTCTTTTAATTTCTTTTGTTTAAACAAAAAATAAAGGGGGGCGTGCGCCAGTTGCGGTCCTAACTGGATCCGCCAATGTATGAAGTACACTTACTGGAAACTAAACAGATAAAAAATTTAAAGTAACTTTAAAACATCAATATTACTGGAAATCGAAGCAGACAGATTAGATTTGGCCTTATAGCATCTTGCAAAACATCTATGTGAAGAAATCTTTCATTCCCAACTTTAGCATTGACTGTATATAATCTTATCTGAAATGTCAAAAGGCGAACTAATCATCCCAACATCTCTGTCAACTGAATACACATGTATCAGTACATGTACACAAGCAGTATCATACACATTTAAAATATCTGTGTGTCACTCTCTTCATGGTTATGACTGAGTGAATGATACAAATGTGTATTCGAACCCCTTACCAGTAACAACACTCGACAACCCTGGGGTAGACTACAGGCCAACATGAAACCCCCCAGGTGTTATAAAAATCTGCTCATCTTACCTTTCACAAGGTCCACAATTTTTCTTTATAGGTATCTAATAAGAGCATGCCCATTCAATGCGAACATGTTCAAAATTTTGGTTGATTTGGGGGAAGTACTAATGTAATGTATCATCTATCTAACTGTTGTGTCAAAATCTTCATCTTCCTTATCCCTTCTTGACCGTTCAATTCCTTTTGGTGACATACCTTGTGTATCTTCCTGATCGAACAGAATTCTTACATCTTTGAAACCTCTTCTGAAATGGGTCACAACCAAAATATTAGCAATAAAACATGCATACATGTACTAACTAAACCTCTTATAGTGCTTCAGTGATGATGTACAAATTAAATTCATACCTTCAGCAACAAGACATGCCCCTGTCGAGTAATGGCTGTACGTCCAGATACTACTTCATACTGTACAATGTACTTGCTTCCATAACATTTATCAAGAATATCATGAAGGATAATATTTAGTTTAATCAGGGCTCATAATTCTGCCATCTGTACAAACTCCAAAGTAATTTAAATGCACATAATTTAACATATACTATCTTGCATAGTTCCACACATTGATGTATCTGTAATGGTCGAACTTCACATTTACTACAACCGTGCTTTTCAAAGAATATACATGTACATCCTCTTTACTAAAAATGTTACCGTAAAGATGAATGAAGTTGATATACAGTAACATACTGTAATATGTTACAATTGTATATCAACTTCATTCTTCCTATTGTATCATATCACATATTTAGCACCTTTCTAAGGTAGGTTATCATGATCACATACTGCTCTAGGTTTTTCAATGAAATGAAAAAGTTGACAGGTGTACTAATCAGTTGTTTCTATTCTTGTGAGGAAGTCACTCAGCGCTTGCAAAACAGCAGTGCTCTCCTTGATAAAGATCTGTCAGAGATTGAATGGTACGTGTGCATCCAAGAAAACAAAATACACTATAGAACTGACAGTGTAGATCTTCTCGTTTATGTCATGCAGATTTTCCTGGAGGCCACAGAGAAGAGAATCACCTTAAATATGCATGTTCCATCGGTGTGATGTCAGGTACTGGGGATACCTAAGTATACAATGTGACACAAATAGAGAAAATTAATCATAGATGATATTATAAACCATTATTCACAATAACATGTCCGAAAACATTATGTTGGAGTAAACCCCAATTCAAGCAGAGAGAAACTACAGACATGCACTGTACTATGGTAAACATATGAAGAGTCTGTTCGCAAAAACCGATAAATCCATTTTTGAAGATTTTCAAGTACGGTCTCTGTCATAAAGTACAAAATAACACCTTTTAAATGAGATATTGGTCACTACATATAAAAGGGCATTTTTGCAGTTATGGTCAAAAGAAGCAAAAATTTGCTTAGTATTCTCTTTATTTTTCCTGTCCTTTAATCGCAAATATCTCCATTTGGCAAATATGGACTTATCGGTTTTTGCGAACAAACTCTTCATATTATTCTGAGAATAATTGCATTCATTCAGACATCCTCATAAACTTTATTGTTACAAATTGTAGATGCAGAAGACTAATAATACATCTCTATATTTACTGACAACCTGTCCAACTTGAAAAATTCAAATAGCCTGGTACTCTATTAGTGTTAACATTGCAGCCGGGTCAACTCTTAAACATGTCATGAAAATTATGTTTACATCAAATACTAGAATCGCTCTTGTGCCTTCTTTCTCCATGCGAAAGAAAAAAACTAATAATAATAATAATATTGAATCTATACTGTTCTTGTTTGTATTAAGTGATGAGTAGGTGCCTAAACCATATAATAATTAACTACTAAGAGATGAAGACTAAGACCCTGTTTATTATAGACAGCATACACATTGTACACTGTACAATTTTTGTGAATAAGTTGTAAATTCAAATTTACAAATTGCCATCGCCACATACAATTGTAGGCCTAACGCCACTGGCCTACACTGACTCACTGTACACAACACACGATATCACGAAGTTCCAATTGAGCGAATGAACAACGCTAATTTCAATATATGGGACTGACCCTGCACCTCCGCAGAGATTGTTAACAACGGTGCATTTACGGTCCGAAAAAGTCCCCTTCCGCACTAGATGCGATCACGTGACCTTCCGGAGGACTATAATACATTATTTGGCCTCTAAAAATGCAATCTTCAGGCCTAATTTTTAACAAGTTATGCTTCTAGGGCACCGTCGATCTTGGTATCTGCGTAAAGCACGAAGTATTGCCGACCTGATGAACAAAAAGTCACATCAATCCCCTTTTTAGATGGGTCAGCAGCCAGCTATAAACACGGGAATGTTTTGAAAGAGGAAAATTACTATGTCAACTTCGAGATACTATTTAAACGGCAAAAAAATACTCATTTTGAACCGGAAAAAATAGCATGTCGATCACAAGAAGTCAGACATCAAACTTACCTCACAACATCGCTGTTGAAAAGCGTTGTAAAACACACGTCAGCAAGTCAGGCGTACATTCAATTCTCGATGTAGTATGCATGTAACGGCACGAGCGTGCATGTGAGTGAGGCCGAGGCGAGGACCGTCGACTGCTAGCTCGCCTCGCGTCGCTTCCGCGCCAGCGTAGCGCGCTAAATCTAGGTAAATACTAGTAGCCAGCCGGCCGCGTTTTTTTTTAAGACGGCACAGATTGGGGCATGGCGCGTGTTAAACCTATGGGAAAAACGTTGGGTTAGGGTTTTTGGTTATGGTTATGGTTAGGGTTAGGGTTAGGGTTGGGGTTAGGGTTTGATGGTTAGGGTTAGGATTAGGATTAGGGTTAGGTTTAGGGATAGGGTCCCCGATAGATTTTTAGTTTCCCCAATCTGTGCCGTCTAAAAAAACACGCCGGACAGCTGGCCGGCCACTCACCTCAGCTCAGTGCTAAGTGCCATGGCACTGTGACTCCTCTCAGACTGGTGCCACCTTTTGGCCGGGAAAAAAGAGGAACGTATTTTTTTTTTATCGGAGTGAAATGGTTTTATCAGAGTGAAATGGTTTTAGCGCAGTGAAATGGTTTCGTCTGAGTGATATGGTACGCCAAAGTGATATGTATTTTTGTGAAGAGTGAAATGAATTTGTATTTAAAAGTGAAATGTATTTTTGTGAAAAGTGAAATGAATCTTTATGTAAAAGTGAAATGTATTTTTGTGAAGAGTGAAATGAATCTTTATGTAAAAGTGAAATGTATTTTTGTGAAAAGTGAAATGAATTTTAATTCAAAAGTGAAATGTATTTTTGTGAAAAGTGAGATGAAGTTTAATTCAAAAGTGAAATGTATTTTTGTGAAAAGTGAAATGAATTTTAATTTAAAAGTGAAATGTATTATTGTGAAAAGTGAAATGTATTTTTATAAAAAGTAAAATCAATGTTTGTGAGTGAAATGTATTTGTTAAAAGTGAAATGAATATTGGCTGGAGTGAAATGAATTTTGTATTGTTTCCTTAATGGCGTTCCATAGAGCTGCAACCTGAAAAATTAAAACGTTCGAAGACCGATCTGTTATTTGTTAATGTTATGAAGCCTGCTCTGTAATCAGGAGCATAAATGGGGGATGGAGGTTGGTGCATCATTACTTTTACAATGATGTATACATGCATACATAATTATGGGAGAAGAACCTGGACATATAACCTAGGATCCTCACCCCTGGTCTGAGGACATGTCTACACTACTGCCTGTGCGCTGTAATGTGATTGGTATGCTTTCATAGGCTACTAGTACTATTAGAATCTAGATCTTTCTAGTCTAGACTAAAATATATTTAGGTCTAGATCAATAGATGGGATGTCTGGACCTAGATCTAGACTAATCTTGATAGTGTGTACCGGTATCTAGGCTGGCTATACCTATGGTATGATAACTGATTCTGATAGTAAGATATTAAATAGCCTAGTCTGGGGGGGGGGGGGGGGGGGGGGCAAAGGCATTATCCACTCTGTCTTGGCACAAAAATGAACGTTTGCATTTCAAGCATAATGAAGAACATTTTTGTAAGGAATATTTAATAAAAAAGCTTAGCGTTTCTTATTTACAGTGGTTTACCATTGTCTGTTCGGACGTATGGACGGACAGACAAACGGACGGCTGGGCGGACAACTAGAAAACATAATGCCTAACGGGGCGGAGGCATAAAAAAATAGTGTATTTAGCCTTCACGTAGTTATTTTTGTGTAATTTCTTGTTCATTTTAAGGAAATGTATTACTTGACAAGAGAGGGCGTCCTTGCTCAAAGAGGGCGCCCTCCATAAATTTAAATGCATGTTATTTATTTTCAATATACATTTTGAATGTATAAACATGTATTCTAGGTTGATTGATTAACAATGATAATGAGTAAAATTAATCCTAGTCGTTCCTTTGTAGATACTGCGTTTTTTTTTGTGGGGGGGGGGGGGAATCAGTCAATTGCAGGGGGTTTCCCTAAAGTATCTACATTTTCATCAATAATTTAAAAACAAAACAAAAACACAAAATGATATTTTCCAGGAAAATTGGTATCTAGATAGACTATAATTCCACAATGAAGGAATTTTTCAAAAGAATATATTTTCCAGGGGCTTTGGCAAAAATATAAAATGGTGAATATCTCGGTTTTTGAGAAATAGAGCTGTATGTAGATACTGCGTTTTTACTTGGGGGGGGGGGCAGTATAAATGTGTACTAACAAGTAATATATATATATATATATATATATATATATATATATATATTTATTTATTTATAGATATTGTTTACAAATTAAATCAGTAGACAATGGTTGAGGTTCAAGTCAATACTGCTCGCTGATCGGTCAATTTCCCGATGATGTCATGGAGTGGATGTATAGCACCTTTTCAAACCGATCTAGAATTGATGTAGTGCCTTCTGAAACCGAACTGAATTTTAAATGTAATTTTTGAACACTTTGTTGTTGGAAATTCAGCTTTTGTTAGTATAAGTGTAAAGAGGTCCTGAAATGAGTACATCAAGACGAAAAAGACTTTGATGAAACATGGAAGTAGTATCTTTTACTACTGGGCTCTTCATATGTACTTAAAGGACAAGTTCACCTTCATAAACATAAGGATTGAGAGAATGCAACAATGTTAGTAGAACACATCAGTGAAAGTTTGAGGAAAATTGGACAATCGATGCAAAAGTTAATTTTTTTAAAATTTTTGTGTTGGAACCGCTGGATGAGGAGACTACTATAGCTTGTGAGTCATATGCGTACAACAGTATAAAGAAAATATAAAGAAAATTCAACATATTTTCACTTTTTTCACATAATAAAAGAGCACTTGACTTGGCTCTTTCTAAAGGCAGGGGGAATAATATTACCCATAACATTTGTCGGTAACGAGTCGGGGGAATGTGAACTTTTTTCATAAGATGAAATTTTGTGAAATTCTCTTTATATTTTCCTTATATTGTTGTACGCATGTGACATCTAAGTTATTCACACACTGCAGTAGTCTTCTCATTCAGCGGTTACTGCACAAAAACTTCAAAAATTCATAACTTTTGAACGGATTGTCCGATTTTCCTCAAACTTTCAATGATGTGTTCTACTAATATTGCTACATTCTCTCAATCCTTATGTTTATGAAGGTGAACTTGTCCTTTAAAGATGTGATATAATGAAAATCCTCTGGAATTATCATTTAACAGGTGCTTTTGGCGGACACCTATGTAGATATAGAACTTTTGTTGTGGTTATATTACTTGTAGCTTTGTGGCGTTTTAAGAGGGCATAAAAGGTTAATAACTCTAAATTCGAAGGTAAAATTTTGCATTACTAAAACTGTATGGTGCAAGGTGACATTGAATCACAAGTCTTGTGATTCATTCTGCACACCAACCTCTTGTAGAAGAATTACCCATAAGAAAAGAAATGCTTTCACTTCTGTCTTGTGAAACCACCGACTGTGGTACGCATACAAGGAATTTTTCTTTGTAAGAATAAAGTGGTTGGCACCTGCAACAGGAAATGAGGTTGTCCTTGTTTTAATGGGATTTTTTATTTGTTAGGCATTTGAATATTGTCTATTTGATTTCATTGGTAATTCCCACTAGCATCACGACTTTCTACAAGTATGTGACGCATAAAGTGGCAGTGAATTTGCAATGACACACATATAAAACGTGTAAATGACTTTTTTTTTCTATTGAAATCGGACAACACGAATCTCTCTTCTTTGATCTTCTTTAAGATCTACATTGAAAATTATCGCATACAAATAAGGTACCCTTGCTCGCGAGGCTGATGCCTTCAGGGCGAGAAAGAAATCGTCCGCTATGTTGACTCCCTGTAGCTCCAGGGTCTTAAGGTTTGGCATGGTGCAGATACTTTTGGCGTAGGTCTTTGATGCATAAGTCGAGATGTCGGGTCCTCCCTTGTGTTGTATTGACTCCAGCTATATAGCACAATACAAGGTTGAGAAATAATATCAAGTTTGTATGAATACACTACGAAGTGGGAAGAAGTAATAATTCATTAACCCTTTCCCCCTCAGATACACAAGAAACTATTCAAATACATAATATTCCCTCCTGTTCTCCTTACAAGCACACACACACACACACATACACAAACTCAAACTCACCAATGAGTCAATCACAGTCACATAAGGGTGACAGAATGTATACTGATTAGGATAAGGAATAAGATATTTTCAAATTTTATAACAAATCACAATGGACAAGAATAATGACATAGCAGCTTCATCCTACAAATGGAGGAGTGGATGTTGATACGTTCCTTACGGGAACATGGTATACCAAGTTCCCCAACTAATATAGGGGAACCTGATATACCAGGTTGACAACATGAAGACAAGAATGCCTGCTTTTGTGGCCTAAATTCATGTTTCTTAGGGTGCGTTTATCAACTCCTTTTCTCGACAGAAACAGGTTTTCCAAACAGCTTTCAAGGAATTTTTACGAGTTGATAAACGCAAAGCTGTTTTGAAAGCCCTTTCGGAAAGCCTTTTCGAAAAGCCGCAAATTTGTGGCTTTCCAAACAGGTTTCCCTAAACAGGTTTTCAGAAAGCTGTTTGTAAAAGCCTTTTGAAGCTGATAAACGCAAATCTGTTTTGAAAGGGCTTTGTAGTGTTGTACTGCAGTTACGAACAAAGCACGCCTTATAATTATGACCTCTTCTCCTCGGGTCGAATTGCGCAATGCAGTTGTGCAGCGACAGGCCAGTTATCGTTTTTCGCGAAGAGAGTTGATAAACGCAACTATTTTGGAAGCCGTTTCTAAAGGGTTTTGGAAAGGGCTTTGGAAAGGGCTTTGGAAAGGGCTCTGGAAAGCCGTTTAAACAGGGGAAAGTTGATAAACGCAGCCAAAGTCTCATGCCACTACTCAGAAATATTTGAAGTATGTGCTAAACTGCAGCTGCCTCACAGATAGGAAGACAATTTACTCATGTGGCATTGCATCATGACTCGTCACTCTCAAAGGAAGATATGTCTTTATGATGGTAATTGCTTTTCGCCGTCCCTTCTTAGAAAACAGGCGGCACATTAACAGTACAGGGCTTTGGAAAGTGCTTTGGAAAGGGCTTTGGAAAGGACTTAAGGGCTTTAGAAAGGGCTTTCGAAAGTCGTTTAAACAGGGGAAAGTTGATAAACGCAGCCTTTGTGTTATAAAGTTCCCCATATGGGTGTAGTAGAAGGGTTAGAGTTTATTCTGTAATTGTTCTCTTTCTGTTGGAAAATGCGTAGAGCCCTACATCACAGTATTTTTACCTTTGTTCTGATTTAGTTTACCCTCGATCAGCTACAAAATTAGAATAAACATGCACAATAGCGATCTAAGCTGAGCTCAGTAGACTTCTTTCATCGCACTCAGGTGCCTGGTTTTGTGTAGAACAAAAGAGGCAGGGAGAACAACGTATTCAGCGCACGCTCTTTTCAGACATCGCACCCGATCGATAATTCCATTGTTCAAGGGCACATTTTGTTGACTGCGGGGAGGGGATACATGCACTGCTTGACTGCTTTCGTACAGGTGGATTACCGACCTGTGCGATCTCTGGGTGTGTTCGAGCGCTCCGTGGAGAAAGCGTACCTCACGAGTTATTTTTAGAAAAGATCACGCTTGTTTGTAGCAAGAATTTCATTCACCTGTCACTTGAACTGTTTACAGCTGTCGCGAACAAAGAGAATGATGTCTTTGCATTGTGATGTATGCGCATGATACGCGCATACCTTACAACGAACTTTTGGTACGCTTTGGTACGCTTTTGGAACACATCGGAAAGTGGTCCACTTTTGACTCGGTACAGTACGGTACGGTACAGTTCAAGAGCATTTGAGCGCTCCTCTGGCTCGGGTACGATACGGCACGGAACGGCACAGTTCGCTTTAGGAGAGCACTCGAGCGCACCCTTTTTGTCGATGGGCAAGAAGAATCTCGTTTGAGGACATTAATGTATTTAGAGAATTTGCGGAAGGAACAGTTTAATGGAAGGAGAACGATAGAAGAAAGCATGCAAGCATGGATTCTACACAGGTGAGATTGTTAAACGCGTGGCAGTGTACAATGGAATAACATTCAAGATTCAAGATTCAAGAATCAATAATCTATTGTATGATTAAAAAACCCAGAAAATCCTCCTCCACTGGCATGATAACATAACATTACACGACAAAAAATAACAAACAGATCACATATATAAGCAAAATGACTAATGATTAACAATTCGATACATCAAACTATGCATGTCGTAACTAATTAAACTGAAATACTAATGAAATGAAGAGGTATGTTAAAACTGAAAGAATAGAACATTATGATATACTCTTGATGCATTGGATCTTTTAAACACTCTGGCGTCTGACTACGGCAAAATCATATCAAAATTACAAAATCCTAAATACACAATTGCAAAGAACCTAAAATATATTGGGAGTGGAACATAAAATATGTGATGTTTATAATGTACATTATACAGAAACCCAAGTATCACATGTGTGCAAAAGAAGAACAGGAATAAGAAGAAAAGAATAGAGGTAGAGAAGGATGGAGAGAACACTTGAAAAAAAAATAGGAGAGTTCCATAGAACAGCTGCCTCTGTGGACACACATGTAATACAGTGTTGTTATGCAAATATGCATGTTCATGTACAATGTATGCGAAAACATTCCGTGATCATTCCCAATAAACTAACATTCAGTGCAACAATAAATACTGCATAATAATGTAAATCACAGTCCATGTGTGCCCAGAAAGCAGAAATAGAAAAGAGGAAGGGAAAGAAGCAGAAAATAGAAAGGGGGGGGGGGAGATTTCAGAGAAAAGCTGCCTGTGTGGGCACACAAACAATGTGATATGCTTTGTATGAATACATGCATTTAAAATTCAATAAGTCAATTCACAAAGAGCTGTAGATACCTCGCAAGATGAGACATATTGATAAAAACACATAAAATTGCACACTTATCCATGGTGAACTGCCTTGAAAACCTCTCAGTCCAACATTGTTATCCTATAGTAATACTGCATTAATTACACTCAAAGTGTGCCCAGAAAAAGCAGGAATTGTGAAGAAAAGATCGGATGATCTGAGGGAAAGAAGAGAAATAGGGAAAGGGAAGAAAGGCGTAGGCTTCATAAAAGAGATGTTTTTTCCGAACTCACAAACAATGCAATATACATGTGGTTGAAATGCATGAATGAATAACATTCCAATGTCATTCACAAGACCGCCGTAAAATTCAACAGTGAAAGACAATGGTAAGGTTCATGTACATGAATGAATGAAATTGCATTCATATCAGTGATAAAGTGTCTCATAAGAAATATAAAGAGTTTGTTTGCAAAAACCGATAAGTCCATTTTTTAAGATTTTGAAGTAGGATCTCTGTTATAAAGTACAAAATAATACCTTTTAAATGATATAAATGTCACTACATATAAAGGTACATTAGTAAAGTTATGGTCAAAAGAAGCAAAAATGTTCTTATAATTCTCTTTATTTTTCTTGACCTTTACTGGCAAGTACCTCCATTTGACAAATTTGTGCAAACAAACTCTTCATATGCAAATACCACAGTGATTATCTCAATAAGTAATCGTCATATGCTTTTATTACACACTGCATGTGCACCCACTAGAAGGAATTTAGAGACGAAAGAAAGAGAGAGAGAGAGAGAGAGAGAGAGAGGAGAACAGAAAATAGAAGAAAAGGGTAGAGAACTTCTAAAGAACTATACGTGCGGGCACACATGCAACATAATCATCATAAAAGGCATTTGTACAATATAAATATCATAGCGAACTTTCCAGATTCGAATTAAAATCTATCAAAGCAGATGGGCTATTGAAATTGGCAAGACAAAATATTGAAATGAGAACCAATGCACATCATCAGTGGTTCCATAAGCAATTAACCAGGGAGGTTAAAATTGTTTGACCATGCAGTTAACAATATCTATAGCATGGAAAAATGAATAACAAGGAAAGCTAAGGCGCCAGAGTCACACAAGTACCCAAGAGTAATAGAATTTATAGAGTAGGGTAAGAGAAGTCAGGAGAAGAAGTACTGATAGAAAGAAGAATTAGCAAGAAGGACCAGGGTACATGCAAAGACACATAATATCCTTTACCATTTTACAGAACCAAGGAAGATGTGAATGGCATTCGGAATCTAGAGCGTACTGTTTTAGGAACAGTCAGACGAATGCCTGACCGATTATACTTAAAAAGATAACTAAGGGGATGTGAGGAATCATGCATGATTCTTTGAAGCTTGGACAAATCTTGCTTCTCATACAGTTCAGTAAACGTAGGTAAATCTGTGGGATTGATTGAGCAACCTTCCTTGAATACTCTGTCCAGTTTTTTTTTTATTTTCATTGGATAAATTACCACAAAAGCAGGCTAGGTTAAAGGTCACAATATTTTGTATCAAGCTACAATATAAAAGTACAAGTACAGCATTGTCTACCTGAAAGTCCGTTAACTTCTTTAAGAAATACATCCTTTGGTCTGCTTTCCCTGCTATGACCTGTGTGTTAACATTCCAGTTCGATTTATCATCAATCTTTGTCCGCAAGTATTTGTAGTCATGTACCTGCTCAACGGGGTGCCCATCGATAATCAGAGGGTCATGAGGTTGAGGGGAACGGCGGAAGTCAAAAATTATTTCTTTTGTCTCCTGAACATTAAGCACCAAATGAGACCTGTCACAACAGTCAACAGGGTTTCATGAAATGAAAAGGGGACTGTAAAGACAAACCTAATCACACTATTCTAAGAAAAAAGAGTTCGAGATAAACTGCTAACGAACACATTTTCCTGATCGTTTTATGATCAAACATTTTAGCACAATATTGAAGAAAGCTTGCTCTTTCAGAAAAGATGAAGAAGACAAGATTGGATAGGTTGAGTAATTTTACTTATTTTCCGTCCTGTGCCTGCGACTTTTCGTTTGTTTTGTGATGCACGGCACATTTCATATTCTGCAAAGGGGAGAGATTCTTGTGCATCAATTTCAATAAAATGGAAATTGAATGAAATAATAAAGTTGTCTTTGATGAAAAAAAAATGGTTTCAGTCATTCCAAATGAATGTTGCTATGAAATAAAGGTTTAAAATGGTGGGGTTTACATGACACACAGAGCAATTATTTTCATGTTAAGCTCTACTGAAACCTGGACTGGCAAAACTGGCATACAAAGCCTCGCAATCATTCTGCATGAAGTTTAAAAATGATATTAACACTTCTCACTTGTTTTTTATTTCAAATTCATTGCCGCTTTGTGCGGCACATACTTGTAGAAATTAATGATGCTAGTGGATATTACCTATAAATTCAAATAGACGATCTTCAATGCCTAACAAGTCCAAAAAAAGTCCTATTAAAACAACGATAACCCTGTTGCATGTATGCTGCAGGTGCCAACCACTTAATCGTGATATAGACCATTTCCTTGTATTGTTATCATGACAGTCGGTGATTCCCCAAGTAATTATTTATTGCATCATTTTTTACGGGATTTTTTTAACGAGAAATTAGTAGAGGTTTGTGTGGAGAGCTGAACAGAAGACTTGTGATTCAATGTCACATTATACCATACAGTATAGTAATGCAAATTTTCCAAAAAAAAAAAAATCAACCTTTTCTGCCCTCTTAAAACATTGCAAAGCTACAAGAAATATAACCACAGCAAAACGTTTTGAAAGATTTGAATCCGTATAATCGAAGTTAGGTATTGTTAAATACACAAAATGTGAACAATAGTTATAAAAAAGTTGAGAGACCAAACCGTTTAAGTTTATTGTTTATTGTTGATGGAGAAAAAAAAATGCTGTTATTTGCTTTTATGTTAGGCGTTAGTGTGAAAATTGTACTGTACGCGGAAGGAATGTTTTTTTTTCTTTTTTTTCTGTAATACAATATACTTTCACCTATGCATCAAATGTGATATCTTGAATTTTCTTTTTTAAATCGCTGCTCCAGAAGGTACAAACAGGACCTCTAACCTTTCTACACCCTTAAGACGCAGGAAACTTAAAGGCAATTCAGCCACGTTATAAAAGTTCTACATCCATATAGGTTCGAACATTAAGGCCTGAAAAAAACAACAACACCTGTTTAAATTGTGGAAATTCCAGACGATTATCATAATTTCACATCATACATAAATCGATGGTGCCACATGCAGATTTGTGGAATTGATTGTGGTCCTTTGCCAAAAAAAAGCAAGAAACATTCGTATTCAGGAAAATGTGCTGTAAAAGGGTGTGTACGGGTTATAAACACCCTTCCACACCAGGTAGACTTTTCATTTTTAGGCATGAAGTTTAGTTTTGATGAGATAGTTTTGTATCTATGAAAAGAGTAAGAATCGTATGTTATATCAATTAGAATTAGGAGAATATTTGTGTGTTGTTGTTGTTTTTTTTTTTTTGGGGGGGGGTGACTTTAATATTCTCTCCCACACGAGGGAGATTGTGCCTTATGAGATCTGAAATTCAGAGATCTGGTGCACACTCTCCATGAAATTAATTCATAGATATGTGAATGACTACATCGCGGTGTCTCAGTTCAGCATGTGCGACATCACTTTATACCAAGTGTGTGAAAGTTTGGGGTGAGGGATTGTGTTAGAGAGGGTAATCCTCTTCTACACGACAAAGTTTTTGCTTTTTTAGAATTTAAATATAACTATCCGATGCACACTTTTGTGGAAAATTCAGAAAATTGTCAATCCCCAAAGCGTGCCAAGTCTAACTCTCTGTATAGAAGCAGAGTGGGGAAAGGGTAGATTTTAGAGAGGATGAGGAAACTTTTGAATTTATAAGAATGGAAGTTACGGGTTTTTTGTTGTTGTTGTTGTTGTGGTTGAAACTTATGACAAAACATTCTGCACTTGCCCAGCTCTCAAAAATGTATCAAATATACAGTGTACATTAAACTGGCTTGACGAAATGTGAGAGGATGTGAGAAGGAGTATCCCCCTTCCACGCGAGGAAGCCACCAACACGAGAAAGATTTTGCATTTTCAACATTGAAATTCAAGAAACTGGTGCATGATATGGGTGGAATATTTTGACAATTTTCTGAAAAAAAGAAATTTTCCTCATTTCGGGAATCACTGGGGACAAAATAACATGTTAATTCCCCCTTCCCCCCCCCCCCCCCCGATCAACGTCCGTGCATATGAGGAAGCTCTGCATTTTTAGAAGTAAGATGAAAATATCTCGTTAGCACATCTATAATGGAAATCGGGAAATTGTCAATCCCAGAAGTGTACTAAGTCTTTTGGAGGAAACCAAGTGGTGAGAATTAGAATTAATTGAAAGTATCTACCCTCCCACCCAAGCGACGAAACTTTTGCATTTTTTTTTAAACCCAAGTGATAGACCTGGTACACATTTAAGCTGAAACATGTGGAAATATATCAATCTAAAAGTGTACTAAGTAGAAAGGACGAAACGGATGATATGGTCGGGGTTACACCTATGCCACTCTCACGGGAGGGAGATTTTGTAATTTCAGAATTGAAATTTAGATATCTCTGGGTTGAATATTTAGACAGTTTTCTATCAAGAAAGCAAGTAATTTTTCACATCTGGAAATGATATGATACGTTTGCCTCCTGATACTTTTATCCCTGCGTATGCTCTTAGTTCTGATGTATCCTGACAAGAGCATTCAGATTAATCATCGGTTGCCCAAACATTCAGAAAATTTAGGGGGACGGTTCAATTATGAAGGAATTGTTTGTTTGTTTGTTTGTTTGTTTGTTTGTGTTTTTTTTTTGGGGGGGGGGGGTGTTTGTTCGTTTGTTTTCGTACGTAATTTGCAGGTGGTCCCCGAGTTGCGCGCGTCATAGCATTGATACATGTAGGCCTGTGTTATTTGACGTTTTCAACATCTGGATCATTCCCCATGTCGAAATTGCACAGGAATCTACAATTTACGTACAACGGAACCGACACTGACATGGATAAGAGAAGTCATCAAAAAAGTAATATTATATTATTTATACATTCGCTATTTATAAAAAAAAAATACCTTTGATCGCGGGGCTAGGGAAGCCATTGTTGTAAAGAAGTCATCATCAAGTCTGGCAGATTTCAAACTCAATGATGTGAGGTTGGAGAGTAAGTTAATGCCTTGGCCACGAGCTTGAGTAACAGAGTCGATCCTTTCATCCATGCTTGTCACACCAGAGTTATCTGTACCGTTTGCTGCCTTTTAACGAAGGAATGAATCAAATTTCATTTTTTTTATTTACATAGTGTTTGTGTATGTGTAAGAAGTGTGCAACCACCAGCCATTCAAATATGACGCAAAAAAAACAAGGAAAAGTAGAAATTAAACGGTGCGTAATATATGTCCCCGCCGGAAGTAGCACTGAGTAGCAAAATGTACAATATAGGTAAAAAGATCAAGGTCAAAGGTCAAAGAAGTCAAAGGTCAAAATTCTGTGTAGAAGTTTCGAAGCCCTCACCTAGTGCCATCACATTAAGCAAACGGAATCGAAATCGGGTAAGAAATGGCGACGGAGTAGCATTTTGTAGCTAATGTACAATATAAGTAAAACATCAAGGTCAAAGGTCAAAGAAGTCAAAGGTCAAAATTCTGTGTAGAAGTTTTGAAGCCCTCACCTAGTGCCATCACATAAAGCAAACGGAATCGATATCGGGTTAGAAATGGCGAAGGAGTAGCATTTGGTAGCAAAATGTACAATACCGGTCAAAATCAAGGTCAGAGGTCAAAGAAGTCAAAGGTCAAAATTCTGTGTAGAAGTTTTGAAGCCCTCACCTAGTGCCATCACTTAAAGCAAACGGAAATGAAATCGGGTTACAAATGGAGGAGTAGCATTTGGTAGCAAAATGTACAATATAGGTCAAAAATCACGGTCAAAGGTTAAAGAAGTCAAAGGTCAAAATTCTGTGTAGAAGTTTTAAAGCCCTCACCTAGTGCCATCACATAAAGCAAACGGAATCGAAATCGGGTTAGAAATGGCGAAGGAGTAGCATTTGGTAGCAAAATGTACAATACAGGTCAAAAATCAAGGTCAGAGGTCAAAGAAGTCAAAGGTCAAAATTCTGTGTAGAAGTTTTAAAAGCCCTCACCTAGTGCCATCACTTAAAGCAAACGGAATTGAAATCGGGTTACAAATGGCGAAGGAGTAGCATTTGGTAGCAAAATGTACAATATAGGTCAAAAATCACGGTCAAAGGTTAAAGAAGTCAAAGGTCAAAATTCTGTGTAGAAATTTTGAAGCCCTCACCTAGTGCCATCACATAAAGCAAACGGAATTGAAATCGGGTTAGAAATGGCGAAGAGTAGCATTTTGTAGCCAATGTACAATATAGGTCAAAAATCAAGGTCAAAGGTCAAAGAAGTCAAAGGTCAAAATTCTGTGTAGAAGTTTTGAAGCCCTCACCTAGTGCCATCACATAAAGCAAACGGAATCAAAATTGGGTTAGAAATGGCGAAGGAGTAGCATTTGAAGCAAAATGTACAATATAGGTCAAAGGTCAAGGTCAAAGGTCACAACTGAAATTCTGTGTAGAAGTTTAAAAGCTCCCATGTAGTGCTATCATATAAAGCACACAGAATTAAAATCGGATTAGAAATGGCGAGGGGGTAGCATTTTGAAGCAAAATGTACATTATAGGTCAAAGGTCAAGGTCAAAGGTCACAACTGAAATTCTGTGTAGAAGTTTCAAAGCTCCCATGTAGTGCTATCATATAAAGCAAACAGAATCAACATTGGCTCATAAATGACAGAGAAGTAGCAAATTGAACATTTTGATCACACACGGACGCACAGACGGACGGACGGACGGACGGACAGACGGACCGGCACACAGACACACACACGTACGGAGCCCGTTTCATAGTCCCTTGCTCGAACTCGTTCGGCGGGGACAAAAAATGGTTCATATCATGTCTTAAGGTATGAAAGAAAAAGAAAGCATCGGTATAAAAGAGTAAGTAAGGCTGTTTACATAAAAAATCTTAATATCGTAATTCTCCGAAATACACTAAGGAAATATTCAACGTTGGTGAAGGTGATTAGTGGAGCGGCATAGCTTGAAAAATTAGAGGAATTGTGCATTTTATGATAAAAGCACCAAATTTCGCACACATGTTGACAATTACATTTGAAAAAAAAAAATCAGATATTGGGCCATCGTAAATAGCGCCCTCAACGGCCATGGCAGCCATTTTTCAAAATGGCCGCCATAAATGCCATTTTTCGCAAAAATTATAAATTTCAGAAGGGAAAATCAGTAAGAGTGGGAAATGACATTCAAAATAAATTCATATAATTGGCCATCGTAAATAGCGCCCTCAATGGCCATGGTAGCCATTTTTCATAAATGCCATTTTTCGTAAAAATTTACAAATTTCAGAACGGAAAATCAATAAGATTTTGTAAACATGTCGGAAATAGCATTCAAAATAAATTGAGATATTGGGCCATCGTAAATAGCGCCCTCAACGGCCATGGCAGCCATTTTTTAAAATGGTCGCCATACTACAAATGCCATTTTTCGAAAAAAATACAAATATCGGAAAGGGAAATCAATAAAATTTCTCACGCGAGTGGAAAATAAAATTTAAAGTAAATTTAGATATGGCCATCGCAAATTGCGCCCTCATTGGCCATGGCAGCCATTTTTCAAAATTACCGCTGTAAATGCAAGTTTTCGCAGAATTTACAAATTTCAGGATTTAAAATCTATAAGATTTTGCAAACGAGTGGGATATAACATTTAAAATAAAATTTAGATATAGCTCCATCGCAAATTGCGCCCCTAGTGGTCATGGCAGCCATTTTTTTTCCCCAAATGGTCGCCATGAATGTCATTTTTCACATGAAAATTAAAATTTCAGAAAGGAAAATCAATAAGACTTTGCAAACGAGTTGGAAATAAGATTCAAGAAAAATTTAGATGTTGGGCCATCTTAAAATTTAGCCCTGAACGCCAATGGCGGCCATATTTAAAATTGGCTGCCACAAATACATGGTTTGGCTACAATACACTCTTCTTTTTTTGTGTGTGTCTTAAAAATTTGCTTACCTTCAAAGGAGAAGGCAATAGAATACTCACAGACACATTATACAATCTGAAATATGGTGTTAAATAAATCATTTGAAGAACAACTGAAATAAGGCAAATGCTTTGCGATTATATATCACCAATGATGAAAGCATATTTTAGGTGGCAAACATGAAACATTTCCGAAAAAGAGTAATATGAATAGCGAGGGATAATGGCGCCATGTATTTACTTTGACAGTAACACCATATCATTGAATGTATGGGACTATATGACGTGTATCTATTCTAAAGTGTAACTTTCTAAATATATGAAAAAATGGTCTTTCAATTTACGAAAAAGAATAATCTACTTGCCATGCTACCATAAAACACATACCTTTTATATTCATACTGTTAGCCGTCAGACGCACGCGAAATACTGCAATAAGAACTTATCTGAAAACATGAATTTAGAACTAACCCATCAATGAAACCATTTTTTTTTTGATTTCTTTCAACACCAGATTGCACTAGATATAATGGCTGTTTAGCAGTTTTATATTGCTTTCTCCCTCTGGAATATGCAAATTAAAAAAAAGAAGAAGTGTGTGGAATCCATTTTGACAAAGAGCTACCCTAGCCATTGGGGACGATGTTTAATTTATGGCTCCATATCTCCATTTCAAATTCAAATTCAAATTCAAATTCAAACTTCATTTATTTGAATGTCTTTTGTCAATTTGCACAGGAAATGTTTTTGTCTTCTTCTGGCATTATCATATTTTCAAGAAATAAATAGCATCTATAGTGGCCATTTGGAAAATGATTGCCACCATGGTCGTTAATGGTGCCATTTGTAATGACTTCATATATCATTTTCTTTTGAATATGATTTTCAACTAATGTACAAATTTCATTGATTTTCTCTCTGAAATTAGCAAATCTTTCCATAAAAAAGCAGACATCCATGGCGGTCAGCATGGCCCTTGAGAGCGCCTTAGATTTATTCTTCAGCATAATTTTTAACTTGCTTGCAAAATCCTACTGACTTTTCCTTCTGACATCAGCATTTTTTTGCAAAAACAAGGCAATCGCCAAATTGTGTCTCGCCAATTCGCGTACAAGGAATTAATATTTTTTTATAACTCCCAGAAGTTAATTGACCTGCTTATGACCTTTGACCTTGTGGTGACCTTCATCACCCTAAGGAACATTTACCATCCAACTTTGGTCACAAACGGACAATGGGATCAAAAATAATGAGCCATAATCGAAACGTGCCACAAAAACTTAACATTGGGCCCTAAAAATTTGTTGACCCCTTTCTGTGACCTTTGACCTTGTGATGACCTTTAACTCCCCAAGGGACATCTACCGTCCAAGTTTGGTCACAAACAGACATGGGGATCAAAAGTTATGAGCCACAATCAAAATGCGCCCTAAAAACATAACATTGGGCCCTAAAAGTTTGTTGACCCATGTCTGTGACCTTTGACCTTGTGACGACCTTCACCTCCCCAAGAGACATCTTCCATCCAAGTTTGGTCACAGACGGACAAAGGGATCAAAAGTTATGAGCCATAAACGAAATGTGCCCTAAAAATTTAACATTGGGCCCTAAAAGTTCGTTGACCCCTGTCTTAACCTTTGTCCTTGTGGTTACCTTCAACTTCCCTAGAGACATCCCATCACCCAAGTTTGATTGCCATTGTAGCAACATGTGCTGGGTTACGTGTGATAAGAGAGTCTTGCAAGTAAACTTTAACGTATGACCTCAAATGACCTTTGACCTTATCATGTGAACTCTTACGGCACCATAACATGAAGGTACCCCCAGTGCATCCATCAACCAAGTTTGATTGCCATTGTAGCATCATGTGTCGAGTAACATGTGATAAGAGAGTCTTGCAAGTAAACGTTAAGGTATGACCTCAAATGACCTTTGACCTTATCCTGTGACCTCCAACGGCATCATAACATGAAGGTACCCCCAGTGCATCTATGACCCCAGTTACGTTGTAATCCAAGCAACTTATGTGAAGTTATTTGTCAAAAGAGAGTCTTGCAGGTAAACTTTAACATAGAAAAGAGAGTCTTGCACATACTCTTTAATATATAACATCAAATGACCTTTGACATCATCACATGACCTCTGACAACACCATAACATGAAGATACCCCTAGTGCTTCAATCACCCAAGTGTGGCAGCCATTGCTGTAACAGTTGCCAAGTTATGCATCATAAGAGAGTCTTGCAGGTAAACTTTAACATTTGTGACGGACGACGGACGACGGACGGACGACGGACGGACGACGGACGGACGCCATTTGGATCCCTTAGTCTCGCCTTCACCTCCGGTGGGCGAGACAAAAAAGGGGGGCATCCATGGCAGCTTTTTTGAAACTTGGCTGCTATGGCTGTTGAGGGTGCACTTTTGGATGGCCTATTATCAAATTCAGTTTGAAAGTAATTTTCCACCTTTGTGGAAATTCTGATTGACGTCTGCAACACTTTACGAAAAATGACATTAATGGTGGCAGGGGCGTCACCAGCTTTTTTTCGAGGGGGGTGCGTTTTGACCCTAATGTAACGAGATTTTTTTTTTTTTTTGGAATATAGGAACCTCTCAATCCCTAGACTTTTACTGTTGTTGAGGGAAACCAAGCGGGGAAAGGGCACCGGCGTCGCTAGGATTTCATCTTTTACAGTAAAAGAAAAATACCATTTGGAGCTATATTCTTTCGCTTTGGAAATAAAGGGGGAGGGCGCACCGGGCGCAGCTGCCGGCAATTACTGGCAGCAAAATCAGGAGAAAGGCATAACAATTAAATGCGAGCGAGCTTGAATATTTTGACATTTTACAGTTAAAAAAACCCCTGCCGTTTGTTGCTGTATTTTTTCGCTTTGGAAATAAAGGGAGGGGGCGCACCGGGCGGAACTGCTGGCAATTACTGGCAGCAACATCAGGTGAATTGCATAACGATTCAATGGGAGCGAGCGAAGAGAGCGAGCTTGAAAATTTTATATTTTACAGTCCAAAAGCTGCCGTTCTTAGCCATATTTTTTTCGCTTTGGAAATCAAGGGAGGGGGGCGCACCGGGCGGAATTGCTGGCAATTACTGGCAGTAACATCAGGTGAATTGCATAACGATTAAATGCGAGCGAGCGAAGAGAGCGAGCTTGAAAATTTTACATTTTGCAGTCCAAAAACTGCCGTTCTTAGCCGTATTTTTTCGCTTTGGAAATTAGGGGGGGGGGGCGCACCGGGCGGAACTGCTGACAATTACTGGCAGCAACATCAGGTGAATTGCATAACGATTAAATGCAACCGAGCTTGAAAATTTTACACTTTACAGTCCAAAAACTGCCGTTCTTAGCCATATTTTTTCGCTTTGGAAATTAAGGGGGGGGGGGGGGGTGGAGCGCATGGCACCGGGCGCAACTGCTGGCAATTACTGGCAGCAACATCAGGTGAATTGCATGACGATTCAATGCGAGCGAGCGAAGAGAGCGAGCTTGAAAATTTTGACATTTTACAGTACAAAAACTGCCGTTTGTAGCTATATTTTTTTCGCTTTGGAAATTAAGGGGGGGGGCGCACCGGGCGCAACTGCAGACAATTACTGGCAGTAACATCAGGGGAATTGTATAAAGATTAAATGCGAGCGAGCGAAGAGAGCGAGCTTGAAAATTTTGCATTTTACAGTCCAAAAACTGCCGTTCTTAGCCATATTTTTTCGCTTTGGAAATTAAGGGAGGTGGCGCACCGGGCGGAACTGCTGGCAATTACTGGCAGCAACATCAGGTGAATTGCATAACGATTAAATGCGAGCGAGCTTGAAAATTTTACATTTTACAGTCCAAAAACTGCCGTTCTTAGCCATATTTTTCCGCTTTGGAAATTAAGGGGGGGAGCGCATGCCACCGGGCGCAACTGCAGCCTGCTGGCAATTACAGGCAGCAACATCAGGTGAATTGCATATCGATTCAATGCGAGCGAGCGAAGAGAGCGAGCTTGAAAATTTTGATATTTTACAGTAGAAAAACTGCCGTTTGTAGCTATATTTTTTCGCTTTGGAAATGAAGGGGGGGGGGGGCGCACCGGGCGCAACTGCAGACAATTACTGGCAGTAACATCAGGGGAATTGTATAAAGATTAAATGCGAGCGAGCGAAGAGAGCGAGCTTGAAAATTTTGCATTTTACAGTCCAAAAACTGCCGTTCTTTGGAAATTAAGGGAGGTGGCGCACCGGGCGGAACTGCTGGCAATTACTGGCAGCAACATCAGGTGAATTGCATAACGATTAAATGCGAGCGAGCTTGAAAATTTTACATTTTACAGTCGAAAAACTGCCGTTCTTAGCCATATTTTTCCGCTTTGGAAATTAAGGGGGGGGGGGGGGGAGCGCATGCCACCGGGCGCAACTGTTGGCAATTACTGGCAGCAACATCAGGTGAATTGCATAACGATTCAATGCGAGCGAGCGAAGAGAGCGAGCTTAAAAATTTTGACATTTTACAGTAGAAAAACTGCCGTTTGTAGCTATATTTTTTCGCTTTGGAAATTAAGGGGGGCCGCACCGGGCGCAACTGGACGATTACTGGCAGTAACATCAGGGGAATTGCATAAAGATTAAATGCGAGCGAGCTTGAAAATTTTGACATTTTACAGTCGCAAAACTGCCGTTTGATGCTTTATCTTTTTTTGCTTTCGAAATTGAGGGGGCGCACCGGACGCAACTGCTGGCAATTACTGGCAGCAACATCAGGTGAATATTGCATGACGATTCAATGCGTGCGAGCGAAGAGAGCGAGCTTGAAAATTTTGACATTTTACAGTAGAAAAACTGCCGTTTGTAGCTATATATTTTTTTCGCTTTGGAAATTAAGGGGGGGGGGGAGCGCACCGGGCGCAACTGCAGACAATTACTGGCAGTAACATCAGGGGAATTGCATAAAGATTAAATGCGAGCGAGCGAAGAGAGCGAGCTTGAAAATTTTGCATTTTACAGTCCAAAAACTGCCGTTCTTAGCCATATTTTTTCGCTTTGGAAATTAAGGGAGGGGGCGCACCGGGCGGAACTGCTGACAATTACTGGCAGCAACATCAGGGGAATTGCATAACGATTAAATGCGAGCGAGCTTGAAAATTTTACATTTTACAGTCCAAAAACTGCCGTTCTTAGCCATATTTTTTCGCTTTGGAAATTGGGGGGGGGGGGGGGGGAGCGCATGCCACCGGGCGCAACTGCTGGCAATTACAGGCAGCAACATCAGGTGAATTGCATAACGATTCAATGCGAGCGAGCGAAGAGAGCGAGCTTGAAAATTTTGATATTTTACAGTAGAAAAACTGCCGTTCTTAGCCATATTTTTTCGCTTTGGAAATTAAGGGGGGCAGCACCGGGCGCAACTGGACGATTACTGGCAGTAACATCAGGGGTATTGCATAAAGATTAAATGCGAGCGAGCTTGAAAATTTTGACATTTTACAGTCGCAAAACTGCCGTTTGATGCTTTATTTTTTTTTGCTTTCGAAATTGAGGGGGCGCACCGGGCGCAACTGCTGGCAATTACTGGCAGCAATATGAGGAGAATTTAAATGCGAGCGAGAGGAGCGAGCGAGCTTGAAAATTGTGACATTTTACAGTCCCAAAACTGCCGTTTGTAGCTATATTTTTTGCAGTAAGGGGGGGGGGGGGGGCGCACCGGGTGGAACTGCCGGCAATTACTGGCAGCAACTTCAGGAGAATGGCATTACGACTAAATGCCAGCGAGCGAGCTTGAAAATTTTGACATTTTACAGTCCAAAAACTGCCGTTTGTGACTATACTTTTTCGCTTTGGAAATTAACCCATTCCATACTGAATTCTGAAATGCCCATAGACTTAATACGCAAGCTACCAGGTTCCAGTACGGAACGGGTTAAGAGGGGGCGGGGGGGGGGGGAGGGGGACGCCCGGTGCGCCCCTCCCCCTGGATCCGCCACTGGTTGTCAAGGGTGTCGGTTTATGTTCATGACTGGGGGAGGTATGACCAGCGAGGTGGCGTCGAAGTGACCAAGTATGGGAAGGATGTCCAAAATCTATGTAGGCCTATATAGTCAACACTGTATAGAATACACTTGCACTATTAGATAATTATGTATAAAATCAGTGCTGCCAGAACCAGGGGTGCGAATTGCTTTTGCCCACGATTTTTTCTTTTTTTTGTTTTTGTTTTTGTCCCCGATGCAAGATTTCAAAAAAAAAATAAATAAATAAAAAATAATAATCATTTAGTGTCCGGCGTTGAGGTCGCTCGCAGACTGAAGGGTTTTTTTTGTTTTGTTTTTTTTTGTTTTGGTTTTTTTAGGGTCTGAAGGGGGGTGCGTTCGCACCCAACGCACCCCCCCTGGTGACGCCCATGTTAATGGTGGCCATTTTGAAAAATGGCTGGAATGGCCTTTGAGGGGGCAATTTGCAATGGCCCAATAAGTTTACTTTTGAATGTAATTTTCCACCTGTTTGCAAAATCTCGTTGGCTTTCCTTCTGATTTTAGTAAATATAGCATTTATGACGGCCATTTTGAAAAATGCTTGCCACGACCGTTGAGAGCGCAATTTCCGATGGCCCAATATCGAGATTAATCTTAAATGTCATTTCCCATGTATAAGCAGAATTTCATTGACTTCTCCTTTTGAAATTAGCATTTCTTTTTAATGAAAAAGTGGCACTTATGGTGCAAATTTAAAAACAATGGCTGCCATAGCTTTTGAGAGCATAATTTCCAATAGCCCAATATCTGGAATTATTTTTTGGTGTAATTTCCCGCTGTTTGCAAAAAAAAAAAAAACAAAACAAAAATAGAAAATAATGGCTTTCCCTTCTGAGATTTGCATTTTTTTTTTGTAAATGACATTAATGGCGGCCATTTTGAAAAAAATGGCTACCATGGCCATTGAGGGCGCAATTTCCGATGGCCCAATATCTAGATTTATTTTGAATGTATAATTAACATTCATGGGCAAAATCTTATTAACTTTTCCCTTCTGAAATTTGCAAAATCATCGAAGAAGTGGCACATTAGACAGCCGATTTGAAAAATGGCTGTCATGGACGTTGAGGGCGCAATTAGCAAGGGCCAAATATTTGAATTCATTTTGAATGTAATTTCCTACTTGTTTGCAAAATCTTACTGCCTTTCCCTTTTGAAGTTAGCAAATGTTTTGAAAAAATGACATTTATGGTGGCCATTTTGAAAAATGGCTGCTATGGCCGTTGAGGGCGCTACTGCCCGATGGCCCGATATCTAGATTTATTTTGAATGTAAGTTCCCATTTGTAACCAAAATCTTATTGACTTTTTTCCCCTAAAATTAGCAAATTTTATGAAAACATGGCATTTATGACAGTCATTTTGAAAGATGGCTGCCATGGACGTTGAGGGCGCTATTTACGATGGCCCAATATCTGAATTTAATCTGAACGTGATTGTCAACCTGTGTCCGAAATTTGGCGCTTTTATCACAAAATGCACAATAGCTCGGCTATGCCGCTCAACTAGATTGGACAAGCTATCACTTCCGAGGCGATCTGGATGTAGCTATCTTTACAAAACGCAGCTGAGGAAAGACAGCGTACACATTCAGATCGCCGAGGAAGTGAAAGTTAGCCTCATTGTCTGAAACTAAAGGTTGACTATTGACTTTATATTCCACATCTAGGGTCCTAGATATTCCCATTCTATTCCACATTTAAAACCGTTTTAGCTGTATTAGGGTATCATCAGGGCTTAGGCTACGTAGTTTACTTTAGACGTATGCGCGTTGATGACAAAACAACGAATTTGCTTCGCGCCCCGAGTGTGACACCGAAATAAAATTCCGTTGCACTGTTGTTTATCATTTGACTTGCATTGCACTGTGGTCTATCACTTGACCCAGGTCAAATGATAGACCACTGTGCAACGCACTTTTATATTGCGCGTACTCAAAATTTTAAGTTACATCACGCGTTAGGACTGTGTGGACTAATAGATCAGCGATCAAAATTACTATCATCATAAAGTGTAACGAACTTTCATTCTCATGTGATGTAATGGGCTAAACTACGCTTAATCACGTGATCAGCTCTTGACCAATCCTATAGCAATATTCTTAGTATATAAGATGTGGAATATAAAATGCACTAAATGTATGCAACCCTATTTCCTATCAGGAAATTGATGATAGAATTCATAGTAAAAAGAAGAATAGAATTATTACCTCTTCCATGTACGTTTATATGATAGTCACGCAAGCATGATTCTATAAAGCAGGTCCATGTAGAGAAACCGCCAACTGTTCCAATTTATTATATACAGCGTGTCCCAGGAAAAAAAAAAGAAACCGAGTTTTATTGCAATTCTTTACGATCATAATCACATATTTGGTTTATTAGATGTACACGGATTGAAAGATACACTTCTCTTCTTTCATTTGATGCACAACACATTGTTCATAATTCATGCAGGACTGAGTTAGAATAGGACAGTGGTGCTACTAAATTTTCATTTGCACGGGCAATGGCGACTTTGAATACATTTTTCAGACTTTTTCAGCAATCTCTTGCAAAAAAAAAATAAATAAAATTATACCTTTAATATCCATTCTTTTTCCTTTCATATGATATCCCATGCGTAAAAAAGTGATCAACGCCTGCTTGAGAAAACTTAATTTGAAAATATCCTTACATTTTACCAAGACGTATAGATAGTTAAAAAGGAGCAGTTAGCTTTCCCGAAGCCTGCCAGACTTGGCAGATATCAATTGCCTTCATGCGTCAATGAATTTACACGAACATGAAGGGAGGGGGTAAAAAGGAATGTTACAGACGGTTCGGTTGTGAAAAGGGTCGTAAGTTATCACGTGGTCATGAGCTTGCCTGACCATGCTGCTAACCACAGAGCAAAGGGTGTTCATCAGCAGAATGTTTGGGAAGGTGTGGTGGGAAAAAAAGGACGACTTTCTGCCCTGCACATGAACCTTTGAAATGTTAGAAGCGCAAGTTCAGTGACAAATAAAGTGATGTGCCCTCTCTTTCTGCCTCGACTCCCCCTTCAAAAACTTCAAAACCCTGTCAGTGATGAAGGACGAATCACGCGTGAGGGAAATGTAGAGAAGAATGAAAACAGTGAAATAAGTTTGAGGTATAAAATCATGAAAAAATGTGTATCACTGTTGTAATGTTTATTTCCCCTAGTCATTGGCCTTGATTGGACTGCGTGCCGCCTGAGAATACTCGCGATATTAGTCTCCAATTACTGGTTATGTCTCATAGCTTATTCTAAATAAATGACAACAAAGGGCTTTTCTCTCATACAGCATTCTCTGTAAATACCCCCGAACAACATTCATTGTAGCACTGCGGTTGTTTTGTATGAATTCAATGGTGATGATGAGCTCACTGTCTAATCCTAAGTCCTTAGAGCTCTATCCGTAGAATTGGTGGAAATGAAGCATGCTTTCATACAAATTTTTCTCAAGTATGCGATATTCATATTTGACACGTAAGGTCTAATATGAAAGAAGATGATAATATGAATATTTGGGTTATGAACTGTGTTTTTCGAAAACCTAACGTTAAAGGTAGGGAATCCAATTTGCATGCCTTAAATGAAGAGTTGCATAAATAAAGTGGTATGTTGAAGAGAGTATCATTTTAGAAACTCCCATAAAGTATTGAAAGTGGAAGGTAACATTTAGTACATTTTTATTGACCGTTAGATTTTGAATTGAATTTTTTTCGGGGCTCACCGTAAATTCCAGTACATTACTAGGCTACCTTTGCAGACCCATGCACTGCATGTGTGTCCATCATGTATATTTTGTGAAGAAAGTTCATCAAAACTTACAAACATTTCTATATACATTCTTGCCACACACTCTATATGTTATTACATCAGCTCTTATACTTTTAGATTTGTGTTTATAGATAAAAAATACAGAAGACTGCAACAAAAAAGGCTTAAGTGTGGCTGACACACAGAACTACTGAGTAGTTGAGTTTTGTGCATTATTCAAATTGTAGATAACCGTTGACTTCCAAATTTCTCAGCAGAGGCCTAAACAAGTCCCCTGAGGTTCATATGTAATGTTTTGCTGCATTTCGGGAGGTCTGTAAAAGGTATCCCCTATACCTTTAAAAGTCTGAAAAATTCACTTAAAGTCAACATCTGCACGTGCAATTGAAAATTTAGTATCGCCACTTTTCATTCTTCTAACTCCATTGATGTATGTCTCATAAAGAAAATGTATGATTTCGATAGTAAAAAGTTGCATGGAAACCCGGTTTCGTTTTTTTTTTTTCTGGGACAAGCTATATATATATATATATATATATATATATATATATATATATATATATATATGTGTGTGTGTGTGTCACCGTGCATCACAGAACCAACAAAACGTCACACTTACTGATTTTGTGTCAGTGAAAATAGGTGAAATTGGTCGACGAAGCCAATCTTGAGTTTTTCATGTTTTCTAGTCTTCTAGAATTTACTAGAGTTTGTGATCATAAAACGAACAGAAAATAGTGTTGTTAACACTTCTGTGTGGTAGAATAGTCTGATAAGGTGTGTCTCATAAAGTTCCCTTTTCATTTCCTAAAAACATTAGCTTGTCTCGTCGATTTTGTCTTTCTCTGTGCCTCTAGGCCCAACTCATACTATGTCTAGTATTGCTATAAATACTAATACTGTCTAGATCTAGTCTACTCTAGCTAATGTTAGATAGAAATCTACAAACTATCTCTAGAGTCTACTCTGACATGTTTGTAGTAGCTACATCATAAAAACATGTAGTTAACACCAAACTATATCATTAAAAGCCTTCTTTCATCATTTTTTTTAATTACAATTTTGTAATGTCATGGTTACCTTGAATATCGCAATGACGGTTACCATGGTAACAACTATATGTAAACAAAAATATATATATTTTCATGAAAAGCAAGAAAACAAGACAAGATTGAGTGGAATATTTATCATAAATTGTTATCTTGATTATCAGCTCATTTTTCCACTATGTTCATTTCACATCATGTCCGTTGCTATAGCAACAGCATGACAAAAGCTGCCTTCTAAAGAAAAATAAGCATTGCGACTGAAAAAAAGCAAGAATAAGTTGCTATAGCAACAACATGACAAAAGCTGCCTTTTAAAGAAAAATAAGCATTGCGATTTATTAAAAAAAAGAGAAGCGAGAATAAGATAGTGGGTAGAAAATAAATTTCTGTATAGTGAGATTTCTTTTTATGTTCTATTTCCTTTATTTTGGGGGGTGCTGAACACGAATCCACCTGTTGCCATATCTTAAATGACATCTTTTGCCGTTGCCATGGCAATAAATTATTTTCTTTAAAAGAACGTTTATTCTTCATTAAACGTCATAAAAAACATGTTATAATCACCAAAATAAGTCAGCATAAACACATCGCTTCAATCAAATAAAAAAAAATCACGATTTCCGACTGTCACGGCAACCTCATAGCAATGACGGTTGCCATGGTAACAGCTATTTTGTTAAAGAAAAATGATTTTCACCAAAGAGCATGAAAACACGAAATGTTAGAGTAGCATACTCATTATATTTAGTTTCTTTTTTGTGTGTGGATAATTGAAGACCTGAATATAAGAACGACCCAAGTCCAATTTTTGGCCAAATTCAGTTTGACATGGGAAATTGTAGCTTATGCATGGACTCATCTTGTGTATTAATAATAAATCCTAATTACCCCCAGAAGTGCCTGAAATGAACGAGTTAAATCTTATAATGAATGTAAGAGAGAAAGACTTGGGTCATTCTTACATTCTTGATTTTGATTTGATTTTATTGGTTCCTGCATTATATCATTGCTCATGCAGATACATGCACATATATATCATATACATTGATGGTACCATACATATAAATGGATATACATCAACATTAGTTGCTAACAAAGTAAGTTTCTTCATTACCTATACAGCAATACAGTTTCTTCATTGCCTTTACAATGTACAAAAGAACATATCAGCGATGCAATGAATAACGCAGAAGGGCTACAGCTTAAGCAATGCTTGATTTGCATGCAGCCCTCGTACATAATACATAATATATAGGAAAATAGGGGAGGGATGACTTGCATAGAGATAGGATAGGAGAAAGGAGAGGGGAGAGGTCTGTCTGCTTTCGCAAATACACAAAATTAGATCACCTGGATTACTGAATAGTAAAGTATTTTCTTACCGAGGTACAGGTGAACAGTTACAGGTCATGGTCGGTTACATAACATTACGCAAGAAATTCAGAACGGCGATAATTCCACGAGGGAATTTCATATACAATACAATTGCAATGGCATTATAAGATCACTGATATCCAGAAAGCAGCATTGTCTTTACAGCTTTCTTGAAAGAATACATAGACTTTAAAGTTCGAATTTCTGAAGAAAGAGAGTTCCAAATATCAGGTCCAGTGTGTCTGATAGATTTCAGAGCCATCACCGTTTTTGGATTTTGTAGATGAAATTTATCAGATTGCCTTGTGGGATAAGAATGTATATCCGTGTTTAAATGAAATAATGAGAAAAAAGAAGATGGCAACTGACCGTTATACAAACGAAACATAAAAAGTGAATTTTGCAAAAAACTAATATCATTTACCTTTAGTGTTTTTAATTCTACAAACAAAGGATCTGAATGGTCCCGATGACCTGAATTGGTACATATACGTATAGCTTTCTTTTGTAGAAGCAATATACTGTCAATGTGACTTTTTGCAGTTGCCCAAACAATGTTACAATATGAGATGTTCGATAATATCAATGAATTATAAAGCATAAATAAAATATTCTTTGGGACATAATACTTAAGCTTACAGAGTATACCAACGTTACGAGATACTTTATCTGAGATGTATTGCACATGAGCATTCCATTTCATATTTTCACTGATATATATTCCAAGGAATTTGACACTTTCTTTTTGTTCCAATAATATACCATCCACCATGATATTCAAATGGTGCATTTCATTGTTATGCTTCTTATTATGAAAATAAATAAAATTTGTCTTTTTTAAGTTGAGTGACAATTTATTGCTCTTAAACCATGTAGATAATTTCGGCAATTCAGTATTAAGAGTTCTTAAAAGCGACTGAAAATCAGTATTGGAACAAAATACATTGGTGTCATCGGCGAACAGAATATATTGCAGTAACTTAGTAGAATTTGTAATATCATTTATATACACTAGAAATAGTAGTGGTCCCAATATCGATCCTTGTGGGACGCCACAATGTATGGGTAAAACTTCAGAGTTTACCGATTCATAGTATACGTATTGCTGTCTATTTGATAAATAATTTTCAGACCATTCCAGTGGAATGCCACGAACTCCATAACAATGTAATTTGCGTAAAAGGATAGTGTGATCAAGAGTGTCGAATGCCTTGCTTAGGTCCATGAACACACCAATGTCATGTTTTTGTTCAGCTAAGGCAGTCGACACTCTGCCATACAACTGGGCTAGTGCCATATCAGTAGAATGAAATTTCCTGAAACCAAATTGGTCATGGTTCAGTATATCATTTTGTAACAAAACATCATACAGTCTGTTATAAACGAGTCTTTCTATGACTTTAGAAAGACTAGGAAGAATAGAGATAGGTCGGTAGTTCGAAACAAAAGAAGAGTCATCTTTTTTGTATATTGGAATAACTTTTGCAATTTTACATTCATATTATAGCGCCCTCTCTCACCCTTCTCTCATCTCTATAGCAGAATATCATGTATATGATTCAAAGAACGACCCAAGTCCATCGCATAAAATGGCCTCTCCACAATTAATGTAAATGTTATTTGTCACAATAATATATGTTCTAATTTGTATATACAATGTCGCCTTCCCATCACAGTTAAATAGAATATTATTGGACAAATAAAAAAGATATGAAGTTTTTTTTTTTTAAGTTTACTCGAAATGGTCTTTCATGGACTTGGGTCGTTCTGATATTCAGATACTCAATTATCAGCTTTTTTCTCTATGTTCATGCCACATTATTATCTTTGCTATGGCAACAACATGATTTTTTTTTTCCAGAAAGGAGAAGTATCTCATTAAAAGAAAAAAAAATGAATAAATGATCCATTTTTATAGGATTGAATTTATTCGGCTCTTTTTTCTATTTATGGAATGCTGAAAAGCAATGCACCCATGGCCATTTTTCTATATGATGTCTTCAACCGTTGCCTTGGCAACAAACTATGTTATTTAAATGAACATACATTTATGTTCTTCATCAAACATCATAAAAACATCTTAAGTCCAAACTATGTCAATATATATATATATATATATATGTGACCCTGCAGCACAAAACAAACAAAAAGTTGCCAGACATGGATTTTTTAGTTAAGGACAGATCCTCAAAGAGGAGACTCTTAGCTTTAAAATGATGTATAACTCAATTCAAATGGACTCCCCTAACCTACCTAAATACTGGAAAGAAGGCACACACTCTGGAAAAGTGTGAACTGAGAAAAGAGGCTCTGAAGTGCACGGTTTATTCAAGCGCTTAATCTTTACCAAGCCGTGTTAGCTGTGCCATGAAAGGGACAAAATACAGGATGTAAACCACCGGAGCATCAACAATAAAAGGATTATCAGATTAAGCTGAAATTAAGCATTTAAGATTTTTTTTTCTAAAAAATAATCCCCTTCTATGGCAACCATATTTATTGAAGGTGCAATGTGATCATAAATTGAGGAAGCTAACTAAACTTTTGTGTTATTACTTATTTGTTTTTGTTTTGTTTAGTATATTCTTCCCTTCCTTATCTAATGATTAACGCTATTATTTTATTGCAGAGTTTCTCATGTTATTGCTACAGCATCAAAAACGATGTTGGATGAATATATTGAAAAAAGAACCGATAGTAATTTGTTATAAATATCTTACGCAATCTTGTCAATTTCCATTCTTTCATGAAAATATTATTCTCTGTAATAAACTGTTGTTACCATGGCAACTGTCATTGCTATGAGGTAACTATGAACCATTTACCATTACAAAAAGTCTACACGCGAACGGTGACAAACAGATAATGAGCTATGACGTAGATCCGTCATTTGCATACCACCTATCACAGTGCGATGAGCGTTAAAGAATAATACATATTCATGATGCAACCACGCGCCGCAAATGCTACGTTGAGCTAATGTACTAATGAAATCTAAATAGCAATAAAGACGCGCGCACCTATTGTCACGTCACGAATTTGCATACGCGCTAAGTCACGATCAAGCGTTGACCCGATGCGACCTCGTAAGGCCAATGACATTTAGCCAGTCAGCGTAGCGTATTCAAGTGAGAAGCACGCAATTGCTTACTGTATGAACATATTGGTGGGTTATTCACTCGGGGCTAAATTGACATGGTTTGTGATTATTGAAAAGGTACCGATGGCGAAGTTTCACGAAATTCCCTCAAACTCAGCATAAATACACGTTAGTATTTGCTGCAACTTACTAGGCAGGTGCATTGTACAAATACAACAGGTATGGCAGTAAAAGAACCCTCCCAAAATGGCCTTCAGGCTCACAGTTGGCACACCGCGCCGTCAATGTAAAATTGCGTGTTGTCGTAGAGCTGATTGCGTTTGAGTGAGAAATGACACCTAATTTTCAACTCGAAAGGTACCGATGTAAAATTGTCAAAAACTCCACAAATGAGGTATGTAAAGCATGCTTGAAATCTATATTTTCATAAAAACCAGGTGCATTTAAGCAAAAAGACATATTCTTGGAGGTACGAGTTCGTAAGTCGAGAGTCCGTGTAAATGTCCTATACCTGATTGTGCCTCTGCGCGGTGCATTTAAAAACGCTCGTTTCCTATGGAAACGAGCGAACTGCACTTTTTGTAATGCTAAATTGAAGAGACGTGTTTATCTTGATACATTTTGGTGTTAACAGCATGTTTTCATGATGCTTAAAGAAGATTACATGTTATTTTAAAGAAAATAATTTGTTGCCATGGCAACGGCTGAAGACGTCATTTAGAAAAATGACCATAGGTGCATTCCTGTTCAGCATTCCCAAAGTAGAGGAAAAACACAAAAGATTTAAACTTAAACATAAATTGATCATTTCTTTACTTTATTCGTTCTTTCCTTTTTAATGAAACATTTCTTTCTATAAAATAAAGTTTTCTTCTTGTTGTTGCCATAGCAACGATAATAATGCGGGATGAGCATAATAAAAAAAAGCTGATAATCACAACAGGACTCTTACTGGTAATGAATAACTGCTCAATCTTTTAATGTTTTCATGCTTCTTGATGAAAAAAAAATCATTATTTTCTTTTAAAAAAGCTTTTACTATGGCAACCCTCATCACTATAAGGTAACTGTGACATTCGGAAATTGTGATTTTTAATTCAATCAAAAAATATGTTTATATTGACATCTGTTGGAAATTACAGTATGTTTTTAAAATGTTTAATGAAGAATACATGTTCTTTTAAGTCAAATAATTTGTTGTCATGGCAACGGCTAATGATGTCATTTAGAAATATGGCAACAGGTGGGTTCGTGTATGGCACTCCCAAAATAAGGGAAAAAGCACAAAATATAACTCTGCAGAAATGTACGCAGTATTATCTACTGGTTAATTGCATTCACGCTTTCCTTTTGATTGAAATACCTATTTTTTCTTTAAATGGCATCTTTTGTCATGCTGTTGCTATAGCAACGAAAAGGAAGTGCAATGAACTTACGGGAAAAAGCTGATAATCAGGAAAATAGCTAGTAACCAATATTCCACTCGATCTTGTCATATTTTCTTCCTTTTTCATGAAAGTATCACTATTTTCTTTGTGAATAGTTGTTACCATGGCAACCATATTTGCTTTGAGGTAACCATGGCATTATAAGAATTGTGATTTTTAATTTCATTATAGAGATATTTATATTGACTCATTTTATTGTTTACTGCATATTTTATGTTTGATAACGAATGCACGTTCTTTTAAAGAGAACAATGCGTTGCCATGGCATCGGGTGAAGACGGCGGTTAGAAAAATGGCAACAAGTGGATTCGTGTTCAACACCCCCAAAATAGGGGAAATAGCACAAAAAATCAAAATCAACAGAATTTTTTAAGAACACCCCAATATTGTGACAACTCGCCGCCTACTAGTCTCCATAGACAACTCAAGCGTTAGATCTTTCCTAACTAAAGCTTTTACACTAGATAAATATCTTACTCTAACGTTAGAGCCTAGCAGAAGTTACAGTAGAGAATATCTAGATTATGGCTGACCAAAAGTCAGTAATGTAACAGAAGACTTTAGCATTTGTTACTTACTAAACGTGGCCTAACGTTAATACATAGGCATAGATTCCTTAATCGTTAACCCCCGGTAAACACAATAAGTAATCTCATTTATTGACACATGTTGGAACAAGGAATAAATCTACGAGCATTTTTTATACGTCAGGTCCAATTCAGGTCACACAATTAGTACCACTTGGCTTCTAACCACACTAGCGAACCTAACACGTAGTTCCTACGTGGCTGTTACGGGTTACAGCGGCCCGCATCAGAGTATACTTGTTAGACCTAAGACTGACAGATCAATTGTTCCAGTTATTTTGGTAGAACCAGTAGAATCCTGTGCACACATTCTACCTATTAAACTACTACTTTGTAGATCTACAACTAATTGAGTATCAAAGACGCCGAGTTTAAAGTTAGATAGGTCTATAGGCTTACGTAAGTCTAGATTTAAAGATACTAGTAGTATCCTACCTCACCGTAATACTACACTATTAACTGTTAGTGGCTACTACACACACACCAGTTCTATAACAACTGTAAATTAGAGGACTGGGTTCTAGTGTAATAGGAAGGAAAACAGACAAGAATGCTTAGACAATCTAGGACCTAGCTAGTACTCTAGAGAATTTGCAGTTAGGTGTGCTAAACCACGGAGGTAATAAAATAGATGGAGAGTACTCTCAGGTATTACTGGCACCTTTAGATATTATTCTCATAGCTTATTTCATTTCTTACAGCAGTCTAGTTCTGCTAATTAACGTTAGATCTACTATAATACGAGAGGATAGTGAGTGTGGCCGATTGAGGTAGTTCTACTGACGCTAAGTTTGCAAGTTAACAAGTATACACACTCTTTCAGTTTTGTATGAAGTAATGTTCATATTTCATGCTCTACATTGGAGAGCAATTTCCTGATATAATGTGTCATTATTCACAGTGATATTTGTGGATCCCTCGTTGAAAATCGAAATAAATGAACTCATAGCAGACGTTGATAAAGGCTTTTCGGTATCAGTTTCATATTTACCATTGTCATATAACTTGGAACACGAGTAACGACTCGTCACGATAATGTAGGCCTACCCTGTCTTGCATGGGACTTTTTGTTTGTTTTGTCATGCACGTTCACATATATGCGTTTGTATATTTATCATCTGCGTGTCTCATGCATAAGTATGCTTATAAGACCATAAATGCTCTGATATGTAGGAGACGTTAGGGATACTTACAAGGTTAACACATGCCTTATATACAAAGATCCATCCGCGTGCTGTGTGTCCAGAACCTGTAATATGTAGTGACGACAGTTGGTTTAGGAGAGGAATCATAGGCTGAAGAGCATCAATTTCGTGACATTCAAATGCGACGTCAACGAGGGCACCATACTGCATATTCCAGTTTAGGGTATGATTGATGAAATAAGAAGGGTTTCCTTCACAAATCTCGCACATGACGTCAAGTGTAGCCGATCCGACTTCCTTATTTTGTGCTACAGTAAAGTAAAAGAGGTATTCATACGATCGGTAGTTCGCCATGAGCTGGATCAGCAGGTGCTGGAACTGTTCCCTATCTCCTTCATATAGCGATGCCAGATGCATTCCAGCCAGATATTCCTGAAATAACTTGTGGGGAATTCGGTATTCGACCAAATATTTTGTTTCCCGCCTGTTGTTTTTTCTCCTGCTAACAAACCGCTCCTTTCGTGTTAGGACTCCAATTTCACAAACGGTTTCCAGGTCATCTTGGCTTGTCTTTAGGTCCTCCTCCCCAAAGACAAGCTTGTTCTCAAGAAGACTATCCATCGCATCTTTGGCAAACGACTTTAAACATCCCTCGGCTTGCTCCAACCGTGTTCTTTGCTTTTCATAGTCTTTCTCCTTTCCAGCAAAATGGTCCTTTAGATGACGTAGCATTTCATCAAAGAGTTGTGCTAATGTTTCGAGTCCCTGAAGTACACCGCGGCTTCCTTCATTCTGCCAAATGTAACAGAGCATCCTGCAGAAGATAGGGTAAGGTGTCATATTCTCTCTTACAAAACTGCCTGGTTCTGTCATTAACTCAAAGAGACCATTTCTGGCTTCCGCGTTGTTGGGGAAGGATTTTGAAATGTAAGTTTCCACATCTGTCTCCGTGAAACCTTCAATTTCAAAAAATCGGTACCGCTTTTCCACTTCCGTATCGGATTTAATGTCTATAACTCTCCACGGTCGAGTGGTGACAATAACTGGGGAGCATGTGAACTTTTCGCCTCTGAGCACAGCAATCACAGCATCATCTGATCCATTTCCTTCAATGTCGTTTCTGTATTCGTCAAAACCATCATACAGAATCAACACATTTTGTTGGTTCTCTTGAATGTATTCTTCTAGTCTTGACCCATCGAATTCCACTTCGTCAGTAAGCTTGCCAATGATGGTATCCCCAAAGTATGTGTTTCTCTCGATTTCCCTTAGCGGAATAAGAAAAAGGAGATCAAAAGCATTCAGGCGTCCACCCGAAGCCCAATCCAGTGTAAGTTTAGCAAGAAAAGTTGACTTGCCAACTCCCGCTTCCCCGAACAGTGCAATACGATTGTTCTGCTCGCTATTAGCGCAAAGGCTTTCCAAGTGCGTGATGAAACCATCGTAGTTCACATTTGTTTTTTTACCAGACATACCTTCTGAGAACATCGCTAGATTTGTATGTATGTCTTCCAACCTAATTGATGAATCGTGACAAAGTGGAGAAGCGCGTACGTTGCTGTACATGCGTGAATAGAAACTACGTAGCTTATCTTTCAATTGGCGAACCTCGTCACGTGCAAGGGATTTCGGTGTCCCCTGTGAAACACTGGTTAATGCTGAATGAAAAGGGGAAAAAAAGAAATGAATAAGTCATTAAAATGTGAACTGCCCTTAAAATGACTTGGTCAATATCATCACGTTTTTTGATCACATAAAGATTGAATCATCTTATTAGCAAACTAATCATCAATTCCACATGCATTGACGTCATTATACGTCATAAACTATTTGTGACCGTGCACCACAAAACGAACAAAAAGTCGCACACAGTGATTTTGTGTGAGAACTGAAAATATGTGAAATTGGTCGACCTAACCAATCTTAAGTTTTTCATATTTTCTGAAAGAGCAAACCTTTTTTCTATATTTTATTAAAGTTTGGGATCATAAAACAAACAGGAACTTGTGTTTTCAGCAGTTTTTCTCGAACACTTTTTGGTAGATTAGTGTTATAATATATATATATATTTTCTCATAGAACCCTTTTCCCATTTCTCAAATACCCTGTCCATACACTTCATTTTCAACTCCAATAACTTTAGAGAGAATGATGCTACTGCATTGAAAGTTGGTATTAATCATGGGCAGAATGTGCTAATGCAGCATGTACAATTTGAGTTTAATCTGATAATCCCATCATTGTTGTTGTTGTTGTTCTTCAAAATGGCTATGACGGAACATTTCTTTTTTAGCGTACTCATCAGATCAAATTTATGACAACGCTGTGACGATGTGATTGATACAGATATAAAAACGAATCTAAGCCCAACTTTCAATTAAAAAACACGAGATTTAGATTATCCTCTTGATTTTGCAACAGACCGACCGAACGACCGACCACCCGACCTCAGAATGAGTCTTATATACCCCATGCACACTATGCATTGGTTGGGGTGTAATAATATCCAAAAGGAGCAAAACGTTGGTTTAATGGAAATTAAAACTGTATCATTAACATATGAATAGAACATTGAAAATCATTTGTATTTTTTTTTCAAATGAGCAAAATGATTTGTGTAAATGTGCCTGGAAATAATGTTAAGAAATCTTTAACATAAAACATTTAAAGAGATATTCTTCTTCTCCAGTATTCTTGAGTTTGGGATAATAAAATGGGGGTGATGTGATGGAGAACAGCAGTGTGAAACCAGGGTGGGGTAATAAAAGTTGTCCATCCGGGACAGGAGAATTGGAGTTGACAAACATGGCGTGAACAGCTGTAGTCACTCGGTGCTGATCCAAGAATGTTTTATCAGTGTATGACAGATATTTTGTCGGTGCATGACGTGTGATTCGTTGCTGCATGACATGTGGGGAACATGTCCGGGAAATGAAGATACAAACAAGCTGTCTTTTGGGTAGTTATTTCGGTGTTTGGTACATCGTTGTGATGATTCACGCCCGTTGGAGGTATGTGTAGTGTTCGCACTCATGTGAGATGTGTACACAGGGTAGCGAACGGTGTCGTTCGTTCGTAGCGGTATTGTATACTGCGTCATATTGCATGGTATGTGTAATGGGGCTGCGTTAGCAGTGGTTTGTGAATGAAGTGCGATTCGCGAAGCGATGCGATGAGTATGTTTTGCGCACTTGTACTGGTCTTCTCGCAAGCTGAATATTAGGGTTGCAGCATTGATTGCTGGAAAGGAAGGGTACTTATTATCTTTTCTGTTATGTCATTCTATCAGATTAGTGTGTCACTTTCTGGTTATTTGGATTAGCATCGTTAGATGTGGCTTTACGAGGAAATTGGCCTCGAGATATACGAGTGTTTGTCCGGTCTGAATTGTTTAGACTACTAGCAGCACCCGTGGAAATCCACGGGTCTGAGGGTTGTTGGTTTTTTTTTTTCTTCTCATAGATATGATTTTGCACATTTTTATTGATGAAATAAAAAGAAAATTTGTCTCATTCCTTCGTTACTTGTACTCGATCTCTTCTACCCATGACCACCACCCCCCACTACGCACACACACATTTCCACCCCCGAAGAAGAAAAAAAAATCAAACAAAAAACAAAACAAAACCCCAAAACAAACATTCAGGGAAAAATTGCCAAAAACGCTTATGAGATTCTCCGGAAGTTCTGCCCACAGATTCTTCCCGTCGGAATGGGGAGATACTATTGACACTATGATCGACTTTGATATTAATTATACCCCCTGCTCTTGCATCCATGCAGGCATCCGAGGGAATCCACGGCTGGTCTCAAGGCCTAGCATTTTATTTTTCATTCCTATTTCTTTTCCCACGTTATGAGAGAAAAATAGAATATTTTTGATCGCATTCAATTGTTCCCTCCTTTTTTTTTGTTTTTAATCACCAAAACTTGGTTTGATAGATCATAGAACCATCCGTTTATCTGCTTCAGACTATATACATCATCATTATTATTATCATATCATTATTCTCATTAGGCCCCTATTGTTATATTTCTATTATAATTATTATTGTTATTGTTATTTGTGGAGGGGGATCATAATCATTAGGTTTTATAAGTATTAGGCACCCGTGGGAGTCCGCGGGTCTCAGGGCTTCGTATTTTTCCTTTGATATTTTTTGCAACCATGTTATGAGAGAAGAAATACACAGAGAATATTTTCGTCTTCATTTGCTCCCTCATTTCTGTTTTCATAATCAAAACCTGGTTTGATGGATCTAGAACCACCCGTTTATCTCAGTGATACTGTTCATTGTTTTTATTATCATAATAATCATCATTATCATTATTGTTATTATTGTTATTGTTATTGTTATTGTTATTTTTTGGGAGGGGAGATCATAGTCATTCGGTTTTATTATTATTCTATTTTATTCATTGACATGGGGATGAATCAAGGGAATTAAGGTTGACTAAGGATTTTATTAAGCTTTGTCGTAAAAAATTAAGTATGTATAAAAAATATGTTAAGAAACCAACCCTTTATAGAAAAGAGGTGTATAATAAATTTCGAAATTATGTTACACTTCGATTAAGACAAGCAAAAAAGAAATATTTCAATGAAAAATTTTATCAAGTGAAAAATGATATTAAATCAACATGGAAAATTATCAATAATCTTTTAAAAGGTACAAGAAATACCAAAAGTAGTTTAATAGAAAGTCTTGAGATTTGGAATGAAAAAATAACAAATAATAAAAATATTGCTGATTGTTTTAATGATGTTTTTGTTAGTATTGAGGAGAAACTGCAGATCTGTAATGATAACAGAAATGAAAATTCATATGATAAATATTTGAAATCTCCTAACAAAAATAGTATATTTTGTAAGCCAATATCAAAACAAGAAATAATAACGATTGTAGAGGAAATGAAAAGTAATGTAAGTTCAGGTGTAGATGGTATAGATATAAAAGTTATAAAGTTTGCAATTTCTGTTATATGTGAACCATTAAGTTTTCTTTTCAATGACTGTATGTCTGTTGGTTTTTTTTTCCATCAAAAAGAAAATTGCACGTGTAACACCTATTCATAAAAAGGGTAACCGTAATGATATTAATAATTACAGACCAATATCGGTGTTAACTATATTTTCAAAGATATTAGAGAAATGTATATTTAATAGATTAATTGAGTTTATAGATAAACAAAATATTTTGATAAAAAGTCAGTTTGGATTTAGAAGGGGTTATACAACAGCCACAGCAATATTAGATCTTGTGGAAAAAATAAATGATGCTATTGATAATAAAGAATATGCTGTAACAATATTTCTTGACCTTACTAAGGCTTTTGATGTTATAGATCATTTCATTTTATTACAAAAATTATATTATTATGGTATACGTGGCCCCCCATTCAAACTTTTAAGTAGTTACCTTAAAGATCGTCAACAGTTGACTGTAGTTAATGAAATTGAATCTGACATCAGATCAATTAATTGTGGTGTTCCACAAGGATCGATTTTAGGTCCTCTTCTTTTTCTTATATATATAAATGATTTACCTTTATCAACTCAACATTTAAGTTATGTTTTATTTGCTGATGATACCAGTGTATTTTGTAAAGGCTCAGATCCATGTAAACTGTTTGATATTGTTAATAGACAATTGTGTAATATTAGTGATTGGATGGAAGCCAATAAGTTGAGTTTGAATATAGATAAAACTCATTATATTTCATTTGGTTTGCGAATTATAACAGACCGCAATTTGCAATTGTATTTTAAGAATATGAAAATAGATAAAGTTGTAAGCACAAAATTTTTAGGAGTAATTATAGATGAAAGATTATCTTGGAATTATCATATTGATTACATAGCCAATATTATATCAAGAAACATAGGGGTTTTGTATATATTACAGTATCTTCCTAGAAATGTCCTTAAAATGTTGTATTATGCTTTGATTTCACCACATATTAATTACTGCAATATTGTATGGGGATTCACGTTTAATAAGAATATTGATCGAATACATAAATTACAAAACCGGGGAGTGCGTTTAATAACCAATTCAACATATGCTTCCCCCAGTTTACCTCTGTTTTTAGAAACTCAAATATTACCCATTCAAGATTTAATTTCATTAGAGTCTGCAATATTCATGTTTAAACTTTATAATAGTTTTCTCCCTGATGTATTTTCTGATTATTTTACTCTCAATAGTTCAATTCATGATTATAATACCAGAAACGCTCAGAGTATTCATCCCCCATTAAATCGCACATCTTGTACGCAGTCATCAATATTTTACAAAGGTACTATTTTATGGATTAATTTAAATATAGTTTTCAGGATCAGTAAGACCGTAAGACAATTTAAAAGATTGTATAAACAGCATCTTTTTGATGCAATTAAGTTACAAGTTGAGGAATAGTTGAATATGGAGTTTTCTTCTTTTCTTCTCTACTTTCATATCTACACGTATCCGTTTTTTTTTTTATTCAAGTTGTAAATCTTATCGTATTTTGCATTCATGTTTGTTTCAACTCAGATACAAACCAATAATTATAAATGATTACATATATTTACATCACAATATTTCTTAAGGGATCATTTTCAATAAGCCTACTTTGTGCTTCTCATGATTCCGCCACTATCATATTTGACACTATGTATTTTTGTTTGTTTGTTTGTCTGTCTGTTTGTTTTTTATGCAAAGTTTGTAAACCAATTGTGAAAGTGGAAATAAATGAAATGAAATGAAATGAAATGAAATGAAAGAAGTTTATCGGTCAAGGATAGTGAATATCTTTTTTTTTCCGTCATGTCAAGGTTACTCTACGACTGATAGACGTTTCAAATAGTTTTATTATCATTGCTATTTTATTTTAAACATCAAAACAATCCAGTACCTGTTTGTGTCTCTTCCGCCCACTCTTAAGTTATGGATCATAGCACCCCCTCCCCGTTCATTTGCATTGGCCTATTGTATTATTATCATTATTTCAGTGTATTATTGTTACTGTTATTATCATTATTATCATTACTAACATTATTATTATTATTTAGGAGAGAGGAGAGAGTAGAGTCATAATAAAGGTATGATCAACCAAGGGAGGCGGAAGTGTTAATTTGTTAAGAATTGTAAAAATCTGTTTCCCCCATTTTTCTGCTCTTGATGAAAAGCTTTTCTGAAGACAGTCCTGCGCAAACTGTCCAAAACTGCTTCACTGCACTAACATACGTATTCTTGTGCTGAGTAGGACTACTTGATATATAGACCCCTAGTGTTTTTGTTACTATTGTGCTGAGAGAAATAAAATATTTTCGTCTTCGTTTGCTCTCTTCTTTCTGTTTTTATCACCAAACCTTGGTTTGATATGGATCATAGAACCACCCGTTTGTCTGCCTCGCCAGACTGTACATTTTTATTATAATCATTATCATAATCATTATTGTCCTTCTTTTTCTGCTTCAGACTGTACATTATCATCATTATTAACATCATTCTTGTTATTATTAGTATTATAACTATCACTATCATTATTATTAATGTAGGTATTTTATCCAAATTACAAATTGTATTACCTTCTAATATCTTGTAGATATATATAATGCAATAATTTTACCTCATCTTAATTACTGCAATGAAGTATGGGGAAGCATGATAAGTACACATTAACAGATTGAAAATTATGCTTCAAAAACGAGCTTTACGTAATATAGGCAATAGTCATTTTACTTGTCCAAGTTCACAACTCTTTGTGCAATTTCGGATGCTTCAAATTTTTGATCTGGTCAAGCTGAATGTTTTGTTGCTCATGTTTAAATATCAAAATACGTTGCCCGATGTGTTCAGAAAAATATTCCATATTCATCCCTCATTCCACTCATATCCCACCCGGGACCGGTACAATTTTCGTAAACCTTTTACGTATTCCAGTCTAAGATTGCAATCCATACGTTTTTACATGTGTCAAGGAATGGAATTCTATTGATGGTGACCTTAAATCTAACACTACATTTTCCAGATTTAAAGTATTATATAAACAGAGTGTATTTAGACAGATGTTATCTATGACTGACTAGACTTCCTTTCTTTCTCTACCTTTCTTTTTCTCATCTCTTTTTCTCTGTATACTACGGAGGGATGTGCGAGTGTGTGCGTATGTGTGTGTCTGCCAACAAATTAAGCTAAGATATGTTTTTGTGTCAATAACAGATGACTTAAGTACATATTTATGTGCTATATCAATTTGGACTAACCTTCTGTATGTATTGGTCCATAGTGTTGGTTGATTTTATGTACAGTATTTTATCTTTTTTTTTTGTTTTGAGGGCTCCAGCCACAAGCACAAATTTGCTTCTTTAGGAGTCCTGGCATGTATTTGTTTCTTTGTAATGACCTGCATGTTGTATGTTGTTTTATATTTTGCCAAATAAATGAAATTAAATTAAATCAAATGAAAATTGAAATGAAAAAATGAAATGAAATTCAAATTCACATAAAAATGGTATGAACCTGAAATTAGGTCTCAACCAAAACTATACAATCCTTTTAAGCATATGATACCTGTTTAAATTCCGAATCATTTTTTAATCTAAAAAAGGGATGTTATTATGCCCATTTCTGAACTACATGGTGCAATTGCATCCCTGTTATGTCATTTAATCTTGAAATGGGTATAAGAGTGTGATGACTTACCTGATGGTAGATGTGTTTCAGCAATCCGAACAAGCTTGGCTCTCATCAGAGCTTCTCTCAGGCCTGATAGAAGTGACGCCGGACTCACCTTGTGACTCCACTTACGAAGCATGCGCAATGTTCCATCGTTTGTAATTACGTGGTAGCGGCTGTTAATTCGTATGAAGTTCCTGATTTCTCCCATAGAGAAATCCAACTCTTTCCCAAGGGCCTCGAAGACTTCATTGTTTTGGATTTCATTGGCAATGGCTCTCAGAAGGGAATCTGTATCACTTGACGGTTCTACACTAATCCTGTAATAAATTGTCAAAAAATAACAACTTTTTGTAATCTTTTATCCATTAATACGACAGATATCAATAGCTCACTTCTGCTCCTTGAATTCAAAATTAATGCGTAAACATTACGTAATTGACTATGAGGTAAAATAATGACACATTGGCTTCTGCGAGTATTGTTCCGGTGTTATTTTCTCCAAGACTCTTGATTATGAATACCTCAAGGTTTTAGATTTAGTTTGATGTGAGAATTAAGAATTATATTTGTCGATAGAATCTTTTTTGACGTTTATTGTACAGATATTTCATTGGAGCACTTGTCGCACGAAGAAATGTCATGGAACTTATAAAAAAAATGTCTTAAATCTGTAATTACGGGTGGTTAGGGGATGACAAACCCTATTGCTACTTATTTTAATCAATTACATGCTCTCTCACTTTTCCAAGGGAGATGCGCGAAACAATTTCATTGCAAACGGTTCTTCTGTGGATCTTGGCTTTGTTTGGAGTGGGAAGGGTTGGGGGATTACTTGTGCTATAGCCAGCTCACAGCAGTGTTCCGTCCGTCTGTTATGACTGAAACGTAGCATTTCTTCAGTACGTTCTGATCATAGTACAATTGAAGGGGTCGGTGCATTATAGTGTTAACCCACACTTTGGTGAAAAATGAGTTACATGCATTTACACCATCCTGAATCACTGCTCTACACACACAACCTAAATTGGTAGGCAGGACTAATAAGAAGCTAGTCCAGATGGTGTCACCCTGGACTCGTGTTATTCTAGTAATGCTAGCTTGACTTGCTTATTGGACTACCGTGAAGTTAGTAATGACTACTGGACTTGGTAAGCCAAGGCAAGTAATGACTTCTGGACTTGCATAATGCTAGTCATGATGTTAGTTAACACTGCTGGACTAGGGAAATCAAGCTAGTAATGAGCATAAAACTACTCATCATGTTAGTAGTGATTGCTGGACTAGTTAGGCAAAAGATAGTCAAAGAGTGCTGGACTAGCACAAAGCTAGTCATGTCTGCTGAACTAAGTTACTAGCTTTGGATTTCCATGCTAGTCATGACTGCTGGACTAGCATGAGACTTGTAATGGATGCTGGACTATGCTGAGTAAGGCTAGTCATTGCTGCTTGACTAGAAAACGACTAGCTTTAAACTAGTGTAGATGGTGTCAAGTTACACTAACATAGAGCTAGTACAAACAGCTAGACTAGCTTATTGCTGGTCTGGCCCTTTTGACTAGCTTTCACCAAACCTAGTGCAGCATGCGTGACAAGCGAAAGCTAGTCAAGGTCTCGGAGATGAATCTGAAATGAAATTACATGTATGCAGATAATGTAACTGTGACGAAAATACATTAAAACAAAAGCAATAATATCAGGTTAAAAATCTCAAATTTTATTCATCCAACGAATGCAGCAAATTAATGTAGGCATCATGAATATCACAAATGAATCTTACATAATTGAAAAGAAATTGAATTGCAGCATTGAATACACATATGAATATACAGGGTTACATAAAAACACTCAATGCACAATGGGAAGCATGAAATAAATCAAGAGTCGAGCTCTACAACTGCATATCTCCTTATATACAACATTTATATAAAATTGAACCCGTAAATGGCCATGTGTTGTGAACTTGCAACCCAAAAGGGTGGACCCAAAAAAAAAAAAAAAATGTTATGATTCATTGTTATATGAGCTCATTAAGCACATGAAATTGTGACACGGCAAGTGATAGAATAAAAAAAACGATGAAGGTGCGGGGGAGGTGAGAGAAACGGTACACAAGTCTATGGGAGCGATTTTTTTAATTATGTGAATAACTTTGCTATACTAGGAACTAGGCAGTTGATTTTGGTTTTTTCTTACAGCTAGGACAGGTATAATAATCCAACTCCAAATGCATTATAAATTTCTCAATGATAATTATCTCAAATCAAGTCATAAAAGCTTTAATCATATGACCAAGTCAACTTAACACTATGAGAGCAAATTTATTATAATTCATAATTTTGGTATAATATGGGCTACAAACTTGATTTGAGTCTTTCTCATCCTTCTCATTAGTTCAGCTTCATAACGCATGTTTTATTGTACAGTGTATTAAGAACTATAAATTATATGTGGCTATACAACTCGAAATCTGTGTCAAGGAGTAGCCGCAAGGCAAATTCTGAAACTAAAGCAGAAATTCATTCCCAAGGATTGTGTACTAAATGTACAGTACATGTATTTTGGAATTTAATTAGAGAAATCTGACACTGGTTGCTTTCTTACAAATGATTATAACATAGGCATATAGTAATAACTCATTGAGATAATGTGTGTGGTTCCTATACAATTTCGTTATTACAGAGTATATTTCATAAACTTTCACACACAAACACATTACTGTCCATAAGAATAAGATGTAATGAGGCTTGCAGTGATGTAACATCCAATACAAATGTAGGTACATGTAATGTATTAATCTGATCTAAAAATACAACAAACGGAACAAATTCTCTAAAATTTTCAGATTTTGACTTTCTTTTTATATCACGCCATTTTGTACAGAAAGGATGCATTTCTGAAGGTGGTATCAAGGTATGAAATCAGACTAGTACAAGACCGATGTTAGTACACAAAACAGTCTGTCCAAAGGGGTTTTCCGAGGTATTGTCATGAACAACATTTCATGAATATTCTTTATCTTTAAAGGACAAGTTCACCTTCATAAACATAAGGATTGAGAAAATGCAACAATATTAGTAGAACACATCAGTGAAAGTTTGAGGAAAATTGGACAATCGATGCAAAAGTTATGAATTTTTTTAATTTTTGTGTTGGAACCGCTGGATGAGGAGACTACTACAGCTTGTGAGTCATATGCGTACAACAATATAAAGAAAATGTAAAAGAAATTCAACATATTTTCACTTTTTTCGCATAATAAAAGAGTACTTGACTTGCCTCTTTCTAAAGGCAGGGGGAATGATATTACCCATAACATTTGTCGGTAACGAGTCAGGGGAATGTGTACTTTTTTCAAAAGATGGAATTTTGTGAAATTCCCTTTATATTTTCCTTATATTGTTGTACGCATGTGACATCTAAGTTATTCATACATTGCAGTAGTCTTCTCATCCAGCGGGTGCTGCACAAAAACTTCAAAAATTCATAACTTTTGAACGGATTGTCTGATTTTCCTCAAACTTTCAATGATGTGTTCTACTAATATTGCTACATTCTCTCAATCCTTATGTTTATGAAGGTGAACTTGTCCTTTAAGGTATCTACTTAAAACGTATCTTGACTGTAATGCTTTCGGGTCTAGAGAGCAAGATTTTTTTTTCCTCTCTTAGGGGCCCTATCCTCTGCCCCCCCCCCCCCCCCCCCCGAGCTCCAAGGAGGTTATCATAGGTATTGAGGCATTGTCATGAACGTATATTCTTCACCTATAAAGATATCCACATACACCATATCTTGCCTATAATGCTTTTGGATCTGGAGCACAAAAGTTTCTCCCATCTTCCCTTGCCCCCCCCCCCCCCCCCTCGACCACATGCTCAACATGAACAACCTTGGGACCCTACCCACTAAGGATGATCCCAACCAAGTTTGACTGAAATCTGGACTCCGGTTTGAAGAAGATGGACATGTGTTTTTTCCCCTTGGCCCCCACCACCGAAACTTGGGTCTTTCCATGAACAAACTATATTCTTTATAGGTAAATGTATAGATCTACAAATAACATATTAACTGCATTGTTTTGGGGTCTGGAGAAGAAGATTTTTAAAGATTACCCCCTTTTTCCCCTTGGGGCTGTCCCCCTGGGCCACATGCTCCACATGAACAACTTTTGGTCCCTACCCCCTAAGAATGATCCCCACCAAGTTTGGTTGATATCCGCCCACCAGTTCTTGAGAAGAAGATGAAAATGTAAAAGTCTATGCACGACGCATGACGAACAAAAAGCGATCGATCACAATAGCTCACTCAAGCCTTTGGCTCAGTTGAGTTTAAAATAGACACAATGAACATTACCCACTTCACTAGCAGTTGTTAAGACCACATTTTGAAAACAGTACATGGATCGACCAGTCTCTGTCCTAAAAATAGATCAATTTTTTTTTTCACCAGAAAGCCAGTTTCTGACTAAAGGCAGTTTATTGTGTTACTGATATTTGATCATCTAATATTCAAATTAAATATCAACTAGCACTAATTGACAAAATTTGAAACAGTTAACCAAAATAAACTAACAATTATACCTCAAATGACCTTGTTTTTTTACTTTTGAGGCTTTGACCCTGTCATGTGACTTCAAAGTGTGTCATAAGGGGAAAGTTACCATAGTGCACCTATTATCCAAGTTTGGTTACGATTGAAGTTCAAAAAAGTTACTGAAACTGTAACAGATGGACACATGGAAGGAAGCATGGATGAACATACAGAATTTGGATCGTTTTGTGTCATCACAATATTTGGTGAATACTGCCAGTTGTTTGGGAAAATAAAATCTTCCCTATAATAAGATTGTTTTCAGGGCAGCTTGAAGTTTCAAAACAAACTCTTTTCATCGACGAGCCCTGTTCTACTTTTAGTGTTGAAGTGCTGCAGTATGTCCTGGTAACAGCTTCATGTTCAACTACAGATGAGCCTGATGAGGCTGACTCTTCAACAAGAATGTAAGTTCCAACTTCAGAGGAGCATTTAACGTATCTCAAAAGAGGAAAAAGCAAGGATATGTACGTAGGCCTATACACCGATGGTAGCTGTCTCTTCTCGTTGGGCTTCTAATCTAACGTTGGAATTGTGTTCAGTCAGGGGCTTGGTGGGAGCTGCAACTACTCTCTCTCTGCCTGAGTTGATGAGTGGTGTCATAGCTCCTCAAGGTCTCCAAACGATACTCAATGAATCCCGAGATCCTTGTCATACAGGTACTCCTGAAATATAAGAATGCATTGTAGGTCAAAGCTTTTTCTCGAGTCTCAACAAATTTCACTTTGGCACAGAGTTGACTATAACTGATGAAGATCTGATAGCAGTAGAAATACATGTAGTGGCATTCTTATGGAAGAAAACGAGAATAGGTTTATAATAAATGAACGGCGCAACTGGCATGTTGGAGCTTACGTTACATTACGTTACGTTGGAGTTTACGTACATCCAACCTAAGTCATGGAATCAGACCAATCTGCACACAAAATTTATTAGACATCTATGAACATGTACATCAAAGATTATCAAAAGCCCCCACATTGCCTGTATATTTGCCCAATGATTTAATTAAGACATAGATGCAATTAATTTCCCTGTAAAGGCCATTTTTTTTTTTTTTTTTGGGGGGGGGGGGGGGGGGGGGGGGGGGGGGGGGCTCATGACCATATCCTGAACAACTTTGGGTCCTTGCCCCCTAACTAAACAAGGATGATCAACTCCTAGTATGGTTGAATTCTGTCCACTATCTCTGGAGAAAAGTTGAAAATGTTCAAGTTTTTGCAAGCTAGATGAATAAGATACCATGTATGTCACTTAAGCTTTCTGCTAAAGAGGGCTAAAAAGTTGTAGATCACATAAACTTATGAGTATAAACTTACATATCCTTGTGCACCTTGTGTGGTGTCTCACAAAGTGGGGTACTGCATCGCAACTGCCTTGGCTTCAACGCGTCTTTTGCTCACTACTTGGGTATCTGAATTTAAAAAGGAAGCAAGAAGAATGTTAATCATATTCTACGAAGCAAATATATAACATCAAAAAATTGACCCTCATTTCAATCTTTTAAGGGGCTGAACTATTTTCATGTTTTTTTTTCTTGGCATTAATTTCTATTGCTATTCAGTACCGCTGTTTCAAGTACATTTATTCATGTGCTTCTTACACCAAATATCAGTTAATACAAATGAAAATTTCATGCAGATGGGTTAAGTGTGGATGTGCACAGTTAGTAGAAAAATACAAGATGTGATTATCCATCGAACTTTATGGCAAATCAATTTCCATTTTTTTTATTCATCATTATTATAATTATATCATAAGTATTAGGACTATTATCATTTACATGTGGCCCAATGGGGCTACCAAGAAAATAAGTCAGCGCGGAGTCTTGTAGGTACACTCTGTTTACATGTTTCATACAAGTATATCAGTCTTTATTTTTAAATCTATAACCATCACTTCATTTACAACGTTATACTTACCGGTCCCTTCATTTTTTTTTTTTTTTTTTTTTTTTTTGGGGGGGGGGGGGGGCACATTTTAGACTGTTATTCTCTATATTTGAGAATACAAAAACAAAAGTGAACAGGCAAATTAGATGGTGCTATATTGCATGGAAATGTATAGTACAAGACATGACAATGGGAAACTGGTTTTCCAGACCAGTATTCAAACAATTGAACTTACGCTGTACAGTTTTCTGCTTCCATTATCAACAAGAAATATGCTACGATGATCTGGATAAGCAGGTGTCTCCTTGGAGCAGTCAGAACTCCTTCCATCAGCTATTGAAGTATCTCCTCCCCCTTGGAGTGATGTGTGTGTTGAATTCCTGGGCAAATAAGTAAAATTTAAAGGTTTTACAAATCATACAAATTATGGCATGAGGATAATAGGTCCCTCCAGTTTACATTATAAACTTGAAGTGCAAAATCATTTAATATACATATTTGCCATAAGCAACGTTCAGCTCTACTTACACAACTCAAGACTGACCATAACATGGTTTTCACTTCTGTCGATACAGCAAGTACACATTTTTCTTAAATACGAGTACTAACCTCTCAAGGCTTTCATTTTCAGAGAGAAGGACAGCTCCAAAACTGCTCCATGAAGAATAATTAATACTTGAAAATCATTTCTTCAAACAAAACAAAACCAACAAAGCTTTCAGTCTCTTAATGTAGCCTCTTATGTAATTACTGAGACTCTAGAATGTAAAATAAATGTGAATCAATTTCAAACTAGTCTCCCTTCATTAATCATCGTGGAAAACAACAGAATAGCTTACAGCAGGGTTAGTGCAATGGAAGTCCATATCTCAGAGGCTCCTTCGCTGATGTTGGCCCGGTGTTTCCAGCATTCGTCAACCCTGCATTCAATGGCTAGTCGTTGGCCACATCTGTTACATGTACTTCTTCAATCTGGTGATCTGCACCCTCGTGGTGTGACAGAGACTGTACAGCTATCAATCTGTCTTCGTTCTCCAAATGATGACCCCTATACCGAGTTCCTTTAAATCACCATCACTCCCGAAGAACTGTCATGTTACGTCTTTTTATCTGGAGGAAAGCATGAAAACACAATGTTCAGAAATGGATTTAGAACTCATCTCCACAAGACAATATGCAGTTCCGTTTTGTCCACACAAATACTAAGTGTGCATCAATAGAAAAGCTAGAAATTACTTTTTAGCTACATCGATCAGCATATTTAGAAAGACCCAAAGATGATCTCTGCCAAATTTCAATGCCTAAGGTCACCTGTAACTTTCATAAAAAACAATGTTCAAATATAGTACCCGTTGTCGTCTGCTAAAAGGGGGATCGATCTCCATGATGTGTGAGCACGTTGATCTTCAGCTAGAAGTGTGATGTCACAGTGGACTAACACTTAACAGTGCATGCATCGTATTTCTTACTTAGATGATTGCCACACATGACGTGGGAGTGCAATAGCACTATGGTATTCTCCCAGCTGTGTGGATGCTCGAATGTGGTGGCAAATAAAAGTCCTTTTTACTACATAGGTCATCACAATTATATAAATCACCAAATTTCACCATTTTTTTTTTATTACCGTATCAATCGAGATCACCTTCTGGCAACACAGTGTCAGTGATTCGGCTGTCGACTCAATAGCAATGTAGAGTTTCTAGACGCTTCTAGTCTATTGCATTAACCCTATTTCAACTGGGCTATTGGAGACCAAGTTTTTACGGGGGGGGGGGGGGGGGGTCAATTTGACCCCCCTTCAGATCTCGGCCGCCGATCGCGCGATCGCCGCAAAATTTTGCCTGAAAATAGAGCCGGATGTCAACTACAAGATTACACGGTCATACAATAGAAAAAATGTTGATTTTATATTTTTGAATAAATTAATTATGCAAATTTATGCATGAAATTATATTTTTACATATAACTCCAACAAAAAGACTGAAGGATTGCTAAATTTTTGTGTCAGAGTTCCTCAAGACACATCAAACAATTTTCTTTTAAAAAAATAGCGCAGTCAAAATCAGTTTCTTTTGTTTTTTTATTGTTTTGTTAATTTTTCATGTATTTTACTGTTTTTTCGATCTTTTATTTTCCATTGTTTGTTTGTTTTTTTTTCCAAAATTTGTTGCAGGCACTTTTTCAAGCTTATCTACATTAGAATTGATTAATTTCAATGGTTAAAAGTTGAAATAATCTAATTTATATCAATTAAACAAAAAAACAACAACAAACAAACCACAATTTGCATAGGATTTGCACAGAAATCATGAATTTGAGCTGTTTTCAGGTTGACATGCATATGCAAAACATTGCGTAACTTCAAAACGGTGTACCCGGACATCGCAAATTTGGTCTCAAAATATGCGGGAGACTTCAATGAAAAAAAGTCATGAAATGACGCGGCAAAATCTTTGCGCGTTGCGGAATCGTGGCGTGAAATGTCGAGAAGGGGGTCAATTTGACCCCCCCCCCCCCCCCAGTTAAAATAGGGTTAATTATAGCACAGCTTTATATACGTCGATCTCTAACCGTGGTCTAAACTCGACCAGACGTCTCCCTCTACATACTTTACAGTGATCATCTCTGTGTGCATGATGCTATGCTTGTAGTCCATGTAGAGTTCATACCACTGCACTGTAGGCCTAACGTTAGGTCTATAATACCGCAATGAGAACCGGACCTAGGCCCTAGGATATAGCTTATCCTGGAAAACCGTTCAATGTAGGCCCTAGATGTTTAACAGTGGTCTAGGTTCTGCTTCTACTACGTTCTAGGGCTAAATCGTGATATCGGTCCCCTCTCATTCTGCGTGTGTGTCTCCACTAATGCGCAAAGTCTATGGAGGTTGAAAGAAGTCCCCAGCTATAGCGGTGAAGGGTGAGTGGGGACCTAACCGGAGTTCTAGACTACCTACTAATACTAGTTGGGCCTAACCCGTTAGTAATAGTAGGCCTATTTCGCGTTAATGCTGTTCTAGTTGGAATAGAATAAATGAGTAGGGCCTACAATTAACGCCAACGGTTGTGAGACTTGTTTAGACTAACGCCAACGGTTAGACTTTTACAGTTAGACTTAGAGTAAGCCCTACCTCGGTAGAACCCCAACTTAAGTACATGTAGACTAGACCGTGTCTAGTTCTATTAGTTTCTCTAAGATCTAACATTACACTGTTAGTAGTTAACGTTAGGCCTACGACTAACGTTCTGGAGAATTTAGACTCAGAGTTTAGTGTGTCCCAATATTTTCTGAAACGCATAATGTTAACGTTAGAACTTTTAGAACTCTATTAGCAAGATAGCTCCTGATGATCGATGTATCATGAGAGGCATTTTTTCAACTTCGCTCTAGAGGTGCCTACAAAAGTACAAGTAGCCCCCTCACACAGTTACAATGTCAGATGTACAATGTCAATGACGGTTACATTCGTCACTCATTTTTGTTAATTTTGGAAATCATAACCTGGTCTAGACTCTATTTTGTTTGAAAAATGCGTTTCTAACGTTAAAAAGTTAAAGACTTTATAGTCCGCGAATAGGCCGAGCCCCATCCCAACATGCACAAAGACTCAAGTATTACTGTAGTATTAGATTCCAACACCTAACAGTTGAGTTTCGGCCTCGGATTCTAGCTGTTAGGTGTTTATGGTAAGGTAACTGCGACCAGCCCCATAGCTAACTGTGTACACTAACGTTACAAGGAGCGTCCCTGGCCCGGGGTTATTCGTAAGGTAACTTAGATGGTCGTTTACGGAGAGGTAGTAGCCCATAATACTGGAAAAACTCAACAAGTTATAATTAGATCGATCTATGGTTTGCTTACCTTCAAAAATGTGAATAATATCTCCGCCCCACTCCATTTGAAGACAGAAATTTTCTCACGTCCATTACATCCAGGCTCTGATTCTCACGATTGCACAAGCACGTAAATCCTATGCATATAATACACGCACAGCACATCGTATATTATGCACACAGTACGTCCACGCACAGGCGACAGACGCGTCGCTCAGGTAAACCTTCCCGCGCCCAAACCAGGGGAAATTGCGGCTGGTGATTGGCTTTAAAGTAAACACATGACAGGGGAATTCTCAATTTCTATTGGCCTAACCAAATGCATTCAAATAATTATGTATTCACTGGAATTCACCCTAGTTCTGCCAGCTTGACTTACTAGTTCACGGTAGTTCCTTCAGTTTTACTAACATGCGCTGTTTTCGTAAGATCAACGAGTTTATGATAGTTTCTCCACTTCGACTAGCTTTACACTAGTTCCTCCACTTTGACTAATTCTTGGCGTATACACTGCAAACTAGTACAGCATACAATTTTATGCTAGTCAGACTTGATTGACTAGCTTTGGGTTAGTAAACCATGGCCTGATTTAATCCAGCAGAGCATTACTAGCTGCATTGCCGCATTTTACTATCATCATGTTCGTATAGCAATTTTTACTAACCGTGCTCGACTAGTTTAATGCTAGTCAGGCCAGGAATTGACCCATTTAGGTTGTGTGTGTATAATCCCTAGAAATGTCATCTTGAAATTTAAGCAATAAATGGGTTTTTAATGCAGACATCTTTTTGCCCCGAAAATTAATCACATCTTATAGGCAGGAATATAATGCTAAGCCACACTTTTCAAGATGGTGACCTCCATGGTAACAGACAGAAGAATGTCATAAAAATATCTAAATCTGAACAGTGAGGAAACTTTTTCATCTACAAAAATGAGTGATTCTGATTCATAACATAACCTGTACTCTTCTGCCAGTTATGAAAATGGAGATGAGATAAACATTAATGAAATTTTAAGCATTTAATGAGTATTTTTTGTTAGTTTTTGTACTTTTGGGGTTAGCACTATTTTCATGCTAATTCTACTGATCATGACATTTTTCGCCAGTTTTTTATTTTTGTTGAACTTATCAGGAAAATACCACAATCACTGGTTTTAGGAGTATTTTAGCATTGTGCATTATGACCTAAAAGAAAAATAATCAACATTCATGGTCTGTCCCAGCACCTTAAAGTTTCATTAGTGGGTTAGCACTTTATTCATGCTGACATTTCGCTTCAGAAGGAAAGCTTCCTCAAAATCAATCAGTAGTTAAAAAACTGATGAAATAATTATATTCAAAATATAAATCTTTATTTGTTTTGTGTGTTTTCTTCATCGAAATGGCTTATTGTAATCGTCTCTAAATTTATGATTTTTTCTCCGATGCAAGTTTGATCTGAAAACGTTCATATGGGTAAAACAAAAAAAGAATGTACGGATAGCTGGATGTTTGGACATGTGCCTTATCTGTTAGTAATTCTTACAGAGTTAGATCACTAGTGAAACAACATTTGAAATTGTCATTAATTAATTTGTAACTGTTTTTGAATAAAATGCAATTTTGCTATGCTTTCACAGCCATATTTAGGGAGATTAGCTATAGACAATAGAAAATGGAGGAAAACAAAATGCATTTTTAATATCGATTAATTTACCTCAAATTTTCAACAACAAAAAATTCCTGCCGCTGTCAATACAGCTGTGCTTCCCTGTAGTTTCTTACATAACCGAGACACGATACTTACATGTTTAACATCCTTTGAAAGGATGTTACATTTATGATATATAACTGCAAACATTATTTTTCAAATCTAACGCTGTCGTATAAAATTCATAGTTCCACGTTGTTGATACCTCTATACGGTTTCTCATCAATAAACGTTGAAAGCAATCAATGCGGAATTCAAAGCATCAATGCTGATAGTATAGTGTTTTGTAACGTAATTTGATTGTGAGTCAATAGCTCCCTTTTTTTCCACTACTGAATTTACCCTTTAAACTCGGTATTTATCATGCATTTTTATGAAGAAGTCTCCATGTTGGAAAGAAAATGTATTTGCTGTATTCTGTTACAAATTTCAGAGTTATTTTTTTTTTCACAGGGTTGTTTTCAAGATTAATTTACAAAAAAGAAAGTTTCCTTCAAATTAATTTGGAGATTTGTAGTTGATAAAACTATTGAAAGCATATAGATTTTTCACTTTTTTCGTGTATGTTTTTGTCACCGTAACAGCTTTGACATGAGAACAGGTCTTGTTCCTAAATGATCTTCATGATCCAAATGTACATGTAGTCTGAAAACGTGCATATGGGGTAAAATGTATGTGTATAAACACACCAACTTGGTATAATACGCAGACTATTTTGGTCTTATTCGGCACATTGTACTTCAGCATGTAATATGGCCTGTCCGAATATACGAAATCTATAAGTGTACAGACTTCTAAAGAGATTTTTCCCAACTTTTAAAAATGTTCTTTTCATGGATTTTTGGCCATTTAGAGTTAGTCATTCATTTTTTGTGATAAGAACTTTCCTGCATAATTTCACACAGCCTGCATTTACCAACGAACATGGAGGAGGAGGATTCATTGAGGCATGTACAGTTACAATTCTCATGCAACACTATTTTTTTTTGGGGGGGGGGGTAAATTCGTTGTCATACAAAGAAGGATTTTAGAGTACTATTGGTGATTTTGATACCCTAAACAAGAAACCAATCTAGCTAAACAAGGCCTTAATGTCTACTTTATGGTATTTTATTCCCTTTTAATAACAAAAGACATGATAATCTCTGGAATAATGTTGATATGTACCATTTGATTTTATTTTCTCTGATCTAGATACTCTAAATTCAAAATGCGTTATATGCATAATGCTGCATGAAGAAGGGACTCTTTCCCTGCTTTTAGGTACAAGATGAAAAATCCTCAATGAGATATAACCCCGCCCGCCGCCCCCCCCCCAACAAATCATATTATTTTGTATAACACTGAATGCTTTGTCTTTTAAAACTTGAATTGTTGAAATTGTTTAATATCCACATTTCAAGATGTCTTTATGCGTATATGATTGATTCTGTGCGCGTGTGTGCGTCTGAAATAATTATATGCAAAGTTTGTCTTCATAATTCACACAGATTATACAATACAGACAGTTAAAAACAAGTATTTCTTATTTTAATTTCACGTCACAAAGGAGGGAAACTCAAATATAATATTATTTTTCAATTTGTAGCGAAGAGATATTGATATTTTGTGAGTTTTCAAAAAATAAAGAGTATTTGTATACACGACGGATTTGGCTGCAATAAAGTGCTAAGCCACAAATTCAAAATGTGACTTGAAAAATCCTCTTGAATACACCAAAATATCAGTGTAGTAAATTTCCCCAAGACACTATTCAATCTTGAGTATGTAAAGGTTCATATACGAAAAAAATGGCCTTCTCGAGTCTTTAACCTGATTTATGGATTTTTTCAAACTTTCAAAAGCGATTATCTCAAAATGAACATTGTGTGGGTTAGCACTATAATGCACCGACCCCTTCAATTAATTTGTCAAACATTACATGACCTACACCATCGAGTAGGCCGGCGCTCTTATGGGCAATTCCACGATAAAGTGGACATGACCATCAGATTTTCAAAATAGTCAAATCTCATTCATTTTGGTATCAAATGATAGCTTAAGAACTGAATTTTTCATATTTGTGACCGTGCACCTCAAAACGAACATAAAGTCGCACAGACTGATTTTGCATGAGGACTAAAAACAAGTGAAATGGGTCAACCTAGCCGAACTTGACTTTTTAATATTTTCTAAAAGAGCGGGTCTTCTTTTACATTATGCTAAAATGTGGTATCATAAAACGGGCAGGAAAGTGTGGTTTTTTTAGCAGTTTATCTCAAACATTTTTGATAGAATAGTGTGATTAGGTGTGTCTTTAGAATCCCTTTTTCATTTCTGAAAAAACCTTGTCAACAGTCTTCACTTTCAACTCTAATAACTTTTGAAAGGATAGTGCAACTGCTTTGAAAGTTGGCATTAATTATGGACAGAATGTGTTTATGAGGCATATTTAATTTCAATTTAATCTGATAATCCCTTCATTGTTGTTACTTTGGTGGTTTACCTCCTCTTTTTTGTCCCATTCATCGCACAACCAGCACGGTTTGGTAAAGATTAAGCGCTTGAATAGACACTGTACTTCAGAACCTCTTTTCTCAGTTCACACTTTTCCTGAGTTTGGGCTTTCTTTCCAATATTTAGATAGGTTAGGAGAGTCCATTTGTGACCGGCGACAACGGTTTCAGGCAAAAGTCGGGAATTTTGAAAATTCATTTTTTCACTGAATCACATTGCTCATTTCCTAAGCTTTGCATTGATATAAAACACTTGTATTCTTCGGCACCATAAGTGGGCATAGAAAGAGAAATAAAATGCACTTTTTAAGTTGTTAGCCCCACAAAATAGCGAGAAAACAGGCTTTGAAGATTCACCTCTTTCTCAAGGACAATGTCCGAGCGGCGATGCGAGGGGAGGATCACCCATCCGTACGATGGTGCCAATCGATGTTAAGCCCCGCCTTTAGCAACCACATCGCCTTCTGATTGGCTCCCTGAGAGAGTCAAATTTCCCGGGCACCTTCCTCGGAGCTCAGCGTATGGAGCCGAAAAACAATGCGTTTCGCTCGGGTTTGTTTACCAGTACATCTTTCAAGATGGCGAATACGATAATTGCACGTATGGTGTACATGTACATGACGTGTATGGTGCACGTATACGCAATGGCATCCACACGCCATGACTGTGCAATGTGCATATGTAACAGGAGCGGTGGCGAATCCACACATTTACAAATCGCGTTTTCATTGTGGTTAATTTGTCTTTATCATTGGCGACCCTTTTTTGAAAGCAGAATTGCTAGTGCTGGCAAGGGTCATGCCTAAATAAAAAAAAACACAACTCGTTAGTTTGGTGCGATTTTGACGTGTAGTATTTGAATATACCGTACCGGTAATTGGTCACATGTGACTGCTCCTTTCCTCTTATCTGCCTTCCATTGAGTCAGTCTGCTGTCATAATCTTTACTACATGTACAAGTAGACACATTTGAGAATATTTAGTTTTCTTTTCACACGATTATGTCATGCTACACGATTTTTGTTTCACTTCCGTTGTCGAACATTGCGGTAGAATAGTTTGGACAGAAAGCCACACGAAGAGCACGCACTACAGAGCGAGCGAGCGAGCGTATAAACCACTATAGCAAGAACAATGGAGCATGTAATCGTGCACGCGTGGACAAAGCATTCCCCACACGCTGCAACTGGTGTCTCCGAAAGCCGAATTATGTAAATGTATGCGACGCACCAGCCAATCGCATGCGAGACCGTGCGCCGTAGCAACACTGGGGATATTGGCGCGGCATTCGAAAGAAGCTCGAAACTGACGAGTGCGATCCAACATAGGGTGCTTAAAATTCCATTTTCGATAGGAAAAACTTAGTCTTATGCTATGAAATTTAATGTAGATGTAGAAAACATACCAAAGATTCGATTTCTGCAAAAAAAAAACTAAATCGACAAAAATAATGGTCAAAATCTTTGTACCCCTCCTAGGAGGGAATTTGCTCTTGCGACTTTTGCCTGAAACCGTTGTCGCGGGTCACATTTGATTTGAGTTATATGTCATTTTAAAGCTTAAAGTCTGCTCTTTCAGAATATGGTTTTAACTAAAAATTCGTGATTGCCGACTTTTTGTTTGCTTTGAGGTGCAGGGTCACATTTGACCATCTTGTTAATAAATTGTTTAATCAATTTTGCTAAATATGTGCATTAAATCAGCACAATTGAATTTGACCTAAATATCTGAAAGATATAATGAAGCTAAATGGATGTATCATGAGAAATGAGAAAGGAAGTAAAACCTTTGCCGTTGTTTTACAAAGATTCATGGTTTAACATCATTACCAAATCATCAAAGTGCAAGATTTTCGATGTGTTAGGCTTCAGCGAACATCGCAAATACGATCATCAATACTGTCACGGTGTTTCAGTAAAAACTGATGTTTTTAGAATTGTTTAAAAATTACAAATCGAAAAGGAATTATTTTGATAGCCCAAATCATGACCACGTGTAGCTACCATACATAAGTACTAAAATGATGGTAACTCATTTTGTTAATTTAAGCTGATTAAAATGTCTTAAAGTAACTGTAACACTGTGACTATAACACCGTGATTTGCATTGCAATAACACAAGACACATACCGGATTACCAATAACTAACTGATGAAGTGACCATCTGATTTCTCTGTCACATTTACTCAAAAGATAGCCAGGATGGTTCATAACAGGTGGGTCAAGCTATATCCACATAGATTATCAATTGCACTTGTTGCCAGCATCATGCAATTTTAACCCTTTCTGTGCCAAAAATCAATAACTGTGTTTGCAATGCCGTGGGGTTTGATCAACACTCAGAGCACATGGAAGATTGAAATGGAAGCAGTCCACTCACAGTGTGCCACTTACCAGATTTATAACTATCCAGAGCAAACATTTCTGAAGGTTTTGAACTTTTAATTAAAGGTAACAGTTTCAGTCGAGTTAATACCCTTTGTGTAATATTTTCATCATATCCATTTTGTCACACGGTGTGACTCTTCTTTTGTAGACTCAAATAACAGAAAAAAAAAACGTTTTTGTCAACAATGCTTTCTTTACTCTGCAAACTGCAATTATAGCTACACTGTCGACTATATATAGCTACAAGGATCCTAAAGTCGCTGACGGATGAGCCGAGCATGGCCTAGAAAAATGCTATTTTTCAGGCCTTTCTTTTGATCATTTACCTTCGAAATTTCGGCAGATGATAGAAGATACATTAGACTACAAAATTATGTAAACAACAGAAATCCGAACGTTTTGACAGATTTTGGTGATCTGACTTCAAACTCGATTTTCTCGGCTCACCCGTCAGCGACTTTAGGATCCTTTTGTTGTAGCGGGTCACATATTTTCTATCCAATATGCCAAAGGTTCTAACGAAAAGGGGCGGGAAAGCTATCATGTAGTCATTACTATACGCAGTGTTGTATGCAATCATCAAAATTTGGTCAACTTTTATTGTTTGTTTTAAGTTGTAAAAAGTGCTCTGTCTTTCAAGAATAAGATGATGTTGGATTCTGCAATTGATTTCTTTTTTTTTTAGTCTCGTGAACAGCTGTTGTAATCTAATTTTGAATGCCATGGACTGACAATTTGCATGCAAACTGATGTTAGTGTTCAAAAGGTATCATAGACTGGTCATTTGCCATGCTCTGTGCGTTAATCGCGCGTTTCAATGTGTTCCTATGATGATGAACGGTTTGAAGTTATTTTATATAAATCTATCTATTCTTTTAAATTTAGTGTTGTTTTGGCTCAATTGTACATCGTTCAAAATTTTGACCATTATATATATATACTTTTCTGAACCATAATTTGACACGGGTCTGAAAAAAGTGTTGTTGTTTTTTAATCACACAAAAAACAAAGCGTTTCAAACCATTGTCAATGAACAGAACATTTCCGAAGGGTTGCAATTCAGATTTGTGTGTGTGTGTGTGTGTGTGCTACAATACGTTATTTCACATCTGTCATAAACATGCACCATTGGATTTGACTCTTTTTTTTATCTGTAAAAAGACTTGGTAATAAACTGCTATCCACTTCCCTTCCATTATCATTTACCCGTTCCATACGGGATACTGGTGACCTGGGTACCTAGTCTATGGGAATTTCAGAATTTAGTATGGAATGGGTTAAGAGTTATAAGCACTCTGTGACCCCACATCGTAAAACCTCCAAACATTTGCCAAACATCGATTTTAGTTTTGGGTAGATTCTGAAACAGCAGACTCTAAGCTTTATTTAAAATGATATATAACTCTATACAAATTGGCATAATTTCCAAATCTATCTAAGAAAGTCACACTCAATGGAAAAAAAAAAAATGGAAATGTCGCTATGACGACTGGTATGCCTCCGCCATTGTTGGATCCAGGGAGGACCGCAACCGGCGCACGCCCTCCCCACCCCCTTTATTTTTTGTTGAAACAAAAGAAATAAAAAGAAACAAATGGGGGAGGGGTGCTTGCGCCCCCTTTAATTTTGTAAACGCGCCCCCTCTTTACGGAATTCTTGGATCCGCCCCTGCTCCGCCATAATGCGTGATTCTCCTAATAGGTCTATAGTACACGTGGACAATGTGTGATTACATTTTTACAAAATTAGCAAAATACTAAAATTACATGTTTGTCACAAATGTGTTGAATGTTCACCTTCCTTGACCTAGGTTTAATTGGATGAATAGGAGAGCATGTATTTGGGGATTTAAGGACTTTAACTTGACTTTGACCCTTTCACAAGTTTATGCATTGAGTCATTTTCAGGGTAAGGAGAAAAAGAGCAATTTCTGAATTAAATAAGAAATTGTTACCATTTTCATCTGGCCTTTGAGCCTAAAATTCATAGGAGAATCACTGTCAGACAGTTTCAAGATAACTTGAGCCACTTCCGAGATATAGAAGAACTAAGTAAGTTCAACACTTTCGCTGGATCTTTGACCTTTTGACCTTTGACCTTTCTGGCAAAAAAGAAAAAGAAAAACAACTTCCCAGATAATCTCTATTGGGTAATACATTCATACACCAAGTTAAAAAGAAAATAATCCTACTGGCATTGCATAAATATGATGGAAATAGTAAAATTTTGAAGTGTTGCTATTGACCTTCGACCCCTGACCTTTGACCCCATCAACCCTAATTCCCTAGGTAATCACTGTCAGTCAGTAAATTCATATATGTGACCGTGCACCACAAAACAAACAAAAAGTCGCCAGACATGGATTTTTGGTTAAGACCATATTCTGAAAGAGCAGACTTTAAGCTTTAAAATGATAGATAACTTTAATGAAATGGACTCTGCTAACCTATCTAAATATTGGAAAGAATGTAGCAACTGGTAACTCAAAAGAAAAATTGAAAATAGAAATGTTATACATTGTATATAGGGGCAAAGTTTGGCATTCCTCTTCAACTTTGCTCACTATTATGCCCAGCTTAACAGAAATTTGTAGAAGTTATACAAATTGGAAAAATAGAATTCTTTCTCAAAGCATGACTACCTTCGTGTCTCAGAATAACGTGGCACACAGGGGGTTTCTACCATGGCACATAAAGAGTTAATACACATACATGCCAAGTTTCATTAAGATACCTCTAAAGGTTTTTTAGTTACGCTGTCCACAAAATTCATTACGGACGGACGGAAGGACGGACGGACGGAAAGACGGACGGGCAGACGTATGGAAGGACGGACAACCCGAAAACATTATGCCTCCGGCACCACCTCGCGACAGAGGCATAAAAAGAAAACTTCAAAGTTTAGTATCTACTCAATTGCTTACTTTCACCAAGCCGTGGTCTGTATACTGAATGGTTAAAAAAAAAAATATGTAAAACCCTATAGCAACCAAAATAAAGGGTTTATCACATTAACCCGTTCCTTACGGGAACCTGGTGTACCATGTTCCCGTGGAAGCAACTGATATACGGGAACCTGGTATACCAGGTTCCCAAAGTGTAGGCAAGAGTACCTGCTTTCGTGGCCTAAATTCATGCTTCTTTGTCTTATAAGGTCCCCAAAAATGGGTTTGATAAAAAGTTTATTCTATCAGCACTTGAAGAATTTGTATGTATCAGTATGTCTTACCTTTGTTTTGATTTAATTTGCCCTTGCTCAGCTACAAAACTCGAATGAACATACACATTAGCGATCAAAGCTGATCACCGTACATATCTGGGTTCGCTAACCCCAGTCATCGCATTCTGGTGCCTGATTTGTGTAGAAGAAAAGAGTCTGTGAGCCCATCAGCGCAATCTCTATTCATATATTGCAAAGTGTGATTTAACATTCGTTTCACTATCCAAACTTTAGATTCATGCAGAAGAAAAATTAATCTTTCAGAAGTTATAAAAATAAAACAAAACAAAACCCAAAGACTGAGTAGGTTGACCCCCTTTTCCTTTTGTTTTTTAATCCACATGTAAAATCGGGTGACGCGACTTTTGGTTGGTTTTGAATGGTCGCATTTGGATAATTTCCTTTAGACTTTCTTACTCTAAGTGAAATATTCCGATGCTGCAATCTTATGACTTACCTCTCCTCATCAAACTGATGTTGAAAGTTGACGATTTTTGCAACCCTACGAAACTGTTCTCCCCTACCAGGTGCTAACGAACCCTTTTTAGACATGGTTGCCTGTGATGTATTGACTCTTTGTTGACTCATATAATGATGTCCACGATGACGAAGACGAGATTGGTGAAGGTTGTGATAAGTGTAAAAAGTTCGTGTGACGTGGTAATGCAGCTATTCCGGAAGAGGGGCTTGGCTAGGACCGGTTCATGGAGGACCTGATCATCACATCTTATCGGAGGCTGTTCCCACACAGAACTTTATAGCTTCTAGTGTATAACCTAGAATGAGAAGTGATATAATTGTGTTAAATTTGTCATTGACTAGTTTGCTTTATATAATTGAAGGGGTCGCTGCAATATAGTGCTAACCCACACTTTTGTCAAAATTGAGTTACATGCATTTTCATAATTCTTATCCTTTACTCTAACCTCTGTGAAAATATCATATTTGAATTCAACCAATAAGATGGTGAAAAATGCACGAATTCATGTTTTATTAATGTACAATGTATGGAATTTCCAAACATTCAACAGCGATTATCTCAAAATGACTACTGTGTGGGTTAGCACTATATTGCACCGACCCCTTCAATTGTGCGTTGTATCTGTCTCCACAATGTCGAAGATGAGATATTTAAATGGTAATGCATTTGTAATATACCTGCATTTTAGTATCAATAACATATATACGTAATTTATGATAGCAACGAGTTATCAGCATCATTTTTTTTTTTTTTGCCTCCGCCACGAAGTGGTGCCGGAGGCATTATGTTTTCGGGTTGTCCGTCCGTCCGTCCTTCCGTCCGTCCGTAATGAACTTTGTGGACAGCGTAACCAAAAAAAAAAAAAAACCTTTTGTGGTATCCTAATGAAACTTGGCATGATCGTGTATAAGGGGTTGAAGTTATGCCTATCAACTTTTGGGTGTACATGCTCAAGGTCAAAGGTCAAAAGGTCAGAGTAAAAAACGTAAAATTTCACTATTTCCTTCATATCTATGCAATGCCTGAAGATGTTTTCTTGAAGCTTAGTGTATACATGTATTACCAAATTAAGGTTCTCTGGTGAAAGTTTGGGGTCATGAAGTTAAAGGCCAATGTCAAAAGGTCAAGTAGAAATATAAAATTTTCACTTTTTTTCTCCGCACCTTGGAAATTGTTCAAGGTATCTTCATGGAACATGATATATATGTGACTGTGCATCACAAAACGAACAAAAAGTCGCACACACTGATTTTGTGTGAGGACTGAAAATAAGTGAAATGGGTCAACCTAGCCGGTCTTGAATTTTTCATAATTTCTGAAAGAGCAAGTCTTCTTTTACATCATGTCAAAATTTGGGATCATAAAACTAGCCGGAAAGTGTGATTTTTAGCAGTTTATTTCGAACAGCTTTTTGGTAGAATAGTGTGATGAGGTGTGTCTTTAGAGTCCCTTTATCATTTCTTAAAAACCTCGTACACACTCTTCACTTTCAACTCTAATAACTTTTGAAAGGATAATGCTACTGCTTTGAAAGTTGGCATTAATTATGGACAGAATGTGTTGATAAGGCATGCTCAATTCTGATTTAATCTAATAATCCCCCTTCATTGTTGTTACTTAGGTGGTTTACATCCTGTTTTTTGTCCCATTCATCTCACAGCCAGCACGGCTTGGTAAAGATTAAGCGCTTGAATAGACACTGTACTTCAGAGCCTCTTTTCTCAGTTTGCACTTTTCCCGACGGTGTGCTAGGGTTAAGAGAGTCCATTTGATGAGTTATACATCATTTTAAAGCTTAGAGTCTTCTCTTTCAGAATATGCTCTTAACAAAAAAGGAAAATCATGTCTGGCGACTTTGTGTTCGTTTTGTGATGCAGGGTCACATATAAATGTACTTACTGGCAGTGATTATCTAGAGAATTTAGGGTTCATGGGGTCAAAGGTCAGGGGTCAAAAGTCAAGGGCAACACTTCAAAATTTTACTATTTCCCTCATATTTATGCAATGGCAACAGGATTATTTTTTTTTACACTTGGTGAATGCATGCATAACCGAATAGAGATTCTGTGTGAAAGTTTCTCTTTTTTGCCTCAAAAGTCAAAAGGTCAAAGATCAAATGAAAGTGCTGCACTAAGTTTTTGCTCCATGTCTCGGTAGTGGCTCAATTTTTTTTTTTGAAACCTACTACATATTTATCCATGTTCTGCCTGACAGTGATTATTTTATGAATTTTGAAAATGGTAACAATTTACTATTTAATACAGAGATTGCTCTTTTTCTCCTATCTTAGAAATTACTCAATGCATAAATTTATGAATGGGTCATAGTCAAGTTAAAGTCCTTAAATCCCCAAATACATGCTCTCCTATTCATCCAACTATACCTAGGTCAAGGAAGGTGAACATTCAACACATTTGTAACAAGCTTGTCATTTTGATATTTTGTCAATTTTGTGAAAATGTAAGCTTACATTATCCACATGTACTATAGACCTATAAGGAGAATCATGCATTATGGTGGAGGCATACCAGTCGCCATAGAGATATTTCTAGCTTGACATCGTGAAAGGGAAGAGAAAATACAAACATTGAAGCAATTGACACCTGCATGGTTAAAGAAATCAATATGCCATATTCGTCGGTGATATCAAAGGCCGCAACAGCGGATACCGACTTGATGATTAAAAAAATATAGCAAACAAACAAAATACATCAAAACATCATTACTTTGCAACATTATGTCTTATCAAAAAGTCAAACTTTAATATTTCTACCTATTTTCTGGTGTTTACTAGCAATATTATTGTTTGTTTAATGTTAAGTCCCCCCCCCCCCCCCCCCCGCTGATTCAAGGTGTTATGATTTTGAATGATATTACTATGGGTAGGACCCTAACGTCAAAAATGGCTAAGCGTGTGAACACTGTCACACACTATTCAATAGCCGAGTACCGATCTGCCGTCATTTGGCAAAAGGGTGTATCTTCATGACGCAAATCTCTCGTTTGAAGAGGCTACACCCCAGTAAATAATGCCAGTGCATATCTTGGCAATCAATGACTTAAAGTCAAAGATATAAAACACCTGTTTCTTGACCCTGGCCTAATCTAAGCATCAGTCATCGCCACAGCGCCACAGGAGGGGGGGGGGGGGGCACCGCGAGAGGAGGAGATTGTTTTGGTTTTGGCATGGGCCATGTAGCTCCATGGTGCGTGTGTGTGTGTACGTGTGTGTGTGTGTGAGTGTAGACATTCAGCGTATGCAGACAGAGTATGCCTGTACTGTAGTGACCGGAACTATTGTCATTCCATTTTGCTCTCCCCTTCTCCCTCCCCCATCTCTCCCCCCTCTCCCTCCCTCTCTCCTTCTCGCTCTCCCTCTCCCTCTCTCCCCCTCTCTCTCTCCCTCTCTCTCTCTTTCTCAATGATCCAGTCAGCAGGCTGATTGTAACCAGGGAGGTAGTCTCACCTCCCCGTTGTAACTCACTGCCAAATAGCACATTGTCAGCACCGGTGTGGTAGGAAGTAATGTCCGTCAGGAAAAAGACTCCGGGGAGCGATTTTTTTTTTTTCCGTAACCCTAACGCGTCGAAATTGCCAATAGTGTCACTTGAGCAAAGACTATCAGTGTACAAGTTGGTTTTTGTACGCATGTGCGTGGACTTCGCAGTTAGGCGTTGAGTTCGTACTGTTACACAGTATACAGAGTACCATCGGCATGGTCGTATGCTAACCACAGAATCAGATTACAATGTGAGAATGGGATGCCGTCCTTCAAGCAGAAACATAACAACGGGTTTGTGTGTATGGGTATGTGTATGCGCGTGAGTGAGTGTTTGTGTGTGTGTGTGTGTGGGTATGTATGTGTTTGTGTGTGTGTGTTTCCACTTCACATGTCATCGCCATCGCGCTCGGCTTTGCCTTAGGTGGTATTTCTGTAGTTTTGTTCGCCGTCTGCTGACACTTTTCCTGTGTCTCGCGAGACTTGCATTACTAGGATGCATGCAAACTCGACGTCGTCATCAATATCTTGCAAATAGTAAATTGGAAATCTAATTGACGCTTGGAATAAATCATAATCAAAGTATTATGTATACGTATCATAGCGACACGTAGCGGTATATAGGTTAGTGAAGCAACCTTCTTTGTCAAATTTGTAATCTGCTATTTACATGTATAGATTAACGTCTGTATATCTTTTCATTTTACTCATGTTTGTATTCCCATATACACTATAATCTTGTATATCTTTTGTGTCATGTGTAATCTTTGAGTATTGTATTCACTGGTTTGTTATATTGTTATTTATACTCTTTGTTTGCTACTCTCATACCCCGAGAGGAGATCGAAAGAGTCAATAGAATTCACAAAATTCACAAATATTTAGGTCTACAGCGATTGCTATTGTTAACATTGATCATGTTTATTAAGCCCCACAAAATCAAATTCGAAGAGGGCATTTGGTCTTGGGTAACATGGATGAACTCCTGGGTTAATTTGGGTTTATCCGCTAACTTCACAATGATTCAGAAAGGCGTAGTATAGGCTCCTTTTTAGGTCAGGTTCATATCAACGTATAATTATGATTACATTCTCGTGCCGTAGGGAAGAGGAACTGCGGGAGGGGGGGGGGGAGCTAGTAATCATCGATTTTGATCGATGCAATCTCTCTATAAATATTTTAATTTAATCAGCTTTAAAAAAGGCATTTTGGATCGGCATTTAAAAATCGAAAGATGTGCTGTTTCCATCAAAATCAATTCATTTTCCTAGTCCATACATGTGCAAATTGCTCTAGTATCACGATTTGAATTGCTCTATCAATAATTTTTTGATGTTCACTTGATCATTGCCAACCCTATAGTCCTTCTCATCACTTACCATCGTCACCTCTACCATCACGACCATCATTGAAGGAAACCAAAACCCAAAAAGAAATGTAAATTGAGTGAAAGCAGCAACATTAGTAGAACACATCAGTGAAAGTTTAAGGAAAATCGGGCAATCGATGCAAAAGTTATGAATTTTTTAAGTTTGGATGTTGGAACCACTGGATGCATGACATCATTGTGTGGGCAACAACATCAAGAAAACCAAAGAAAACGAATATGTTTTCACTTTTCTTGAGTAATGGAAGAGCATTTGATTAACCACTTTCAGAAAGTATAGGGGGAATGATTACTATACCCTTAACATAAATTATGTCAGTATCAATTAAGTTGATGGAATGTATAATTTTATCGATTTTTTTTTGGGGGGGGTGGAATTCTCTTCATATTTTCTTTACATTGTTGCCCATCATGGTTTCTAGTAGTCTCTTTATTCAGTGATTACAACACAAAAATATATATAAATGAAAAACTTTGCATCGATTGTCCGATTTTTCCTCAACTTTCGCTGATGTATAATGCTAATGTTGCTGCGTTCACTCAATCCATATTAGTCTTTGGGTTTTGGTTTCCTTTAATATCAACCAATCATCACTACCATCATTGCTTTTATTAAATTACCATGCACGACCATAAACATCATTACTATCATTTATTTTCACAACTGGATATCATCTTATCACCACGATTATCACTAGTATTACCATCGTATACATATCACCACGAGCAATATATCTGCCACCACTACCAATACTTTTTTCCATGTCATCAATCCATCAACAACAACTTCACGAAATCTCTTTCAAAGTTTTCAGCATCATCATCATTATCATCAGTCTAAATAAGCATTGCGACTGGCAATATATTCATACTCGATCCCTCCCTTCAATGCGCACATGGCCTAGTACCCGTAATTGAAATGATGAAGAGAAACGATTGAATATTAAAACACTGATTTGTTGGATTGTTTGTTTGTTTGTTTGTAAGAACACTAGCCGCATTCACACGTACAAAATAGCTGGTTACCGAGCGCGCTCCAAAACTCGAGAGTTCTTGTATACTCGCAACTTTTTATAAACTTCATGATCGATATATTACAGAAACAAACACCAGGCTTTAACTGGTATCAGATTCCCAGGTGGGTTCATGACTTTAAATGTGTATAAACCATTTGTTGTCGACTGACACCCAAAAAGGGAAGCCATGCGTGATTTGTTGTCTCGAAGTCGTGCAGTATCGTACACATAGAGCTGTGATAGAAATTTACCAGTATATGGAGTTCATCAATATCAGCATAGCCATATGTTTACTATGTGAGAGAGAGAGAGAGAGAAAAAAAATCAAACCCACAGCTCCGATTCTCAAGTAAAACACATGTGCTTTGTAGAACAGATTTTAAACGATCGTTTTATAATGTGTTATTTGGCACAAAATAATTTCACTTATTTTTGATAATATCAATCGATAACCAAATTAAAATCAATTTGCCCGATATTCAGCCAAATTTGAGATCTTTTCATTAAGTTGGAGCAAAGAGCATTAGTTCAGAGTCACAGAGGCTCCTTTCGAGTTTTTAGGAAATGATAGCTATAAATTTGAACGATGATAGCACCCAAAATATCACGGCCACAGTTCGTTATTGAGAAGGTTCGTTATTCCGAAGGTTCTTTATTCCGAAGGTTCGTTATTCCAAAGATTCGTTATTCCGAAGGTTCGTTATGGACCCTATTTCATTGTCGGATCAATGAACCTTCGGAATAACGAACCCTATTTTATTTTCGGATTGGCGAACCTTCGGAATAACGAACCCTATTTCATTTTCGAATAAACGAGCCTTCAGAAAGCGAACCCTATTTTTTCGGATAAACGAACCTTCGGAATAACTAACCTGCGGAATAACACCACAAATGTTCGGATTAACATACCCTTTTTGATTTTCGGGTTAACAAACCTTCGGAATAACGAATATTCGAAACACACAAATTCCCTATACTAACAGGTTTGTTAACCCTAAATTCAAGAAAAGTTCGTTAATCCGAACATTTGTGACGTTATTCCGAAGGTTCGTTAGTCCGAAAATAAAATAGGGGTTCTATTCGAAAGGCTCGTTTATTCGAAAATGAAATAGGGTTCGTTATTCCGAAGGTTCGTTAATCCAAAAGTCAAACAGGGTTCTGGAATGGGTCATAAGACTTTTTTTGTTCAAAAGTTATCTGGATGTCTATAACGTGTACAAACGTTTTTCTGTCGGTTCTTAAAGAATTAGAAAGGTTTCTTGTTATTTTAACGTTTAAAAAACGTTTTTATAACGTCCAATTGAAACGTTTTGAATACGTCGAAAATCTTCCAGAAAAATGATATTCTGAAAACATTTTGACAAAACGTCCAAATAACGAACTTGGAACGTTTCAAGAACGTTTAGAAACGTCCAAATGTCAGCTAGGACCCAGATTTGTATCATGGTTGTACTTTGAGGTACTCACATGCATCTAAAAATGACGTCAAAATCACGTCCATTTTCCTTGTTTACATAGATTTCGTGAAAAAGGCGTCTTTCAGACGTCTTCCTTTTTTTCTTTTCCAATATACATCAAAAAGGCATGAATTAACGTGTAGATGACGTGCTCGTGACGTTATTCTGACGTAAATCTTGTCTTTAGAATTGTGATTTACACGTCATTTAGACGAATCTAATGACCACCAATGACATCTTTGGGACAACTTCCATTTGAGCAAAAATACGACATATATTGACGTCAGTTTGAAAAATACGACGTATTCACGTCAGTTTGAAACGTTTATATGATGTCAAGTATCTGTGTTTATTTTCGTCTATAAGACTTTAAATTAGTAATCTACACGTCTTTACAACGTCTTCGTATAACCAACCAGGCGTCAGAAAGACTTCACAAATATGACGTCTTTTAGATATGGGTTCAAACAACAATACGACTTATTGGCGTCAGTTTGAGACGTCTTAATAGCGTCTGTTTTCTTTGCTTATTTACCGCAAACTAACGACAGTTATCACGCCTTTCTAAAGTCTAGATAATGACGTCTCTCTATGTCTTCCATTTGAGCAACAAAAAAAAAATCTTATTTTTGACAGTTGACTGACGTGAAATTGTCGTCGTTCTGACGACAGTGTATATGTCGCAAACTGATATAACTCTATAAAATCATAATTCCTAGGCCCTATCATATGAAGTCACAAAGACGTCGCAAAACTGACGTAAATTTAACGTCACGTCATTAATATGACGTGGTAAATAGGTTGCAAAGCTAAGTAAATTTTATTTCACTAATACGTCGTAAATATGAAGTGAATAATGCGTCTCAAAACTGACTTGAATTTTACGTCTTTACCCAGCTAACACAAAGACGTTTTCTAAACGTTCTTGAAACATTCCAAGTTCGTTATTTGAACGTTTTGTCAAAACTTTTTCAGAACGTCTTCTTGTGGAAGGTTTTCGACGTATTTAAACGTTTCAATTGGACGTTATAAAAACGTTGTTTTAAACGGTAAGATAACACTAAAAAAACTTTCTAAAGTTTTAAGGACCGACAGAAAAACGTTTGGACGTTATAGACATCCAGATAACTTTTGAAAACCCTCTAGAACGTTTAAAAACGTTTTAAGAACATTCAAAAAAAGTCTTATGACCCGTTCCAGAACCTTGTTTGATTTTGGGATTAACGAATCTCGGAATAACGAACCCTATCTCATTTTCGAATAAACGACCTTTTGGAATAGCGAACCCTATTTTATTTTCGGACCAACGAACCTTCGGAATAACGTCACAAATGTTCGGATTAACGAACCTTTCTTTAATATAGGGTTAACAAACCTCTAAGTATAGGGAATTTGTGTGTTTCGGATATTCGTTATTCCGAAGGTTTGTTAATCCGAAAATCAAAAAGGGTATGTTATTCCGAACATTTGTGGCGATATTCCGCAGGTTAGTTATTCCGAAGGTTCGTTTATCCGAAAAAAATAGGGTTCGCTTTCTGAAGGCTCGTTTATTCGAAAATGAAATAGGGTTCGTTATTCCGAAGGTTCGCTAATCCGAAAATAAAATAGGGTTCGTTATTCCGAAGATTCATTGATCCGACAATGAAATAGGGTCCGTTACGAACCTTCGAAATAACGAGCTTTGTTTCAGTTTTGGATTAACGAACCTTCGGAAAACGAAACTTCGGAATAACGAACCTTCGGAATAAAGAACCTTTGGAATAACGAACCTTCGGAATAAAGAACCTTCTCAATAACGAACCTTCTCAATAACGAACTGTAACCATGATATTTTGGGTGCTATCATCGTTCAAACTTATAGTTATCAGTTTCCTATATATATATGAATGTATTTCATTAAAACTCGAAAGTAGCCTCTGTGACTCTGAACTAATGCTCATTGCTCCAACTTAATGAAAAGATCTTAAATTTGGCTAATATCGGGCAAATTGATTTTCATTTGGCTATCGATTAATATTACTAAAAATAAGTGAAATTATTTTGTGCCAAATAACACATTATAAAACGATCGTTTCAAATCTCTTCTACAGATGTGTTTTACTTGAAAATCGGAGCTGTGGGTTTGATTTTTTTTTTCTCTCTCTCACACATAGTAAACATATGGTTATGCTGATATTCATAAACATCATATACTGGTAAACTTCTATCACAGCTCTATGTGTACGATACTGCACGACTTCGAGACAACAAATCACGCATGGCTTCCCTTTTTGGGTGTCAGTCGACAACAAATGGTTTATACACATTTAAAGTCATGAACCCACCTGGGAATCTGATACCAGTTGGGCCGAATGCATAAAACAAGCAATTGCTTGTAAGCAATTGCTTAAATTGCTTGTAAGCAATTGCTTCAAGCAAAAGCACAAGCTCGTCTAGCAAAAGGTCTAGCTCAAGCAATTGCTTAAATCCATATGTATAAACTTTTGCTTGTGCTCATACCTTTTGCTTGTCCCGCACAAGCAATTGCTTGCGTTTTCAACAAAAAGGACGTCACGCCTGTGCGAACACATAAACAAAGGCGAGTGTGGTAGCATGTATTTGAAAGGGCATGTGTGTACGAAACATTTCCTGACATAGCAAAGGAGCTATGAAATGACACTCATAAATGCACACCAAGACCCACACATACATCTATACACACACACACACACACACACACACACACACACACACACACACACACGTAGGCCTACTGGCTGATTCCCATCACTGCTTATAGTAGCCCGGATGTTCCAGATCGCACGTGGAGCGAGGTCTCCTTGCTCTCCACTGAAGTCAGACATCCTATCTGTTTTTCATCACATTTTGCGTGCTAACCACTGGACATTCCCGTTGTTTAAACAAAAAGTTTCCTACACTACCTAGGAGTAATTTCTTCTAGATTCATACCACTCCTAGACAAGTGTGGTCTTTCTTTTTTTAATATGAAAAATGATACTTAAAAGGGAACGTCCCAGATAAGCAAAAGCTCAAGCCCATTTTACAGAGCTTGGAAAATCGTAAGCAATTGCTAGCAAGAACAAGCAAAAGGTATGCTTTATGTATACGTTTATAAGCAAATGCTTGGTCTCTAAGCAATTGCTTGCGGGCAGCAAGCAATTGCTTGTGCTTGCTAGCAAAAGCTTCTGCTCGCAAGCAATTGCTTGTTTTTATGCATACGGATTCAAGTAAAAGGCCAGCACAAGCAATTGCTAGCGTTTATGCATTCGGCCCAAAGCCTGGTGTTTGTTTCTATAATATATCGATCATGAAGTTTATAAAAAGTTGCGAGTATAAAAAGAACTCTCGAGTTTTTGGAGCGCGCTCGGTAACCAGCTATTTTGTACGTGTGAATGCAGCTAGTGTTCTTACAAACAAACAAACAAACAAACCAACAAATCAGTGTTTTAATATTCAATCGTTTCTCTTCATCATTTCAATTACGGGTGCTAGGCCATGTGGGCAATGGAGGGAGGGATCGAGTATGAATATATTGCCAGTCGCAATGCTTATTTAGACTGATGATAATGATATTGAAAACTTTGAAAGAGATTTCGTGAAGTTGTTGTTGATGGATTGATGACATGGAAAAAAGTATTGATAGTGGTGGAAGATATATTGCTCGTGGTGATATGTATACGATGGTAATACTAGTGATAATCGTGGTGATAAGATGATATCCAGTTGTGAAAATAAATGATAGTAATGATGTTTATGGTCGTGCATGGTAATCTAATAAAAGCAATGACGGTAGCGATGATTGGTTGATATTACAGGAAACCAAAACCCAAAGACCAATATGGATTGAGTGAACGCAGCAACATTAGCATTTACATCAGTGAAAGTTTGAGGAAAAATCGGACAATCGATGCAAAGTTTTTCGTTTTTATATTTTTTGTGTTGTAATCACTAAATAAAGAGACTACTAGAGACCATGATGGGCGACAATGTAAAGAAAATATGAAGAGAATTCCACCAAAAAAAAATCAATAGAATTATACAATCCATCAACTTAATTGATACTGACTTAAGCAATCGCTGCAGACCTAAATATTTGTGAATTTTGTGAATTTTATTGACTCTTTCGACCTCCTCTCGGGGTATGAGAGTAGCAAACAATAAGAGTATAAATAACAATATAACAAACCAGTGAATATAATACTCAAAGATTACACATGACACAAAAGATATACAAGATTATAGTGTATATGGGAATACAAACATGAGTAAAATGAACAGATATACAGACGTTAATCTACATGTAAATAGCAGATTACAAATTTGACAAAGAAGGTTCCTTCACTAACCTATATACCGCTACGTGTCGCTACGTATACATAACACTTTGATTATGATTCATTCCAAGCTTCAATTAGATTTCCAATTTACTTTTTGCAAGATATTGATGACGACGTCGAGTTTGCATGCATCCTAGTAACGCAAGTCTCGCGAGACACAGGAAAAGTGTCAGCAGACGGCTAACAAAACTACAGAAATACCACCTAAGGCAAAGCCGAACGCGATGGCGATGACATGTGAAGTGGAAACACACACACACACACACACACACACACACACACACACAAACACACACACACACACACACACACACACACACACTCACACACGCGCATACACATACCCATACATAAACCCGATGTTATGTTTCTGCTTGAAGGACGGCGTCCCATTCTCACATATAATCTGATTCAGTGGTTAGCAGACGACCATGCCAATGGTATTCTGTATACTGTGTAACAGTACGAACTCAAAGTCCGAACACGAAGTCCACGCACATGCGTACAAAAACCAACTTGTACACTGATAGTCTTTGCTCAAGTGACACAATGGGCAATTTCGACGCGTTAGGGTTACGGAAAAAAAAATGGCCTCCGGGGACCTTATTTCCGGGGTCGAATTTAGGAAATAGTATCCTAGGACCAAATATCCGTTTCGCAAGGACCTAATCGCCGCCGAGGGGGATCGAATCGCCGGGTTTGTACGAAGAAGCCTATTCGGGGGGCCAAATCGCCGCTGGGGGGGGGGGGGGGGGTGTCGAATGGGCGGATTTATACGCAAATTCGGGGGGGGGGGGGACCAAATCGCCGCCGAGAAAGGACTTGATCGGTGGGTTTAGAAGAACAAGCCTACTATTATACTGTAGTATTCGCTAACGTCAAAGTGCAAGGGACTTAAATTGGCAGGTCAGAAGGATGATTTGCCGCTGAGGTGTTGTTATTTGATTTGTTTAATGGATTCAAGAAATAATAATATAACTGTTCCATAATAGTCCCTTCATGGTGGGGTTATTGATAAATGTGATTCCTAGCAGTAGGCTACTTTAGAGTTAATGATGGGAATTGGGCTCTTTTGGCATAGGGTTAGGTACGCTTAATAACAACACCCCCCCCCCCCCCCCAAACTAGTATGATTCTCAGTGCAAGACCAATTATTGGCATAAAAAAGGGAAATCATCACCTTTTCTCCATACATGCAATCTATCAGCTGTTTCTCGACAGAAATGACAAATCCAATAACACTAATAACATCCTGCAGTAACAAGAAGGTAATACCAGGGGCCGTAGAAACGAAGTTGATGCTATTCAATCCTTTGTCGAAATTATCTCACAATATAGGCCTGTTATCATATTGTCTTATATTCTATATACAATGTTATATTTACCTCATTCTCTGTTGCCTGAGATATTGAAATGTACATACTATGTTTTTGTCGAAAGACGAAATAAACTTTGAATGAATTAAATCCATTTTTTATTGACATACAAATTATGGGCAAAATATGCAAAGAAGGAGCTGCCATGTAGGGACCTACTTCTAAGGGCAGTATAAATATCATATTGTCCATGAATGTTTTCACTATTTTTATAATTTTTTTTTTTTGCACTTCATCGTATAGGGAACAAACTGATTATCAGGTGTAGAAGTCAACGAAGTAGGAAATTTGTTTCCCTTCTCTGCATGCTCCTGATCATATATACGGTATGATATCTTTTACCGCATAATCTGGACGAATCAGATCATGAACAAAGGATTATTCAATTCAATTTGATTCAATTCATTTATTTTCATTCTTCTTTTTCTAACAAACATAAAACAGAATAAATCAGGAGTTACATCATGAACATAAACATTCGCCTCTGCAAGAGATACAGTTTAACATAAGAATGCATACTGGCAAAAATGCAAAGTCATGTTTTAGTAAAGAAAACAAATTGAGAGGTCCACTAACAAGCTTGTATACTGTTAACCACTCAAAGAATCTTATGAATTACTTATTTACAAATACTTATCAAAAATATAATTTACGACAGAACGGAAAAAAAACAGGAGAAACACACGACGTCTTGACAGAATAGATGGAAAGAACGGAAGGAAAAAAAGAAAAAAGAGAATGCCTATACACGCTGAACAAGGGAAATGGAACAGGAAATTGGGGTGCTTCAGAGCTCACAGCTCACAGCTTTGGAAGTATCATTATAGCTAAATCATTGCGAAATAATGAATTTAGTGACTGACTGATTGATGGTGTATTGAACCCTGAGGTTGATGAGACCTAGCTAATAAAGAAAAAAAGATATCAGAGAGGATTTAAAAGAAAGAATTTCAACTTGCACTTAAAATAATACAAAGATGAATATATTTTTTTTGCTTCACAGCTTAATGAATTCCAAAATCTGGGACCGGTGTAAATGAAATGTATTCTGAGCCAATAAAGTTCTCAGGAGGGGTAAATGAAACTCATCGATTGCCTAGTGGGATATTTATGAAAAAACTCGTTCCGTGGGAACATTGAATTGAAAATATTGGGAAGTGCATTTGTGTTGTAATTAAACACAAAACTTGCCAAGATGAAAAAATAAAGGCACAAATCTTTGATTTTCAAAATCTTATATTTAGTGAAAAATGGATCTGAATAAGAACGTGGCGGAATGCCACAAATAATACGAAGTGCTCGTTTTTTTTCTTTTGTAACAGTAGTTTATCTAGTATATAGTTTGATGGGCACATTTTATACCCCATGCTAGGAGTCCGTAATCAAGATAAGGTAAAATTAGAGAAAATACAACCGCAACAAACAGGGTAATTTGATATGAAACTTGAGTCTATCAATGATATCAATATTAGTCGAAATTATGCGGCCTCCAGGAAAGTTTATCGTCCATCGTGATACGTGCAGAGTCATCAGAAATAACCTATGCGTAAAGCTTCTGGAATTGCTAAAAAGCATATTACTCGGTTTTCTGGAGATTAAGTGATAATTCAGTAGCTCTTATCCACTGAAACACTTTTTCTTCAATTCGGAATTAACGATTCGAACGAGAGTATCTGGATTTTGGCGAGAAAAGAAAATATTTGAGTCATCAGCAAAAGGTTAATGAGAGTATGTCACATGATCTGCAAAAGCCATTCATGTAAATAACAAAAAGTAAAGGTCCTCTAACAAGCTACCCTGTGGGACGCCACAATGAATCCTATAATAGACGAGTTGTTCTCGTTCAGAGATATGTATTGTTTTCGATTTTGTAGGTAATTCCTGAATCACTCCAAGGCCTTCCCCCGTATGCAATGATAAGACAATATTTTGTGAAGTAAAATGTCATGATTAATTGCATCGAAGGCCTTGGAGAAGTTCAGGAAGATACCAATAAGATGAGAATGATTATAGATAGTATGCGCGGTGTGTGGTCAATAAACTTCACATGGACATGAACGGTGCTGTGTTTCTGACGAAACCCAAATTGAGAATTGGTTAAGAACATTCATTGTTCTTGTAAATATTATGAACCTAAGACCCTAAGAATATGAACTTAACTAGGGAGGTGTCTCACCTCCCTGACCTAACTATTATAGTGTTGATGAAGAATTCAATAAGTGAATACATGTATGTACAACTTGCATCTTTTCCACTTCTGCCCTTGATAATAATAATAATAACAAGTTCTTATATAGCGCATTTCAGACTTGAAAAGAATTTCAATGCGCTTTACAAACAAACAAACAAATTATACCATAATACAAAATGTAGCGACAAAAATTACAATTTACCAAGCACAATATATTACCCTACAATCATTATTTTTTAAATATACATACATTGAAAGTCAGAGCTGCCAGTACTACTGAAACATGACTTCAAGTTTAACAATCATAGGCTATTTCGTACAGATAGGTTTTGAGTTTTTGTTTGAAATTGTCTATTGGCATCTGACTTCTAAGTGGGTCTGGCAGAGAATTCCATAGAGTAGGTGCAGCAAAAGAAAAAACCCTGTCCCCATAAGACTTCGTTCGAATGGTAGGTACAACAAGCAAGTTTCGAGCAGAGGATCGGAGACATCTAGTAGGCTTATATGGGGTTATGAGTTCTGTAATGTAGTGCGGGGCTGTTCCGTATAGTGCCTTGAAAGTAATGAGGAAGATCTTGTAATTGAATACGATATCTTATAGGAAGCCAGTGCAGATCTTGAAGGATTATGTGTTCACGTTTCTTGGCAAGTGTAACAAGGCGGGGAGCGGAAGGTTGATAAATATTAGCACAAGAGGAAACGGCTCAAGGTTTATTCACCCCAACGCTTTATGGTACCATACCCAAGAAATAGCTCGAGCAAATCTTCGCTGACAAATAAAACGAAATTTAAGGTCCATAAAACGGGAATTTCACAGGCAGATATTGTACTCAAAAGCAATATGTGACTGTGCACCTCAAAACGAACATAAAGTCGCACACACTGATTTTGCGTGAGGACTGAAAATAAGTGAAATGTCTCAAACCTAGCCGAACTTGACTTTTTCATATTTTCTGAAAGAGCGGGTCTTCTTTTACATTATGCTAAAATTTGGTATCATAAAACGGGCAGGAAAATGTATTTTTTTAGCAGTTTATCTCGAACATTTTTGGTAGAATAGTGTGATTAGGTGTGTTTTTAGAATCTCTTTTTCATTTCTCAAAAACCTTGTCCATACTCTTCACTTTCAACTCAAAGGATAGCGCTACTGCTTTGAAAGTTGGCATTAATTGTGGACAGAATGTGTTAATGAGGCATGTTTAATTTCAGTTTGATCTGATAATTTCTTCATTGTTGTTACTCTGGTGGTGTACTTCCTGTTTTTTGTCCCATTCATCACACAGCCAGCATGGTTTGGTAAAGATTAAAGGGGGAAGTCCGGACGATTATCAGCCGCTTCGTGTGTAAAGAACAATATTTCATGAACCTATTACCCTTTTCCCGACGAGAAAAGACCATCAGATACATTTACTATGATTTTTTTTTTTTAAATAAGATAATTCTTCATGTTCGAATCCGTCGCGAGCAGCCCTTCGTACTATCTGTCCCAGAATGCATTGCGCATGACGTATCGGGCGCAGTTTCCTCAGCTGAGAGCACCGCGAGCGAAGCCCAGCTACGCATCGATCTCCCATTGCACTGCTGACTGCGGGCGGTATCTGCATGCCTGCATAGGTGTGCCTTGTCGGCGCTACTGCAGGAGACCGTACACCGATTTACGAGTGCTGTTGCCAAACGCTGTATTCCTTTATTCAAATAATCTTCGTTATATATCTATATAAAATCTTCAAAGATTAATGTAAAATAGTTGCAATGCTATAACATTTTCGTTTAAATTGAAATATGTATGTATTATAATACTGCCGTACTTATTAGTGTCCACCCCATCACTTACAATGCATTAGCTGTTGTCGGGCTGTTCAGGCATACATTTACGTCTGCTGCTGCCAAGTGCTATCACAGTCCGCGATCGTTTTTTCGACTTCTGAGTGTGAACAATCTGAAATCAGTCTGTCAATGTCAGAATTATTGCCTCTTTTGTTGTCCGAGACTGTTGAAAAGTGTGTCTGACGGTGATAAAATACGACAGTATACATGTAACTTGAACCACGGAAGAAACGCCAGCGCCAGCTTGGTACCGCCGCCGCGCCGGTAACTACGACCAGCAGCCCAATACACACAGCGTAATGGGGCTGCGTGTTGTAGCATTCAGGATCATGATAAGGTAGTATCGTGGATAAATATCAATTTAAAATCGAAACATTTCTTCAATTTGAAGACTTACTAGTAAAGTTGAAGTATTGACAACACCCTAACACTTGACACATCGGCATTTTTTTAATGAAGCAATAGATCATGCCGCGTGCATCCGCTGTGTGGTCAGAGACTGTTGAGCGGTACGCTACTACCGCTTGCTTGGCCCGTATCACCGTTGCTCAAGCAGGGCTCCCCCGAGCCAGCTGACGCTCCAAGCAAAAAGCAATGTGAGGAGGATACGTCACGCTGTCACGTGATCTTTCTCGCCGGCGTACAGAAATCGAACGGTTACGATTCAAAATTAGTGATGCTAAAAAATCGATTGTGGCGAGTTGGGAGGGTCTTTTTCAATGAAACTTAGTCATTATGGTCCTTTATTTATGTAGATTTTGGTTAATTTTTTTTTCAAAATCGTCCGGACTTCTCCTTTAAGCGCTTGAATAGACACTGTACTTCAGAGCCTCTTTTCTCAGTTTACACTTTTCCTGAGTTTGTGCTTTCTTTCCAATATTTAGATAGGTTAGGAGAGTCCGTCTGATTGGAGTTATACATCATTTTAAAGCTTAAAGTGAAAACTAAGTTTCGGTAAGTGCTTGAGAACCCGTCTAGCACCATTTCATTTTTGCTTGCAATATATCGAAAGAGTCCACTAAGAAACTTACCTGGCTGACGCGGTTTGCCGGAATGATGAGTCGGTTTGGAGTATTTTGAGAAAAAAATAATAATAGTAGGAAAACCGACTTTAATTCCAGAAGGCTCCAGACTAACTCGGTCTCGGGAAAAATTCGACCCTACTTCAGACAATTTACACGCAGTAAGACTACATTTAGTGATCGCCACATACTGGCCACTGCATAATACCAAATGAGGCCTAACTGAATGGACAGGAAAGTGCGTGCTAACGTAATCCTGTACAAAACAAAACAAAAATGACAGCGCGCGGTCCTCAGTTGCTGAGACGCGCGGTCTTTGGAGTTTTTGTTGTTGTTTATCAAGCGCCTTTGGTTGAAAGTTGATAGTTTATTTACTCACAACCCAAACTTTGGGTATCGGAGTCCAATGAAAAACATATAGCACATTATAATATCAATAAATAATAATTGCAAATAACTCTGAAAAGTGTACAAAACAACTATAACAAACAAAATAAGAATGAAATGCGATTGATGAAAAGAAAAAAAAATGTACAGAAATATACAATATATACACGATATATAGTGAAAAAAAACAAAGAAAGGGAAATATGACGAGAGAGAGAGAGAGAGGAGAGAGAAAGAAGGGATATATGGAGGTGAAGAGGGAGAGTTAGAAGGACACAAGACTGGTGAATTAACAAAGGATATACGAGTGACTTTTGGTTCAGGAAAAAAAGAAAAAAATCAGAAAAAAAGAAAACACACAAAGACATATGGAAATGAATTCATACGCTAAGTGAACAAGAAGGAAGGAAATATGGACGAGAAGAAGAAGAAGTAGAGAGGGGAAGAAAAAAGGAGGAGAGAATGAAAAGACAAATAAGTTACAAATCAATTGTAAAGAAGGCACAGCCTGTAAAAAAGGCATGTAGTATTTGCAAAAAGGATAAAAAATACTAATAATCTAAACATGTGTCATTATATAATTACAAAACTTGGATAAATTGGAAAGGACTGTTTTCTTTTGACAATTAAATAATTGATCCATCTTCATAGTGTTGGGGTATTTCCACACTGCAAAAAATGCGGTGTTAAAAGTGTAACACCAACCGGGTGTCAAACTGTGGGTGTTAAATTTGGTGTTAAATTGACACAATTTGACACCCTTCGGTGTTAATTTAACACCAACATTCTCTCATTCATTGGGTGTTAGATTCCCGGTGTTAAAATGACACCCAAGTGGTGTTATAGATTTGTCATGAAAAGGGGGTTTTCACTAATAACACCGTATCGGTGTTAGTTGTCCACCAGAGAAAGTCACGTGTTCGCAGTCCGATGATCTCATTGGTTACACATGCCAATGCCTGAAATTTGTTGCTGTGGCGCGGAGTCGTCAACGTCTGTCATCGCGATAGTCAGGATTTCGATGTCGTCTGGGGCTAAAAATGACATTGAATCTATGATGGTGACTTTGCTAAGTCTGTCAGCGGGGATAAGTATCTTTTAAGGTAATTATTTCCTTTACCAGTTATTTTCTATCATAAACGATGTGCATGATTTTCACGGATTTCATCGCACATTATAGACAACTTTGTCTTTGCACGCACGTAATACTATAGTATACTATGTAGCGCAGCATACTAAGTACATGTAGCCTATAGTGTTTGCCATACATACATGTAATAGGCCATAACACCAACGCGCTGCAGTGGTGCATTGAGTCCGAATTTCGCTGAGGGTTCCTTTGTCCAATAATTGCATTTTAAAAATATCATCAAATTTTAAATATAAAAGGTTCCGTGGCATTTTGTATTGTTATTGATGTAGTGTTCTTACCTCTGAGGCTCTGGTGCGGATCTTTGTTAGCGCGCAAATCATTACCCGCTACTGACGTGCACGAAGACGAAGTTCGAACAATGTTTGTCTGAACATGTTCGTAGGTTTGTACATGTTACTGGTACTGGTACTAAGTGGTAGGACCCTAGGCCTACTATATTTTTTTGTAGGGCCTACTGTAACTATTCTAGATCCAAACTGTTAGGTTTAAATTAGTACTAGGTACTAGTAGCAAATATCGCTCTAAAAAGAACGTGAATACCCGATTAAAGGGGCTGGGTGGGGGGTTCTCCCGACCCGATTTTTGTTTATCACAACAGGTTTACGTGATGTTTTCAGTAGCTACAGTGTACACGTACAATAGGAACGTAGGGGCCTATATTGGACGCTAGTGTTTGCGCGTGGATCTTACGTTAGAATCTACTAACTAGTTTCTGATATGAGTACTACTATTTATGAGTTTGCTAACTGCTTACAAATTTACATTATATAAGAATATGCTCTTATAAAGTTGATGACGTCACATTCATGTAAAACCGGTATTTCCACCGAGTCCATGTTAAGACTCTATAGACTCTAGATCTAATTGTAAGGTGCGACTCACTGCGAGTTCAAGGGTAGCGAGAAACAGAATCACAGCCCATATTAATAACTGGCAGTTGTTCTCTGTCTGAGAACTGATCCTAAATTTCACAAATGAGTCAAAATGGAATACATGTATCATCGCTTTTTTCATGATTCAGGTGAGGGAATATACGTCTACTTTGATGGTAGTATTTGTTGAAATAATCTCTTGAAAAAAAAAAATCCCTTCTGGAATATGCCTCTTCCCCATACTTATGTTATTGCCACACTTAATGATATTGGCAATAGTGCCCTTGAGAATCTTGAAAATGACAGAATTGCAAAAAGACCTTTTCTTATCTATCTAAAAAACCTCGAAAATGAGAGTAGATCAATTGCAAAATGGCATTTGATTTTTCCATTTCTCCTCAAATAATATTTGCATAAATGTACACTGCATAAAGATGATGAATACCTGGAAGCAGGATATTATTGCCCCCCCCCCCCCGGTGGCTAATTAAAACGAACTTGAAATTATGAGCATATCTCAAGTAGGTATATATAATAGAATCACCGACTGAATTAATCTGAAGCCACCTGAACAAAACCCTTTGTTTTCTGCAGTTCTGATCAAATCTTTCATGCACACAAGATAAATCTGTTTCATGCACTTGTATCATCCACAGTAAATACACTAGTGCAGTTATGTGGATGTTCAGTACTTTGAATCCTAAGCCAGTGCATCACACCTTGCGCACCAGTTTGACAGTTTGTGGACTTGTAGCCACTTGATAATTATGTATGTTCATGGTCCTTACACTTGCAGGTTGAACAGTACTTCTCACTCCTTCTCCCAGGCAACGATGCCAAGCTTTTTTGAGCAGTGGCCAGTTTTTGGTGGAAGGTCTTGTCAAGCTAGCAAGAGGAAAGCCTTCACAGTCAAGCTGTTGAGATTGCTGGGAGAACACATGCGGAAAACTGATGTGGATTCATGAGACTTGGAGTAATCATCAAATAGTGTACCACCAGACCTGGTAGCAGTCAGGGTATGCACAATACTATAGGTTTTGAAAGCCCCTTTTTTATGTTCTAGATGTCTATCCATCCAATATCGTTTCTTGTGTATCATGCCGCAAGTTGAAAACAATCATCTGTGAATGAAACTTGGTAAGGCTATGTAAATCCAGGGGGCGTTCCACAAAACTTGTCATTGGTGACAACTGTTATAAGTAGCTGAAATCTTTGCATCTGACAATACATTTTATCAAACGTTTCCCTGGAGTCGATAAGGGTCATGAGGTCAATAATCAAGGGTCAGGAGCCCTTCTTATGAAAAAAAAATGCAGGAAATATCTTGTGACTTTGATTTTTCAAAGGCAGATGAATGGATTTCACCAAACTCAATTGTAATACATGTATAAAAGTTCACTGTCACAAATCAATATGTAATGTAATTTTGTTATTTTGGAGATGCTGATGAAATAAAGAAGAGCTTTTTTTTCTTGTTTTTTTTTAAAGAAGTCACACAACAACCCATGGGTTCATCCTACATGAAGGATCATATGTTTTACTTAATGCTCCCTGATTATGCAGTGCAATTCACTGATAATTTCTGTTGATACCTGGATACTTTGTTAATGAGTCGTAGAATATATTGTATATAACATGCATTTCTTACAACACAGCATAGAATGTAAGTAACCTGCAAATCCTTCTTGTACTCTATCTGCTTCCACCTGTGAACCAGGGCGCCAGGATTGTGCAAGATTGCTGTGGCTTTTGCTATAGACTACCTTATCCGATTTCAAAAGGTAAGTCTACATGACTATAAGGTTTGTTCAAATATGATGCGACAAACCCCCTGACATTTTTAGTGTTCAGATATGGTGCGCCGAACCACGCCACTTTCATTATGTTAATGAATGCACATGACTAAAAAAAAAAAAAATAAGATAAAGATAAACTCATGACATTGTATCTTCACTTACTTTTGAGCTTGATTGCACCATAACTTCATGCCACTGTGTGGCAAAATATATTCCTCTTGCCTCAGTGTTTTTGTTTTGTTTTGTTGCATTTTGATCTGTTTATTTGTTTGTTTTTTACCATCTCATATCGCATTGATTTGTGCACTAAAATGTTGCCGGAGTTTGACTCATCATATCTGAACAAGCCTTTATGAGTCATTTTGGACAGGCAATTAGAACTCACAGTACTTTGGTATTCTGAAAATGAAATTGATTTTTACGAGTTTAATTGATTTTGCATTTTCTACTTTCTATGATCTGTTTTTGTATTAGAAAAGAAATTAGAGGTCAAGGGAAATTTTCTGGGTTTTTTTTGTGTTGTTGGACTATGTAATTTATTAAGATCACTTGCTTTTCAATGTTTCACAGGTTAACTTTTTTTTTTGGATGTTGTGAATATTTTTGCGCACTTGCCTTTGTCAGGGTTATGTCCTGATGTCGACGAGAACTTTACTCGTGAATGCTTCAAAGTCGATCCTTGAACTTTAAAGATTGTCTTCCCCATATGTAGGCTGAAATTTTGAAGTTGCTTTTTGATCACTCACGAATAAGAGAAAAGTGATAAATTTCAAAGCTTCTTTAAGAAAAAATAGGTATAAGTGAGTTTTAATTGTGAAATTATAGTGATCTTTAAGGAAAATGGAATAAGATCCATTTATTATCCTCTGCCAAGAAGTGGTGCCTGAATTGTTATGGTTTTGAGTAGTCCATCCCTCCGTGTGTGTGATAGCTTGAAATCTGTTAAAATAATCATAAATGTGAACAAAATGTGTTAAGCCTATGTATGACTGAGTCTATCAAATTGCATTATGGAATCGAAATAAAGGTCACAGTCAAATTTGTCTAGTTTTTATTTGTAATAGATTCATACAATGTCTGTTTGTTTTTCATTGTTTCCTTACATTTTCAGCCTGATGCTAGTTTTGATCACCACTTGAAGAGGGAAAGCAGAAGAAGATGCAGCTCTTGATGCAGCTTGCTTGCTTGAAGATCAGAAGATGCAGCTTGCTTGACAGAGGACGTCAGAAGGATAACATACATGTGTACCAATTACTTTATTGTTGACCACTTGGTACTACCCTGCCCTGGTGATATCATTCAGAGTGCCTTCGACACATTGTTCAAAGCACATTAGATATGTGTTTTGTCTACGGTATGCAAAACCTCTCATCAACCTTTGGACATTTGGAATTACCCCGAGTTCGTGAACCGAGATCTAAACTTTCAAATAGATAATGAAGTGATGCATTCTTTAGGAGTTCCCACTGAAACTGCTTTTTTTTCACTGTTTGCCATACGAACATGGACTGAGTGATGGACAAACAATAAATTGCGCCCAGGGGGCCTGTGTACGGACATAATTTGATTCGTTCAATGGTTTTAGAAGACACTTGAAGAATCATCATTGTGACAATGAAACTGTGAAGATACTCCAAGTCCAGTTCTATGGAGGAACCGAGATAAAGACTGATGATACAAGTTGTATACAGTTGATGAAGCAGTACTCTCCATTAGTCGATGAGAGTTTTTGATGAGGAGGTGATTACCTTTAGTCCAGGGGACATTGAACAACGACCTTGTAATTTTTACATGTCCTAGTTTACATGTGTCAGTATGGAGTAATGCATTACCATGGTAACATCAAATTTTCATAAAGATTACAAATACAGAATGTGGATCAAGCTACTCAGTTTTAAATCAATTCTGTTGAAATTCGATTGTCCAGAAATCTGTTGCCATGGCAATTGCAGTTTTTAAACAAATCATACAAAATTGTGTGGATCACGCTGCTCTCTTAGTTTCTTTTTTTTTTAGCATTTAAATTTGAATTTGATACATATGGTCACTATGATAATATGTTATCGTGCAAGACACTGTTTGTGGGGGTCATAAATCCGTTTCCATGGCAACAGCATCTTCATACAAATCATCCACAAGTACGATGTGGATTCAGCTAACTTCCTCAGATTTTGAGCATTTGACTTTAAATTTGGCACATGTGACCACTGTATTATGTACCTGTGCAAATTTCATTTTTCGTCATTGTCAAATATTGTAGTATGTTGTCAAGTTAATGGTATTTTGTAATGAGAATCATATAAACTACAAGTGGATTGAGCTTACTCTCAATTTTTAGCAATAACCTTGAGATATGACACCTATATATTGTGACAAGATAAATTCTAGATGTGCAAAACACTTTTCTCGTCAATGTTAAACAATTCGTTGCCATGCTAACTTATTTTTTTAATACAAAGCAATCGAAGATATTGTGATTGACTCATAACTCCCTCATGTTTTAGGCATTTGACTTGAAATTTGGCACGTGACCACTGTAGTGCGCTAATGTGCAAATGTCATCTTTTGTATCGGTCAAAGAAAGTGTTATCATGGCAGTGACATTTTCAAATTAAAAACTTACACAACAGTTGATTATGCAATCTCCCTCAGTTTCTGAGCATCTGGCCTGAAATATTGAACAGAGTGCTAATGTAATGGCAACCATCTTTTAAAATGAAAATCAAACAAAAAATACTGTGAATTGGGTGAGCTCCCTCAGTTTTCTAGCATTTGACTTGAGGTTTCGCGCATGTAACCAGTGTAATCTTAAAATGAGTCGCACACTGATCTCACTGTTGAGTAATCTTGCTATGGTAACAACTTTTGTTACATTGTACTTTTTTTTCAACAAAAGGCATACAAGAATATCATGAATTGAGCTAACTCTCTAAGTTTTAGGTGGGGGCATCAATTACATCCAGTTCGAGTTGAAAATATTGGCCCAAGAAGGCCTTATGTGTGTCATTTGAATATTTAAATGATCCGAATTTCACATGCTTGTATCATCACTTGCAATAGCATTGATCAAAAGAAAGAGTATATTTTTTTTTTTTTATGTTAACATTTTACAACCAGACTGGATGATCTATGTTGAATATTTGAATTATACAGCTGTGTAGGCAATTCAATTTGAACATTTGAATGATAGAGCTAAGAAGATATAATACTAGTATCAATTTCATTTGAAAATTCAACTTGATAGTGCCAAGAAGGCCAAAGGTATTCAGAGTGAGTATTTAAATTTGATATTTTAGCCTACAATAGCCATAATGTATCTCATTTGCATAGATAATCAAAGAACCAACTGACAGGGTCAAAGGTATTCCATTTTGATACTTATATTGTAGAGATGAGGCTTTCATTACATGTAATAGAATTATTGTGTTTTGTTGTGACAGACAGAATTTATTAAATATTTTGATCAACCTAGTAGCACGTGACTGTCTTTCACCTACTTACATTACTGTGTTATTTTGTGCGATTGAATGTGGAGAGTGTGAAATGATGTCGAGGTATCGACACTTCAAATTGTTAATAAGTTGGCATCACTTGGAATTTATTTCTCACTCTGAAGCGTTGAATCAACACTTCTGTGGTGTCAAATAAACACCAAATAATGCAAACTTATAACACTTTGAAGTGTTAGAATAACACCATGACAGGTGTTGGGGTATAGATTCTAACAACAAATAGTGTTGAAGTTACACCGTCATTGGTGTTAAAGGGTGTCAAAAGAACACCAAAGTGGTGTCAACTTATCAATAATCTAAGCAACACCAAAGCTGGTGTTGGTATATTTTAACACCACGGGTGTTGAACTTACACCATAACTGGTGTTGGGATGTCAAATGAACACCATTATGGTGTCAACTTCTTAACACTCTCTTAAGTGTTGAAAAAACACCGAGGCTGGTGTTGGTATATTTTTACACCCTTTAACACCCATGGGTGTTGGATATTTTAACACCAGAGACGGTGTTACTTTAACACCAGATGGTGTGGTCCTTTATTGAAGTTCGGCCGGTGTTAGATTCAACACCAGTGGTGTTAAATCTAACACCACTGTTTTTGCAGTGCAGTAATATTTTTTAAAGTATTTCTTTCGTTGTTCATTAAAGAGTCTACACTGAAAAAGGTAGTGAAATTCATCACCAATTTTCTCTTCATTACAATGGGTACAAAATCTTTCGTTTTAGAGGTGCTTGATAGGCGCACACTAATTTTGCATGCGCGCAAAAGAGGTTTTTGATGCGCGCGTTGTAACAACTCTGACCATTACTGCGAGTAGCCAGAACACGAAGCGCTAGTTTATACAGGCCGCTCCCATAGGACAACACTGTACAATCAGAGGGACAACCATTACAACTCATCCCGCCGTCAAAGCGAAGCCGAGTAATCCCCGAGTCCGAGTTTAGCCTGACCCCGTTCGGGTAAGTTCTGAGACTCAACCTTTTTGGTTAATATTTCGCATTTTCGTCGTTACCCATCGAATATCTTGTAATAACATCGTTATCCTGCACATTTCCTAAGCATACGTTCACATTAATTTGGGAGCGAAATTTGACTTTTGCAGGCGTACCAGAACTTTGTTTGGGCTTTAAAGTCTGCTCTTTCAGAATATGGTCTTAACTACAAATTCATGTCTGGCGACTTTTTGTTTGTTTTGAGGTGCAGAGTCACGTATGTAAATGCCTTCATTAAGTCTTTAACAAATTACCATTCAAAAGTATTACGGATTGTGGGAAAGACACAAAGAAACTTCATAAAGCTGTTATTGCTTTAACTTTTACCAAAATACCTCACTCATGGTGATCAGACTGAGCTTGAAAATTGTTTTAATCAGAATTTTGTTGGTAGAATCCTGGCAATTCAACAGTCTTTCCAAACTTCCATCGTATAGTAAGATGACATTGTGTGTGAGGCCAAGTAAGAATTGAGTGAGTTACAGTATGTCACTATAGATGGTATAGAACATTAACTTATTAATCAAGAACTCACCAAACAAATCACGTGAACTAAATACAATCCCAACAGACAGTGGCGTATCGGTGTGGGGGGCAAGGGGGGGGGGGCACTTGCCCCGGGCGCCACTTCTTCGGGGCGCCAAAAAACGAAAAAGAAGAAAAAAAAAAAACGAAGAAGAAGAAGAAGAAGAAGAAAAAAAAAACACCCTCGACCCGACCGGGGGGGGGGGGGGGGGGGGGACGGGGCAGTAAACCAAATCAAATAAGATAAAAACAAAAGATGATGATGACGCGGACAAAATGACAATGGCATGTCATTTTATATTTAACAGGCAAAATGTTTCACGTAGCAGCGGCTGCAATTTCTTTTATTCTGAAGAGATCGCCGATTGGATCAAAGGAGGGCGCCAACGGTTTCGAACATGGGGGGGGGGGGGGAGGGGCAAAAAAAATAAGAACAAAACGTAATGATGACGCAGAAATATACAAATTTCGGCTCACTCGCTCGTACTAATTCAGAGGATTTTTTCAAGTCCTCTGTTTGTTGGTATAAATCGTTATCTATAAGGCCGTCACTATTATTATTTTGACTAGAATTGTAAGATTTAATAAGCAAAAATGACAAGAATTCCATGTTTTGTAAGCTGGAAAACAAACATTTTCGGCTCGCTCGCCTAATATTTGTCATAAAAAATATAAGAACAAAACGTGATGATGACGCGGAAATAGGGCCTATGCAAATTTCAGCTCACTCGCGCGTACTAAGATGGAGTATTTTTTCAAGTCCTCAGTTTGTTGGTATAAATCGTTATCTATAAGGCCGTCACTATATCTTGATTAGAATAAGCCAGTTCGTAATTACCTCATTTACACATTGGTACAAATTACCTTTCTTTTTTCTCAGCTGGTTAGGCACTTCACTCGTTTTCAAAGGGGGCATAATGCATAAGCGTGTCCGACGTAACAATTTATGGAATTCATGTTTTGTATTTGAATGCAATAACAGCCTATTTCCTTATAGCGATGATTGCGAAATAACAGTCTTGTTGTCAGGTGGATGTGCTGGCAAACCTCATTTTTATAAGGATCACATGAATAATTATAGCATCACGGATGCTTATCTCAATGAATTTACAAACCAAAATGCCTGTTGGTAAAAATGACCTTTTTCTGCTCATGCGCAGAGTGTAATTACGAACTGGTCTACTGTAAGATTAAGCTAAAATGACAAGAATTCCATGTTTTATAAGCTGAAATACAAACATTTTCGGCTCGCTCGTTACGCTCAATCGCCAAAATTTATTACATTTAAATCACCCTCAAAAGACGTCAAAAGCATATGATATGAATAAGCAAAAAGTCTCTATCGGGATGGGGTTTAGGTTGAACACTTTTTCAGAAATTAGGGGCGCAGATTTTCGCGCTTGCCCAGGGCGCCGTTTTCCCTAGATACGCCACTGGCAACTGATTTGGTTAAGAATTTTAGCACAGTTTTGGTATTATACCCGTTATTATAAGAATCACAAACATGCAAGCCTGAGATAAGGTGTATTCTCACAGGATTGTAAAAGAGTTGCTATTTATCAAAATTTAAGAAATAACAATAGGTTTGGAGTTTCTCTGAGACTACCGTCTAATCTCACTTTTATTCTTTTTGAGTAAACTGCTTGAAAGTTGTTGTTTCCTCAGAATTGACAACTATCTGCAAGATTGGTTTTCTTTTATTCATTTAGATCTGCAATTTAGCCTGGTCGAATGATGTGGAAAGACTGTTAGTCAATTTAACATACATTATTGTGCTCAGAGAATTGGATTATGGGAATATCACTGTTGTTATCATGCTTGATATGAGCTCAGCTCGTGGCACAGTAAATCACGCTATGCAGACTCAAAGGTTGAAATATTTGGGTATCGAGGAAACCGTTCTTGATTAGTCCCATTTCTCTGAACAATCCCAGTGGTACGTCAGAATCACATTTGTTATTTCACCCCTGGTCATAAAGCTACTGCACAAGTTTGGCAATGTTTGATGTGATACCAAAGCCAGGAAAGGGTATTGTTGGAAGCCCGCTATCCTTTTTACTTGTGCGCAATAAATCAGTGAAGTGTATTTCGCTAACATTGTAGTAGTTATCATTGTTATGCAGATGATATAAAACTCTTTGTGTCTTAAAACCTATACTACGTTTACCGTGTCATCTGCCAATGCAAAACTGTCTTGAAGAATGTTTCCCAGACCTGAAAATCTAGTTTGCATCCAATGACTTTAAGCTGACTAATGGTAAAGCTTAATTTTTCTTATTTACTATTAGATTCAAATGACATGCTAAGTAAGAACGACTATCACGAGAGCGCCTTATGTTCACATTGCTAGCAATTTTACATCATTCCATCAAAAACAGTCCGTTATAGGTGTTATAGGGGTCCAGGAAATGTCTTTTCCAAATCATATTATTCAAGTTCAGCGGAGTATTAGATATCATGCAGTTGCATAATTTAAGTTTCATAAAAAAGATATTCTCTAAATCCGCAAAATGAATGCCTTTTCTTTTTATTTTCTTTTTGTATTTTCTCATTTGGATTTTTTTTTTCGAATTTGCTGCTATGTAATCTCCACAGGGAGATGTTATAAAACTTCAACAATACCAAAATTATCCTCCCGCCTGTCACAAAAAAAGTTTGATTACAGTATCGAGTCATATCACCAATCTTCCGTTCATATATCATTTTTAAGATTCTGTTATTAGTACATCATTCAGTTCACTATCTTTCCCCGCATACTTGCAAGTCTCTGTACGATTCCCAAATACACATTGAAGCGGAGACGAAGCCTATACGTTCTTCATGTGAGATGCACTGTCCATTCTAATACCAAAGAAATTAACATAGGTGGGGATCGCTCTCTCTCTCTCGATCATAGGATCATGCAAACTGTAACATCCACTGCGCCAACTTCCATCTACAGGAACATTCAAATTTAAAGGGGATGGCTAGTAACCGATCAGTGGGAATCAGTGGGAATGCTGAGGGATGATTGTTCCAATCCTTGTGGGATTCATTTAAGAGTACATTATATATCTACTGTTGTGTGAAAATTATTTGCTTCAGAACGGTCTCAGATTCAAGTAATGTGCAGATTAATGCCCCGTCACTGACCAGGGACGCTTACCTGGAAGCATTAAACTGCACATTACTTGAATATGAGACCATTCTGAAGCAAATAATTTTCACACAAGAATAGATATATAATGTACTCTTAAATGAATCCCACAAGGATTGGAACAATCATCCCTCAGCATTCTCACTGATTCCCACTGATCAGTTACTAGCCATCCCCTAGGGACGTATTACGTGTTGAGGATTACATATAACTGCAATCCATGATATATACACGTATATTCAAAAAAAAAATCTTGTCAGGGATTATGTTTCCTTTTTTTTTGTCATTTACTTCCCTGTTGTCATGTTTTGTACATGTAGGCCTAGGTAATGTGTGTATATTTTTCTTTCTTCCTTCCTTTTCAAAGCGCCTTTGGCACCAAAATTGAATATGTGCGCCATACAGAATACACGTAGTGACTGCAGGTGTATTATCATTATTTTTTCCAAAATGAATTTCACGAAAGTCGTACCCATGGTGCCATTCAGAATGCAGACGTAGAACTTGTGAAACGTACGTTGCATGGTAATGGGGATGGGGTGAACTTTGAAACCCCCCCCCCCCAACCACCACCACCACCACCACCACCACAGTGTAAGCACCACTAAATAAAACAGAAACATACTGAAGTGATACAACGTGTACATACCAGTAATAGGACGATTTTCTTGCCCAGCAAAAATAGGAATGTGTGGGACTGAGTGTTATGTAGAACGCAGCAACTTAGTCACCACGTAAGTCTGGAATTAAACACTAATATTCGGATATGAAGTGTTATTTTGTTATCCAAATCACATCAGAACTTCCACTCAACTATTAATAGATACGGTTATGGTACCAAACAGACACCACTTGAAATGTAGATTTAAAATGATTAAATTTCGACCCAGTGCCCTGTACTGTCGTAGTACACATCGGCCACTGGCGCTATCGCTGCTGGCAGAGTTACTGTGTGTGGGAGTAGGGACACTATTTCCGTCAGTGTTGAAAAGACCTAGGACCATATCGCCGGTTGAAATCAGGATATCACATCCTAAGACATTAAATCCTGAAACCTGACACGGAGATTTGGTCCCCCGGAGTGTTTCTCCAGGGGGGACATAATCGCCTACTACACCGGCAAACTGGCAATGCTCTCCTTCTTATTCCTGTATTTTCGTTATTTACGGGTCAATTTTTTTTCGTTCGAAATGTAAAATGGATGACCATAGAATTTCTCAATAGAATATAAAATTGAAAACTTTCGAAAGGATAGAGAAAATTGAGTTCACTTTGAATGGTCTGCCACAGGCAGATATCCTTATCATGCTCTTACGTAATACGACAGCTGCTTTCTCAACGATCCAGTCAGCAGGCTGATTTTGTAACCAGGGAGTAGTCTCACCTCCCCGTTGTAACTCACTGCCAAATAGCACCGGCAAACTGGCAATGCTCTCCTTCTTATTCCTGTATTTTCGTTATTTACGGGTCAATTTTTTTCGTTCGAAATGTAAAATGGATGACCATAGAATTTCTCAATAGAATATAAAATTGAAAACTTTCGAAAGGATAGAGAAAATTGAGTTCACTTTGAATGGTCTGCCACAGGCAGATATCCTTATCATGCTCTTACGTAATACGACAGCTGCTTTCTCAACGATCCAGTCAGCAGGCTGATTGTAACCAGGGAGTAGTCTCACCTCCCCGTTGTAACTCACTCCCAAATAGCACCGGCAAACTGGCAATGCTCTCCTTCTTATTCCTGTATTTTCGTTATTTACGGGTCAATTTTTTTCGTTCGAAATGTAAAATGGATGACCATAGAATTTCTCAATAGAATATAAAATTGAAAACTTTAGAAAGGATAGAGAAAATTGAGTTCACTTTGAATGGTCTGCCACAGGCAGATATCCTTATCATGCTCTTACGTAATACGACAGCTGATGGAGTCATCAAACCCTGGCTTGGCCTCCAGGTTTGTCACGCCTGAGCAGAAAGTTTATTTGCAATGGACAAGTACTTCGACTCCCAACTCCCAAACGACAAATATACGCACCCCACTTTGGGTAACCTCAGTTGAGGACTCGCCTCAAACGAGGGATTGACGGCATGTGGTGCCAAGTGGGGTTTACAGTGTCCCCCCCCCCCCCGCCCCTTTTTTTGTGGGGGGGGGGGAGGGCTTTGAGGTAGAAAAAAATCATTTACCCAATCCTTAAGAATGATAAGTTTCTTATTTCCTAAATGAAAGGATCTATGGTAAGCCATTCTTATATTTTTGTGGCAATTTTGATAACAAAAAGATGTATCTATAGTTACACAACTTAAATGTGATTGGTAAGTGGATATTTCATTTGGCAAAACGATATAACTATAGATATAGCCCTCATAATTTTGGGGTAACGTTGATTCTTTACTTGGCAAAAAGGTGTATCTACAGATATATCTCTTTGCCACAATGATCAGTTGATTTCTTTCTTATACTTTACGCGGGAAAAAACGGTGTATGTATGAATAAATCCTTTTGCCAAATTTAGCAGTGTATATTTTTCATAAGTTTCACACAGCAAAATAATGTATCTATTTATACATTCCGTAGAAAAGTTGAATTGTGTTGGTATTTCACTTGACAAAACAGTGTATTTATAGATACATCCTTTGCTGAAATGAACATTGAAAATACTTCGTGGATTTCATATGGCAAAGAAAGGTGTATCTTTAGCGCCCAGTGTGTGACTGTGCGGGCGCACATGTCCGTTGTATTCAAAGAGGGCACTCTTTCGTAAGATGGCAAAATAATAATAATAATAATAATAATAATAGAAAAATGTAACAGTATCTTCCTTTTTTTTGGGGGGGGAGTCTCTGTGGGCGGAATTCCCAATTAGGCAACTTTATTAGAATTTCCATTTGTAGACTTAATGAGAGCTAAATTGAGTCATTTCATATCTGGGGGTAAAACAGTGTATCTTTCTCTCTCTCTCTCTCTCTCTCTCTCTCTCTGTCTTCATACCAGAACGTGTATAATGGCCCGAGTGTTGTGTATGACATGGATTTGGTTTAGCATTTACTATTAATAACACAGTGGTTCTGGACATCGTTATTCGCTTACATTGCTTTTCAGGCCAATTTATGTTCTCCTTTCTCTGGGTTTGGTACAATCTCCTAATTAACCAGAAAGATGTTGCCAGCGTATCGCATGTACAACATAAGCAACTACACTCTTATAGTAGAATCTATACAAAAACAGCTTTGACGAGAGAGACATGGCTAGCCCTGCCGCTAGGCCTCTGGTCGTCTTCTTCAAGCTACTGTACCAAGCGATAATGCCTCGGTGGATGTCGAGCTTTCAACTTACTAGTAAGCTCTAGGCACCTACTTTTGTTTTGCAATACACTACTCTGGCATGCGTGTAGTACTACTGTAAATGACGATTTCTTCATGACGTTCCTCACTAAAGGTGAAGTCCATGTCATTTTCTTCAAACTTTCCAAACCTCTAACTTTGACCCATCCGAAGCCAAAATATGTAAGTAAAACCGTACGTTTATGTGCTTGTTTTTCTTCTACGGGACTTTGAAGAATGTGACAATCTGCCCTCCAGTTACCAAAATAATAGCGTTACAGATTCAAGACCATGATTGACAACAAAATCTGCAATAACAAACTTAAAACCCCATAATTCCTTGAAAATCACCGTTATTTTCTCCAAATTTGCAAGAATTGTAGAGAAAGGTACAAAAAAAAAACCGAGGAAAAGCTTTTAAAGTTAGTGTTTACACTTTCATTCTTCAGCAAGCAGCTCCCTCACCAAACACCGAAATCCCTCAAAACCTTGACGGGACATTTGAAGAGTTTGTTCGCAAAAACCGATAAGTCCATTTTTGAAGATTTTGAAGTATGGTGTCTGTCATAAAGTACAAAATAATACCTTTAGAATGATATCTTGGTCACTGAATATAAAGGTACATTTTTTGAAGTTATGGTCAAAAGGAGCAAAAAATTTCTTATTATTCTTTATTTTTCTTGACCTTTAATCGCAAATATCTCCATTTGGCAAATATGGACTTATCTGTTTTTGCAAACAAATTCTTCATTTTCTTTCAGGGGTGAGCTAAAGGACAAGGTTCATTAGACTTATGCTGTACATTCAAAACCCATGTCATTTTCAAGAAACCTTGACCAATTTGTAAAAGAAGACTTACTTATTTCAGAAAAATAAAAATAAAAATGGGGGAGGGTCGGGTCATGTGCTCATTTCTCAGTGCCGTATATAAAGAGAGTTTGGCCAACTCGGTTTTCGGCTTATGAGATTTGAAGCCTGTGATTGGTCAAAAGCTGATCCCATGATCTACAGGCGCCATGTCGTTACCAAAGTCAATTACGCGGGCGCGAGCATAGCTCACACGCAGTGCCCATTGTTCATTTCGCGCAGCTACGCGCTAATATTGTTTGCCTTTAGGACGTCCCCAATATTGGTCACGGTGCAGTGGGGAATTGTCATTGCCGTTGCCTACTTTCTTGAAGTAGAAGGTATACACGAAATATATTTTGATATTATTATCTTACCGCGATAAACTGAAGATTCGTCATGCCTTCCTGCGCAGCATGGCGTTGCATGAAACGACCTGGAACAAGTGTAATGGCACACCGCTTTCCGACAGATCCAAAAGGAAGGAAAAAGTGGGAAATCGGAGTGCGACGAGAAAGCAGATCCAAAAGGAAGGAAAAAGTGGGAAATGAGAGTGCGGCCGGAAAACTGGTCATCGAGTAGCAACTCCTTCCTGTTCCAGGCGAGATTCATTTTACAGGTCAAAGGATCAATGTCAGGAAAATGTTGAAATTCTACTATCTGCAGGTGTGATCTATTGTTGAAATATTATTACACAGTTCTTCCATACCTTGGGGATTACCCAATGCATAAAAAAACAGTATTTGCAAGCCACCATCACTCCACAATGACACGTACGGAAAGATTTTGGCTATGATGGTCAAAGGTCAAGTGAAATACTAACATGACAGGATTTTCCCCATATTTTTAAAATGACCGCTCAAAGTATTTGAATTGTTATAAAAATAGATTAGTCGAAGTGAAAATGCTCAAATTCCTTAATACTTGCTCAGTCTGCGAGTCTTTAACAATAAAAGTCCATCCATTCACACCTAGTTTAAGGAATTAAACACTCGACGCATTAAATTTTGTGACAAACACGCCATTTTTTTTTCTACCAAGTATGTGAAACTGTCGTGCAACATTGGAAAGACGTACTCCAGACCTGTTAAGAGAACAATATGGCGGAGGTCTACCAGTCGCCATTATCTTGTATAGGACATTTTCATTTGTTTTTTTTTTTTTTTTACTTACTTAATATCTATTCAATGATCATGGCAATATAGTTCTAATTTGGTGCGGATGCCACCGAGGATATCCCTCATAACGTAATCCAGGTACTGTCTTGTGCTTAGCTCAATTTCAGATCTTTCTCTTTAAATTATTTTTAAACAATTTGAGATGATTTTACATACCTTAATACGTCCTTATCGATGACGTTGTCATGTTGTACATTGTACATAGGTGTATTCATTTTGAATTACTAGTAGGCCTTCATGCCAGTTTTATACATATAGGAGTAATTAGGATGGTAATTGATGGTTATGTACGTGCGAATCATTAACAATTGTGGAATTCGTCTATCGTCTGTGCACAGCTAGAATTGTAAATTTATATATCATTTTGTTATACAACAATCTTGTTACCTGGACAACTTGCTAAATACAATGTATAGCATACAGTCTGGTGACAGTTAATGACACGGCTCACTGTAACTTCTTTTTTTACAGCAATTTATCATAATATTCCTATAAAGGAATTATGCCTATTATTTATCATGTTTATGTACCCCTGTGTTTGTGTCTACTTGAATGTGTAAGAATGATTGCCATGATAGTTGGCTTTGTTCAACATGGTTGGAATGAAAGAATGTCCCTCCCCCAACCTACCCCCTTTCTCTCTCTCCCTCTCTGAGAAAAAAAAAGTCAAGCATTGCAGACAGGATGTCCCTTGCGCCTTTGGGACGCCTGCGCGTACACGCTAGTCCCCCAAGCGCACGCGCTAAAACCTTAAGCGCACTATCCGCTGGGTAACGACATGGCGTCCAATTTATGAGTTGGCCAGACTCTCTTTATATACGGCACTGTCGTTTCTGTGCTAGCAGCGCCCCCATGCGACATAAATCATGGTTAGACCCCAAAATCTGGTCAGAAACCGATGCCCTTATAGGGTGGGATCATGAATATCATACAGTACATTCAAAACCCGTTGCATTTTCACGAAACTTGACCAAATTGTTGAAGAAGACTTGTTAATTCAAGAAAAACAATAAAAAGTGGCGGTTTATGTGTTCATTTTTGTGCTAGCAGCGCCCCCATGCGACATGTGTCATCGTAAGACCCCAAAATCTGGTCAGGAACCTATGATGCCCTGACAGGGTTGGATTAAAAATCTCACGCTGTACATTCAAAACCCATGTCATTTTCGCGAAAATTGACCAAATTGTAGAAGAACACTTACTTATTAAAAAAAAAAAGAGAAAAACTGGGGTTCGCGAGCTAGTTTTCGTGCTGGCAGCACCCCAATAGTGATTATGATAGAAATTATCCCATGACCCCAAAATCTAGTTATAAACATATTGTGGTTCCGTGATCAGTTGGGGTTCATGAATGTCAAGCCGTACATTCAAAACCCATTTTATTTCCATGAAAATGAAAATCGGACAATTCGTTCAAAAGTCATGAATTTTTGAAGTTTCTGCTCACTCAAGGCTGGATGAGAAGACTACTATAGCTTGTGATGTCACATGAGTACAACGATATAAAGAAAGAAAAAAGGAAATTCAACATATATTCACTTTTCTCAAATAACAAAAGAACACTTGACTTCTCTCTTTCAGAAGGCAGGGGGAATGATATTACCCTTAACATATGTCAGTAAGAAGTCAAAGAAATGTGCACTTTATTCCAAAAAAAAAGTTTTGTGAAATTGTCTTTTTATTTTGTTTACATGGCTGTACGCATATGACATCACACACTGTAGTAGTCATCTCATCCAGCAGTGACCATGCAGATACTTTGAAAATTCATAACTTTTGAACGGATTGTCCAATTTTCCCGAAAGTTTCACTTATGTGTTCTACTAGTATTGCTTCATTCACTCAATCCACATGTATATGAAGGTGGACTTGTCCTTTAAGATGAAATGAATGTCATATGTTTGTTGTTGATGTCTTTTTAACACCTAGTCTAGTAGACTGGAAGTCTCCGACTAGGGTCTATAGGCCCTAGGTACCTTAGCACTGGACTTGACCATGTTGATAAACAGGTAATTGTAGCGGCAGTATTGATTTATTCAAGAAATATTTGATTGAAACAATTTAGACTATTATGCCCTTTTTAAAATCAAGACCGTTACTTGGATACACCGTCGAGTGCGCATTCCTTCGGTTGCTTGCGCACTGATCTCGCTCTACGTACTAGTATGCTGCATGCGTACTGACATGATAGCCACGTAAAAGACATGGGCCAAGATGCAAGACACAGTAAAAAAGAATAAGTTTGGATCTGTGATTCATTACTTTAGGAACCTAAACAGTTTGGTAAGAGAAATTATGATGAAAACAGATGAATATTTGATTGCTGAAGCTTTGTTTAATCATTTATGTAGTGATACGTGTTCTGTTGTTAGTTCGCAATCGAGTTTAGAATTTAGGTTGATATAACGATTCGATACGGTGTTCGTATAGAAAGTGATTACACGTAGAACAGTACGGTACGCTGTAGGTATTGACTATCGTACAAGCTTCCTGGTTAGCAGTCAGGGAAGTGTAATGATGGAAGTGTGAGTGCATGATCGAAGCTTACAATACTGTGCATGTTTTATTTAGGAATAATATAAGACTGTCCATATTCAGAAGAATATGTGACCCTGCACCTCAAAACAAACAAAAAGTCGCCTGACATGGATTTTTAGTTAAGACCATATTCTGAAAGACCAGACTTTAAGCTTTAAAATGATGTATAACTCAAATCAAATGTACTCTCCTAACCTATCTAAATATTGGAAAGAAAGCACACACCTAGGAAAAGTGTGAACTGAGAAAAGAGGCTCTGAAGTACAGCGTCTATTCAAGCGCTTAATCTTTACCAAACTGTGCTGGCTGTGCGATGAATGAGACAAAAACAGGAAGTAAACCACCAGAGTAACAACAATAAAGGGATTATCAAATTAAACTGAAATTAAGCATGCCTCATTGACACATTCTGTCCATAATTAATGCCAACTGTCAATGCAGTAGCACTACCCTTTCAAAAGTTATTAGAGTTGAAAGTGAAGAGTGTGGACAAGGTTTTTCAGAAATGAAAAAAGGATTCTAAAGACACACCTAATCACACTATAGTACCAAAAATGTTCGAGATAAACTGCTAAAAAAACACACTTTCCTGCCCGTTTTATGATACCAGATTTTAGCATAGCGTAAAAGAAGACCCACTCTTTCAGAAAATATGAAAAAGTCAAGTTAGGCTAGGTTGACCCATTTCACTTATTTTCAGTCCTCACGCAAAATCAGTGTGTGCGACTTTATGTTCGTTTTGAGGTGCACGTTAACATATTGTGTCATGGTCATATAGGAATGAGAATTAGATTAAGGGACCTAATTTTGTCATTTTCATTGAGTTGTATACTGTTAGATTTACACACGTACATGTGTGTATACCGTACGGTCAATACAGACCCATACATAACTGCAGTTAGAGGGCTAGCTTATCCAATGTTTGTGAAGGGTTAGTTCCTTTTTTGGTGTATCATATGGATGTTGAGGCGTCAAAAAGAAAGACATTCAATAGTTTAAAGGGAAAGATGACCTTGGATTTATCTTTTATTGTAAGAAAGGCAGGCTGCATTTCATGATAGTGTTGTAGGGATGCAATTGCATCATTTGAACTGAATTATGTGAGTGATAGAGATAAAGGTCACTTCATAATGTACACTTTGTTTGAATAATCAAAGTAAACAAGTGTGATAGAGTCAGGTCATTTAGAACAATGTTATTTCGTGGTGCAGTGTATTTGGACACTGATAAATGCAGTACCATACATCAGATATTGAGTCAGAATATGTCTCTACAAGACATTCACGTGTTAATGTTTAGGACTGAACACTTGCATATGTAGTACACTGCATGTGGTTGCTGCATATGGTTGCATGCATTTGGGTTAACAGTGTAAAGTTGTTATTACTGTTTATGTTAGTTGCACAAATCAAAAGAAGGTTTGATTATTACATGTATTAAATATATTTGGAAGACAAAGAATGATTACACTTGACAAGCTGCTCAAGATAGAGATAACTAAGCATTTATTATTTCTTTTCTCTTTTTATAGCGAACCACAAGTTAGTGTGTACCACCAGTTCGGGTTTAACACGAGTAGGGAAGCACACAAGTACACATGTTCGTGTTTGACACAAGTACATGAATCCATCACAAGTTTATGAAGTATTCAATAAAGGATGGAAAGAACACTTGTGCGTTCCGACTGTGCCTGACTAAAGTAAATTTTCGTCTCTATGTAGTACGAGTCTACAGTAATGAACTGCATGTCACAAAACATATCTTTTGATTAAAAATGAAAACAGCTCAGTTCCACTTCCAAGCTTCCCGATTCCGTCGATCAGTGTTATGCTACCATGACCATGTATATGCGGCTCGAACCGCTGAACTTTGCGGAGTACGTACAGATTGTAACGCGTATACAGTCGGCACTCGAGCCGAGCGAGGCCGCCTATCGCGGCCGCGTTGGGGAGCTGTTGGGTATCCGTATATACTACACTCTAGATCGATCTACTAGCAGCTGCAACTGCTGCTCAGCTCAGCTAGCTGAACTCATCACTCATGCGTGCGCTTTTATGTTACGTCACTGACCAACCTGCGCAGGGAGGATGCACAAACATAACTGAGGAATGTCCGCAAAAACTTAGAGTGCGTTCGAGTGCTCTAAAGTTAACCAAAGCGAAGTGAACCGAAGCGTACCGAATCAAACTGTGCCAGATATGGAGCGTTTGAGAGCTCTGATAAGAAAGGATACCTCACGAGTTACTTTCAGAAAAGGTAATGTATTTTTTTTTTTTTTTGTAGCAAGAGGGTCATGCACCTGGCGCTTGAACTAATCACAGCTTTCCAAGCAAAGAAAAATGATGTCTCGCATTGTGACGTATCCGGATGATACGCGCATGCTTTACAACGAACTTTTGGTAAGCTTTTGGTACGCTTTTGGAGCACACCGAAAAGCGATCGTTAACGATCGCCCCGACACTGTACAGGCATGCTTACCTGGAAACATTGAACTGCACATTACTTGAATATGAGACCATTCTGAAGCAAATAACTTTCACACATCTGCCCCCCCCCCCCCAAAAAAAAAGCCTTACAATCGGTGGTTTGTGCAGCACGGAGACGAACGCAACACGCTGCCTCCACCCATTCTGTATCAAATGTGACACCGAAAGAGAATAGCGCTGGCTCAATGGGTCAGCGAGCACACACTGCGGCTCAAAATCACGTGAACCAAACTGGCTGTCCATGCCACGCGAGCTTCCGAATGGAAGCACACAAACAGTGCGCATGCGCATGGAGAGGCCAAAAGAACCACGCGTCTTCTGGCCTCTTAGGCCATGGGGTGAAGCTGAAAAAGAGGCTTAGAAAATGGGTTTCGTTCCAGCAACACTGGCACTACTTTCTGAATGCGGAAATGTGATGTTTTGTACATCCTAAATATACTGTAAAAAGTTCTCCTCGAAATATCCTGTAGTTTTTGCGAAAAATCCATATTTTATAAACTGCGACCAGCAGCCCGATACACATATCGTAATGGGGCTGTGAACTGTAGCATACAGGATCATGACGGAAGTTTTATCGCGGACAAATATCAACTTAAAATCGGGAAAAAATCTTCAATTTGAAGACTTATTGATAAATTTGAAGTATTGATAACAGAGTTCGTGCAAGGTTTGCTTCTGCAAATAGTTCCTTTCTGTTCAAATTGATGACTAAATGTGAGTCGGTCGAGAGGAAACTGGGAGAACTACGCTGAATTGACGGTCAGCGCAGGCGCACACATCACTGCGCACAAATTTCGAGTCCATTGACTGGAAAAGCTGTCTGTGTGTGCATGCGCTGGCCGTCAATTCAGTGTAGTTCTCCCAGTTTCCTCTCGACCGAGTCACATTTAGTCATCAATTTGAACAGAAAGAAACTATTTGCAGAAGCAACCCTTGCACGAACTCTGTTATCAATACTTCAAATTTATTAAATAAGTCTTCAAATTGAAGATTTTTTCCCGATTTTAAGTTGATATTTGTCCGCGATAAAACTTCCGTCATGATCCTGTATGCTACAGTTCACAGCCCCATGACGCTATGTGTATGGGGCTGCTGGCCGCAGTTATGCGTATGGGGCTGCTAGCCGCAGTATAGTTCCCATGGTGTTTCTAAGCTGAAATACATATACACATTTGTAAAGCACTGCTTTTAGCCATATACCTAGAAAAAAAAGTGAAGTTTTGGTTTAATAGTTGCATTATATCTCATGTTTCAGCTTTTCCTGATGCTGGCTATGCAAAGGAAGACAAGAGCAAAGTGGTTCGAGACCATAAGAGAGAGAGCACTGACTGACCGTCAGAGGTCAAGGCAAATGCCTTATATTCTGTTCAAAGACATGTTATTAATCAAATGACTAATCATTCAAGGCAAAAAAAAAAGAAAAAAAATTCAGTGCGTTTGTTTGTGTGTGTGTCCGCGTGCATGTGGGAGAATCTTCTTGTACACACACACACACACACACACCCTCACATGCACACACACATACGCACACACATAGTTATGAAGATTCAATATACCCAAGTGTATTAAAATATTATTCTACATGCCTTGGCCATTTATCACATCAGCATCATAAAAAAGATGATCATAAACATGAACACACACAATGATATAATACATGTATTGATCAGTGCATTACACATACACAGGTGCATAAAAACGCTGACATATTATATACACTCACACGCACACATACAAACTCATTTACACACATGAGACATTACTATTAAACAGATCATATTGTTTATCAGTAAACATGTTTTTCTTTTCTTCTTCTTCTTAAGAAGCTTTAATATACTTAGATCACATAGCAATCACGTTGTTCATGAAATATTATACAGTACTTTAGAAAATTTAATCTTCATAAAATTTCTTGAAGTTTTCATTGCTATCATTAGGTTACAGCATGGTGGGACACTACCTCCTTTCATGTAAGATAGCTCAAAATGATAATCAGTCAAATTTTCTAGTTTTAATAAATTTCCTGGAACATTCCATGGTCCAAATATCCTTGAAAGGGTGTAAAAGTTTTGAAAAATGCCAATATATAAAATAAAGGCAAAATTATAGTTTACCCATTCATGAGTGAAAACTGTTGGATTCTGTATTGGAGGCAATGTGTACCTGAAAATCTTGGAGAGAATAAAACAGGTTTGGCATTAAAAAGTATGATAACATTGCAATTAACTTCCAATATCAGAGGATCTGTGCAAACCTGACTAAACTTATGCACAATTTTCATTTGGCTGGTGTGTATTAGTTTTAGCAAACTGATTTTGTACTCACACCTACATTGTACTGACCTTTCTACATGAACATTCTGTTTCAGTATTAATAATATTTACATATTCTTTTTCCCAGAGTGGGAGAAACAAATTTTAATTGTAGTCATTCAGTTTTATGAAAAAAAAAACACACTTAGGAAAACATCTTTGTTCTTAGAATAATTCAACCCTAATCAAATCATCATAGTGGGCAGAAATGTTTGCTAAAGGGCGAACAATCACATACTGAGGCAAGGAGTCAAAACATGTTGCATAAACATTGGCATTCAAAATACAGGAAGCAATCTGTATTACAAAGACATTTTATCATGCACAACTTTGGTAAGATGTCAATTCTTGAATATCAATCACATTGACCAAAGCACTGGTGCATATACAGTACATTCTGTTGTTTCTGAACTTTGCACTGAAGTTCTTTGTGTATGTGTGTGAATGTTTCAGTGGTGTATATATATTGCTCCATTTTATCAAGGACAACTTATAGTAACATGACAATGTTTTCATGCTTCAATATCAATCATATTAACCTATTTCCCTTGGCAAGTAATGAGCAGGTTGACTCTGTTGCAAATGATGCATTTTACAGGCAACACAGCAGAACCTGAAGAGCTTCCAGAAGAAAATCTTGATCTTGATGTGAGCGTCTTAGGGGAGGAAACAGATGCTCCTGCTGACGGACCAGGCTCCTCCTTCAGCTTTCGTTTCCTAGCGAGATTCAGGCGTTTGCTATCTATAAACCTCTTGTAGCATGTTTCATGGAATCCTATTCAATACAATGGAGAAATGAACAGCAATGATTAGCCGTTGAATTTTGTTAGGGGGAAAAAAAGGCTAAACGCTAGAGGGAGGGGTTGAACATTACACTCAATATATCATTAAATGTACGGTAGACTATTGACTGCCAATATTTGAATCTTGTAATTACCAATAGGCCCTAGTACTATGCCAGGTAATCATTAACACCTCATGATCATTGTCATCATCAACTACTTCAACTTGTACTTGCAGTCCAATTGCTGATTTTAAATTACATCTACAGCTTTCAGCACCTGATCACATGCAATATCAATTATCATAATTATGAATACAACTGCCTTATCATCATTAATACTAGTAATCCTTGGCCTTTCACTATCGCCACCACCCACTGCTTTATAGTTTGGCACAACATAATGGTAATCATATGTTTTAGGGAGTTTAATTGTTGAAATTATGTTCTTGTCATTGTTGGTTTTTTAGACCTATTTATATCAAATATTAATAAGTTAATTTAATGAGATGCTAAATGTGTGTTTTGAGGGGGGATTCGCCAATTTCGGGGTGAGAGAAACAGGATGGATTTTTAATATTTATACTCCATGGCCATGATTATGAAAATATAAATTTACATGCAGTTTAGACCTTTTTCAATCCAGTCCTGTGTGTCAAGATTTTTACAAAACAATATCACCGATCAGCCACATCAACCTAACCTGCGCTGTACATAGAACAACATGTAAAATTACATCTAGGCTACATTATAACGGCGCTATGCCATGCCAAGGTGAAATTCAAGATAATTCATCTAAAATGTAACAGACACGCTAATGGCTAAGCTACTGCATTAGCGCCCATTATAACATACACAAGCAACGTTCATAACATAGCTAACGTTGTACTTGTAACAGTTAGTCATCATGGTCATTAACATTACGCATATAACATGAGAGAGACTGCACTGCAGTGTCGACTGCTACGACTGTACGCACGTAAACTAACCTGTAAATTATCCTACGTAGGTTGCAGTCAGTCCCCCGAGCAGCTGAATCACTTCGTTCTGGTCTGCGATTTCACGGTCTCCCCCACTCAATTTGATCTACTCTTTGGCACACAAAATAGGTTTCGTCTATCTTAGGTTTGTCATGGCCGTGAAATTTTCAAACTTCATCGATGTTACATGCATAATAACGCATCTTAAAAGTTTCGGCAGAGCAGACGACGTAGACGCGTCGACAGGCTCACAGGGGGCGGCCATTTTGACTCGTAAACGATAATTCTCGATTCGGATTGGATAACATACATCACATGATCGTTCGCGAATGAATATCGTACACGGCAAAGTGTACATATTCAGCTCCTCAGTGACAAAAAAGTTCACTGTTTCCCCCTAAATTACCAAAATACTACAGGAGGGTTTGTGTCGAACTTTTTCCTGTAGCCTTTTTGGTTATTTGTTTACACGTAGCTGTGGAGAAATTTTAGTGCCGCAGTTGTCGGAACGAAACAAGCGAAAAAACCAGCTCACCCCATGGCCTATCTCTCCTGCAATCACCGCAGCTCACGGTCACAATGTTTGTGTATGATGCGTACACACACACACGTGTCTCAGTGGCAGCATTGTCACACACGTTTATGGATATAGCACTGCAGTCTGGCATTGCTTACACAAATTTCGTTCGAATGATGATGATGATGATGAAACAGCATTTGTATGGCGCCATTTATCTGTAGAAACATTCAGAGGCGCCCAGCTCCCAAAAAGTGTCACACATCATTCACAAAGTTGCTGGAAAAGATAAGTCTTCAGTTCAGACTTGAATGTATTGAGGCTGCTGCAATTCTGAAGCTGGACTGGTAGAGAGTTCCACAGACGTGGTGCAACAGAAGAGAAGGCTCTATCCCCGTACATCTTTAGGCGGGTATTGGGAACATGGAGAGTCAGTCCAGTATAACGTAGTCCTGGTCGTCGCTGACGTACACTGATAAGCTAAGACACGTAGCCAGGAGACAAGTTATGGAGAGCTCTATAAGTAAGCAGTAAGATCTTAAACTGCACTCTGCATTGCACAGGCAGCCAGTGAAGCTCACGAACCTCTGGAGAGATATGGTCAGACTTCTTGGTGCCGGTAAGAAGGCGTGCAGCCGCATTCTGTACAGCCTGGAGGCGTTTGATTGATGTTAATGGCAGGCTAGCAAGGAGACAGTTGCAGAAATCCAGTCTAAATGATATCAGGGCATGAATGATACTTTCTGCAGCACCTCGTGTAAGACAGTGCCTGATCTCAGCGATCCGGCGGAGTTGGTAGTATGCTGACTGACAGACATGTGATATGTGCTTCTCCATACTCATTGCTCTATCAAAAACTACACCATGGTTTCTAGCCTTGTTGTTGGGAGATATAGCTTCGTCACCGACCAGAACTGGAGCACCAGTGATACTGCTCCTCATATGTGGAGATGAGAGCAGCAGATACTCTGTTTTCTTGTCATTGAGCTTCAGGAAGTTGATGTTCATCCAACAGCGAAACGATTGGAGGAGTTTCACTATTAGGGGTTAGGATCGTCCCACTTTAGTATATTTATAATGTACTCTTAAATGAATCCCAAAAGGATTGGACAAATCATCCCCATGCATTCCCATTGATCAGTTACTAGCCATCCCCTTTAAACAAGGGGTTCCCAAATATCACTCTATGTTGAAAATTTATGAAGAAATATATAGCGTGTCCCAGAAAAGAAAAAAAAAAAACGAAACCGAGTTTCCTTGCAACTTTTTACTATCAAAAGCATACATTTTGCTTATGAGATTTCCATCAATAGAATGATAAACTTTTCTTTTTTTATTTGATGTATAACTCGATGTTAATACGGCCGTAATCTGGCAGAACTGCGTACCTCCTTTAACGCATTACGCCAGAGATTGGGTTTAAAGATTCAATGTTACACCTTTCTAAACTGGGATACGATGAGTTGCATTTTTCCTCTTTTCTTGGTCATGATTGGTCTAAAGAATTTATTTCCAGCAAAACAAAAAATGACAATTTGACCTTTTTAAGTAGTAATGATTACCAATTAAAAAACAAACTTACGCAGTTCTGCCAGATTAATCGTCGCCAAATTTTTGCGATCTTAATCTGGCAGAACTGCGTATCTCTGGTCACGTGCCCGGGTTGATCAGCCAGAACTGCGTAAGTCTTTGGCCTTGCGGGGGTTTTTCAGGCAGAACTGCGTATCTCTAGGAGATACGCAGTTCTGCCTGATAAGCACGTGTTTCATAAGGCAGAACTACGTATCTCTTTTCGTCGTCAACCACGTGCTTATCAGCCAGAACTACGTATCTCGATCTATTTCTGCGGGTTGTATATCGGATTTTACCATCCACCCCCCTTACTATTCAATTCAATTCAATTCAATTCAATTCAATTCAATTCAATTCAATCATAGTTTATTTCCAATCAACATAAATCAAAACATAGTACAAAGTAACATGTCATGAAATAATACATGTATTGTTCAAACATTTGCATAAGATTCATGTAGTATCCGAGAGAAATTATATAACAACACACATATATATACATATATATATGTATATATATATATATATTTATACATATATATTAGGAGGAACAATGCATAAAATAATGATACTTCGTGGGCGTGCGGAAAATAGTTTCGTTTATGGAAAATAGTGATCCACTTAAAAGCAAAGCTTGTGGGACGTGGATCGCTAGATAAATAATGAGTAAATAATATATTATTTGAGGTTTTTTTTTATAGCTACATGTATTATATTTAATATATGGATCACTTGATAAATAATGATTACATATATTATTCGAAGGGTTTTTTTTATAACTACATGTATTGTATTTAATATAGATTAATTAAGTCATTTGTAAGGGTATACATGTAGTTATACTGAGATACGCAGGTCGGGAAAAAAAATAAAATAGAATATCAGTGCTAATGCCCGGACAATGTTCACTGAACCACGTGTACTGGGAAAATGTGACAAGGACAACACACACGTACACACACTACCCATTAAGACGCGAGACAGTACCGAGAGGAGAGAAGACGGTAACAATACAAGCCTACGAAGAACAAAAGACAGGAAAGGAAGAGGAGAGAAGAAAGAAGAGAGGTCTGCATACAGAACACGCCAAGTGCTGCGACATCAGGACAGTTGAAAGCTCAAGCATATATTAAAACAATTTATATTATCTAGAATTATAAGTAGAGAGTAGGTGTTTTCTAAATTTGTATTTAAATGTAACAAATTTGGGGGAATCTTTTAAACTATTATCTAGATTATTCCAAAGTCTGGGTCCGGTATAAAGAAATGTACTTTGGGCATGTGCGGTTCTCATTAATGGAAGTTTCAGCGGATGCAGTGTCAAAACAATGAATATTTTAGATCGAGTACAATTTTTTAAAATATTTGTTTTGTATAAAGTCATCATTATTGATTCACATTCAATTTCATTTTATCCATTCATTCGTATGTGGAAAACAACTTGCTTCCCCCAAATGTTGTCACTCTGTGTTCATGTTTCAGTATCATTTAGCGGCACAAGAAGTAGGGCCTACCTCTACATCAAAAGCCTGGCTGCTGCTTGGATTATTGTCGATCTCATGAAGCATTGCATTTGGATTAAGAATAATATTAGACTAGATGTTAAGCTATATCGTTCATCAAGACTACAGATACTACATTGTAGACCGCCTATTCAGGCCTAACGATACACTAGACATCTAGAGACTAGTAGAGCGGTACGTAGGGATCTGCATACGATAGGCCTGCTGATCTCATCATTCCTAAACTCTATGCCCAAAGTAAGAGTATGCCTAGACCCTTTTGGCTGAAGGCCTAAACTCTATTTAAACTAAAGAATACTAGGAGCTAGGCCTGACTAAAAGTTTATTTACAGCTTTAGGCCTACTAGTATTAGAAATATAAAAAAATAGACCCTAGGTCTCGTTTGTGTCGACTCCTACTGTAGGCCTACTAGTATTAGAAATATAAAAAAAAATAGACCCTAGGTCTCGTTTGTGTCGACTCCTACTGTAGGCCTACTACAGTACTAAAGTTAGGGTAGTAGTGTTCTAACCGTTCCTTTCTACGCAGGCCTAAAACGCAGGCCTACTAGAACTCTCGAACTCTTTCTACTCGATTGTCTAGGTCTATGTAACATCCAGACGCATATTTTGAGGCGTCATTTACAGACTAGTAATATCAATGAAAATTAGTTTCTAGTCTAGACTCTAGAGCTAGACTCTATATCCAGGTAGGGGCTAAATCTAGAGCGAGACTGTCTGTTGGGGATCTAGGCCTAGTACTAATGTTACTAATGTTATAGTAGATCTAAGAACAACGTAAAGCCTAACCTGCCTATCTAACAACTAACGGTAAGTCTATAAAGTCTATAGACCTAGCCTATAATGCCTAGTAATTAGTAGTATAGATCACAAATAGAGATCTAAGTCTCAGATCTATTTCTAGGGCTAAATGGTTTTAATTTAGCTTTTAACGTGTAGATTCTAGATTTTTCATATTACAGACTTAAAGAATGTCTATGCCGAATCAAATCTAGAAAAATAGAAAACTGAGTAAAGACAGAATAACCGGCGATTCAGCCTAGTAACGGTAGGCCCCAGTAGTCTAGTAGGCCCCTACTGCACAACTCTATTGGGAGTACCCGTACGGTACCGGTATTAAAAAGTAAACCTATAAAAGTGTTAGTATTGGTCAATTTCTGACGTCTGTAGGATTGGATCGAAAATAAAATGCCATCATTATGGACGGTATCCTAGATATTCATTAAACTTCTCGAGATCAATCCCATAGATCCAAGCCAACTAACCGCTTTACGTATTTTACGTACACTAACAATGGAAAGGTGCTGCAGTACTAAGTAGGCCTAAAGTTGATTGGAGCGTGATGTCAGACAAGATGCAAACTATAACGTTTGTTAGATCTAGAAATGCTCTAGGCTTAAAAAAACACTAGAATGTAGCAAAACTTAATAGTAAGGCATACCGCATATTGACCTGTTTTCAAGCCTGCCTGTCTGTAGGGAAAGAAAGTGGCAATTTCTCCCAAGAATAACGAAGGTTATTGCCTCTCGGATCCATTGCTTTAGCGTGACTGTCGTAGATTGTGGACAGCGTAACTAAAAAAAAAAAACATTTTGAGGTATCCTAATGAAACTTGGCATGAACGTGTATAAGGGGTTGAAGTTATGCCTATGAACTTGGTTACAGCTCGTTATTCCGAAGGTTCGTTTTTCCGAAGGCTCTTTAATCCCAAGATTCGTCATTCCGAAGGTTCATTGTTCCGAATTTCATTTTCGGATTAACGAATCTTCTGAATAACGAACCTTCGGAATACCGCCACAAATGTTCAGATTAACGAACCCTTTTTCATTTTCGGATAAACGAACCACTAGGTATAGGTAATTTGTGTGTTTCGGATTAACGACCCTTCGGAATAACGAACCTTCGGAATAGCGAACCTTCGGAATAACAAACAGCACCCATCAACTTTTGGGTGTACATGCTCAACGTCAAAGGTCAAAAGGGCAAAGTAAAAAACGTAAAATGTCACTATTTCCTTCATATCTGTGCAATGCCTGAATATGTTTTCTTGAAGCTAAGTGTATACATATATTACCCAATTAAGGCTCTCTTGTGAAAGTTTGGGGTCATGAAGTTAAAGGTCAAAAGTCAAAAGGTCAAGTAGAAATATCAAATTTTCACTTTTTTTTTTCTCCGTACCTTGGAAATTGTTCAAGGTATCTTCGTGGAACATAGTATATATGTGACTGTGCATCACAAAACGAACAAAAAGTCGCACACACTGATTTTGTGTGAGAACTGAAAATGAGTGAAATGGGTCAACCTAGCCGGTCTTGACTTTTTCATAATTTCTGAAAGAGCAAGTCTTCTTTTCATCATGTTAAAATTTGGGATCATAAAACTAGCCGGAAAGTGTGTTTTTTAGCAGTTTATCTCGAACAGCTTTTTGGTAGAATAGTGGGATTAGGTGTGTCTTTGGAGTCCCTTTATCATTTCTTAAGAACCTCGTACACACTCTTCACTTTCAACTCTAATAACTTTTGAAAGGATAATGCTACTGCTTTGAAAGTTGGCATTAATTATGGACAGAATGTGTTGATAATGCATGCTTAATTTCAATGTAATCTAATAATCCCTTCATTGTTGTTACTCAGGTGGTTTACATCCTGTTTTTTGTCCCATTCATCTCACAGCCAGCACGGCTTGGTAAAGCTTATAAGCGCTTGAGCCTTTTTTCTCAGTTTGCACTTTTCCTGACTGTGTGCTTTCTTTCCAATATTTAGATAGGTTAAGAGAGTCCATTTGATTTGAGTTATACATCATTTTAAAGCTTAAAGTCTGTTCTTTCAGAATATGCTCTTAAAAAGAAATAATGTCTGGCGACTTTGTGTTCGTTTTGTGATGCATGGTCACATAATATACATGCACTTACTGGCAGTGATTATCTAGAGAATCTAGGGTTCATGGGTCAAAGGTCAGGGGGTCAAAAGTCAAGGGCAACACTTCAAAATTTTACTATTTCCCTCATATTTATGCAATGGCAACATGATTTTTTTTTTTCACTTCGTGAATGCATGTATAACCGAATAGAGATTCTCTATTAAAATTTCTCTTTTTTTGCCTCAAAAGTCAAAAGGTCAAAGATCAAATGAAAGTGCTGCACTAAGCTTTTCCGCCATATCTCGGTAGAGGCTCGATTTTTTTAAAAACTTACTACATATTTATGCATGTTCTGCCTGACAGTGATTATTGTATGAATTTTGAAAATGGTAACAATTTACTATTTAATACAGAGATTGCTCTTTTTCTCCTATCTTAAAAATTACTCAGTGCATAAACTTATGAATGGGTCATAGTCAAGTTAAAGTCCTTGAATCCCCAAATACATGCTCTCCTATTCATCCAACTAAATCTAGGTCAAGGAAGGTGAACATTCAACACATTTGTAACAAGCTTGTCATTTTGATATTTTGTCAATTTTGTGAAAATGTAAGCTCACATTATCCACATGTACTATAGACCTATTAGGAGAATCATGCATTATGGTGGAGGTATACCAGTCGCCATAGAGTTATTTCTAGCTTGACATCGTGAAAGAGGAGAGAAAATACAAACATTGAAGCAATTGACACCTGCATGGTTAAAGAAATCAATATGCCATATTTGTCGGTGATATCAAAGGCCGCAACAGCGGATACCGACTTGATGATTAAAAAAAATTGCAAACAAACAAACAAAATACATCAAAACCCCACATCATTATTTTGCTACATTTTGTTTTATTAAAAAATAAAACTTTAATATTTCTACCTATTTTCTGGTGTTTACTAGCAATATTATTGTTTGTTTTATCTTAAGTTTCCCCCCCCCCTCCCGTTGATTCAAGGTGTTATGATTTTGAATGATATTACTATGGGTAGGACCCTAATGTCAAGAATGGCTAAGCGTGTAAACACTGTCACACACTATTTAATAGCCGAGTACCGATCTGCTGTCATTTGGCAAAAGGGTGTATCTTGGTGCCAAGTGGGGTTTACAGTGTCCCCCCCCCCCCTTTTTGTGGGGGGGGGGGGGAAGCAAAATCATTTGCCCAATCCTTACGAATGATAAGTTTCTTATTTCCTAAATGAAAGGATCTATGGTAAGTCATTCTTATATTTTTGGGGCAATTTTGATAACAAAAAGATGTATCTATAGTTACACAACTTAAATGTGATTGTTAAGTGGATATTTCATATGGCAAAACGATATAACTATAGATAGAGCCCTCATAATTTTGGGGTAACGTTGATTCTTTACTTGGCAAAAAGGTGTATCTACAGATATATCTCTTTGCCACAATGATCACTTGATTTCTTTCTTATACTTTACGAGGGAAAAAACGGTGTATGTATAAATAAATTCTTTTGCCAAATTTAGCAGTGTATATTTTTCATAAGTTTCACACAGCAAAGTAATGTATCTAGTACAGTCCGTAGAAAAGTTGAATTGTGTTGGTATTTCACTTGACAAAACAGTGTATTTATAGATACATCCTTTGCTGAAATGAACATTGAAAATACTTCGTGGATTTCATATGGCAAAGAAAGGTGTATCTTTAGCGCCCAGTGTGTGACTGTGCGGGCGCACATGTCCGTTGTATTCAAAGAGTGCACTCTTTCGTAAGATGGCAAAATAATAATAATAATAATAAAATGTAGCAGTATCTTCATTTTTTTTTCATTTGGGGTGTCTCTGTGGTCGGAATTTTCAATTAGAATTTCCATTTGTAGACTTAATGAGAGCTAAATTGAGTCATTTCATATCTGGGGGTAAAACAGTGTATCTTTCTCTCTCTCTCTCTCTCTCTCTCTTCATACCAGAACGTGTATAATGGCCCGAGTGCTGTGTGTGACATGGATTTGGTTTAGCATTTACTATTAATAACACAGTGGTTCTGGACATCGTTATTCGCTTTAATTGCTTTTCAGGCCAATTTATGTTCTCCTTTCTCTGGGTTTGGTACAATCTCCTAATTAACCAGAAAGGTGTTGCCAGCGTTTGTTTGTTTGTTTGTTTTATTTTATTTAATCACGGGATAAAATGCCCTCGATCAGCCAGATGAGGCTGTTTTTCAGAGAGGCCGTGAGTACAATGTTACAGCAACAACAAAAACAACACAACAGTTAACAAATCACTCAAAGTAAATTAACAATTACACAAAAACACATAAAAAACAACAAGCATAACATAATGAAATACATTACAATGTAGCAGAAACTAGATACCAAGAACAAAAAAAAATGAAGAAGAGGAATATAAAGGTAACCACTTAACACAAACGATACAAAAGAGGGTGACGCAAACAAGTTCACGTAAATTCAGACAAATTAGCTCAAACATAGTTACCGTATGAAATCCACACTATAACACCTACTCTAACATTCTTTCAAAAGCCTTCAAATTACCTAGTATTCTTACATTTTCGGGGAGACTATTGAATATTTTAACACTGGAATAAATGCATCCAAATTTCATGAAATTTGTTCTGGGTTTTGGAAGTATGATAATATTACGTGAATTACGTAAATTATATTTATCTATTTTGATAACTACTTTTTTACAGATGAATAATGGCAATAACTGGTGTAATAGTTTAAAGATAAATATTGCCGCGTGTTTTTCCCAGTGATTCATAATTGCTTCTACGCCAGATAATTCATATAAGGCTCGACTACTGAAACGATTATCTACTAATAGAATGGTGCGGAGAGCCCTCTTTTGCAAAACACTTATTTGATTTACTAGACTTTTACTGGCGTTCCTCCATACAATTGAACAATAATCCAAATGGGGGCTGAATTAACCCTTTGTATAAAATAAGGGCGGTGTCTTGCGGAATATATGGCCTTATTCTCTTGAAGCAGTACAACGCAGAAGAGAGTTTGGCCTTTACATTGGCAATGTGATAGTTCCACGTCAGGGTGTCGTTTAAGGTCACACCTAAATACTTACAGGAGCTTTTTTGTTGTACGCAAAAATCATTAACCGTAACCTTAACGTTATCAAAGAGGTGTTTTTTTTTCCGCATGAGTGTGACAATCATGTTTTCACACTTTTTCTCGTTTAGCAGCAGTCCATTGTACCTCAGCCAGTTCGTTATCGCCCTTAAATCATGATTTACACACTTTTCTAAGTCATGGGGATTGTTTGATGCGTAGTAAAGGCAAGTGTAATCAGCGTACAAAGAGACAGTACAATGTTGTACAACTTCAACAATGTCATTGATAGTTATCACGAACAGATGCGGTCCGAGGATACTCCCCTGGGGAACGCCACACGTAACGAGACGTTGTTCAGACATATTTCCGTTAATAACTGTGACTTGCTACCTAAACGCCAGATAATCTTTGAACCAGGCTAAACTGTCGGATTCTACACCGTATTTTCGCAGCTTCTCAATTATCACATCATGAGGTATTAAATCGAAGGCTTTTTTCAAGTCAAGTGTAATGAGTGCAACTGCACGCCCTTCATCTAAAGCCTTCCGAATATTTTCTGTAATTGTTACCAGAGCAAGCAAAGTTGAATACTTAGGGCGAAATCCAAATTAATTGTTTGTTAAAAGATTATTTTCATTGAAATACTTGTATAATTGCTTAAAAAACAACCTTCTCGAGGACGGAAGGACCGAGATGGGTCGATAACTTGGTTCGGTGTAAAAATGGCAGAGGTAAAAATGGCAGGGGTAAAAATGGCAGAGGTAAAAATGGCAGGGGTACAAATGGCAGAGGTAAAAATGGCAGAGGTAAAAATGGCAGAGGTAAAAATGGCAGGGGTAAAAATGGCAGAGGTAAAAATGGCAGAGGTAAAAATGGCAGGGGTAAAAATGGCAGAGGTAAAAATGGCAGGGGTAAAAATGGCAGAGGCAAAAATGGCAGAGGTAAAAATGGCAGAGGTAAAAATGGCAGAGGTAAAAATGGCAGGGGTAAAAATGGCCCATTTTTTCCCGGTCTCCCCTATTTTACTTTCCTGCATTTTTTTTTCTCACGGATACCCTCTGCATTTTAATGGAAAGGACCAAACCTCCAACCTAGCCCCCAACGTCTCTAAACTATTGCAAATGGAGCATGTACAAAAATTGTCCAGAATGAAAACTGCATTCCTTCACGACCAATAGGGCTTACGTACATGTACAAAATATTCCCCTCGTTTTCCTCACTTAAACAGGTAGAATGCATATCGCCTCACCTGACCTCTTTCTGGTTTATCCGAAACATTTTCTTGGGGCTATGAGATGAGAGTGCATAAACCGTGACGTAAACGATGTATACGTTATTATAAACATTAAAACGGGAAAAAAGGTATACATGCGCGAAAAAAAACACGCGTAAAGGTTTGAAATTCTCGGATCACCACAAAAATTTAATCGTTTGTTACTTGTGCCATTCTCAACCTTTCCTGCAAGTTTCATCTCAAACCGTAAACTACTTTTTGACTTATTTTGCACACGAACAAACTAACTAACTAACTAACGAACGAACAAACCAACGGTAACGAAAACATAACCTCCTCCCTTGGCGGAGGTAACTAACAAACTAGAAAAACACTCTGAGAGTGCAGACCTCCGTCAAGCATGCAGCTCATTTCCACCATTGATCATGTTCTTCCATAGAACATAAAAAAGGGGATTGTGAAATTATCTTGTGTTAATCAAATATGGCGGGATCTAAGACTCTTCATGTAGCTGCGTACTACAGGCCTCATGAAAATGACGAAGAGAGTCTTGCAGAGCTTCAGCGATCCCTGTGTAAATTAAATCGCGATCATATGGTAGTCATCGAGGCGGTGATTTCATTCTACCTGGATGGGATTGGATTGGATTTTCTTACTGTTGTCGTATAACGAGGGAAAATGTCATTTTCGGTGGCTGAATCTACCAATCTTTAGCAACACACCATGTTGATAGATTTACTCCGTTAAACATAATGGAATCTGACTTCGGGAGCAACAGCTAAGTTTGAAAGGCATCAGACATTTACATTTTTTCGCCTGCGGATTCGTTCGACAATGATTGAAAAAATCCCATGGCAAACTATCGGTTTTTACTCTCACTTTTGAACAGTTTATTGCTAAAGTTCGTCTCCAGTTTTAACAAGCATAAGTTTGTTAAGTGACCACAAAGTGTTCATTAAACGTCGAGATATTTGTTTTTGCGCCATGTGATACTTGAACAATGTAATAAAATATTTTGCAAGAGCTTACTTATGTCTGCCGATACATCTGCTGTAGTTTGTTTTTTTGGTTTGGATTTTTATTTCTACATTATGTCATGATCAGGCCTTGTGAAATAAATACCCTCCTACGAAACCTGAATGTGAGAAAATAACATAGAACAGGTGAAAAATTAGCGGTTTGCTTCGACTTCTGATGTCTCCTTTACTTCTTTACACTAAACAGTTCAAAAAATGAAAAATAATGACAATATACTAGCCTGGACGTGAGCGGAATTCGTTTGTGTAAGAGTGTGTATGTGAGAGTATGTATATCTGCGTATAGAAGTATATGTTTATGCCAAAAGTGGGTTCGTGACTGTGTGTGTGTGTGTGTGTGTGTGTGATAACGTCATTTGACGAAACAACATAGGATTATACTGTTTAAAGGTTTTGCAGCATTGTTGGAACCCCCTTATAATGATAGATAATAGTAATAAAGATAATAATAATAATAATAATAATAATAATAATAATAATAAAAATTTCCCATAGGCCTACTAGGCTCTTAGCTGGTTTATTATTCCTCTGAACGGACAGATTACGCCACTGCACTTGAACCAAACTCAGAATAATGAGAGTGCTCTAATCTTTTTAAAACATAATTCAATAAATATTCTTCAAACCTGCAGTTGGAATTTGATAATTCGATACAGTTTGCTCTGGCTAGGTTATCAATCAAAACCTCTTCATACGTTTATCTCTGACGAAATCACTCTCATTAATTCTGACATTTTTACCTCTGACATTTTTACCTCTGACATTTTTACCTCTGACATTATTACCTCTGCCATTATTACCTCTGCCATTTTTACCTCTGCCAATTTTACCTCTGACATTATTATCTCTGCCATTTTTACCTCTGCCATTTTTACCCCTGCCATTTTTACCCCTGCCATTTTTACCTCTGCCATTTTTACCCCTGCCATTTTTACCCTTGCCATTTTTACCTCTGCCATTTTTACCTCTGCCATTTTTACCTCTGCCATTTTTACCCCTGCCATTTTTACCTGGCACCGTTTCAAAGCTCCCATGTAGTGCTATCATATAAAACAAACAGAATCAAAATTGGCTCATAAATGACAGAAAAGTAGCAAATTGAAGATTTTGATCACACACGGACGCACACACGGACACACGGACGGACGGACACACGGACGGACGGACGGACGGACACACGGACACACACACGTACGGAGCCCGTTTCATAGTCCCCTGCTCGAACTCGTTCGGCGGGGACAAAAATCAAATTGTTGATCCGCCGAGGTAAGACAGATTTTGGTGTTGCGTACAGGGAATGCATGCCAAGGCAAAATGCAAGCACTGCTGAGCACAAAACAGAATCTCAGTAAAAATGCAGAATCAATCACTGTGTTGTGTGCGTACTTAAAGCACACAGACAAAATACATAATCAGTAAGAAATGTCTAACATACATGTCTCCTATAGACCGTTTTCTCCAGACATTACACGTAGCCATCCCCTCCCTCCCCCACCCTTGAAAAAAAAATCCCTTAGCAATCAAAATATAAACAACATTGAAATTTATGTCTTTTCTCATTACATATAGTTTGTAATGTTATCACTTTCGTGGAATTCTGAAGTAAACAAAAGAAAAAAAAAGAAGTTTGCCAAATATGTGCCTTAAAATGAAGTCAAAATTGGCAAACATGCATTCATACTTCAATAAAGACTGCAGAAAGGTACTAGCTGTGCATACTGTTTGGTATGGAGTACTGATTTCATATAATGCATGTCACTGAGAAACATCTGACACACATACAACATACACTCCCACACACATCCACGCACCCACAACAAACACACACACTCACAACAGACACACACATACGCACATACACGCACACACCAAACCACATTTTCTTTTTCAAATTCCAACACACACAACACACACAAAATGCATGTCTTGAGTCCAGACCATGCATAACTCAAGGCACAGACAGCAGGAAGGACTGCAAAAACACTATTGGATACAGTACACTATCACCTTGGTGGCTTTAAAGTTGGTTGCATATAATTAGTGCATGGTACACAAATGGACAGCTAATTATGTGTGATTCTGTCTTGAATGTTGTTGTTTGTGGCATCGGTTTATCAGCTAGTAGGTAATCATTCACTGACGATAAGCATATATTCAATGGTTATGCATTGAGTGTCTCATCATAGTAATTGTGAAAAAGGCAGTACACTCACTCGTGATTCTAAAATGATATAAAGCTTTGCATGTATACAGACCACACTTTGGCATGTTATGTCAGAATCAATGCACTTTCTGGTGTGCTCTCTGACATTCCTTTCTATTATAAGTTCACATAATATGTATAGACAAGCAAATGTGAATGTAAAAATTACTTATGCAATGAAATCGTGTTCCCTCTGGTGTTACAGCATCCAAATACTGCTTATCTTTTAGGCATTTTGGGCTCCTAAACAAAGTTAATCATGTCAGCACAAGTGAGAGTGATAAGTATTACGTGGGGTACCTTCGCGAATGTTCGACTTCTTGACCTCTTTGCTCATTATGGGGATTCCCCGTTGGCGATATGTAACCAACCAAGTTGTATACTATTAGAATGCTCGCAAGTACATGAACGTGGGACTAAACGAACAACTTGCCGCCATTAGCAAAGAAATAAAAAAAAAAACGGGGGCCGGGGGGAAGTCGCTAGAACGGATAGTATACAAATGACGCACAGGTCTGAGTGCGTCAGTCGGAATTGTGTGCATAAGGTAACTATGGAATGCTTAACCCACGAGGCGAAGCCGAGTGGGTTTAGGCTAAATTCCATAGTTACCGCATGCACACTATATTCCGACTGACGCACGAAAAGACATGTGCGTCATTTGATTTATAGAATGGGTAATTTTCTTGTCAAAAACCCAGTTTTCTATCGTGTTACCCGATGACAAAATTACTGGATGCATTTCCTTTTGGCTTTCCGTAAAGGGCATGCATACCCGTACTTACCGTTTTTACTGGATGCATGGCCAGCCATGCATAAGTTTTTACTGGATGCATGGCCAAGCTGAGTGCGCGAACCGTTGCTTTAGTGCGCGAACCTTTGTTACAAGTACGCGTACTCTTGCTAAGTGCGCGATAACATGTTTACCACTGTGACTCAGCGTGCGGCCAGTAAAAATGAACACATAGCTCTCGACCAATCAGATCGCAGGATTCTCGCTACCCATTCTATAATATGCTATTTCATTCTTCACAACTAGCTATATATACTTAGTCAGGCCTGACTTAGTATACATATATTTTGTCAAATATTGCACGTTTTCAGAGACATTAATAAGACTTTGTTTTGTATCCTACATTTTCACGTTAATTGTTATCTCCATGTTGTTTTTCTTTTTCAAGACAAACAAGTGACACATACAACAGTGCAGTCAAATTGAAAAATGGACGCTTTCTCATGTACGTTACAGTACTTTTAGCTCAATTACTCTATTTTTTCCCCTCATGTATAGCTACTTCAATGTTTCTTTCCATCGTCCTCACTGTTTTCTTTCCGCGGCCAGCAGCAAAAATGAGCAACATGTTTACCTTAACTATGCTCCAGGTTCAATTTCGTTTCTTTCAATCATAAAACAATCATTAATGTAAAGATTCAAAGTAACGCAGGACAATCATTATAAAACTATGTAAAACTACATACAAAGAAACAAAAGAATAATTAAATTGAGATTCTTGTAAGACATTAGTCCCCGTATATTACAAAGTCAATATTGCATTGATGTACACCCGCTGGTCGAGTGTTTGTGTTCCGTGTTTTGCGGAGGCCTGTGCGTCGTGCTAGACTCCATTTCCAGTCTCTCCTAGCCAGCTTATATCTCACTATCAAATAGCCACTCTAACAGTCGTGTAAACTGTAATGCATACGCAGCAATGCAGGCTGCAGCGTCTATAGTAAATACTGAGGGGAGGGAAACAAACTCCGGGGATTCCCATTTGGGCACACAGGGTAGCCATTTTGAGAAAAGGCTTTACTTTGAAAAGGTGGATCAGCCCACGCCCCTCCCCGATGGAACGTCACAAATGAAAACACACAATATTGGGCAATTGAGCAACAGTTCCCCTCAGACCTTAAAAATAAATCAATAAATATACAAATAAAGATATCCCCGAGCCCTAACCTTTGGTTTAAATCCGAATGGCTTCAGTTGAAAAAAAAAGAGTACAAACATAATTAACAAGAACATTTACTTTTTCGTGAGATGTCCGAATAGCGTAGGTCACCTACTTACCAGTAGCCTTTTACTTTTGAAACACAGAAAGCAAGCAGTCCAGTTGTGTATACTAGTATCAGAGTAAACGTGAAGAACGACGATTTTCATCCATGGCTGTGTATATTTGCACACGACATGACCACAACATCAGTTGATTATAGTGAATGAGTGATTGCAGAGTATAAATGCGGAACAGAATTCAAAAAGCATGTCACAATGCACATGTCAGAGTGCGGGAGCAAAGTGTTGTTGCAACGACGAGTACAATGAGGAAAGACAAAGATGAAGTAGGTCTACGGGGTGCACTCATGATGGGGATTTCCCGTTGGCGATATGTAACCAATCAGGGGTCTGTTTCATAAAACTTGTCATCAGTGACAAGATGTCATAGATGTGATAAACTACTTTATAAAATGGGTTCAAGAATGTAGCCAATAGGAAGCGCTGAAATGAGACACACCTCCTTCCTTTACTTCAGTACAACTGCACTGCCTGTAATCCTATGGTAGATTGCCGATCGTCTGTGCGCGCGGCGGCTCCTTTGATGAATTGCATGCATACGCGTACGCGCTGTCAATCCTGTAAACAACTTCTAGTTCGGGCTGCCGGCCGGCCGGCCTGTCTTCCCTTGTGCATAACATGTGGCGTACGTCCAGGTTAATTCTCACGCCGTTTTCAGAGTATGTTGTCTAATAGGCCTATATGAGGAGTCTACATCAAGTCTTTAAGGTAAAGGGTGCATATTCTATGTAAAATAAGTAAGTTTTCATGCGGGTGTCCGGAAACCCAACCCCCCATTATACTTATATCTGTATGTGCGGGACTTCCGCGAGTGCGACGTGCGTAAAAGTTTGGGACGAACATCTTCGGACGTCTTGACCCACAAAGGTACGTGGAAAACGCTGAAAAATGATGTTAGTTTTCGAATTTTCGACCCATTTTATAAAACAAATGATGCACAGGATTATTTCGTGGCGTAGTGCACTCGAGGGTATTTACAATTGTGAAACATGCACGAGGCGAAGCCGAGTGCATGTTGCACTACATTGTAAATACCCTCGAGTGCACTACGCCTACACTAACGCACTCTATCCTGTGCATCATTTGTATAAAAATCCTTCCATCTGAGTGGATGAGAGCAAATTTGTCATAGAAATGTGGCAGTTGTTACTGACGACAATTTTTTTTTTTTTTTTGACGGACCTCAGGTTTTGTAAAATACGCGCTAGCACATTAACGTGGGACTAATGGAACAACTTGCCACTATTAGCAAAGAAGTAAAAAAAAAAAAAAAAACGGGGGCGGGGGGAAGTCGCTAGAACGTACGGTATGCTACTTTATTCTTCACTACGAGGTATGCATACTTAGTACACATGTATTTTGTCAAATGTTGCATGTTTCCCGTTATTTTGTCAACTATTGCCTGTTTTCAGAGATATCAATAAGACATTGTCGTTTTGTGTGTGTATGCTACAGTTTCACAGGACTTGGATTCTCCATCAAGACAAAAAAAAAGTGACACATAAAACAATGCAGTCACTATAATTGACGCTTTCTCAAGTACTTTGAATTGCTTTTTCGGTTGTACTTTTGGCTCAGTTACTCTATTTTTTCCCTCACCTATACGAAGAAATAAAAGAATAATGAAATTGAGATTCATGTAAGACATTAGTACCCGCATATTCCAAAGTCAATATTACGTTAATGTAGACCCGCTGGTCGAGTGTTTGTGTTCCGTGTTTTGCGGAGGCCTGTGCGTCGTGCTAGACTCCATTCCCAGGATCTCCTAGCCAACGTATATCTCACTATCAAATACATTGATTGTACAAGTAGCCACTCTTCAGTCGTGTAAACTGTAATGCATACGCAACCATGCAGCCTGCAGCGTCGCAATGCTGAGTGGATGCCAACAAACGGCGGGGATTCCCATTTTGGCACACAGAGTAGCCATTTTGAGAAAAAGGTATTCCTCTGAAAAGATGGATCACCCCACGCCCCTCCCCGATGGAACGTCACAAATGAAAATATGCAATATTGAATTTGAGCAACAGTTCCTATCCGACCTTATAAAATAAAACAATAAATATACAAATAAAGATATCCCCGAGCCCTAACCTTTGGTTTAAATCCGAATGGCTTCTGCTGAAAAGAAAAGTACAAATATCATTAACAAGAACATTTTGTTTTCATAAAACTTGTCATCAGTGACAAGATCTCATAGATGTGACAAGCTACTGAAATCCTTGCATGAGATTGGCTGAGAGCAAATTTGTCTTAGAAATGTGGCGTTGTCACTGATGACCATTTTTTTTTTTTAATAAACGGGCCCCAGGTTGTGTAAAAACGCGCGAGCACATGAACGTGGTACTAATCGAACAACTTGCCGCCATTAGCAAAGAAGTAAAAAAAAAAAAAAAAACATTGGGGGCTGGGGAAGTTGCTAGAACGTACGGTATGCACTTTATTCCTCACTACAACGTATAAACACTTAGCATACATGTATTTCGTCAAATATTGCCTGTTTTCAGAGATATTATTAAGACACTTTTTTAAGCTACAGTTTCGCGGGACTTGTTATCTCCATAAAGACATAAAAGTGACACATACAACTATGCAGTCAAATAAGTGAAATGGACGCTTCCTCAATTACTTTGCATAGCTTTTTCGAGTGTACTTTCAGTTCAATTGCCCTATTTTTTCCCCTTATCTATAGCTCCTTCATGACGAGAACGCCTCGTCTAAATTGAACTCACCGTTTGAATGTTTACACAAGAGAAGCTGTTATCTTAATCCTATACTGCCATACCCAGCATTACCAATGGTTAGCTCTGTTATGACAGAGATCCCCCCCCCCCCCTTCTTTGTTTTAATCTCAGTCTGGCAAGTGTAAAATGACTGCATGCATGGGTGGACGCACACATCAGTGTGCTTTGCCGCACATTGCTGTTGCTATGTTGTCATGAGTATTCTCTCTGCCATTTCTACAATCATGCCGGGGAGGTGGGAAGAGACTTCCCCACCTCCCAGAATATGATATCTTTATACAATTCAGGTTTTAGACCTCGCAATCCCCTAAAACAGTGTTGAATCAATCCCTAGACTGGAGTGGTAAAGAACTGTGAAGTATTCTTGCAGAGAAAAAAAAAATCCTGCACAAATAAAGATTGCACTTTCTTGAATAGAATACGTAATAAAAAGATCGTGCAGCTTGTGTTTGGTAGAAAATTAACACAATATTACGATGCCCACATCACAATCATGCAAAAAGAAGTAATTTGATCATCATCAATGCATTTCCACTGCCGCAAATGTATAGGCCTAAGTGTCTTTGATGTAGACTACACACCTACAAACTGGTGCTGTAATAATCCTCAAACCCGAGTTGGAGGAGGAGTTGCACGTCTAAAATCTTTCCCAACTCGGGTTTGGGGATTATTTCGACACCGTTTTCTAGATAAGGGTAGTCTGAATCCCAGACCCTTTGCCAATTAGATCAATTTTGCCACTCGTGTATGGATTCAATGGAGTGCTTTCTTCTGTTATAGGTCAATGTTTGTACAAGGGATTAACTGTGCAGATAAGAAGCTGGGCTGGTGAGACAAAACGGTGTCGAAAACCCTAGGAAAGCATTGTTTCACTCGGGTTGCCTTAGACGGACTGTATTCCTAATGGTTGTTTCTTTCCATCGTAGGCCCTAAGCCCCTTTTACACTTTCACGGATCGCATCACGGATGACCACGGATCGTCGATCCGGGATCATCCGTACTGTTTCCGGCATGACCGTGTTGACTCCGTGAAGTCATCCGGCATTATCCTTGACCACCCGGCATGTCCGCGGGAAAAATTAAGCTTGCTTAATTTTTCATCCCGGACATCACGGATGAAAATCAATACGAACTCTTCCTTGTCGGCACCGTCTACTCCGTGTTGCCTCCGAATTCCTTCCTTGTAGGCATCGGCTATTCCGAGATGCCTCCGTACTCATTCCGGGACAATCCGTGGAGACATCGGGATTTCCGTATTAGCATCGGCTCCATCTGGGATGAGACATTCGTGTGTTTTGCCAATACAAGCTCATAAAGTCCACGAAATTTGCTCACATCTACCCCCATCAGTACAGCCAGCAACCCCTCATACTCTTCGAATAATTGTAGCCTGAGAAGCTTCAGTGACCCACACACATTTCCTTGATGGTTTTGTGTGTGTGTGTGTGTGCGTGTGTCTCGATTTGATTTTTTTTTGTTTTGTTTTGCTTTGTTTATGTCATGATGTTCCCGCAAAATCAAAGTTTGCAAGTAGAGATTTGCCTGATGTCTACAAGCCCAGGCGTATGTAGGCTGCTGTAGATTTTCTCACGGTGTGCTTGTTATTAGCTCTGGAGGCATGTTGCCCGAGAATGATAAAGTATCAAATGCAAAAGTAAATGTCATCTGTCAACATTTTAGAGAATTCCGTGTAAAGACCGCGAAGGGACCCAGTTGCATCCGTGTTCTTCCTTGATATCCGTGTTAGCTCCGTATCGTTTCCGCTTTGGTCCACGTTCGTTCCTTGCCTGTCCGTGTAGGCACCGTACTTGTCCGTGTAGCCTCCGTACTTGTCCGTGTAGACACCTAGTTGGGATCGTATTCACACCGGCATTGAGAGGAAAATTGATCTTTTGCATGCCGGAACACCACGGATGACGATCCGTGTTCATCCGTGAAGCAATCCGTGAAAGTGTAAAAGGGGCTTAAGCACTGTTTTATTTCCGCGGCCAGCGGCAAAAATAAGCAGCACGTATAACTTCATTAACTCTGCTCCAAGTAAGATTCAAAGTAATGCAGGACAATTCTTGTAAAACTATGTTGATATACGAAGAAATAAAAGAATAATGAAATTGAGATTCTTGTAAAACATTTGTCCCCGCATATTCCAAAGTCAATAATGCATTGGTGCAGACCCGCTGGTCGAGTGTTTGTGCTTCATGCTTTGCTGAGGCCTATCCGTTGTGTTAGACTTCATTCCAGTCTCGGCTATTATAGCGTATATCTCACTACCAAAAAGCAGTGTACAGTCATGAATGTTGTAATGCATTCGCAGCCATGCAGGCTGCAGCGTCGTAATGCTGCGTGGAGGCAAGCAAACGGCGGGGATTACCATTTTGGCACACAGAGTAGCCATTTTGAAAAAAAAAAGCTTATCTTTGTCCTCCCCGATGCAATGTCACAAATGAAAACATACAATATTGAATTTGAGCACACGTTCCCCTCCAACCCTGAAAATGAAGACATCCCCCAGCCGAATTCCTTGATTACAGTCCGCATGGCTTCTGTAGAACAAGAGTAAAGTATAAAAAGTAGAAGTATAACAAGGACAGTTTGCTTTTCGTGCGGTGTCCGAAGGACACGTAGGTTGTCTACTTACCGTTTTACTTCCGAAACACAGATAACAAGCAGTCTAGTTGTGAATACCAGAGCTACCAAGTCTCACGCATTCTGCGTGAGACTCAAGCATTTAGGGTCTGTCTCACGATCTCACGCATTTCACCAATTTTTCTCACGCATCTGCTGAAGTCTGCAATTTGGGCCAAAAATAAGGAGCATAGCTCAAAGGATTAGAGTGATAGTTGCAATTGAAGGTATATTTCCCTTTTGCCTTTCAAAATTAGTAAAAAATAGTCACTTAAGTATGCACCAGATCGCATCATTAAGAGCTAATGATAATATTCAAAAAAGCTCCCTACCATGGGAGGGGGACACCCTCCTCGTTCGCATGCGCATGCGCGCGAGCGCCGAGACTCCGAGTCATAAAAATCTCACTCATAAAAGTTTTTTGAACTTGGCATCTCTGGAATACTAGTATCACAGTCAACGCGGTGAACGGCGATTTTCATCCGTTTTTGTGTATATTTGCACATGGCCACAGCTCCAGTTGATTATAAATGAATCATTACAGAGCAAAAACGCCGAACAGAAATTAAGAAGCATGTCACAACAATGCACTTATCATGCTTATCGGAGTGCGGGCGAGCGAAAGTGTTGATGCAACGACAAGCACACACACGCCGAGGATGGACAAAGGTGAAGTACAAAGGTCTGCCGTCAATATGGCAAAAGGGTATATCGTGCTTCCAAGACGCGTTTACACCGGGGGGGGGGGGGGGGGGGGGGGGGGGGTTGAGGGCAGTTTCACTTTCAGCTTCAGTTTAATTTATTTTTTTCATCAAGGAAATTTGCTTCAGCAAAGCTGTTTTCTATAAATCCGTGAACAACATAAAAATAGCAGAAATACATACATACTGCATATACAATAACGAAGAAAGGAACAAGTGTCAGGTAACAACAAACACAACGAAACATGTAAAAAATTAAAAGAAAAAATGTGACCGTGCACCTCAAAACGAACATAAAGTCGCACACATTGATTTTGCGAGAGGACTGAAAATAAGTGAAATGGGTCAACCTAGCCGAATTTGACTTTTTCATATTTTCTGAAAGAGCGGGTCTTCTTTTACATTATGCTAAAATATGGTATCATAAAACGGGCAGGAAAGTGTGTTTTTTAGCAGTTTATCTTGAACATTTTTGGTAGAATAGTGTGATTAGGTGTGTCTTTAGAATCCCTTTTTCATTTCTGGAAAACCTTGTCCACACTCTTCACTTTCAACTCTAATAACTTTTGAAAGGATAGTGCTACTGCTTTGAAAGTTGGCATCATTTATGGACAGAATTTCAGTTTAATCTGATAATCCCTTCATTGTTGTTACTCTGGTGATTTACTTCCTTTTTTGTCCCATTCATCGCAAAGCCAGCACGGTTTGGTAAAGATTAAGCGCTTGAGTAGACACTGTACTTCAGAGCCTCTTTTCTCAGTTCACACTTTTCCTGAGTTTGTGCTTTCTTTCCAATATTTAGATAGGTTAGGAGAGTCTATTTGATTTGAGATATACATCATTTTAAAGCTTAAAGTATGCTCTTTCAGAATATGGTCTTAACTAAAAATTAATGTCTGGCGACTTTTTGTTTGTTTTGAGGTGCAGTGTCACAAATGGTTCTCGTCGGCTCCAAAATGGTTCTCATCAGATGGTTCTCGCAAAATGGTTCCGATGAGCACCTATAAATGGTTCCCAATCGAAATGGTTCCGATCGTCACCATTTGCTAGTATGCGACCCAGTCCCCGAGTGTTTTTGTGGTACTCCTGCAGGTCAAACAATATCTTTAGGTCCACTTTCATTTTTCCCCTTGCTGTATATTCGAATGCCAGATGTAAGAATCACCAAAAATGTGGTATTGGTACAAAAATATTGTATTTGTTTCTACTGCTGTGATAATAAAAAGTACATATTGTTTTTATCGTAGACTAATGACTTCTGTTGGCTGCGTGCCAACCACAGGAAGAGTTCTGTGGTGCCAACTGACAGCTGCCACCATCCAATTTTATAAAATGGGTTCAAGAATGTAGCCAATAGGAAGCGCTGAAATGAGACACACCTCCTTCCTTTACTTCAGTACAACTGCACTGCCTGTAATCCTATGGTAGATTGCCGATCGTCTGTGCGCGCGGCGGCTCCTTTGATGAATTGCATGCATACGCGTACGCGCTGTCAATCCTGTAAACAACTTCTAGTTCGGGCTGCCGGCCGGCCGGCCTGTCTTCCCTTGTGCATAACATAATTATGTGGCGTACGTACGTATACTGTACTATACGTGCACTTTGTACAGTACAGTAGACCAAGCGTTATGGGACCGGACGCGTACATGGAGTCACTTTGAAGAGCAAATCCAACGATTTAGCAGGTTAATTCTCACGCCGTTTTCAGAGTATGTTGTCTAGTAGGCCTATATGAGGAGTCTATATCAAGTCTTTAAGGTAAAGGGTGCATATTCTATGTAAAATAAGTAAGTTTTCATGCGGGTGTCCGGAAACCCAACCCCCCATTATACTAGTTATACACACTGTACTGTATGTGCGGGACTTCCGCGAGTGCGACGTGCGTAAAAGTTTGGGACGAACATCTTCGGACGTCTTGACCCACAAAGGTACGTGAAAAACACTGAAAAATGATGTTAGTTTTCGAATTTTCGACCCATTTTATAAAACAAATGATGCACAGGATTATTTCGTGGCGTTAGTGTAGGCGTAGCTCACTCTCGGGTATTTACAATGTAGTGCATGTTTCACAATTGTAAATACGGTAACCTCGAGTGCACTACGCCTACACTAAAGCACTCTATCCTGTGCATCATTTGTATATTAGCGCTCGATCAGATATGCGTACGCGTAAACGCACACATACTAGTACTGCACTGTTGCACCACCGCAGGGGAATCTTGTGTATGTAACCGCCGTTGCACGCGCCGCGGCTATGTAGCCCTGTGCTAGCTGCCTACCTGCCTATATGCAAACCTACCACCACAGCGGGCAGAGTACATGCAATGCAAACCATGCATGTGCATTGATTGCAGCAGCAGCATGCATGTCTGGGCATGCATCACACCCATAACGAACGGCATCCACCCGGTAACGTTAGACATTAATTTTGTCAAAGTGGACTGGAAACGTGTCACTGTCAATTCCATTTTCGCCATGGCAGTCATCACAATTTAGGAGAATAGGTAAGATTTTTAGTTTTAATGTGGTTTTATCTCATTTTTAGATGACTTTCGTTGGTACAAAATCAAGTTGGATTCATCACTCAGTTTTCGTTTTCAGTCAGTGATTAACCTTTAACGCGGATAACGGTTAGATCCTAATGTTAAATCTAATTTCATCGAAGCTGCTATCTTGTGTAATGTTTACCAGGTACAGTAGATCCAGATATAATAATAACATGTTAGGCCTGACGTTAACACTGTAGACACGTACTACATAAGTTCGCAAACTGTTTAGGTTCCTAAAGTAAATCAATCACAGATCCAAATTTATTCTTTTTTTGATCGTGTCTTGCATTTTGCTTGGCCCATGTCTTTAACGTGGCTATCATGTCAGTACGCATGCAGCATACAGCAGTAGTACTAGTAGTAGTACGGTAGTCAGTACGGTACATAGAGCGAAATCAGTGCGCAAGCAACCGAAGGAATGCGCACTTGACGGTGTATCCAAGGTCACGGTCTGAACTTTAAAGGGGCGTCACAGCCTAGATTGTTCTAATCAAATATTTCTCGAATAAATCAATACTGCCGCTACAAACACTTTACAATTAGAAATTTGGCATAGCAATGGGCTAGCCCGAATAGACGCCGTGCGGAGCATGGCTGTCACGTTTTTACAGCGACTGGGCCGGGCTAACTTAGTTAGGCCTGCATGTAACGTTTAGCCATGTTAACGGTTATGCCTATTGATAAAAGTAGAGTCTACTAACTCCGAAACACAGCCCGAACGCCGAACGCAAAGATATAACTGTGTACAAGGAGCGCCCCGGGGTAAGGCCCTTATACCGGTACATGCAATAAGGAAATTTGTTCTATAGACCATCTACTGTTGTTAATGTTAGTGTTAACGTTAGAGCCAATAGAGGTCGGATCTGCCTACAGCCCTGTAGCCCTAGGTCAAAATCTCTTCAGTATGTTTTCAGGCTTGTTCTAAGTAAGGAGTCACGTCATGTAATGCCGTGTTCTGTTTATCGAATTATAGCAATGACTTTGTTTTAGGACTTTTATTAACGCGGTGTAGGTCTATTGTATCTTTCAATTCATATGCCAGGGAAGTGGACACACCAACATGCACAGAAACCAGGGAACAAGTAACTCCGGCCGGGACGATAACCAGTATGGACGTGTTTGGGTCGCTGGTGCGGTTAGGGAACAAGGTAGACTCTACAGTGATCAGAGAGACAGCCCGTGACAGACTGTTGGCAACATCGGCCAGAACTGTAGGCTTAACACTAGCCAAGAATGAGCTGGGCGGCCACAAGAATTCATCGATCAGAATAAGAGCCCGGGACAGCCCTTCCACAGCATCAGCCAGAACCCAGGGCTAGTCGAGAATGAGCTGTGTGGCTAAGACAATACATCGATCAGAATGACAGCCCATGATGGCCCGCTGACAGCATCAGACAGAACCCTGGGCTAGTCAATAATGAGCTGGGTGCCCAAAAGAATACATCGATCAGAATGACAATTTTAGCCCGATTAGCCCGTTGACGGCATCGACCAGAAACCTACGCTAGCCAAGAATGAGCTGAGTTAAAGAGAAAACACTGATGCTGCCAGAGAAAACCTTTTAGATATACAATGTATGTAGATAGGGTAGGTAAGTCCGTTTGCATTGACTTATAATGTATTTTATAGCTGCTCTTTCAGAATCTGCCGTCAACCAAAAATTCATGTCTGGCGACTTTTTGTTGGTTTGTGTGATGAAGGGTCACATATATTTTGTTATGATCCCAATACAGTATTTGCAACTTACAATGTACCAGTGATAATGTTTCACTATAATTTGCATTTAACAACTTTGAATCAACTGTATTGGGGGGGGGGGGGGGGGATGGTAGACGTAATGAGATCAGACCAGATGCCAATCTGAGAAGTGGAGTCATTCATAGTTTTAAACTTTAAAAGCACAAACGGAAAATTCTCTTTATACTTCTCCAGTTATTGTGTGGTCGATTTCTGCACACTTTTAAAGTTTGCACCTAGTTTGCAACTTATTGCATTTCTACCCACGCAGGAATTACGTACTGAGTGTTGTGTAGAGAATTGAAGATTATGTAATTTATTTCAAAGCACTGATGCACCTCTTGTCACCAGTTTATATTGTTTTTGCAGAAATACAAAATGTACATGTATGTGGTGGTGAAGTTTACAAGACTGTTGCCAAATTTGGTGAACAAAATGACAAATGGTAACAACATATTATTGTCATAGGCAGGTTATAGGACAGCAAATTCAAACCTCAGCTTCAGGCCTGCATTGTATATAGTTTAATGAATTTATGGCTCTGCTTTTTAAAAAGTAAATTTTTATTGATACCCAATGTTATATATTTTAGATCATGGTTGAGGAATTTTGTTCATTCATGCTTGTGAAACTGTGTGGGTGTGGTATCCTAGCTCTTTTCCCCTTGGGATTCTTATCCTTCACATTATAAAACAATGTGTTCTTTTGTGTGTGTTTGTATGTTTTTTTCGTAGGACATGCTGTAAATTGTCAGAGGTCATGATTAACCTAAATTGATACTCTTCTTGTGTTTGCAGTTGTATAGATGTGTCTATGGTGCTTTCAAATTGCAGAACAAAAAAAAAGAAAAGAAAAGGTCACTCGTATACAAACAAAGATAAGTTAATTCAAGTACTCGACGTTATGAGTGTGAAGTGGAGAAGTGTAAAGCTTATCCTCTCCCAAGTATCATACCAGCAATATAATGTATGTTTTCTGTGACAATACCAAAGGTCCTGTTTAATGGAATTGTTTTCCTGCCCTTTGTAGTTGCTTTTAAGACAAATATGCTTTAAAAGAAACCAAAAAAACAACAACAACAACAACACCAAACAAACTAGCAAATATATGGAAAAAGTTCCTCATACTACTTAAGTAATGTACTTGACATCTGCCTATCTTAAGACTGACACAATTACTGTATCTCAGCCATGCAGGAATTATTTCACAGAGAATTAGAAAATTTGTTATGTATTTCAAAAGCCTGATGCACCTCTTGCTATTTCATATCATCTGTACAGAGATGTGTGATGGTGTTTCAAGAACTGCTCGGTACACAAATGACAAATATTGTGGAAAAAAAAAATTAGTGAACAAATGAAAATATTTTAAGAATATTTGACAGATTATAACATGACAAATACAAACCTCACCTTTAGATTGTATAAGTTAAGGTAAATAAATACATTTCTGCGAATTTGTTAAAGAGCAGATTTCTATGGTTTTCAGTTATTGAGTGATGTTTCATGAAAAAATATTGGTGAATTTCATGTACATGTGAAAGTTTGTTTGCAAAATCCGATAAGTCCATTTTTGAAGATTTTGAAGTATGGTCTCTGTCATAAAGTACAAAATAATACCTTTTAAATGATATATTGGTCACTGCATATAAAGGTACATATTTGAAGTTATGGTGAAAAGAAGCAAAAATTTTCTTATTATTCTCTTTATTTTTCTTGACCTTTAATCGCAAATATCTCCATTTGGCAAATATGGACTTATCGGTTTTTGCGAACAAACTCTTCATGTACATGTTTGTATTCATGCTTGTGAAACTGTGTGTGCATGGGTGTGGTATCCTTGCTTTTTTTTTCCAGTGTCAACGATAATGTATGACATGCTTATGTGTTGCTAATTCTTGACCTTTTATCGCAAATATCTCCATTTGGCAAATATGGACTTATCGGTTTTTGCGAACAAACTCTTCATGTACATGTTTGTATTCATGCTTGTGAAACTGTGTGTGCATGGGTGTGGTATCCTTACTTTTTTTTTTCCAGTGTCAACGATAATGTATGACATGCTTATGTGTTGCTAATATATTGTATGCATGTTTTGTACGTATGTTTGACTGATGAGATGAAATTCAGTTCAATTCATTTCATTTCAAATGAGTTTGTGATGCACATTTTCAATGCAGATATGTACAAATGTACCTTTAAGAATGGTGCCAGTGAAGCAACTTACCAGCACTGCGTGTGAAACACACCAAAAATACACAGACATCAATTCACATACATGTACTACATTCTAAGAAAAGAAAAAAGGTTCTTTTGAGCACCATTAAATGGTTCTCAGCACTGTCACAATAGCGACACCTTTTTTGGAGCCTGTGAGAACCTTTTTAAATGGTGCCCGTCAGCACCTTTTAACATTGGTGCCCATTAGAACCTTTTCCAATGAAATGGTTCTCATGAGCACCTTTTGAAAAGAGTCAAAAAGGTGCCCATCTTTAGTCAAAAAGGTGCCCATGGGCACCTTTCAAATGGTACTCACGAGCACCATTTCATCGGGAAAAAGGTTCTAATGGGCACCTTTTGCAAAAGGTGCCGACAAGCACCATTTAAAAAAGGTTCTCACGAGCACCAAAAAGGGTGTCGCTATTGTGACAGTGCTGAGAACCATTTAATGGTGCTCAAAAGAACCTTTTTTTCTAAGAGTGTAGGCTACAACATACATACAGTGTATATTAAAGGCTCGTTTGAAGCTGGACAGAAAGAGCTTACTTTTCAAGTCATAGGCTAACTGATTCCAACTCTGAACTCCTCTAAAGGAAATAGTTATCTTTTCAACTTCAACAACAAGAGGTAGGTGACGCTGGTTGCTATTATGTCAAAGAAGATGGTTCTGAAGCAGATAAGAGTGAACAGAAAGTATTTTTCAAAAAGAGATAGAAGCTCCGAATTTGGCATCAATTTTGCCAATGTGTCATAATTATGTTGAGACAAATTTAATATCCACACCGAGGTTGCCGTTTTGCAGTCATTATTTACCATTAGTGCACGTGAAACAATAATCCCGCTTTAGTGCTTCAAAATACTTTAATTCTAAAAATTAATGTGCGTTAGGGATAGTACAACTAATGTACGAACGTGAATTAGTATAATAAATGCTAAATATTGTTAGATATAAAAGAGAAAATAAATCTAAGCAAAATATTTCTATAAACTGTCAACAGTTAAGGTTTATTGAGGAAAATGGTAATATCTTCGTATTTTTTTGGACTTTATTCCAATTTTTCATATGGTAAGATGTTTTGTGATACAACTAACCCTCACATATGAATCAAATGTGATATCTCGAACATCTTTAAACTTATCTCTCAAAATGGATCTTGTGATGCCCTCACCTTCTAGAGTAATTAACAAATTTTACAAGCTGTGATTTTCTTGCGAATTCATCTTTTCTATGTATATTGTAAAGTTAGATTGTATTGCGTACTTGTTTATTTATCCAAACCAGAGTTGATATTATTATGATAATTTTATTCATGTTTCGTTGAAACTTACGTGATTCAAAGTTTCTTTAAATAGTCATGTCAGCGCCATATAGATTACTTTGTATTACTTTATATGGAAATAATAATCATTTTGAATTGACTTGAATTAAAATGGCAAAAAATACCTATAGCGTGCTGCGTCAAAGTTAAATCGCAACTTATGATTTAGTGTTTGTTTATTTTCATATTTTGCTTGTTTTCAAACATCCTAACAATATTGTGCTTGTGTAAACCATCTGTTGATGGTCCCCCTTTTTTTAGTGGCATGGTGTAGCGCTTATTTGTGACTGTGCACCTCAAAACGAACATAAAGTCGCACACACTGATTTTGCGTGAAGACTGAAAATAAGTGAAATGGGTCAACCTAGCCGAACTTTACTTTTTCATATTTTCTGAAAGAGCGGGTCTTCTTTTACATTATGCTAAAATTTGGTATCATAAAACGGGCAGGAAAGTGTGTTTTTTTAGCAGTTTATCTCGAACACTTTTGGTAGAATAGTGTGGTTATGTGTGTCTTTAGAATCCTTTTTTCATTTCTGAAAAACCTTGTCCACACTCTTCACTTTCAACTCTAATAACTTTTGAAAGGATAGTGCTACTGCTTTGAAAGTTGGCATTGATTATGGACAGAATGTGTTAATGAGGCATGCTTAATTTCACCTCAATCTGATAATCCCTTCATTGTTGTTACTCTGGTGGTTTACTTCCTGTTTTTTGTCCCATTCATCGCACAGCCAGCACGGTTTAGTAAAGATTAAGCGCTTGAATAGACACTGTACTTCAGAGCCTCTTTTCTCAGTTCACACTTTTCCTGAGTTTGTGCTTTCTTTCCAATATTTAGATAGGTTAGGAGAGTCCATTTGATTTGAGTTATACATCATTTTAAAGCTTAAAGTCTGTTCTTTCAGAATATGGACTTAAATAAAAATTCATGTCTGGCGACTTTTTGTTTGTTTTGAGGTGCACTGTCACATTTCCAGTGTGTGGGTAAGGCTCGATCTTTAATGAAAAAAAAAAATGCTTCTGTATCATAGACTTTTTTATTTATGTCTTTTATGAAATCAAATCAAAATCACATTATCTGCACACAATTGGCAAGTTGGACAGAAGGACAAGAGAAACATTTGGGATAACCATACACATAACAACCTTAACCAATGGAGACACCAGAGTAACTACTTTCCGCAACATCGTTGGGCTCGGCTCCCATTTACCGTCAGAGTTTTTGCTTGCTTGTTTGTTGGTGATACGCTCAAGAACTTTCCACATTGCATTAGAATTTGACTGATCACCATTCATAAGAACTTCCATACGAGTATAATGACTTTCTTTTTTAGTTCAAGTTTCACTGCTATTTTTTTCATCGATTTGTATTCAATCCAGTGAGATTGGGAAGATGTTTTCCTAGCCTTTCTATGAAAATATTCACGACGGTTCATTAAAGGCAGTGATTTCTCCGGTAATCCAGGGGCATGGGTTGTTTCCCAATTGTTTCCTATTATATGGGATGTGTTTAATAACAGTATTCATGAGGAAGGTACACCGGAATTTTCATGCTTCAGTTTTACACAATATCATGTTATGAATAATACTGAAGTTTTCCTCACAAAGCCTTATGAAATTCTTCACTGTTTTGTAATACCTCCATACAATGGCATTTTCAACTGACTTGGAGCTTTCGTCCCCATACACAGAGAACACAAGATAATGATCACTAAATGTAGTAAATACTCCTAAAGTAATTATCTGGATTAGTACAAAATATCAAATCAACAATAGATTTAGAGGAATGTGCTATTAGAGCTGTAGGATATCGACTTATTAGTAAAAAAACAGAACAAAAAAAAAATCCTGACATTATCAACTGCAGATTATTTGAGGTACTATCATTCTTGGATGGGGTCATATCACATTTGAAGTCACCAACTATAATAACATCATTATGCATTTGACTTACAATATTACATACCTTATCACTGAAATGAGTCAAGAAAATCTGGAGAGGAGTTTGGCGTTCTACAGACAACACAAACAGCCAGTGGCTTACTATTTTTTATGACCGTTTGTATACAGATTGTTTCAATATCACTTTCCACTTTGTTATTACAACACTTTTAATAACCGAGAAAGTATTGCTAACGAATATGGCTACTCCTCCGCAATGTCTGTTGCGGTCTTTATGGATAATCGTATAATCCTTTATATCAAGCTCAGAGTATTGTACTATTCAATTCAATTCAATTTCTATTTTCCACTCAAGGGGTGGAACACCGTCGTCAGCTAAAGGCTGGTTTTCAGAGGGGTCCACACATATAGGTTAAAAATACAAACATTATACATACAGTATGACAAGGATACATCAGATAATATGCAAAGAGCAAGAAACAAGGTATAAGCACCATGATAGCTTGTTTAAGACACAAAAGAAGAAAAAGGAAAGAAAACAAGTATCTACAAGGCCTTAGATTACGACATAAAAAATAAGGGCATGTGACACTGAATTTCAAATACAGAAGAGAATCGGTATTGCTGAGATATTTTGACTCTGAATTGATGAGTGAAAAAAAAAACACGAATGGTTAAAACTCAATCCGGTTACGCATCCTATATTCATAATTACTTTATGTTTCTTGAATGTATCAAGAGAAAAATCACAAGAAACATGTCGAACTACATCATTCCATAAAGAAGCACCTTTATATACAAAACATCTTTTACCATAATCTGTTTTAGGGCGTGTAATGTTCAATTGCATGTCGCCCGACCTTGTGGCATAATTTGATTGACGTACTGTAAAGAGTCCAGTCATATACGGAGGGGCAGTATGATGAACACATTGATTCATATCTTGAGCTACATGCTTTGATCTGCGAATTTGCAATCGATCTAATTTCAATGAGGAAAACAATAATCTACTTAAATGGGAATAATTGGTTCACCTTCAACACTGCCCTCAAGGATCGGTTTTGCAGAGATTGCAACTTATCTAAATTTGTTTTGTTGGTGTTTCCCCACACCACAGAACAGTAAACAAAATGAGCTTGAATAACAGATTTATAAAATAATGCAGCTGTTTTCTGAGTAATAAAATATCGTATTCTTTTTAATAGATACAGATTTTTCACTACTTTTGATTTCAGATATTCAATATGTCTATTCAATGATAAGTTCTCATCAATATAAACTCCCAAATATTTACAAACATTTACTTTCTTTATAGGTGTGTCATTTATATACACAAAAGAATCACCATTTATATTGTTCCATTTCTTCATCTTTGTTTACTACCAATTAACACATTTTCACACTTTGTAACATTTAAAACCAACTTATTAACGTTCAACCACATTGAAATAATCTTCAAATCATAATTCATCCTTTCATATATTTCGTTTGGGTCCTTATTTGAATAAAACAAACACGTGTCATCTCCATATAGAGACAGTTAACACTTTTGAACTTTGATAGGGAGGTCATTTGTATATAAAAAATAACAGCGGCCCGAGGAGCGAGCCCTGGGGTACACCACTGGTTACATTTCTCACAGAGGATAAAATGCCATTTATATATATATATATATATATATATATATATATATATATATATATATGTAAATTGTTTTCTTTGACAGCACAAACAATTTTCAAGCCACTTTACTTCTTTATCATCAAAACCATACAATTTCAATTTATGCAATAACATTGCGTGATCCACAGTGTAAAACGCCTTTTTCAGGTCTATCATAACAACACCAACTAATTCCCCTCTATCTATTGCTGATAACCAATTTTCTGTTACATTAAGAAGAGCAGTCCTGTGTAGAGAAGTTTTTTCCAAAGCCGCACTGGCAGTTGGAAAGTATATTATTTTTTTAATAAATAATTTTGTATCTGGTTATAAACAATTTTCTCCATTATCTCTCCAATTGGAATGATTATATGAAAGTGATATACAGTTGTATATCAATAGTTTTTGTATAGTTGTAAATGTTGGGTAGTGTATTATGTTATTATGGTGCATATGATACTGTATGTTAACAAGAGTGAGTTTTATTTGTATTCTGTGATATGTCTGTACAGTGTCTTAGTGATGTATTGAATGTTTATTTTGTCGCGATATCCAATGTATAAAGAATTTCCAGAGTGGACAATAAAGTAATCAATCAATCAATCAATCAATCAATCAACAGAGATAACCGATATTGGCCAATAATTACCCAAAATACTTTCAGACTTTTGTCACCACCTTTGAATATGGGGGTCACTCGAGCTATTTTCCATTGATGTGGTAAAATGCCTGCATCAAAAGAACGATTTATAACATGAGTAAGAGGTTACGCAATAATGTGTGCTATGGGAGGGATAACTTTGGCTGGTACATCATCATCATCATCGACGTAAATTCTTTTTTATCATGGCTACTACTAAAACACTGATCAATTCAGTGCTTATTTACGTCGATGTAGGGCAATTTGTCAATCAGTTGCAATGAAAACATCTCGACGGAAGAATTTCATGAATTTAAATAACAAAGCAGTACCCGCTGCATGCTATAAGGATTAGAACCAACACTTGCTGTCGGGCGAAAGCTCGGTGGTCTAGTGGAGATGACGCCTGTCCGGTGATCAGGAGGTCGTAGGTTCGAATCCTGCTCGAGTATGTACGCCCATGATTTTTTATCATGGCTACTACTAAAACACTGATCAATTCAGTGCTTATTTACGTCGATGTAGGGCAATTTGTCAATTAGTTGCAATTTCAAAATCGTTAAACACCACAGCTTTAGAATTAGAAGGGCGGTACCAATTGATAACAAAAATGGGTTTGCTCTTACTTTGTTTAATTTCGATGATAATCATTTCCAGTTCTGTATTATGCTGAATAAGATCTTGCCTAATGAAATAATTGATCTCATTCTTTACGTAAGAAGCTACACCCCCGCCATGGCGATTTCTATCACGCCTCAGTAAACAGTAACCGGGGACAACAAGTTCATCATCATCTATGTCCGCGGACAGATGGGTCTCGCCGAGGGTCAGTATATCAATATTTGTTCGTTGTATAAAATTCCTGATTTCATAAAAACATTTCAAAAGTGACACAAAATTTAAATGGGCTATCTTAAAACCCTTCATATCATTGAATTTACATTCAGTTTTTTTTTTCTATCCTATAAATTTCCACATGAAAGAATCTGTATTTGCCCCTTTTTGCCTGGCTTGCATGGGTGAACTGAGTGTGTCATGGAACGATGTGCACCTTCTGGTTTTTGTAATGGTCGGTACATCAGGAGATTCAAGAGGCGGTAATTGATCACACAAACAATTGTCACACATCCAATCAGCATTTGATGCGAAAAATATCTAATGACATGTTAGAACATTTTAAATGGCTCCAGTTATCACAGTACACACATCTCGTATTGTTTTGTTTATTTTTCACCGATTTTTCTCCAAACAACAAATGGAAATTTTACGGGCATGCCTTGTATGAGTGTGAAAACAAATACAATAACTCAAAATAATCATTTACTGTGAAAAAGCAGAAAATTATTACAAAAGGACGTCGAGTATATGATAATCAAAAAGGACAGCAGACTTATTTGGAGGCGAAATCGACATGAAGTCAGCACATGGATACAAATCATGAAAGCTTTAGAGGGAAGAGAGGTCAGATGCGTTGCGAATCATTCTGTTTATAGTTCTATTGTTTGTCGATTTAACCTTCGCAATCACTCGACCATCGCTTGTCCAAGCAGTTTCCACTTTCGGGTGTTTTTGTTCATTGCTGAGGAGTTCGCGGTTCACTTTCGTCAGATGTTCTTGTATGACGACACCAGAGCCTTTCAATCGACGGCGATTTGAGATGACTAATACCCCGTTCCCACTGCCGATCAGATCAACTCGATCAAGCGAGATCAATCCCGATCACCTATTTTTACCAGAGCAATCCCGACCAAATGATCGATCGTCCTTCAACACGATCCCTTCTTAGACCGGGTCGACAAGACTCGATCTGTGTAAGATCTTGCATCGAACGGGTAGGCAGGTTCGTCACAGTGATCGAGTGATAGAAGAATTGGTTACAGTTATTCGTTTGGTTATATGAGACAACTCAGTATTTATAATTGTATACGGCGTGGCCCAAAAGAGTGCTATAAAACTGACTCTTAATTACAAAAGCATGAATGAACGAAAGAGATTATCATCTTTAGTAGTTGATAGAAGAACACCTCCTATTTTGAAACCACAATCATCAATTGCAGGCGTTTCGATTCTACAGTAATTTTTCCTGAAAACTTGTGATTTGCATTTTTGATACTTTTGCCACCCTAGCCACTCTTGACTGAGGGACAACTTTGACAACTTTGCAAGATAAAGCTTCAGACAAAAATTGCTGTGCTGGTCTATAAAACGATGAGAAAGACTGATCACTACGTGAGCAACTCAAAAAGGTACAAAAATGCATTCAGTTGTATTCTTTCATTTTATCCGTTTCAGTAGCTATTTTGGATGCATTCGTTATCAGTTTTTATGCCTTCACTATCGCTCGGTCAAGTAGGATATCTGTGCCCAAAGTTACAGATTTTGTAAATCACAAATTTTCAGGGAGATCAAAGCGCCTGCACGAAGGTTGATTATCATTGTGTCAAATAAAATTCAAAGTGTTCTTTCTATTAAATAATGCAACAATTTCATTCAGTCGCTCATATCTTTTTAAATAAGAGACAGTTTTGTAGCACTCTGTCTGTCTGGACACCATGTATAATATAATAGGTTCGTTCATATGCATTCAATATTTGCAGTGGATAGGCCTATATAAGAACACCTCTCGGGTCTCAGGTTCGAATCCCGATGGAATCCCATTTTCTTTGCTCATTTTTCCACTAAAAATGTATACTAGTATTCTTTCTGGTCAGTTTATTCTGTCTTTATTTGTTACATACTCAAAAAGCTGCATCACTTCAGTGACCCCTCGCATTTATCCCCAAGTTGAATTATCCTTGGGGTTTATGCCAGGTTTAAGTGTGCGCGTGTGTGTCACACACAAACACACTGCTATAGCTTCTGACCATCCGAGCATTGAGAATTAAGGGTTTCTAGGACGAACACTGAACTATGGCTTTCTATAGCTCAGTCAGTTGAGCACCGGGCTAGCAATCCGGAGGTCTCGGGTTCGAATCCCGATGGAATCCCATTTTCTTTACTCATTTGTCCAGTAATGATTTAGATTCTTTCTGGTCAGCTTATTCTGTCTTTATTTGTTACATACTCAAAAAGCTGCATCACTTCGGTGATCCCTCGCATTTATCCCCAATTTGAATTATCCTTCGGGTTTATGCCAGGTTTAAATGTGCGCGTGTGTGTCACACACAAACACGCTGCTATAGCTTCTGACCATCCGAGCATTGAGAATTAAAGGGAAGGCAAACCCAAATAACAATGTGGATTGAGTGAAAGCAGCAACATAAGTAGAACACATCAGTGAAAGTTTGAAGAAAATCGGACAATCGATTCAAAAGTTATGAATATTTAAAGTTTTGGTGTTGAAACCGCTGGATGAGAAGACTACTTAATGTCATGACGTATGAGGGGAAAACACTATAAAGAAAATATAAAGAAAATTCCACAAAAATTCACTTTTCTTGAAAATTACAAATTCCATCAACTTGATGCTGACATATGTTAAGGGTAGCAATTATTCCCTCTGCTTTTTGAATGCGGTTATTCAAGTGCTCTTTCATAATGCTAGAAAAATGAATTTTTGTTAATAATTTCCTTTATATTTTCTTTGTATCATTGTCCACTCATATGTCATAACCTCTAGTAGTCTCCTCATCCAGCGGTTGAAATACCAAAACTTTAAAAATTCATAACTTTTGCATCGATTGTCCAATTTTCCTCAAACTTTCACTGATGTGTTCTACTAATGTTGTTGTTTTCACTCAATCCACATTGTTATTGGGTTTGCCTTCCCTTTAAGGGTTTCTGGGACGAGCACTGAACTATAGGGCTTTCTATAGCTCAGTCAGTTGAGCACCGGGCTAACAATCCGGAGGTCTCGAGTTCGGATCCCGATGGAATCCCATTTTCTTTGCTCATTTTGCCAGTAATGATTTATATTCTTTCTGGTCAGTTTATTCTGTCTTTATATGTTATACTCAAAAAGCTGCATCACTTCGGTGATCCCTCGCATTTATCCCAAGGTGAATTATCCTTCGGGTTTATGCCAGGTTTAAGTGTGCGCGTGTGTGTCACACACAAACACACTGCTATAGCTTCTGACCATCCGAGCATTGAGAATTAAGGTTTCTGGAACGAACACAGAACTAGGGCTCTCTATAGCTCAGTCGGTAGAGCACCGGGCTAGCAACCCGGAGGTCTCGGGTTCGAATCCCGATGGAATCCCATTTTCTTTGCCAATTTTTCCATTAATATGATACATATGACGAATAGCAAATCTAAGTTTGATGTCTCATTAAAAAAAAAAAAAGGGTTACACCTCCACGCTTCGTAAGTGCATTACATTGGTGGGCTGAAATTAAATTGGTCTAAAACGAAACATAGGCCTATATGCCCATGAATGCATCATTATACAGAGTTGAAAGAAATTGACTGGTCTAAAATCGTAACGAGTCATTTTATCCTTGTCATTATTATTCTCATTATTAAAGAATGAAAAAGTGAATGAAAAATATGTATGTATTCGTTGATAAAGCATAGGCCCCAGAGTGTGTGAAAGAAAATACATGCATCATATTAATTTCTAAATTAATGAAGTGTGCTGATATGTGGAACAGAGTATATTATCATTATGAAAATAAAACAATATAACATTTCATAATAGCAAAAAATGAGGAAAATCTTGGTTGTTTATTTTTCTTTATTTGTCAACTCATCCCAGCCAATCGATATCAAGGTGGACTTCAAGCAATGTACATACAACTCTCAATAACCAAAACCGTATCAAGCAAAGCAAAAGTGCACATCTACGTAAATAGAAGTAAAGTAAGTCACTGAACATTTATGAATCTACGTTACAACTCCTGTTTTAACACGTCAGCGTAAGAAATAGATTTTATATCAACGTAACCAACTTCAACTTTGAAACACAAAAGCTAGCAAAAGAATTCAAGAAACATTTCTCAGTTTATAAGTAAAGTAAATAATGTAGAACATTTCCTTTCACGTTACAGTGTTATTGCCAGAATACCGATTTTTTTTTTTTTAGCTTTCAGTTGTGTTTCCTTTCTTTCTTTTGGTATTTTTGTCTGGAGAGTCTAACTCTGCCGCCATGTTTGCTGTTTGTTGTCTTTTCTCTCTTCGTGGCCCTATTCTTTTCTTCAGTGGGCCAGGAGTGGCTGAACGAACTGACGACATTTAACTTTTTAACGTGGCGGAGGACTGCATGTAATTTTTCTTAATACCTGAACAATAAATGAGTGCTATGAAAGTACGTCTGCACATGCTGCATCAACCACCGTCAAAAAGTGCTCGGTATTCGATCGAGTGCCGGTCGAAGCGTAATCGAGTTTAGTCGAGTATCAATCGATAGCAGTCCTGTATAGGTCGTATAGCGATCGAGTTATTCATGAAACTGATGAATCCAGGATCGAGATGATCTGAAATCAATCGTGTAGCATTCGAGTATAACTCGAGATGATCGGGAACTGAGCTCAGGGGAAAATCCGTCCCGACCACACTAGATTTCTATACGACCGATTCCCGATCAGCTCGATCTCTTCTCGATCACTACCCGAGCTGTTGGTGTTCGGGCTCCCTACTCGAATATTTTGGACATGTCCAAAATTATCGGGAAGGAAGCAGGAGCGATGCCGATTAAGGTAGATCGACCCCGAATACCACTGCCGAGCGAGCCCGACCAGGCCAAAAAAGCTTGATCGGGACTGATCGAGTTGATCTGATCGGCAGTGGGAACGCACCATAATTGCCTGGTCCTGTATGAAACAAGCTTGACTACGATTAGACGTGGCCGTTTCATTCCGTGCGGTCCATTGATGGATGCGGGCGCTTTGTTCGGGTTCCCAATTGGATGCGAACGGTCTATAATATGTCACTTATTGTCATGGTAACCCCAGCCGCTTGTTGACAATGTCACAGACAATGTCATCTGTGGATTCCTTTGTGCTTTCGGCGATCCAGAAGAACTGGAGGCAGTTTCTTCTCGAGTATTACTCGAGCTCATCCGAGAAGTGACGAAGATTGCCGAGTTCGCTCTGTTGCCAGTCAACAATACTCCTCAGAGTCAGACTCTTTATCTCCTGCGCCATAGATGTGTTCTCGCGTTCCAAATCCATGAGCTTGCATTGCTGCTCATCCAGGCGATCGTGCAATTTGGAGAATTCCTTTTGGACTGAATCTTCAATAGTTGCTTGAATAGCCTTGTTCTTTGCTTTAAAGGGCGCGAACATCCCCTCAATCAGCATTTGTGTTGATTCTTGTGTTGATTCGTGAGTCGCCATTTTGGAAATGAAGTTCCCGAATGTAATTGATGGAAATACAGAGCTTTGAGAAGCAGTACAGAATTCAGTTACACCTCAGTGCTAATTGAAATCAAATTTTCAAATGGATTACGCACCAAATACTGAAACAACTGCTGAATGTGTAATTTTATTCACGAAACTTGTCTTCTGGGGTCGGCATTATACAAAAGGAGCATCCGTTTCCAAAATGACCAAATAGTTGGGGTACAGCAAAGTTGCAAATAAAGTATGTGCGTATAGCATAAATTCCGGTATGAGGTCACAAATTATGACAGTCTCTCAGAAACAGAAGCAGAAGGCTGATGTTGCAATGAAGTCGGAACACAAATGTCAGAGTCTCACATGTAGTATATTATACTCATAGAGTAATTGCTTTCTTGGAGCCGTAGGAAGTGCATGTGGGACTAGCAGGACTCCTCAGTAGACGATGGCACATTAATTCATGTTGCCTTCCTTCACAAAAAGGTAGCAAACTTCACGTTATCGCAACTGATTGACAAATTGCCCTACATCGACGTAAATAAGCACTGAGTTGATCAGTGTTTTAGTAGTAGCCATGATAAAAAAATCATTGGCGTACATACTCGAGCAGGATTCGAACCTACGACCTCCTGATCACCGGACAGGCGTCATCTCTACTAGACCACCGAGCTTTCGCCCGACAGCAAGTGTTGGTTCTAATCCTTATAGCATGCAGCGGGTACTTTTGTTAGAATCACGCTTTGTTAAGCAGTCAGCTACACTAGCGCCATCTTATTTTATGTAGGTGCCCTGTTCTCATAGTCGAATGTACAATTGTATGTAACGTGACAATATATATATATATATATATATATATATATATATATATATATATATATAAAGTCACAACAGAGGAATGCAGGGAATGCATTGATAGCCAATCTTGATTTAATGAATAATCCGAATTTTCGAGGAACCTTCCTCTTCTTCAGGGATGACAGTGCGAATATTCACAATGATTATTAAGAGTGAGGTGTTACTACCCTGCTAGCGCGCGCAATAAGTGTAACCAAAACAAAAAAATAATAGATAATAACAACAAACGCATGTTGTGCGCTTATGAGTGTCATACTACACGTCATAATAGATAAGACGTCACACTAGGATTGCGCGCGCTGCACAAAAAGATCATGAGACAATAATAGCAATAATCGAAACGTCATAAAGGCAATGAAATTGACATGATACAATGAAGGTGCCAATGGATTTTCACAGTGATATGTCAATATCCCACCAGCGCGCGTAGTCTCAGTGTAACCAAAACAAAGGATAACAAATAATAACAATAAACGCATGCTGAGTTGCGTGAATATATGAGTGCCATACTGTGCGTTATAACAGAGAAGACGTCACACTAGCCGGGTTCACACGTACACCAATTAGCGGGATACAAATCTCGAGATTTGCATCGCGATCGTCATCCCGAGTTTTTTGCACGTGTGGACAGAAAAAACCCGAAAATTAGCGGGATAAGCATCGCGATGCTAATCCCAAGAAATCTTGCGCTGGTTCGTCAATTAGCGGGATAATTGGCCGCGCGCTGGTACGTGTGAACGGTCGGGATTACAATCTCGAGTTTTTACATCCCATCATGCAATGCGCACATCACAACAGCGAGGCCTCTGCGAAGAGGTCCTTCACCTCTTTGGAGCACAACAACAACAGCGCGCGAACCACACCACTGACGCGTAAAAGACAATGGACAAAGGTAAGTGCGCGCAAGCAGTGATAGAGAAGGGCGCTGTGTGACCCAGTTTGCAGGCTTTGTTGTTGTCTCTATCGGCAATTAGCGGGATAATTCGGTACGTGTGGACGCTCGCCAAATTAGCGGGATACCGATCGCGATCGCCATCCCGCTAATTTGGTACGTGTGGACGCTCGCCTAAAAACTCGGGATGAGCATCGCGATCGTCATCCCGCTAATTTGTACGTGTGAACCCGGCTACTGAGATGGCACGCGCTGCACAAAGGAGACAATAATTATGAACGATAATAGAAACGTCATAATGGCAATGAAGTGATACAATCTGTCAAGTCCTTGTACGCATTATATACAGAGGAGAGACGAGAGAGCAAAAAGTAGGAAAGGAGGGAATAAGGAGAGAAGAAAGACACAAGAAACAAGGAAAAGTAGAAATTACGCGGTGCGTAATATATGTCCCGCCGGAAGTAGCATTTAGTAGCAAAATGTACAATATAGGTAAAAAGATGAAGGTCAAAGGTCAAAGAAGTCAAAGGTCAAAATTCTATGTAGAAGTTTTGAAGCCCTCACCTAGTGCCATCACATAAAGCAAACGGAATCGAAATCGGGTTAGAAATGGCGAAGGAGTAGCATTTTGTAGCCAATGTACAATATAGGTAAAAAAATCAAGGTCAAAGGTCAAAGAAGTCAAAGGTCAAAATTCTGTGTAGAAGTTTTGAAGCCCTCACCTAGTGCCATCACATAAAGCAAACGGAATCGAGATCGGGTTAGAAATGGCGAAGGAGTAGCATTTAGTAGCAAAATGTACAATACAGGTCAAAAATCAAGGTCAAAGGTCAAAGAAGTCAAAGGTCAAAATTCTGTGTAGAAGTTTTGAAGCCCTCACCTAGTGCCATCACATAAAGCAAACGGAATTGAAATCGGGTTACAAATGGCGAAGGAGTAGCATTTTGTAGCAAAATGTACAATATAGGTCAAAAATCAAGTTCAAAGGTCAAAGAAGTCAAAGGTCAAAATTCTGTGTAGAAGTTTTGAAGCCCTCACCTAGTGCCATCACATAAAGCAAACGGAATCAAAATCGGGTTAGAAATGGCGAAGGAGTAGCATTTTGTAGGCAATGTACAATATAGGTCAAAAATCAAGGTCAAAGGTCAAAGAAGTCAAAGGTCAAAATTCTGTATAGAAGTCTTGAAGCCCTCACCTAGTGCCATCATATAAAGCAAACGGAATCAAAATCGGGTTAGAAATGGCGAAGGAGTAGCATTTTGAAGCAAAATGTACAATATAGGTCAAAAGTCAAGGTCAAAGGTCACAACTGCAATTCTGTATACAAGTTTCAAAGCTCTCATGTAGTGCTATCATATAAAGCAAACAGAATCAAAATCGGGTTAGAAATGGCGAAGGAGTAGCATTTTGAACATTTTGATCACACACGGACGCACACACGGACGCACACACGGACGGACGGACGGACGGACACACGGACACACACACGTACGGAGCCCGTTTCATAGTCCCCTGCTCGAACTCGTTCGGCGGGGACAAAAATGTCATAATATACATGAGGTACACTTACTCGTAACACATCAAGACTGCGTAAGTTGTCTAGTACCAGAAAAATAAACTGAAGACCTCTACAAGGGTGAAATTATCAACAGCGGAGTAGCAACTGAAATTAGTTATCGGAAGAAAGTGTATGGGCTGAGCCAGGAAAGATCTTTGTTCATGCCTGTTTCAAAACTGCGGCTCCGAACAATGAAACGCAGTTCTGCCCACTTCCTGTCTTCAGCCGATTTGTAACCCCCGCCAAAGATGCAGACTTTCAAGTCTTTCATCGAATGGCGGGGGTCACTGAAGTGGTTCGCCACCGGAGTATCTTTATGCTTGAGGATTGAGCTTTTGTGGTTATTGAACCTCATGCGAAACTTCGTGCTTGTCTCACCTATGTATGACACCCCTGGGCATTTACTGCACATAATACAGTAAAGCACATTGCTAGAGTCGCATGTGTGGTCCGGTGGTTTGATTCTGAGTGACGGAGAGATTTGCACCACTGTTTCTGTCACCAGATGGTTACAAATTTGACATCGTGGTTTGTCGCACCTCTTGTTACCTTTTGGGGTTGCAGGTTTTGGTAACTCACTCTGCACCAGAAGTGATCTCAAGTTGGGCGGTTGTCTTTGGGAGTGTAGAGGTGGTTCCCCCAATATTGTAGAAAGTCTGCGATCAAGTTGAATATTCGTCCACTCTTTCTTGGTCGTGGAGACAAACTTTTTGACTTGTGGGTGGAATGTAGTAACGAGAGGAATGCGATCGTTCCTCTCATCTTTAGGTTTAGAGTCTAACAGGTCTTCTCTCCGTTTTTCATTGACCCTTTTGAGCGCATTGTTCACGAGGCGAACTGGATAACCCCTTCTGACAAAATGTTCTCCCAGACGTACAGCATCTTCTTCAAACACCTTGGGGTCAGAGGTGATCCGCTAGCTCTGCAGCGCGTGCCATCTCAGTGTGACGTCTTCTCTGTTATAACGCACAGTATGGCACTCATATATTCACGCAACTCAGCATGCGTTTATTGTTATTATTTGTTATCCTTTGTTTTGGTTACACTGAGACTACGCGCGCTGATGGGATATTGACATATCACTGTGAAAATCCATTGGCACCTTCATTGTATCATGTCAACTTCATTGCCTTTATGACGTTTCTATTATTGCTATTATTGTCTCATGATCTTTTTGTGCAGCGCGCGCAATCCTAGTGTGACGTCTTATCTATTATGACGTGTAGTATGACACTCATAAGCGCACAACATGCGTTTGTTGTTATTATCTATTATTTTTTTGTTTTGGTTACACTTATTGCGCGCACTAGCAGGGTAGTAACACGTCACTCTTAATAATCATTGTGAATATTCGCACTGTCATCCCTGAAAAAGAGGAAGGTTCCGCGAAAATTCGGATTATTCATTAAATCAAGATTGGCTATCAATGCATTCCCTGCATTCCTCTGTTGTGACTTTATTATTGCTATTTCTAGTACTGCCAATACGCGGAACAACTACAATATATATATATATATATATATATATATATATATATATATATACATATATACGTAAAAGTAGGTCCGCGCATAAGCTACAATTCAAGGGTAAAACTAAATTTGGCATAGATAAGGACTTAGGACGTTTTATATTCAGGTCTTCAATTTCGACCGCGCCTGGCAGATTTGATGCTTGATGTTGTGCGTCGCGAATTTGACCAGGATGACCTTCTCAGATTATCGCCTCGATGATGATGTCGCGTTAGCGTCATGCTCATTCTGCCTGGGTGTTATCCTATCGATGTCTTGCGTTCTATCGATGTCTTGCGTTTTGAACTCAATTCCAAAATTATCTTTGTCAATTTGTTTGCTAATTTTCCAGCTGAGAATATGGCTGGATAGTCCATATTCAGCTAAGCTATATAACCTAGTCTTCCATGGGGCCCAGTTAGATGTGAGGCGGGACGCGGGACCAGTGGATATTTTTCGTTCATTTCACACGGCAAAAGAGTGTATGTAGGCCTATGCATAAAACACATAGAAAAGTTGGGTAATCTTGGTGTTTTACGACTACAGCATGTGCTTAATTTGGAAGGAAATGACGTGTGTTGCGACACGGATTGTCGCCCCTACACGGATTGTCGCCTCCTGCTCGGGGCGACAATCCGTGACGGGCGCTGGCGGCACGGATTGTCGCCCCCGTCACGGATTGTCGCCTGGCGACAATCCGTGACACTTGTGCAGTTCCCAGTTTTTGACCTCGAAGGCGACAATCCGTGTTGGCAAAAAATTTGTTGCGACACGGATTGTCGCCCCGTCACGGATTGTCGCCCCGGGCTCGGGGTGGTTCCTCCGGTGTTAAGCTTTGGTGGGATGGGTATGACTGGTAAGTTATGCGAATGTGTGTGTGTGTGTGTGTGTGTGTGTGTATTGTGAGCTGCATGATATGTGATGTGTATGATTTGTTGTGTGTGTGTTTGGAGTATCATTATGTAGAAATTGTGCATGTGTGGTGGTTACATAGTGGTAGTGGTTTGTTTGTCTGTGTGTGTATACGTGTGCCTGTATGCTTACGTGTGAATGTGGAATATTGTGGCGCTACTGTGGCAATACAAACGCCTTCAGAGTGTATGAGCACGTGTTTAAAGAATTCACACCAGCGTTGATCTAAAAATAGTATGGGTGTGTCAACCAAATATCAGCGGTGAGGCGGGCTAGGCGAGAGAGAGACCGAGAGAAAATACATACGAGGGAGGTACCCTCCCCAAATGTTATTTGTCTTTGTTCATTTTTCCCTGCAGTCATTTTCTTCCATCAGTCTTATAAACTAGAACGTCCATACCACTATTCTTTGTCCCAGAATAGGTTTGGCATGCTTTATGCATGAGCGAATAATTTCCACACGCCGTAAAAAATTTGTCAATCGTTACTTGATTTTAGCACAAACGAACTGCCATTGCACACCGCTAATACATACGTAATACAAACAAACACCAACAAACACTCAAACAAACCTCATAATGCAAACAAACCGACTCAACACTTTTTTCCTTGATATTTATTGATTTCATTCAAATCATTCATAAATCGACCCATTCTGGGTGCAACACGAACAAAAAATGTTACAAATGGCAATTCGAAACAAAAGCAAATCCATTTGTCAATTTATACCACAAATAATCTCACTTCAACATAGATAACTCGATTATAGACCAACCCTACTAATAATTTCTTCACGAGAAAGTTTTGACATGTATAGGGCCCTACCAAACCTAAATTCCTTGAATATATTGGTTTGGATCAAGTAACACCTTCTTACTTACAAGGGCATATACATAAAAAAAACACACAAATATACTACACAAATCTAGAATGAAATTAGTCATAAAAGACCCCACCACCCCCTCCCCTCCCAAACCGATACAAATCTAGGGCCTACATCTATCCTAAATATTAAATCCTACCAACATCCGTCATACCATTTATAACTATCCTTCTTCAAATCCAATCCCCAACCCACCAACCCCTGATTAAACAAAACCTAAATTATCCCACATCCACATTCACCGACCCAAATACATACATACACACACACACACACACACACACACACACGAAGGTTCGTTATTCCGAAGTTTCGTTTTTTCCGAGGCTTCATTTATCCGAAACACACAATTCCCTATACCTAGTGGTTCGTTGATCCAAAAATGAAATTCGGAATAACGAACCTTCGGAATAATGACCCTTCGGACGAATGAGCCTTCGGACGAATGAGCCTTCAGAATAACAAACTTTTGCAATAACGAAATGTAACCCCCTTCCCACATACCGACGCACACCCGAGCCGATACCACATCCTTCCTGATGAAACGATTTCCCAATGTTGATAAATAAGACATAATGGACCGTATGCAGAAAAGCAGCATCCGCCCGCACGCAAGCTCCACTCCGAATTCATATACAAATCTGCCAAACAAACTCATCAAATTCAAAGCTGCTGATAAAATCAATATCAATGTTTATGCAAGCAACAGCTTACTAGGTACCCCTCCCCACGCGCAGCTAAAAACACATACGCAAAAAACTGACATGATAAACACATTCTTCCATCACACACACACACACACACACACACACACACACACACACACTCACATACACACGCACACGCACAAACGGACACTAAATTATCATGTGCACGCTCACATACACACTTTCTTGAAACCTCACCATGACTTTTTACATGGCATGTTTGCATGGATGTAGCCATGTAAGTTATGTGTTAGTATTTCAATGATTATGTCCAGAACGATATTACCCAGCAAAATGTGCTTCGAGGGCGGGCGACAATCCGTGCCGCCAGCCCCCTACACGGATTGTCGCCAGGCGACAATCCGTGTAGGGGGCGACAATCCGTGCCGCCAACGCCCGTCACGGATTGTCGCCCCGAGCAGGAGGCGACAATCCGTGTAGGGGCGACAATCCGTGTCGCAACAGACGTGGCATTATCGCTTAAACTTCAGGACAAAGAATTGGCTGTAAAGTATATACGAAAATTAGGATCAATCGCTAGCAGCGTAAACGTTAATCCCACCTACATGAAATAAAGTTGGTGGCTACACTTTTAATATCTACATTTTTTATAGGTGTTTACTAATTTCTGCAACTATTTCTACTGATAGGCATAGATAAAATGCATTATATGACTAAGTGTATTACCTTCTTTTTTATTCTAAGGGGGTACATTATGGAAATCTAGCCAAGACGGTAATGGCTGTCAAACTCAAATGTCTGAGTTTCTAATCCTTGCTTTTGCGTTGGCTGCGAGCTGACTAACGATCATCCCGTAGCGTGGGGCCGGGAGTATGTATGTAACTGTACTCTAGCCTAGCCATCTAGCTAAATCGTTGGCATAGGCTGACCAGCGACCGTATGAAGTCGCGTTGCGTTGGCGTTGGCTGCAAGCTGACCAACGATCATACCGTGGGCGTGCGGCCATGGGGGCCGCGGGGCCGTGGGGCCATGGGGCCGTAGGGTATGTACTCTAGACTAGCTAGCAAGATCGTTGGCGTTGGCTGACCAACGATCATATTATGAAGTTATTGGTGGGGTATTCTGCAGTTAAGCCAACCCTATGTATCTGCTCTATACAACAAGACATAACCCGCGTGTAACTGCACATATTTATCGTAAAAACGACAATACTTACGTTAAACTATTTTGTCTCGGCCATGGTTCTTCGCACGACTTTTGGGGGTCCGCTTCAACACAGCCCGATTCGGGCGAATTTTCTCATCCCCTGCTCTCTGCTGCAAGTCCGCAGAGATGGGCCTCAGAAATTCCCACAAGCACGTTGAAGACCAAGAATCCAAACTCATTGAAACAACTAATGATCCCTAATATCAAATTTTCAAACATCAAATAAAGGATTGAGTCAAAATATACTATTTTTTAATACTTTTATGCACTGAAATGTAGATTATTATACATTTTAGTAGATAATTTGTATATATATGATACTAATCAAACTCGGCAACTGCTTGTTTGAGCGTGAAAAGCACACCGTGGGAACTTTGCATAGTTGATTATCAGCCGTGGGAATGGCTGTTCTCATCGTATCTCTCCTCCCTCCGGACGACAAAATGGGGTCTCGGCAGGGCGAACAAACCCTTTGTTCGCCGGACCGAGTGAAAAGCCGAACAATGCATTCACCAAGTGTATCTGATTTTCTTATGATGTCACGGCTAATTTTCATAAGATAAATCCTGGCCTTAAATATATGATCCAGACCCATGTGAATTGTTCATTAAATCTTTGTTATCGACAAGACATTCCGCCAAACAAATACTGTAAAGTTTTGGTGACACTATTACAGTTAATGCGTCGTTGACCTTGATCAATGTACAGAGGGGCACGCTGGGCAGAAAGCATGCTCCTTGATATTTGCATACAAATTTCCCAGGCAAGGCTGGTGGATGAGTCTATTCGTAGTAGGGGTGTCAAGAATTCTAACAATATATGTTCCTATTTTAAATGAGTTTTGGAATTAACGATTTTTCTAACAGTAATCATAGCTATGTATTATACAATTTTTATTTTTGTATTTCTTTGTTTAGTATTCCACAAGTACATGATAAAAATCACTTAATGAAGATTGTTCCTTATTACAAATGGATTAGTCCAATCGGGGAGTGGATCGAGTTTCCGTTACACAAAGACATTGCTCTATTACCAGCAGCAAGGCAGGAAAAGATCTGTACTAGACGCAAAACAACCTGTGGATTACACGCTCCAGCCCCGAGTCTCGCCAAGGCACGGTAGAGTGGTAGACAGTGCAGAGCTCCAGAGAGGCCCTGTGAATCCAGCTGAAGTAGACACTCGTGCCAAAATTTAACTTCTCGTCAAAAGCCTTTGCTTATTAAAAGATTTCCTGTCTGTTTTTCAATTTTGTGTTTTTATATTTTTTTTCTTCAATCTCCATTACTCTTGAATATCTACTTTAGTCTCTCCAAGTCCCTTACTCTCTTACAATGTACGTAGTTGAAATGTGGTAGGCTATTCAATTTGATTAAATCTAATTCAATGCATTAGATAACCAGACAAAGATATTATCTGATGAGTAAAACATGATGCTTTGAGACAAAGAAGAAAAAGAGGAAGAAGAAGAAGAAGAAGAATCTATGCTTGTGCATGGACCTGAATATGGCAAAAGATGTGACGTCAATTTTCTGTGCAAATTACGTCATAGGCTGCATGGATGATGTCGATTTTCGCTTTGTCTTGTGGAACGTTAGATTCATCGCCTTTAAAAAAAAAAAAAAAATCATTTATACCGAAATTCACCTTCTGTAAAATTAATGAGAAACAGATGGCATCAAATGTGTTCAGAGTTGTATCCGGATGAAGGGTAATTACATTTCTAGCATTCGTCACGATCGACTGTACTTAATATGCAGTATGTAATGAGAGAATATAAGTTCTGAGGGGATGGCATCTTCTGCTCATGTCCTTCGAATGGTATAGGCCCTGGTTCATTCTTTCAACAGTTAGACCTAAACTGAAATACCTAAATCACATGAGAGATAATTGTGATACATGTCTTCCTCACTATTGGACTGTGATAAATCCTGCACTGTCCTGTTTCTGCAACTAATCAACACTTAAAGGGATTGCACAGTTATGGTTGAGACCTAATCTTAGGTTTCTAACAATTTTTGGTGAGATAATGAGAAACCTCTTATAAAATGTGAAAGAGCATGTAATTCTATGAGGAATTCAACGTTTATTTGATGAAAATTGGTTTTGAAATGGCTAAGATATCAAAACAGAGCGATTCTAATAAAGTGTGGGACCCACACTTTATCACGATCGCTTTGTTTTACTTTGTTTTTTGATGTTTCAGTCATTCCAAACCCGATCTTCGTCAAATAAACTTTGAATTCCTCTTAAAATGGTATGTTCTGTACTATATCATAAGTGTTTTCTTGGTATCTCGCAAAAAGTTAAAAACCCAATTCTCATCTCCACCAAAACTGTACTATCCCTTTAATGTATGACGTTATAAAATTTAAAATGTTGTACCGAGATTGTCTTTAACCATGAGGAAAATCTAAATCTTATCGTAATCTCACTTAACTCAGACAAGATGAAGTTGAAACTTGATGTTTCATGTTCTTATGCCAACTCTCCCCCTTTTTAGAGAAATAATTATGATAAAAATCGTATTTTTTAGGTATATTCAAAAACTATAAAGCCTTCATATTGAAGTCGGTCATTTCTAAGTGTGATGAGAGAGGTTCAAATTACATTTCAAAAGAAAGAAAATGAAGTTAAAATTGTCCGCGAGTCAATGGGAAGTTTATGATATAGCTGAAATCTTGTTTATTCATAAATGAAACATGGATAACGTACCCAATTCTAGTATAAATAGTTAGATATCATTCTGACGTCTTTAAAGTTATCATTGATGAACCATTTTTATCCTTATTTGTGATTTCATATTAGGCATTAGCATTGATACTCTAGTCTTATTTCTTATGATTGCCGAAGCCAGCGTATCTCAAAATAGCTACGGGTATATTTTTACAAAATTTAAGTAATCTATATTCAATACAATAGCTGTAAAAAAACAAACAAACAAACAAACAAACCTTGAATGATATATTGTTTACTCACTATTTATGTAGCGATCCACGTCCCACAAGCTTTGCTTTTTAGTGGATCGCTATTTTCCATAATTGAAGTTATTTTCCGAACGCTCACGAAGTATACATGCATTGTTCCTCGTAATTATTGTACATAATTATGTTGTTGTATATAATCTATTTCGTAGTACTACATGAATCTTTTGTAAACGTTTGGACAATATCATTTCATGACATGTATACTTTGTATTGTTTTGATTTTCGTTGATTGGAAATAAACTATGATTGAATTGAATTGAAATTGAAAAAAAAAAAATTCCACAAGAATATCACAACGTCCCCGACACCACGTTGTGTCAAAACCGTTACATTATGCCGTTATTCCGTTATGTCCGTTACGGCGGGGGGTGGGGGGTTGAATCGAACCTACTCAACATTTCCGACGATCATTCCGCAGTTCGAATTTTCTTTTGACCAACCCGCTCGCTGACTTTTTACTTTCTTGTCTCGCACATCTTAAGACACCATTTTCGCGAAAATCGTGCATACCGTAACCATGTTATAACGCTGCACATTTTTTTTTTAATGTATGGTTGTCAGACCTAAAACGGCTCAAAAACGTGGTTTTGTGTACAAAGTCTATCAAAATTGATTTTTCTCAAATATGTGATTATTCTCGCTTTCATTGGCTAAACTGAAATGATTTTAGCATGATTTTGATAGAAATGGGTTTTGTCATAAGTTTTGATATTGACAAAAATGACAAAAATAAATGGTGGAAAAACAAAATTCGTACAACAATACAATACAAAAGAAATACTAATTTTGATACCAAATTGTTTAAGTGCAATGTTAGAACTAAAAATGCTACACAGAATGTCATCAATTGATATTAGGATTCTAGGAGCTTTTTTTTCTAATTTAGAGCAAAATGTATGATTCCACACACATATTAGCATTACTGATTGATATTAAATATAGAAAAAATCAACTTCTTTTACTTGTTTTTTCGTAGATTACCACAGAGGTAATGTATGTTCCAATTTTAATGTCGATTGCGCGATTCCGAAATCTCGGGGGGGGGGGGGGGGGTGTTGATTTACATCCCTTCCCCACGTACAGAACAACCGAAAAAGCCCAATCTAGTTCGGGTTAATATTGAAGTTTACATCCAACAATTTCTTAGAAGCAATTTATGCATTTCGAAGGACATAAATCCACTCCTCTTTTGTATATTCCTTTTGTGTTCTGGGAATTTTGCGCATTTTACCTGCTTGAAGGAAACTGAATTAAAGAGGTGAAAATATAGTTACTAAACACAGAATGATATTAATTGATGCTGATTAAATACAATGGAATGAAAATCCATACATTTTATACCCAAGCAAAGAGGTATTGTTACATGTAGAGCAAATGCCCGTTAGTAAAACAATGGCACAAGTATTATTCTTTGTCATCTCCAAAGTCAATGCCAGCAAGGGTGTCTGTTATACAAAACTGAATAAGTCGCATGGCTCCTTGACCAAAAAAAAAAAAAAAAAAATATCCAGCACCGTACCTATTGACCGATTCTGTGACGCGCTATGTATATGTTTGGCATGGGCAGCGCCATTACGCGGTGTCTTAGCCGACCCCCCCCCCCCCTCCCCTCCCCCACCTCCTTCCGCGCACGGAATGAAAAACTGATGCATGGTTGTTTTAGCCAATGGGCGTGTCGTAGTGAGTGCGCGAATGCTTGCTTAGTGCGCGAACCTTTGTTACAAGTGCGCGTTAAACATGTTGCCCGTGGGGTGGGGGAGGGGGGGGGGGGGGGTCGGCTAAGACACCGCAAAATGAGCTCATGGCTGCGCCCAGTGCCACAAATTGTCTGCTGCCCTCAACAAACCCGAATCGGTCAATACTTATCTACTGGTTAGTGGCGTCATAGCAGAGTTGAATTTGTTCAAGAAGAAATGAACATCAAAACTGATGACTTTCTATCATCTCAGTTATTAGGCAGGAAATTCACTGATATCTTCCACTCTTTTCCCTTCTCTTTCTCTTTTTCCTAATAGAGACTCATTAGCAATCACGATGGAACAATCAATACGGAGAGCGCCCTCTGCGCTTACAGGCAGTATAGTCATGTACATATTCTCATTTTACGAGCCTTGAGCTTGTCATTTTTAACACATAAGAAAGGAATGCCTTGCCTCCGTAAATTAGAAGTCAAGTTACGAAAAGTAATGCATTCTAGGCGAATCACCGTGGCTGTATATAATTTACCACGACGTGCATTTCAGCACTTTGATCACTGACTGGGGCCATAACTTGACAATAACTACCTTTCAATGGAAACATTGATTTATTCTACTTCTTGTTTCAATATTGTTCAATAAATATCACGAACAAATTAGTTGTATGGGTTTTTCTACTATTGTTTACATAGTGGCAAAGTGAATCCAGACATCTTGCGACATAAAAGAGTATATGAAATACTAAACAAAACTTTTGATTTGTAAAGTTTCCGTGCAGAATCGCTGTATGAGAAGACTAGAACAGTTCTTGACGTCAGAGCGGGACAACGATACATTATGATAAATTCAAAGACGTTGAATTCAACAAACTTTCATGAAATGAAAAATCATTTATCTATCTAGTTTTTCTTTTAATGGGATACTTCTCCTTTCTAGGGAAAAAAAGTTGTTGCCATAGCAACGATAATAATGTGGCATGAACGTAGTGAAAAAAGCTCATAATTATCATAGCAATTTGTAATGAGTATACTACTCAAACTTTTCATCTTTTCATGCTTTTCGATGAAAAAATCATTTTCTTGTAAAAAATAGCTGTTACCATGGCAACCGTTATTGCTATGAGGTTGCTGTGACAGTCGGAAACTGTGATTTTTAATTTGATTGAAGCCTGATACGTTTATATTGACTTATTTTGGTGTTTTAAGCATGCTTTTGTGATGTTTAATGAAGAATACATGTTATTTCAAAGAAAATAATTTGTTTCCATGGCAACGGCTAAAAATATCATTTAGAAATATGGCAACAGGTCGATTCGTGTTCGGCACCGACAAAATAAAGGAAATAGCACAAAAAATCTCACTATACAGAAATTTATCATCTATGGACGTATTCTTGCTTTTCTTTCAATCGCAATGCTTATTTTTCTTTAAAAGGCAGCTTTTGTCATGTTGCTATAGCAACGAAAATGATGTGAAATTAACATAGTGGAAAAATAAGTTGATAATCTAGTTAGTAATTTGTGATAAATATTCCGTTCAATCTTGTCACGTTTCCTTACTTTTTTCATGAAAGATATGATTTTTCTTTATAAATAGTTGTTGCCATGGTAACCGTCATTGCAAGGTAACCATGACATTATGAAAATTGTATTCTTTTTCAAGTCTGATTAAAAAGGATTTATAATGACATATTTTGGTGTTTACATCATGTTTTTATGATGTTTAATGAAGAATACATGTTCTGTTAAGGAAAATAATGCATTGCCATGGCAACGGGTGAAGACGTCGGTTAGAAAAATGGCAACAAGTGTATTCGTGTTCAGCACCCCCAAAATAGGGGAAATAGCACAAAAAATCAAAATCTACAGAAAATTTTAAGAACATTACAACTCGCCGTCTACTAATATCTTTCTTATGTGTGTGATTTACTGCATGAAAAATATGGACAATAGATTTAATGTATTACAAACTTGAACTTGTTTATCGTACTGTTGTTAAATGGATGCTAGGCCTATAGCTTTGCTTGAGATGGGGCTTCAAGTTTCTGACTTACTCTACGTGAGATAATGATAAACTTCAGAGAGTTTTTTTTTAATGTGGTCCTAATAAAAAGAGACCCACATATTATCTTGTTTTACTTTGTCTTTTGGTGTCTCAGCCTTTCCAAAGCCAATTTCATTTAATAAACAATGAATTTACTAAGAATATTTATGCTCTTTCATATTAATTTTCATTAGTGGTTTCTAATTTTCTCGCAAAAAAAGTTAAAAACTGAATCCCCCATCTTAACCACAACTACATACCGCATCTTTTTTTTCCTGCTGTTTCATTCATGTCTCTCATTGCATTACATTGAACCTTTGTTGTCATTGTTATCTAAAAGGGCATTCGCATATTATTTTCAATATGTCAATTTCTGCAATTTTCTATTCTGTACCTTGGAGGAAGAAAACGAATGTGCACTGCAAAAAGTCCGGTGTTAAATAGTGAACACCGAGCTGGTGTTAAATTTTCGGTGCTCATTTATGGTGTTAAATTAACACCTCCTGGTGTCATTTCCAAATTTTAAACTGTTTTTTTTTTGAAGAGTTTCTTAGTAACTGCACTTCTTGTTGATTTTTGATTTAAACAAGACGATCAAGAATTTCACGTTAAAATACTGGATTTTTGAAAAAAAAAATGTGAAAATAAATTTACACCACAGTAACACCAGCTGGTGTGGTCTCTTATTGAAGCTGGATGGGTGTTAAACCATTGATGTTAAAGGACAAGTTCACCTTCATAAACATAAGGATTGAGAAAATGCAACAATATCAGTAAAACACATCAGTGAAAGTTTGAGGAAAATCGGACAATCGATGCAAAAGTTATGATTTTTTTTTTAATTTTTGTGTTGGAAGCGCTGGATAAGGAGACTACTTCAGCTTGTGAGTCATATGCGTACAACAGTATAAAGAAAATGTAAAAGAAAATTCAACATATTTTCACTTTTTTCGCATAATAAAAGAGCACTTGACTTGCCTCTTTCTAAAGGCAGGGGGAATGATATTACCCATAACATTTGTCGGTAAGGAGTCAGGGGAATGTGTACTTTTTTCAAAAGATGGAATTTTGTGAAATTCTCTTTATATTTTCCTTATATTGTTGTACGCATGTGACATCTAAGTTATTCATGCGTTGCAGTAGTCTTCTCATCCAGCGGGTACTGCACAAAAACTTCAAAAATTCATAACTTTTGAACCGATGGTCTGATTTTCCTCAAACTTTCAATGATGTGTTCTACTAATGTTGCTACATTCTCTCAATCCTTATGTTTATAAAGGTGAACTTGTCCTTTAACACCAACAAATATCAAATCAACACCATGTGGTGTCATTTTTTTAATTGACACCAGTACAATGTCAAAATAACACAAGGTACAGTGTCAAATTAACACCACAAAGTGTCAGGTAAACACTTTTCAACACCATTACAGTGCATTTTCAATACCTGTGGGTGTGGTCCTTTATTGAAGTTTGACCGGTGAAAGATTTAACACCCGTGGAGTTAAATCTAACACCGATGTTTTTACAGTGTGTTAACGCATGCGTTGTATTTTGCTTTGTGTAAACCAACCAGGTTGTTAGCCAATAACACAATAATTTTTATCAAGATTTCAACGAAAAGTTTAATCTGGAAAAAGTGTTTCCTTTTTCTTTTTGCTGAGTATACAGAATTGATTGATAAACTTTTTCCGTTTACTATGATTCGCTAGTTACCGGTATGTTGAGCTCCAGAATCTACTTGGCCGTACGAATGTGAGAGGTTGCACTATGCAAGCGCGGAGGAAAATAGATCCAAATTCTTGAAAACAGGTTCGTTAAAGAGAGATATATAAGTTGAACTACCGAATAATTAAATGGTTGAATCATGCTGGTTTACTGATGAAGCAACGTGGGTAGATGATTATACGACCTTCTGAGTTGACATTCAGGGATTATCAACTGGCGAGCCAAAACAAGGTCATAGCGCTATTACTTTCCTATTGTCAAGCAATATTTATAGGTTGGGGACCGACATATAATACGACCGAACAGATCAAATGATATCTATATATATATATATATACTTTTTTTATTTATTTTTTTTTGGATAGAGTTGAAGATATCATGCAGCCGTTCGATACTGAATTCTAAAATCCCCATAGACTGAAAACACAGTCCACCAGGTTCCCGTATGGAACGGGTTAAATTGCTAGATTGGGTTTTAATAGAATAACGTTTAGGGGCGAGGGCCAGAAGATGAGGGGTATAGGGTAGGGTTAGGACATATGTGAGATTAGAATTACAGGGTTTTAGGGGTAGGGTAGGGTTAGGGTATAAATGAGATTAAAATTATAGAGTTTAAGGGCAGTAGGTTGATGTCTAGGGTTATGGTCAGGCTCATAGGCTTAATCTAAGGGTTAGAGTTAGGGTTAACGGTAGGGTTGGGGTTAAGATTGGGGTCACAGGGGATGAGGGTCAGGGTTATGGATAAGGCTAAAAAAGTTTAGAGGTTAATTGGTAGGTTAGAGTTTGGATTACAGTTAGGGTAACGCATAGATGAAAGGTTAAATTTCTCCTGTCTGAGCCTCTTTTAACAAAGGTACATTGGCTTATTGTATTCTTAATGGACCGTATTTATCTTTTCAGTACAGAGCCCTTCGTCTCTGGTTCGATAATTCAATGTCCTATCGATTTATTCATTTCTCTCTTTATAATTGCGAGATTTTATGATACCTAAATTGAGTTCTTGGCATATGCTTATTGACAGCTATCTAGGTTGAGCACTCACTTTTCCTAAATCGTAATTTTCTGTTTGATTTGTTTGTAATTAAAGACTTATTTTTTTTGAGCTAAATGAGGTGTTATTTATAAAATAGAAAATAATACTTAATTCCTTTCCATAAGCGATCTTCTTGTTTAAGCCTCAGAGAGATTTCTTTTGGTTTTGTCAACATGAGTCAGGTAAGTATCATTCGTATTGCAATTTAAGATTTATTGAATGTTATGTATACACACACAAACACACAGATATATATAGAGATATAATATATACATATATATATATATATATATATATATATATATATAGAGAGAGAGAGAGAGAGAGAGAGAGAGAGAGAGTTTGTTCGCAAAAACGAATAAGTCCATTTTTGAAGATTTTGAAGTACGGTCTCTTCATTTAGTACAAAAATAATACCTTTGAAAATGATATCTTGGTCACTGCAAAGGTACATCTTTGAAGTTATGGTCAAAAGAAACAAACATTTTCTTAATGTTTTCTTGACCTTTAATCGCAAATATCTCCATTATTGGTAAATATAGACTTATCGGTTTTTGCGAACAAGCTCTTCATATATATATATATATGTGACCCTGCACCTCAAAACAAACAAAAAGTCGCCAGACATGAATTTTTAGTTAAGACCATATTCTGAAAGAGCAGACTTTAACCTTTAAAATGACGTATAACTCAAATCAAATGGACTCTCCTAACCTATCTAAATATTGGAAAGAAAGCACAAACTCAGGAAAAGTGTGAACTGAGAAAAGAGGCCCTGAAGTACAGTGTCTATTCGAGCGCTTACTCTTTACCAATCCGTGATGGCTGTGCGATGAATGGGACAAAAAACCACAAGAGTAGCAACAATGAAGCGATTATCAGATTAAACTGAAATTAAGCATGCCTCATTAACACATTTTGTCCGTAATTAATGCCAACTTTCAAAGCAGTAGCGCTATACTTTCAAAAGTTATTAGAGTTGAAAGTGAAGAGTGTGGACAAGGTTTTCAGAAATGGAAAAGGGATTCTAAAGATACACCTAATCACACTATTCTACAAAAAATGTTCGAGATAAACCGTTGAAAAAACACACTTTCCTGCCCTTTTTATGATACCAAATTTTGGCATAATGTAAAAGAAGACCTGCTCTTTCAGAAAACATGAAAAAGTCAAGTTCGGCTAGGTTGACCCATTTCACTTATTTTCAGTCCTGACACAAAATCAGTGTGTGCGACTTTATGTTTGTTTTGAGGTGCACGGTCACATATATATATATATATATATATATATATATTTACATATATATATATGTATGGTCTTATGCATATAGACATCAGATGATTATATTAAATTTGTGTATGTGTATAATATTCATATTTATTTTCCTATTGGAAACTGCAAAACAAAACAAAAATTTAGAGTCAAACATATGCAACTTAAAGAAAACACACACGTGGATATGCACTTATTATTGTACCATACTTGTTTATTTTGCATTCTTATATTAAATACTCATATAAAACCCAAACCCTTCACGGAATAATGTAAAAAACAGAAAACAAAATAAGAGATTACATAATATCATATAATATGAAGAAAACTCTCATGTAATTGATATAAACTTCATAACATTTAATGTGCCTTCTTTTTTGGAAAGTAAAATTTAAACCTCGTGTGGCATATCACACTCAAGGAAATTACTTCTATCTTATATTGACACATGCTTTGTAAAGAATTCATAAAGTTATGTTTAACATCTGACACATTAGAAATAAACACACTGGTCCTCACGTGATAAATTCACATTAACAGGACACAAATTTGATAATAAAAGTGAATTTTTAATGACAGTATTTTAGAATGAAGTGATATAAATCTGAAATTGATGAATTATTCAAACCAATCTAGACAAGTTATCATCTTTGCACGTAACTTTGATATACCAACTACAACATATGCTCTTCATAATGCGATTACGCACTACCAAATCTTAACCGACGATAAATGAGTATTAAACGCACTGAACTTGTCATCTGCACCCATAACACTCCATCATAGTAATCGATATATCAATTTTGATTATAAATCAGCATTCTTCTGTTACTGTATTGTGACAAACAACGTGTTCTATTCATTATAGATTTCACTCTGATATATCCTAAAAGGAAGCCGTTTGGTGTAAGCATGTTGATATCAATAGTCATATAACGTGTGAGTGAAATTCATGAAATGGAACCCAGCCAGTCTTTCCTTGGCTTCCAATTATTTCTTCCTGTTTCCATCCATGTCATAACAATAAGGCACTTAATGAAACAATTCACAGTCATCACTTAATGAAAGTATAAGAACACGTACCTGCCTCTCAATAAGATAACCAATGAGTTTAAGTCAACTGTATCGTAATCGTCACTACAGAAATGAAAGCTGAGTGACAGGTAAACACATATCTTATCATATGTGACCGTGCACCTCAAAACGAACATAAAGTCGCACACACTGATTTTGCGTGAGGACTGAAAATAAGTGAAATGGGTCAACCTAGCCGAACTTGAATTTTTTCATATATTCTGAAAGAGAGGGTCTTCTTTTACATTATGCTAAAATTTGGTCTCATACAACGGGCAGGAAAGTGTGTTTTTTAGCAGTTTATCTCGAACATTTTTGGTAGAATAGTGTGATTAGGTGTGTCTTTAGAATCCCTTTTTCATTTCTGAAAAACATTGTCCACACTCTTCACTTTTAACTCGAATAACATTTGAAAGGATAGTGCTACTGCTTGAAAGTTGGCGTTAATTATGGACAGAATGTGTTAATGAGGCATGCTTAATTTCAGTTTAATTTGATAATCCCTTCATTGTTGTTACGCTCTGGTGGTTTACTTCCTGTTTTTTTTTTGTCCCATTCATTGCACAGCCAGCACGCTTTGGTAAAGATTAAGCGTCAAATTGCTAAATTCTTGAATATGATATAAAAACAAAAACTCTGATTTTTACTTCAAGTCTGCGCAATGCGTTTGAGTATTATATCATTGTTGAAGTAGAGCACATTATTGGTTTCTTTAAAGATGGAAGATCCATACAATATAAAAAAGTATGCAGCTTGTCTTACGCATTTCTGAATTGTTCCATGCTTGAACATGATATAAATGTTGGAGTGTTTTTATTCCCTCCTCAATGTAATCATTTATGCCTGACCAGAAAAAAAGTCAATGTAACGATTTCAAAAGTATCACACCTGTGTCATTCAAAACAGGTCTATTCTACGTCACTTGCATCTGAAATATCAATATCATAAACACACATAAATATATGCGCTCCACAAGCTGTATGGAATATTCACATTGTTGAAAAATATAAATGTTGCGGTGTTTCTTTCCCTCTACTTCTGAGATGAATCTACGTATTTCTTTCTCAAGTATCTTATGACTCACTGTCACATCAGCGAAATGTGTCATTTCCCTTAAACAGAAACAAACAACCGTGCCTCGCACTTTTTCGAACTGTAGACCTTTTCTTTTCAACATAAGTCATAATAAAAGGAATGTATTACAAATTTGATTTCAGTTAACAACAGAGAACCGTTTAAAACCATAATATTGCGTATCATGTTTCCATGCCATGTTACGAATGTTTTTTCGACTGTTGATGTAAATTGATTATAACAATTTGCTGGGTAACATGTCTTTGTCGTTCTAGCAAAGCAAGACAAACATCTACACAAATGTTGTTACATAATAAAAAAATACTCCGATTTTCATCACATAAATTCGGCATCAATCTGTTCTCATTCAGAGACCTTTCAGATTTGATCCCTCCTCCCTGCGACTCATTCCATCCTACAGGCTTCATATGAATCACAAAACTCAATACATAACGTTGAATGATTATAAACGTATGTAATGTGGATTACCGGACTCTACGTGGACGCTCCGGCCAAATATGAAAAGAACAGTATTTTCTTTTCATGCATAAACTCTTTTTTTTTTGATCTACCTATAGTCATATTGTTATAAATGTCATTTTCATATATTCTCTATCATCATATACTTCCCTCGTGTCTTTAAAGAAAGGGGTACCGAAACAAGTTGAAGTGGAAATTACATTAATGCAAGCAAAGTCCATTAAAAAAACCAGGTATGGCTAGGTATATTGTGGTATTTCAGATATTTACACGCAGTGATATGACTTTACTACAAAATATATGTACTACATAAGTAAGACAGGTAAAATGATTTGATACTATCATCCTGTCAAAACTGTAAACATACATGTGCTTCGAGTTCATTTTTCTCTGAGATATTATAAATCACCTGAGATCTGATATCATTTGATATAACATTTCACATAATATCATATAATATGAAGAAAACTCTCTTGAAATTGATAGGAACTTTTTAACAGTTAATGTGCTTTTTTTTCTTGGAAAGTAAAATTTAAACCTCGTGTGGCATGTTAACACTTCTATCTTATATTGACACATGCTTTGTAAAGAATTCATAAAATTATGTTTAACATCTGACAAATTGAAAATAAACACACTGTCCCTCACGTGAGAAACTCCTATTAACAGGACACAAAGTTGATAATGAAAGTTCATATTAATGTCCGTATTCTAGATTGAACTGAAGTAAGTCTGAAATTGATGAATGATTCTTTGATAACTTTGATACACCAACTAGGGGCTATGCTCTTCATAATGCGATTACGCAACATCAAATCTTAACCGACGATAAATGAGCATTAAACGCACTGACTTTGTCATCAGCACCCATACACTCCCTCATAGTGATCGATATAGTTATCAATATACATCAGCATTCTTCTGTTACAGTATTGTAACAAACAACGTGTTCTATTCATTATAGATTTCACTCTGATATATCCTAAAAGGAAGCCGTTTGGTGTAAGCATGTTGATATCAATAGTCATATCACGTGTGAGTGAAATTCATGAAAAGGATCCCAGCCAGTTTTTCCTTGGCTTCAAATTATCTGTTCCTATATGTCTATCCACGCAATTACAATATGGAACTTAATTAAACAATTCACAGTCATCACTGAAAGTATAAGAACACCCACCTGCCCTTCCATCAGATAACCAATGAGATTAAATCCACTGTATCGTAATCGTCACTACAGAATAGAAAGCTAACTGACAAGTAAACACATAACTTATCAACTCAACATTCACAGCATACCATCCTATATCAGACAAAGGTATTATCAAAATGATTAAATGCACCACTCGTGTCTACAACAGTTTGGTACATGAATTTGGGAAACTCCCAGTGACAGATACTGACGTCTACAATGTAATTTACATCCAACATCTGATGAGCTTGTTCGAAAAAAAAAATCCGATAAGTCCATATTTGCCAAATGGAGATATATGCGATTAAAGGTCAAGAAAAATAAAGAGAATATTTTTTTAACTTCTTTTGACCATAACTTAAAAAAAATGTATCTTCTTATGTAGTGACCAATATATCATTTAAAAGGTATTATTTTGTACTTTATTACAGAGACCGTACTTCGAAATCTTCAAATATGGACTTATCGGTTTTTGCGAACAAACTCTTCATCTCTACTCTCGAATAGAACATAGGCCTGTACATTCAAACATACATCGAACGTATTCTCGTTTCAAAGCTTTTCTCTACTCTGGACAAAGACTGAAGTAAGTAATTCTTATTATCATTAAACCATATCACTACATCTCAGGAAGTGAAATATATCGTCTACATCTGTTTAAGCGGAATATCAATGTCATTAGTAGAAAGCATGCTGCATATTCGAATTGCTATATTCTTGAATAATATTATAATATAAATGTTGGAGCTTTTTATTCTATTCTAGAAAATATAAACTCTACCTTTGACTTCAAGTCTACGCAATGCGTTTGAGTATAATGTCGTAGTAAAATTAGAACGCATTATTTGTTTTTTAAAGATGGAAAATCAATACAATACACAAATTGATGCAGCTTGCCAGACGCATTTCTGAATTGTTCAATGCTTGAACATGATTTAAATGTTGTAGTGTTTCTATTCCCTCCTCAATACAATCCTTTACGCCTGACCAGAAAAAAAAGTCAATGCATCGATTTCAAAAGTATGACACCTGTTTCATTCCAATCAGGTCTATTCTACGTTGCTTGCATCTCAATTCTTAAAGTTCTTTTCAATTCAATTCAAGCCAATTCGTTTAATTTCATTTCAATCACAAAAACAACATTAAGCATTCAGTGTTACAGATGAACGCAAAACCAATGGCATATTAAAACCCAAAACAGCAACATCAGAATTACAGTCATAAATTGTTCCAGATTACAACAGGCAACAAGTAAGATTGAAAATGGTGTATCAATATCATAAACACAAATAAACATTTATGCGCTCCACAAGCTTCATGGAATATTCATATTGTTAAAAATGTAAATGTTGCAGTGTTTCTGTTCCTCTACTTCTGAGATAAATCTACACACTGCTTTCTCAAGTATCTAATAAGTCACTATCACATTACCGAAACCAGGACATAAAAAACTACAACAAAACAACCGCGCTTCGCACCATTTATAACTGTAGACCTTTTCTTTTAAACATAGCAGTCATAATAAGAAGGCGTCTACCCCGATCAAAGATTTTATTCTCTAGCTCTGAGATGAAGTTTTCGTAATAACTTTCCGAATATCATATTTTCATGTCACGATATCAGAATAGTGAAATGTATTATTTCTCCCTTTTTGTACATATAAGAAAAAAAAAAGAAAATCAATACTTCAAAGGGAAAGTATCATCTTTTTTCACATTTCTAGGATATGATCAACGTATACACACATTACCATGTGTATATCCACGCAGATGTGAAACTCTTTTACACACTTTCGCCATGCTCTCTGTGTATGTATACAAATGTTTCAGTAACATGTTACCTATCTGTCAATATGATCATTATATCTATAAACACACACGTAGCTATGTTACACTTTTAGTGTGTTTGTGTGTGTGAAATACTGCCAATTCCTTTCAAGTGCAATAAGACGTGAAATCTCGACATTCTAAGCTCAAAAAGGGATCGCTCCGTTTCTTCTCTATTTACAGCTGCTTTCTAAATTTCTCTCTACAGATAAACAAAACCCAATCAAATTCCACGCCCAACATAAGAGACACTGCACAAACTATACTAACACACCAGAGAATAAGAAAGCAAAACATTTGTTACTCCGACTTCCACCACATCATGTAGTATTAATCTGTACTGATCAACATACCTTTTAAACTTTATTGTCTTTGTTCTGCCACCTTTATCATTCTTTATTTTTCAAGTCACCAAACATAATCTGCTTCATATTGTCAATTCATTACAAACAATAGTGCCTTGAAAGTATCTTGAAATCACTTCAGATAGCTATGTCATATTGTAGCCAAGTATCAATGGAACTGCACTTCTTTCTCTCTCTTTCTTTTTCGTCTCAGTTGTAAGCAAGAAATTCACTGATATCTTCCTCTTTCTCTCCTCTTTCCCCAAAGCTTCTCTTTCGCTTTCTCTCTTTAGAGACTCATTAATAGTCACGGTAGTACAATCAATTCGGATAGCGCCCTCTGCGCTTACAGGCCGCATAGTCACGTGCATGTCATAATTTTCTATCGATGAATGTACGTTGAACACGTACATAACGATGAAACTGAACACCTTGGTGTTTGTATGCGAATGACACAAATAGGTCTACAATATGCTTTAAACACCCCCCCCCCCCAAAAAAAAAGAAGGTGGAATCTGTGGTCGAAACACTCAACAGTAAAAGTAGCAAGTCACTGGCTTTTAGTGAACAGACTTGTGTTCAGCTTACATGAACAAATATGAATATTTATTACTCAGTTGGCAAAAACCAACAAAATATAATAAGTATAACATTACGGTGGAATTGATGTATTACATCGTAATGTACATAATAAATCCTATCAAATTATAAGAGTGATATATGGTACATTATTATCTTGAAGCATTTGTTGATGACCATTTAACCCTATTAAGCCCAAGCTATTTTGACCCCTCGCAGGCCCAAGGGGGGGGGGGGGCACATTGTGCACCCCTATATAATTTTTTTATTATTTGATGTATCATCTTCATATTTGGCACATAGGTAGAATAACTCGTACTCTACATGACCGTACAGTTGGTTTTTCTCAAGGTCACCCATGGAGGGCGCTATTTGCCAAAATATAAAGAAATACATAGGATATATGCTAAAAACATGATTTTTCTGTATGATTTCTTTATCCCAATTATATATGTCTTATTATAGACCAATCATTTTCATATCTGCCACAAATTTTGCTCCTTCAACAAATTTCAGCCAAGAAACACCCATTTCATACACTGTAATGCTGTTAAATGAAATGGGAACAGAAAAAAGATGCAAAATCTGACTGACATGGTTGTCAGTTTATGGTTGCCATGGCAACAAGAAACATCAAATGAAGCTAAATTATATATCAAAATGTTCGCAATAAGATTTTAGGAAAAGTCACCAGATTTGGTTGAAATCGGATTAAGGGTAAACGTGTGGCAAATGAAAATCTGGTAGGGGGACATAATGTGCCCCCTCTTGGGCTTTATAGGGTTAAGTTAGGATTGGGACATTGATGAATTATTATCAAAGGAGAAGATGGTCCGCTTTTTTTCTTTTTTTTTAACGGATACGACCATATCTGACAAGAGAGAACCATATTTTTTTACCTGGAAGAGATGATGACTGTGATATAGAGTGAAATTGTGACATAAGATAAAATCGAACATCAGTGCAGGGCCGGCGGAACCAGGGGTTTGTTGGGCCTCCACTTGTTTTGCACCACTCATAGGAACTCATAGGGTGTCACCGTTTTTCTCTTTCTTTTTTGCTTGTTAGCTGATGAAATCCGGTATAGCCCCCCTCCCCCACTTTAGGAAATGTGGCGCTAGCCATCTAGTCCACCGTTCTAATTAGTGTTAATTATAAGCATCCAACATATGTTATTATTATCCATACAGAGGATTTTTAGAGCCCAAATACAAGTCTTATTTTGTCGACGCACCTCATAACCTCCAACCCACTTAAAAAGTTTGTAGAACTCGACCAATATTTTTTGCCGAGGCGACCAATATTTAAAATATTGGACGGCAAGAGGGGGATTCCCCAAAGTTTTTATAAACTGCACCGTGATTGGTTGAGATATATACGAGACGACCTGAAATAAGAAGTAAAAACGTCTGTGATTGGTCAATCACGAATTAACTAGAATATCGTTTTTTCTAAAATTCTGTGTTTATACAAACAAATTTCATATACCAATTAGTTGAAATTGTTTTTCACACAATTTTTCAAAATATCACTTTCATAACAGGAAGTTAAATCTAGGTTTGATGAAAACAAGTTGCATTTTTTTGTGCATGCAGGCGCAAGGCGACGATTGCTCTTCTACAGCTCTTCATGCTCAGCGCTACTGCTAGATAGCCCGCGCGCGATATACTGGTAATGTAGCCGGCCGCCGCCGCTGCGCTTGCATTTGCATGCGCGATATGCATATTGCAGTTACTGTACATGTACGTACGTGTGTACAAGTACGTTATGTACAGCACAGGAGGACTAGTTGTGGTAGTAGTAGCCTAATTCGATCTTTCACGATCTACGGTACATGTGACGTGAATTGTTTCTCAGATCTCGGATACAAATACATCTAATTCTGGTCTAGATTAGCTAGATCTCGGTCTAACAGTAACATGACGGCTACCTTGGATACATAGATCACCGTTTTATCAGAGACTGAAGTGGATTAACTTGCACTGAAGAGTGTACATGTACCATGCCCCATGTCAGGATCATTACACAGTAGGAACAGCACTCGGAGTCGGAGACAGAAAGGGTAGGCCTAAGTGAAAATATTCTTTGCTAAAATCCTCTGTAGGATAATAATGATGATATTGAATGTCCTATTTTCGATTAATACAAGGAAATATTGGACTCGCTAAGCAAAATATTGGACTCGTCTTCGACTCGTCCAATATTTGTGCATAGCTCGTCCAATATTTCCTTGTATTAATCTCAAGGCCATCCAATATTATATAAATATTTACTGTCAAGGAACACACACATGTCTGCTCAACAGGTAAATACATTATTAAGTTTAGTTATGATATGTTTAATATCTTTTTTTTTTAATTGTGTGATATGCCTTTATGAAACATACCCATTACTATATATCTGCTTACAGTAATGTATTGTTGAATGTTTTGCAATTGCTGAGTATCAGTTGCCAAGCATGCTCTGAAGCTATCAACTCATGCTGTGATTGTATTCAATATACTATGTTCATTACTCCATTAATGATCTGTCATGCTTAAAACATTTATTTCATTTCGTATAAACAGGCAATAACCTGAAGAAGACCGAAGGTCAAAAGCTTCCACCAGCCGGCATCCTGCAACATCTTTTGTCATCATAACTTTGTCTCGATTATAAATAATGTTTATATATATAATAAACATAATATATATATATATATATATATATATATATGAAAGGTTTGTTTGCAAAAACCGATAAGTCCATTTTTGAAGATTTTGAAGTACGATCTCTGTCATAAAGTACAAAATAACACCTTTTAAATTATATATTGGTCACTACATAAAAAGGTATATTTTTTAAGTTACGGTCAAAAGAAGCAAAAATTTTCTTATTATTCTCTTTATTTTTCTTGACCTTTAATCGCAAATATCTCCATTTGGCAAATATGGACTTATCGGTTTTTGCAAACAAACTCTTCATATATACATATATACATCTGTATGTATATATATATATATATATATAATGTATATGTAATATCATATATATGTAATATATATAATATATAATAACGGATAATATACATAATGTATTTATATATATATATATATATATATATATATTATAATCATATATATATATATAAGATATGTTTTATAATATACATCAATAATATGTATGGTATCATGCTTATAGACATATAATAAAATGTGTGTGTATGTGTATAAACAATAGATTCATATTAGTTTTATTATGAGAAAGTGCAAAGTAAAACAAAAATTCAGAATCAAACATACATACACAACGTAAAGAAAACACACATGTGGATATGCACATATTATTGTAACGCATTTGTTTATTTTGCGTACCTATACTAAAAGCGCATAATAGAACTCAAATCATGCCCGGCATAATTGTAAGAAGAAAAAAAATAAGAGATTTCACATATCATAATAATTATGATATCAAGAACGATCTCGTGAATGTGATATGAACGTTTCAAAATTTAATGTGCCTTGTTCGCAAAGTAGATTTTTTATCTTGTGTGTCACGTTACACGTTAGCAAAACACTTCTGTCATACATTGACACATGTTTTGTAAAGAATTCATAAAGTTATGTTTAACATCTGACAAAATGAAAATAATCACACTCGTCCTCACGTGATAAACTCACATTAACAGGACACACATTTGATGATGAAAGTGCATTTTTAATGTCCGTATCTAGAGTGAACTGAAATGAGCCTGAAATTGATGAATAATTTGAACCACTTCTAGACAAGTTTTCATTTTTGCACGTAACTTTGATATACCAACTACAAGCTATGCTCTTCACGAAACACTAAATCATAACTTACAATAAACGAGTACTAAACGCATTTTTTTTTCATCTGCATCCATACACTCCTGCATAATGATCGATACATCTTCTGTTACAGTGTGGTGACAAACCAAGTATTATATTCATATGAATTTCACAATGATACTTCCTAGTAAGGAAACTCGTTTTGTGAAGGCATGTTGATAACAGACATATCACGTTGAGTGACATTCATGAAATGGAATCCAGCCAGTCTTTCCTTGGCTTCCAATTATCATTTCTTATGTTTCTATCCATGTCATAACAACAGGGCACTAAATGAAACAATTCAGAGTCATCATTTCATGAAAGTATGTGAACACGTATCTGCCCCTCCATCAGATAACCAATGCGTTTAAATCAAAACTGTATAATATCGTAATCATCACTACATAATAGAAAGCTGTCTGACAAGTAAACACATATCTTATCAACTTAACATCCACATCATTCATCACAGTATACCATCCTATATCAGACAGAGATATTACTTAAATGATTAACTGCACCACTATAGTCTACAACAGTGAGCTTACTGAATTTTGGATAACTCCTAGTGAAAGATACTGACGATTAAAATGTAATCTACATCCAATATCTCTATAACTCTTGAATAGAACATACTTTTACATACATACTACATACAAACATACATACATATATCGAACGTATTCTATTCTCAAAGCTTTTCTCTACTCTAGACAAAGAATTAAAGTAATTACTTTCTTATTATCATAAATCATTATCATTGCATCACATGAAGTAAAATCTGCATCTTTTAGGCGGAATATCAACGTCATAAACAAAAAGCTGTTGTTCATTCGAAATGCTATATTCTTGAATGTAATATAAATGTTGGAGCTTTTCATTCCGCTCCAGAAAACAAAAACTCTACCTTCCACTTCAAGTATACGCAATGCTTTTGAGTATCATACATGTCATATCGTAGTTGAAGAAGAACGCATTATGTGTTTCTTTAAATATGGAAGATCAATACAAAATGTATGCAGCTAGCCTTACGCATTTTGAACTGTTCCATGATTGAACATGATATAAATGTTGTAGTGTTTCTATTCCTTCCTCAATACAATCCTTTACGCCTGACCAGAAATAGAAGTCAATGAAACGATTTCAAAAGTATCACACCTGTGTCATTCCAAACAGAGTCTACTCTACGTCGCTTACATCAGAAATATCAATATAATAAACGCACATAAATTTAAAATGCGCTCCTCAAGCGTTATGGCATATTCACACTGTGGAAAAATGTAAATCTTCCAGTGTTTTTCCTCTGCTTCTGAGATAAGTCTACGCACTGCCTTCTCAAGTATCTAATGACTCACTGTCAATTCAGCAAATAGGTCGTTTTCCCTTAAGCAGAACAAAACAAGCATGCTTCGCACCTTTTAGAACTGTACACATTTTCTAATAAACATAACAGTCATAATAAGTAGATGTCTACCTCTAGTTCTGAGATGAAGTTTTAGTCATAACTTCCCGATCGTCACGATATCAGAAAAAGTGAAATGTATTATTTCTCCCTTTCAGGACATAGAAAAATCAACAATCCGAGGGGAAAGTATTATCTCTTTTCACATTCCAGAATATGATCGGCGTATACACACACATAAGAACGTGTATATTCACATAGTTGTGAAACTCTTTTACACACTTTTGCCATGCTCTGTGTGTGTATGGATCCAAAGTTGTTTCATAAAGATGTTACCCTTCTGTCAATATTTATATCTGCATACACACGTAAGCTATAGCACACCTTTAGTGTGTGTGTCTGTGTGTGTATGAAATATTGTACATACATTCAAGTGCAATAAGACGTAAAATCTCGATATTCCAAGTTAAAAAGAGATCGCTGCGTTTCTTCTCTATTTACAGCTCCTTTTTTTGATTTCACGGTACAGATAAACAATCAAATCAATCAAAATCAATCAAATTCTACCCCCTAAAATGAGAGACACTACGCAAACTATACCAACGCACTAGAAAATAAGAAAGTAGAACATTTCTTACTCCGACTTCCACCAGCTAAAGTCAGTATCAGTCTGTCCTATTCCACAGACCTTTCAGGCTTGCATTGATTTACTTCTGCCACTATATACCATCCTTTATCTATAAAGTCGTCAAACATAATGCGCTTCATATTGTCAATTGATTACAAACAAAAGTACCTTTAAAGTATCTTGAAATCACTCTGGATGGCTGTATCATATTGTAGCCAAGTATCAAAGGAACTGCATTTTTTTTTTTGTTTCACATACAGTAGGTTTTCCTACATTTCCTATTATCACACTCCCCAGATGCCTTCTTAGAGAGAAGAAGCCATAGACGTTTAAGTCACATTATGCATTCAATCCCGGGCAATGCCAGTAAGGGCATGGAGTGAATATTTCAGATATTATCCACAAAAAAAGATAGATAACATTAACAACATGGAAAATAGTGCATCAACTACATATGTCAAACACATGAACAATAAATATGTACAACTAATGAAAAAAAGTTGTAAATTCACCTTTTAATGAGGAATAATCATTGATGATTGATATGATTTATCGATTTTTTTTTTGTTTTGATATCGAACCCTGCAATAGGCACTATATTTACCTTAAGCTAATGTTCGTAAACAAGCCATATACGTGTTTGCATATGTTTCAGATCGTAAAATAATGTGAACTTCCTTATGTCATAATTATTTGACATTTGTTGACCTTTGTATGGATTTTCATGAAAATCCAAGGCCTGTGCTAACCATCCCAAAGAGGTATTCCGAGCATGTGAGATTACATGGCAACGTCAAACTAAAAAAACATCACAATGGCATTGTGTACATCTATCCGTCATTTTTCCACGAAATTTATCGTGATAATTAGAATTATTATGATAAAATTACACGACGAAAATACACAAAACATTACATACTCCTATATCTCAGATAAAGTCAGCATTACTCTATCCTCATCCGAAGACCTTTCAGATTTGGAACATCTCTCTTTTGCTACTCATTCCATTCTACAGGCTTCAAGTGAATAACAAAAATCATTTCATAACGTTAAATGATTATAAACGGAAATACCAGGAAAACCAGACTTTACATGTATTCTCTGCGTAACTATCAAAAGAACAACATTATCTTGTCACGCATCAATGAACTCTTCTTTAGAAATGCCTCTAGTCATAAACTTCATTTTCATGCATTCTCTTTCATCACACTTTCCTCGTGTCTTCAACGAGAGGGGGTGATACAAGTTGAAATGCAAGCTACATTAATGCAAGCAATGTCAAGTAAACAAAAATAGATATTGACAGGCGTACAGTGGGTTCCCCAGGTATTTACACATGGTAATATGACACTTATACAATGTATGCAAATACTACGTAACACAGGTAAAAATGATTCGGCACTTACATCTTGTCAAAACTGTGTAGGCCTATAAATATTTCGAGTTCACCTTTCTCTAGGATATACTCACTGAAATGTGATATATAAATTCATAATCATTATGCTACATGTAAACATGTAAAAATGGTTCGGTACTTACATCTGGTAAAATATGTGTACATTTCGAATATAATTTTCTCTGAGATGTAATCACTGAAGTCTGATATCATTTGATATCACATTGTTCGTGTCTTCAGGTTGGAATCATGTCAAACATGAACCTTACGAGACCGAAAAAACTACGTGTTTACATACGTTTCCTAGCGTAAAGAATGTCAAATTTATTTGATCACAAACATTCAGTATTTGCTCACTTCTGCATAGAGTTTCACAAAAGTCTGTAGCTTATAAGTTACAATTTGCAGTCATAAACAATTCACTTCATGAACTGCATTGTTGAACAGTTGTGGAAACCTTTGTTACATAGCAGACAATTATTTCACTCTCGATAAGAAGACATTATATTGATGTCCTGAGCATCTATCTCTGTCGCCATTGCAGCACATGAGTAAAGTAATCATTCTACTCAAAACAAACAATTATCATAATGAATATGAGTAAGAGGAAATTGCTTACTCTAACTTTCATCATATATATGAGAAAAATGCTTACTCTAACTTTCATCACATAAAATCAGCATCAGTCTTTCAAATTCACAATGCCTTTCAGATTTTAGATATCTAATTCCTGTCACACATTCCATTCTACGGTCTTCCTGACTAGCAAAACTCAATTCATAACGGTAAATAAGTACAAACGAAAATGTCGGATTACCAGATGTTACATTCATACACTGTCCTAAAATTAAAGCACCGATATATCTTCTTTTGATGCTTCCATTTAGTTACAATTAACACTCATACTTTAGTGCTGCCTATATAAAATTAATTTCTATACATTATCTTCCACAATTCCCTCGTGTCTTCAAATAGAGCGGTAGTGATACAAGCTGTAAAGGAAACAACATTGACGCAAGCAATATCAAGGAAGAAAAAAATAAGCAGATATGAATATGTACAATGGATATTTCAAATATTTCTCCACGATCGTGATATATGACAGTAGAATAGTTTGGTTCTTACAACTTCTGAAAAATGTATATATATATGAAATGTTTGTTCGCAAAAACCGATATGTCCATTTTTGAAGATTTTAAAGTACGGTCTGTGCCATAAAGTACAAAATAATACCTTTTAAATTATTGGTCACTACATATAAAGGTACATTTTTGAAGTTTACTTTTCTCCGAGGTAGACTGATATCATTTGATATCATATTGTTTTTGTTTTCAAGTTGGAATCATGTCAAGCAAAACGAGCATGAACTTTATGAGTCAAAATCCTTTGGTCATAATCATTCGGTATTTGTTCACTTTTGTATGGAGTTTCACAAAAGTCTGCAGCTTACAAGTGTCCAGATGCAGTCATAAACAATTCATCTAATAAACTGCATTGTTTGACATAAGTGGAAACCTTTGTTACATAGCAGATAAAGAAATAGCAGACAAAAAATCGCTGCAATAACACTGATATTATGTACATCTCTTGATAATTATTTTTACAAGAAAATGACAGGAAACCCGTTATTTCACACACGCATTTCAGTCCATAATGTAACATTATAACATATCATAATGCTCGCATCTAAACTTCAACATTATTTGACTCTTGATAAAAAGACACTGTATTGATGTCCCGAGCATCATATCTCTGTCGTCATTGCAGCACATGAGTAAAGTAATCAATATACTCAAAACAAATAATTATCATAGTGAATATGAGTAAGAGAAAATTCCTTACTCTAACATTTATCACATAAATTCAACACCAGTCTTTACTAATTCACAATGCCTTTCAGATTCGAATATTATCTATTTCCTGTGACACATTCCATTCTACAGTCTTCGTGACTGACAAAATTTACTTCATAACGGTAAATAAGTACAAACGAAAATGTCGGATTACCAGATTCTAAATGTATACTCCGGCCTAAAATCAAAATAACAATACACCTTCTTTTGATGCTTCCATTTAGCTACGATGAACTCTACTACATTAGAGCTGCCTATTGTTATACTATTCATTTTCATACATATCACCACACTTCCCTCCTGTCTTCAAAGAGAGGCTTTGTGACACAAGTCGAAAGCAAATTACATTTACGCCAGCAATATAAGCTAAAAAGAGGACATGAATAAGCCTACAGTAGATACGTCAGGTATATACACACAGCGTATCCGATGAGAACTGGTTCTGTACTTGCAATTCGTGACAAAAGGAATGTAAATAGTAAAATGTAAATTTCATTCACGTTAAACAATTCACCTTATAAAATATATTGTTTTCTATTTGTATAAAATCTATATACAAGGCACAAGGAGAGATTCGAAACAAATACAACAATGTTGTCAAGACCACTTTTTACATCTGCATAGTCTTTATTACACAAGAAAGATAGGAATATGTAAAAAAACTATCTATAGAAATTCGTATCATCTTTTCTTTCAAAATGACTATGAGTGGCTCTTCAAGACTATAATACAGTGTAGGTCTACCGCCATGTCAGTTAATCATATATTGTATATAACTGTTATAGAAGGGTATGGACTTTTACCGTAAAATGACTCCAGCATAACATATTACACACTCTGTACTTGTCAAGAGAAAGGGAGTGACAGGGCAAGTAATATCGTAAGCAGTGAAATGAAGTTTCGTCAGTAAACACATGAGCAATTGTCAACTATCCCCATCCATCTATCCATCCACCCATCCATCCATCCACCCATTCATCCATCCATGTAACGCAGTAATGATTGTTGTGACACAGGATGACTAACTGTATTCTTTCTAAATCACTACTTAACAAAATGACATTTTGTCGCATTGACACCAGAATTTATGTAAAGTACAGCTAAACCTAGGAGTTAGGAATTGCTGTTCTTACATTGAAGCCACAAAGATTTTGCGAAGTCAATTCTCTCTATCAACTCTAATCACATAACGACTTGTCAACATAAGAAAGCCATGCTGGACGAAACAACATACGTGTATATAAGTGGTGTCATTATTCCATTCATCGTAATCAATACATTTTATAAAATATCAATCATTTTATGGACTAAACATACACAGTAAAAGCTATCACGTAATACATTTTAAAAGCTGCCAGGTTGACATGTAGTGTATTTACATGATGTACAGGATGACAAGAGACTGAAAGTTTTCTGTCCAAAGCTTACTGTCTACAGCTGTACATCCTGATAATTATCATGACACGTCATACGCAGCCTACACTCATCACAAACAATTTACTTATTCAAAAATGTCTCATTTATAATCAGCCCAGCAGCATTTAATGAATTTAAGATAGAAAGAAGAACTATATTATGATAAACTCACTCTCCTACGCTCAACATTGATTACACATACTCAAATTCAAGCCGGACTTTTGACATTTTCATTGTCTCCTACAGATCTGTCAGCATCTAACTTTGTTTGAAACTGAATCATTTCTGCGCATCTTCTTAACATGTAAAAAAAAATGAATGCAGATTACATTCTGCATAGGTGCACGAAACTGAACAATTTTGAATATAAAATTATTAGGAAAGACCGATTGTAACCAATTTCCCATGAAAGCTCATTAAACGATCTAAAAAAGCACTACTTTAAGTTCATTTTCCGATTGCACGCAAACCTGCATCACACTGAGAACAACATATTATGCAATTGACAAATACTAGAGCAAAGCCAAGGCTTACTACTCACAGTTCCATTGGAGATATTTCTTTGCAGGAAGGAACAGAAAAGGCTCAAGGCAGAAAATAGAAAAATTCTCCGCTTGTCAGGTCACTCAAATTCGATAGAATTTACATTTTGATATAGATTCTCATTTACTCTGTCTCTTTGCTGTTTTAAAGGATAACCTCTTCTCTGAAGGTTAGTCAATGTTAGCTATGCGTACATCTGAATTCATTGGCATAGTAAAAAACGCACTTGACTAATCATAAATGAAAAGTACAGTATATAATCCACGGGCAATGTTTTTATGTAGACAGATAAGGTAAAACGTTCCGGTAATATCCACAGGTCAGAGGTCAATTCTACCTGTGCGTGGAAATGGAGCTCACAGGTGGCATTGTGGGATCATATCCGATATGATCGCAGCAAAAAACAGAAAGAAAAAAAAATGAACACAGAGTCAAGATTTATCTGGAGTTGAATAATTCCAGAATCAGCCATCACTTACAATAAATAAGATATTTTGAGCACATAGTTTCTTGGCATTAAGATCTTTTACAAATGTTTAAACCCTTATCTTGCAACATCACTTGTTACAATGATTAGATTAGGTGGATGAAAATGTACATGGCATACACACGAGATACATGGAATGTCTTCATATCGTAAGGCACAGCAGGAGCCTCGAAAAGCTATGTAGAAAAAAAAATATAGGATCATGGTCGGCATCCGATCCAGGATTGTCAGAGACAGCAGACCACCAATGTTCACATTGAATATATGTCAGTGTCTGTCAGTCTGTCATGTACAAAACTGATCGTTGCAAGATTTCCTTGAGGTAACTGCCGTTGAGTTTCAGTCATCAAACTGTTGAAGAAAACAATGGCAATGATTAGAATAAAAACCTACAATATATATATTTTTTTAATCAAGTATCTTTTAATGCCCTCAGTCGGGTAAATATAGCCGTCTTTCAATTATGATTTCTTCTCTTGATCTGTGTCTCATGTTTATCGTCCTATAGTTAGAAATTCTAATTGAGGGTATAATGTTAAAAATTGACGACTAAAATAATTGAATCCTGACATCACTCCTTGTCGTTAAAACAACACTGACCTAATCTATTGGAATTTAATGAATTACTGACAAGAAAGCATTCAGCGTTTAGCGGACAAGTCCACCTTCATATACATAAGCATTGAGGGATTGCAGCAATATTAGTAGAACACATAAGTGAAAGTTTGAGGAAAATTGTACAATCCGTTCAAAAGTTACGAATATATTTAAGTATCTGCGCTGTCACTGCTGGAAGAGAAGACTACTACAGTGTATGATGTCACTTGCGTACAACTATATATAAAAAAAAATAAAAAGAGAATTTCACAAAACTTTACTTTTTGAATAAAGTGCACATTTCTTCGACTTGCTACTGACGTATTTGTTAAGGGTAATATTATTCCCCTTGCCTTCTGAAAGAGAGAAGTCGAGTGTTCTTCTGTTATGCGAGAAAAAATGGAAGTATGTTGATTTTTTTATTCTTTTTTTATATCGTCGTACTCATGTGGCATCACAAACTGTAGTAGTCTTTTCATCCAGCCGTGACTGAGCAGAAACTTCAACAATTCATAACTTTTGAACGGATCGTCTGATTTTGCTCAAACTCTCAACGATATGTTCTACTAATATTGCTGCATTCACTAAACCCACATGTCTACGAAGGTGAACTTGTCCTTTAAAAACACTTCAAGTGAATGCATCGTTGACTATTTCCACAACTGATGGACAGGTGAGCATTGAATAATTGGTAGCGAGAACCTAGATTTCAAAATCTTGAGTTTTAGAGGTGAATGAAACCCGAATATACACTTGGATTGAGTGGATGCGGTAATATTAGTGGAACACTTCAGTGAAGTTTGGGAAAACCCGAACAATCTCTCCTTTTAAAATCATGTTGCTATCCGTGGATGAGAAGATTGCAACAGTTTGACACAATACGTATGGTTGATATAGAGAAAAAGTAGAGATAATTCCACTGAGTTTAATAAAAAAAAAATCATACTCCATCCCTTTCATTTTTAATTTCCCATGTTTTGCGAAACAGTTAGAAAGTCAAGTACTTTTTAGTATGCTAGGAAAAAGAAAACGTGTTGAATAAACTTCATATTTTCTCTACATCGTTGTCCGTACGAGCTGCCATGAGATGTTGTAGTCTTTTATACAAAACATGTATTGACCCTTGGCATCTGATTGGATGAATGCGGGTTACGTGACATTCAGAAGAATAAGCTTACCCACGCTCACTCTCAATGGCAGTTCTGTAGTAGACTATTGAACGATTTGTTTCTCGTGTTCGACTCAGTGAACATTATATAAATCCAATCTTAAGACAACTGCATTGATTGCTAGTAAAGCAACGGATTGATTTCAAGGTCTTAATCATCGTTTTTGTGTGTTTGCATAACTAGGCCATACCTATCTACAAAGCCGATAACAAAATTTTGTCCGGCAAGAAATCTTCGCTCTCAATCCAACCTTCTGTTGTACACCCCCATAATATCAACACAGTTTTACGATGCAAGCTCTTTTTCAACTGGCATGCAAAGCAAACTAACACAGTAAATGACTTTGAGCCTTATTTGAAAACACATCTTTTCAACACTGTACAATGTTTGACGCAGCTCTGTAATTTTTCGTCTTGTTCTGTCTCCCCACCCCCTCCCTCGACATTTCTAATTCCCCCAATTTCTATCAGTTCCTTCCTTCACTGTGCATAGAGGCATTTATCATTTTTTTCTGTGATATGCGATATGCAAATACGGTTTATTATCATTATCGTTAAATCAAGGGAATCGTTAGTGCAATAAATCCTGGGGCACACTGAACTTGTCGTTGAATAGAACGGTTACACCTGCATGCTCATGTACTATTCGGAACTATTCGGAATATTTGTACACTAATCCGTGACGATACTGACGGCACCTAGACTTTATGAACTTATAAACTTAGTCTGATTTTTCTGTAGCTTTACTGATGTGATATATACAGCTATAACTGCATGCTACTCAATCGACATAATAAAGCATTTGGGTTTCACTCTCCTTTAACATTTAACAGTGGAACTTTATACACAATGGGCCTACGTAGGGTTGAATGATGTTGATTACCTACTGCGCAGAGCTAACGCCACCATACGGCGACCTTCGTAACATTACGCAAAGCAAATGGATACTCGAGATGCCAAAATACTTTTAATATTTGCCATCTCTTGCTTTCTTTAAAAAAAAAAATATGGGTATGCCGCCTATTCGACGTTGTCGGTGTGCAGCAACACTTCCCAACTCTACGCAGGCCCTCTGTGGACTAAATATAAACATTATGTGTTTATCATACCTTTCTGGAGGAAATATAAGCTCAGTTCTTCTGCTATGTCACAACAAAATGGTAATTCAACCAAAAAGTTACAGTTCTAGTTAGACGCTGGAATTTTAATGTTTGTGCAGTATCTAATATGGTCCTAAACCCTAGGACAAAACTAGCCTAAACAAGTCAATATCATGAATGCACGGTATGTACATTTGAACAACAAATCGTAAATTCATTATACACTCAAAGTACAAAATAAGCCCTCTTGCTTTGACATTTTCCCGCCTTCACTAAAATGAAATTGCATTTGGGCAAACATGCATTTGCAGTGCAAAATATTGCATGTAAGATCATTCACAACAAGGCCCATCAAAGCTTTATTCGAATATGAAACTTTAATTTTCACATTACTTGTAACATTAATCAGAACAAAGCACCGCGTAGACATCACTCGATTCTACATCCTCGAGAACCATCTTGAAGTTCTCACTTGAGGTTCTCACTTGAGGTTCTACCCACCTGTGAAGAACATAGATGAGGATCTTGTTATAGTCACTGCACTCAGTTTAACTCGTCGTAAGTTTGTTGGAATCTGCAAAATGAATTATTATGCTCTGAGTCGATCTATTTTCCCCCGAAAATTTTATTTCCACAGATATATAACTAGAAATGTCGCTACGGCGACTGGTGTGCCTCCGCCATAATGCATGGTTCTCCGAATAGGTCTATATAAGTACAATGTCTTGACAATGTGTGATGGCAGTTTCACATAACTAGGAAGTATTAAAATGACACACGGCCGGCGGAATCGTTGGGGCCGTGGGGGCTCTGGCCCCCACACTTTCTGTGTACCATTCAAAGGAATACATAAGGTGTCATTACTTTGATCCCCCACACATTTTTTTTTTTTTTTACCCGGAAGTACGTAAGTGGCACTTAATAGAAATATAGATCTTGAGGTGTGAGCGTGGTAAGGTTATGTTTTTAACTAAAGACCTTTATTTTTCATTGTTTGTTTTGTTTTTGAGCTGAGGACCTTTTTTTTTTCTGCTTGTTAGCTCATGAAACCCGGAAGTGGGCCCCCACACTTTAGAAAACGCTCCGCCGGCCCTGTGACAGGTTTGTCAAAATGCATCGAGTGTTCACGTTCCTTGATTAAGATTTATTTATATGAATGGCTATAATGTCTAAGAGTGGAGGTATTTGGGGATTTGAGGATTTGTACCCAACTTTTGACCCTTTTATAAATTTATAGAAGAAGTGAAATTTAGCCCTTTCACTTGACCTTCCAAGAGAATCTGTATTGGATAACACATGCATGCATTAAGTTTCAAGGAAAAAATCCTGCAGGCATTGCAAAGATAAGAGAAAAATAATGACATATTGATGAGTTGACCTTGACCTTTGACCCCTAACCTTTGACCCATGTCCCCTAGATTCCCTACATAATCACTGCCAGTCAGTACATGCATATTAATATCTTGAAATGTTTGTGAGATATGGAGAAAAACTCGAAGTAAAATTTAAATATTTTCACTTGACCTTTGACCCTTGACCTTTGACATCATGACCCAAAGCTCTCTCTCTGGGGAATCTTTATTTGATTGTTCATGTATACACCAAGTTTTAAGAAAATTCCTCCAGGCATTGCATAGATATAGGGGAAAAAGTGACATTTTGGGCATTTGACCTTGACCTTTTGACCTTTGGCCTTTAGCACGTGCGCCCAAAAATTGATAGGCACAACTTCGCCCACTCATACATATACATGCCAAGTTTTATTACGATACCTCTAACAGTTTTTTTTTTTAGATACGCTGCCACAAAGTTGATTACGGACGGAAGGACGGACGGACGGACGGACGGACGGACAACCCGAAAACATAATGCCTCCGGCGACACTTCGTGGCGGAGGCATAAAAAATGATATGTAACACATGCTTCTTAGAATTCATAGTGTCGTCCCTTGAAAGTGAACACGTACTCAATTTGTATGCTTGAATTTGATTTCAAATGAAGATTTCTTCTCTGCATGACATCACTTCTAATTGACGGCAATATCATCGAACATTATAGCCTATACCTTTATGGTGCTACATACCGCATACCATGGATATTTCCAACAAATTTAACATTTTCATTACGCATGTTAACAGCAGAACATAGAACACAAGAAGGGTGAGAAAATAGGAAATAGCGAGGAATCTTTAAATGTCGAATGCTTTTCTAGAATAGTGATATTGCTAACAGACTCAAATTCCCGACTCTTACACAAATTAGTCTACGAGAATCAATCCCTTGCAATCTCATTTGGCTTGGCTTCATATTGTGCAATGTTTGGAATATTAAGAAAACAGATGAAAGCGACTATATAGGTTTCACTCCTCTGAGTTAAATGGAGCATCCAGTGCCCAGTCATTTTTTTTTTTGTAACACAATATTCGAATGAATAAAAAAAAAGAAAGAAGGTAAACAATGTTGTTAAAACTAATCATCAAGTGCTTAATTGACGTGACTCTCCTTCCAATAAACCTTATTTCGAGGCGATAGACAAAGATTGCTCTACTGAAAGGGGGACTTCATAATTTTTTCGTCGTAGAGTCAGGAATCACGTGAAAATTGTCAGAGTTAGAATAATGTTTCTATAAGAAACTTTGAAGAGAGTTTAAGAAAGTAAACACTATTTCAAATGTCAGGACTGTATTTAAGTAAGTTGGTCTTCTAGAAATGAACCATGGGAAGCAGTGAATATTTCTTGTACTCGATAAAAATGCTTGTTTTTGTTTTCATATAACACGCGCGATTACGGAAATTATCTAGTATGAAATCCTCACTGGCTTTACTGATTAAAAGACCTGCCTGAGGGTAGATGCTTCTCAGCAATCCGGACTAGTTGCGCATCCTTGAGTGCTTCTCTCAAAGTCGATCTCCGTGATGTTAAGCTCTGCTTCTCAGTCCACTCACGAAGCATTCGGACTGTTCCTTGATATGTCACCCCATCGCCTGTGATGTTACTTTGAATGAAATTGTTGATCTCTCCCATGGTGAAGTTCAACTTTTGCCCAAGGTGCTCGATATCTGTATTGCTTGAGATTTCCTTTGCAATGTTTTCCAGAATGTTATTCCAAACATCATCTGACTGTACTACAGGTGTAAATCAAAAGACGAAAAAGAAATTGAATTGGCAAGTGTTTGACTAGTACAAGTAACTTGTACCGAAGTAAATTTATTTGTGTAACGTCACCATTGTGCCTAAGTCTGTTATAAGGGAATGCTAGTATTATGAAGGAGATGTACTGAACATGAAAAATGCCAAGTACTAAGAAATATTTGTACTTCTTTTGGGTGTTGATCTGACTAATGGCCATGGAGTCAAACGCTCACCTGAGCATCAGACGTTCACTTTCCACTCATTCCTGCAGACTTAAACAGTCCGTCTAAGGTTCTGTCCCGATACGTCCCGATCTGCTTGTCGGTATCAACTAAAACGGGACGATGACATTCTGTACGCATGAGCAGACGCTAATAATTTTCCCATAGTTCCGTGCCATATTTCACAGGCGATCGTCATGCATATGGGTCAGAATTTTGAACGATGTACAATTGAGCAAAACAACACCAAATTTGACTCTTTATGTGCCATGTTCGCACGTCCCACTCAGCCGACGGCGTGCCAACTTCGCATATTCCGCTCACACGCACTAATTCGCTTAAACCGATAGATAAATCGCCTAATCCCGCGGTACAATGAAAGCTGTTCTCGCGCTTTTGTTCGTTTTACATACAGCTTGCATTCTATGTGGTGATTGACTACCAAGCGATGTTCCCAACTAAATTTGCGTGTAAATTCTAAGTTTCTCTCACGGTTTCATGTGCAAAAGTCATGCTTTTACAGTAATGTAGCAACTGGTAACTAAAAAAATAAATAGAAATAGATTTGTCATACAATTTATATCAAATCAAAGCTTGGCATTGCTCTTCAACTTTGCTCACTATTACGTCTAGCTTAACAGACATTTGTAGAGTTATTTGTAGAATTCTTTCTCAAAGCATGACTACCTTTGTGTCTCAGAATGACGTGGCACACAGGGGATTTCCACCATGGCAAATAAAGAGTTAGAAAGTAGGAATTACTCAGAATTATTTATTGTATCTGAAAGAGCATGATTCAAGCTTTATCATGAACCCAATCATCCCAGAACCTTCCCAAAGGAACACGTTTTTATTCACCGCGGAGGTTTACCATGTGCAGAGCAGCGAACTTTCGTGAGGAATAGTGCTGCACATACATTTGAATACCATTTAACATAGCATTCAACGATCTGATTCAGTTCAGAATCGTACCGAAATATCTTTAGGGATATGTGGTATGCGTTGGCAGAATATTAAGCTTGTACTATTAACCCAGTGGCGTACCGTGGGTCAAGACATTGGGGGGGGGGGCACCTCATGGCAGCAACATCAGAATTACATAACGGTACAATTAAATGCGAGCGAGCGGAGCGAGCGAGCTTGAAAAGTTTGACATTTTACAGTCCCCAAACTGCCGTTTGTAGCTATATATTTATGTATATATATATATATATATATATATATATATATATATATATAAATATATATTTGCTTTGGAAATTAAGGGGGTTGCACCAGGCGCAACTGCTGGCAGTTGCTGGCAGTAACATCAGGAGAATGGCATAACGATTAAATGCCAGCGAGCGAAGCGAGCGAGCTTGAAAATTGTGACATTTTACAGTCCCAAAACTGCCGTTTGTAGCTATCTAGTTTTTTCGCTTTGGAAATTAAGGGGAGAGGGGAAGCACCGGGCGCAACTGCTGGCAATTACCGACAGCAACATCAGGAGAATTGCATAACGATTAAATGCGAGCGAGCGAAGCGAGTGAGCTTGAAAATGTTGACATTTTACAGTCCCCAAACTGCCGTTTGTAGCTATATTTTTTCGCTTTGGAAATTAAGGGGAGGGGGCGCACCGGGCGCAACTGCTGGCAATTACTGACAGCGACATCAGGAGAATTGCAAAACGATTAAATGCGAGCGAGCGAAGCGAGCGAGCTTGAAAATTGTGACATTTTACAGTCCCAAAACTGCCGTTTGTAGCTATCTAGTTTTTTTCGCTTTGGAAATTAAGGGGAGAGGGGGCGCACCGGGCGCAACTGCTGGCAATTACTGACAGCAACATCAGGAGAATTGCATAACGATTAAATGCGAGCGAACGAAGCGAGCGAGCTTGAAAATGTTGGACCTCCAATGAACTAATTTCACCGGAAGCAAACTTTCAAATCACCAAATAAACTCGTAAATTTTGGTTGAAAAAGTGTGAATCTGCATGGTGAATATGCTAATGAGCAAGTCCTGGCGGAAAGTCAGACGTCACCGAGGCAAAACTCTTCCCAGCCGTGTTCTGCTCGTTATCCGTACGCTCCCTAGTTACCCGGATGCATGAAGACGTCGGTGGCTACTACTACAGCGTAGTAGTATTTGACATTGTTTCTACGTTGTGTGTGTGTGTGTGTGTGTGTGTGTGTGTGTGTGTGTGTGTATTGTGTAGTAGTATTATATTCGCACAGTACGCGGTTTGCCCTTCACACTTTTCCAGTCTATCACAAGCGCAGCTGCAGCCCTGTCGCCGCTAGTACACTATAGGGGCGACCGCATTCAGCGTCGTCTGGTCAGGCTATCTTACATCAGTAATTTTGCTCGAATCGTGCAGAAAATTTCCCAGAAAAATCCTTTTTTCCGTCCCAGACCCACAAAAGTATCGTGAAAGGTGAGCTGTAAGCTGGGAAATCTCGGTACAACGATGCCGAACATAAGAAACTTAGGGCCTACAAAATCTCGATATCGTGTTGTGACCTACCTGTGCGTGGAGCATTTGAGAAGCGATGTTTTTACGTGGACCGGCAGGCTGTGGCCCTCGGTTATAAACCGAGAAAACTCCTGAAGCTAGATGCAATCCCGACAATTTGCTCACATGAGTTATAAAACAGAAACACCTCGAGCATCGACTTCGAAGAGAACCGAGAGAAAAAAGCGTAGAGAGGTAAGGAAAGTGACTAGCTATGTTTCATTTACCGTGGGGCTGCAGCCGGGGTTGGACTGCAGTACAGTGCCACTGAGCTAGCTGGCACTGCCAGTGCCGACTGGACATGCACGACAAAGTGGAGCGAAATCATATCCCTACGACCCCCTGTGTTTACCCTTCCCGGCTCACGTCATAGTTTTTTTTTTTTTTGTCGAGGAAAGGCCATATCTGACTACTTACAGAAATATTGAGATACAAACAATATTTTCTTTGAAGAATTCGACTCTCTCATGCACAGGTTATCTTCGGTTTGAACGCCAAAATCAGCTAGACGGAGTACTGTGTACATTAGTATGGTAAGAGTTCGCGCGCGAGAGTGGTTTCTACGCTAAGAAGTATGCAACACGGACGGAAGCTAGAAAAGGACCGTGCCTATTTGATGTCAAGTTCATGGTATATTTGGTTTAAAAATACATATAAATTTATGTTAACAATATTAATTTTTCATGAATTATATATATCTAAACTTGAAATATTTTGTTTGAAATAATAAACCACAAGTTTTCACATTATATGATAAAATTGCAACTAATCATTTTAACACTTAAATTGGTTTTTAGAGGCACGGCTGTCAACTTGGTGAGTAGGGCATGCATGACGTACCATCTTTTTGCCGGCTCTTACACGATCGCTTGCAGGAATTATTTTTCGAAAATCGCGTACGGAGACAGTTTTTTATTTCCACGCGTATAAACTGGTGAAAGGTTATGTTTTTTACTCTTCCTAATTATCATTACAGTGAAAATCTCAGGATTGCTTCCCTTTAAACAAGTGGGACTGTTTCAAGTCGACAAAACGCGCAGAAACATGTATCAAATTGCACCATGTACAACATCAAAATGCAAAAAGGTTCTCACCATGGGAGGGGGGACACCCACCTCCCACCCCCCACCCTCGCTCGCTCCGCTCGCTCGGGTTTGGTCGCGTTCATGATATTCAGTGTAATAATTAATACAAGAAGTTTATTTAAATTATACAATTTCATAGGCAAAATTGTTCAATGATAATCTACATAAAAATGCACTGCTACCTTAAACATGTGGGACTATTTGAAGTCGATAAAACACGCAAAAAAATGCATCAAATTGCAACATTTACAACATCAAAATGCAAAAAGTTCTCACCGTGGGAGGGGGAAGCCCCCCCCCCCCTCCCACACCCTCCCCCCTCGCTCGCTTCGCTCCCTCACATCTAACCGCTTCCCCTAAGATCAAATCTTGGCTACGCCGGTTATAGGCCCCACTATTTAGTAGGCCTTCACAGTGATGTCGCACAGGCGAAGCAAGAGCTGAGATACCACGATTCATTCATTCAACTATCTATGATAATTTCTTTTTTTACTTGTTTTTCGATAGGAAAAAAAATCCAAAATTTCACCAAAAGTGTGCACCTGATCGCTGAATTTTAGGTCTGAAAATGCAAAATCTTCCTCGTGTGGGAGGGGGAATCCACCCCCCCTCCCATACCCTCCCCCGCTCGGTCGCTCCGCTCCCTCGCACAGATATTCCAACTCCAAGTCCCTCCCCCACCCACCATCATTAAAACGGCACGATGCCCCTGGGATGATTTATTGACTTAAATCAAGAAAATTGAAAAATACAATACCTACAAGAAAATATCTACTACGTCATTACATACAAAGAAATGGAGATCCATATTACCATTTTATTGAATTTATTTGGGCATTATTCAGGTCTGCGCTACGTTTTTGAAAGGGGGGGGGGGTCAAAATCGCCTGTCCGTCAAGAAGAAAGAAAATAAAAAAAAACAAGAGAAACAGCAACAAAAAAGTCCTCATACTTTTATGGTCTGATTTTCCGCCGAAAGTCGGCTGACAAGCAAAAAACAAACAAACAAACAAACACAAACAAGAACAAAAAGTCTTCGTATTTTTGCTGCCACTTCCCTCCCACTTTATATTTCATGCAAAAGAGTGTGACATTCGATCCCTGTAAAGTGTGTGTGTGGAGGGGGAGGGGGGCACCAAGCTTCTCCCCCCCCCCCCCCCCCAAGACTGCACCGGTCCGGTTATGGGCTTGTGGTCGTGGTAATGGTGACTATCGCCGATCACCCCCACCCCCCCCCCCCCCCACTCCTCAGTACGGATTTACGCCGTTGGCAATTACCCCCTAGAACAACTATCCCCCAGTTAACTACCCGACGGAGACGGATAACTACCCCCGGGATAACTACCCCCAAGAATACTGTTAAATACCACCCAGACAACTACATGTACCCTCCTAGGACAATTACACTCCAGGGCATTGCCCCCTAGGACAACTACTACCCGGATACCTACAACCCGGCTGCGTTTTTTTTTTTTTAAGACGGCACAGATTGGGGCATGGCGCGTGTTAAACCTATGGGAAAAACGTTGGGTTAGGGTTTTTGGTTATGGTTATGGTTAGGGTTAGGGTTGGGGTTAGGGTTAGGGTTAGGGTTAGGGTTTGATGGTTAGGGTTAGGATTAGGATTAGGGTTAGGTTTAGGGATAGGGTCCCCGATAGATTTTTAGTTTCCCCAATCTGTGCCGTCTAAAAAAAAACACGCAACCCGGCTAATTACCCCCCGGACAACTCTCCTAGGACAAGCTGCCACCCGGCTAATTACCCCCAGACTCGGGCGTAAATTCGTATCGAAAAGTGGAAGCATGAGTACATCGCGAAACATGAAATGAAGTGAATTAAATTAAATCTTAATATGAATATTTATGTTTGTTCATATATAAAACAAATATTTTCTTAACTCTATGGACTGTCGGAATTTTTCTTTAATTGAGGCAATTAAAACAATCCTCACGGGCGTCGATTCGTTTTCATGATGAGGTGGGGGAGAGGCAAACCTTGGAGGCCTCGCGTTGCAAGGGGATCAGTTATCGTTTTTAAGGCTTTGCAATTTGTATTGCTTGGCATAGAATCAGGTTAAGATTCACGATTGTACAGTATATCACTGGTACTCAGTGTTGCTATTACATGTAACTTTGCTTGCCCCTAAACTCACTTAATTGAATATTGTATTGTATGCACAAATTGTTTTTTTTTAATGACATTTAATCATAATTCTTGCCCATTCGTCCCACTCCCCTTTGGTTGTTTTTGGTATGTCTGGATCCCTTTCTTTTGGATGTTCTTTTCTTGTCCCTATTAATTGAAAATCCAGTTTCTTTTATATGCGACTCTCGATTTATGATAGAGTGAATAATGATATACAGCTTCAATATTGCTCATGGGATCAGCCTCGAAAGGCCAATGGCCTATACTGCTGATTTCTTCAACCATCTAATTTAATTGTCAATCTCCAACACACACATTTTAACTATGATTATGTACTTTCCCGAAATAATTTTTGGTTTGTATATGTATATGTTTGATTTGATTGATTGTCTATCTGTATGTTTTTTTTTTCTTTAACTGAACTTGCAGACATAAACTGGATTTGAAAGATATTTACATGGGGGCTGAGCGACAGAGCGGGGAAGGGTGTGGGAGGGGTATCCCCCTTCCAAACAAAGGAGATTTTGCATCTTCGGTTATTGAGAAGTCTAGTATACACATTTGGTGAAATACAGTGCACTCCCGTTAAAACGAAATGCTCAGGACCGGCAGTTTTCTTTCGTTATAACGAAATTTCGCTATAACCGAACAAATACAACACACGCATACACTGGACAGCTTTGTGAAATGGGATGGTACCTTTTTAATTTTGTTGAATATTACATTTAAAAGAGAGCATAAAGTTGTTTGTATTATAGGTTTTCCCGGTCAATTTCATACTTTTGTCACTCAAATTCATTAATGTGCATTCAAATTCACGCAGCGCACGCACGCGAAAAGATTCGGGCATTCAAATTCAAAATCCGAGCGATTAATTTTTATTTATGAACGTTCTATTTCGTTTTCGTGCAATCAAATTCACAATTGGGAATTCCATTTCAAAATGCGAGCACCGACTTTCCTACTCGTGCATTCAAATTCATGCGATAGTCACGTGATAGTCCGAATGAGCTTGTTTGGAGCGTTCAAATTCATTTTTAGGCGATCAAGTTCCTACTTCGTGCAATCAATTTAACGAGGAAAATGGAGGAGACTTGGAGGCCAACCCAACCAATGAATGCTTCCATATATATATAGTGTAATTAGGATTATTTACATGTTCTACATTGTTTTCTGTTCACGTATTCTTTGTTTTTCATCTCAATGAATTTCAAATTGCAATGTCCAATCAGCAGTGCATCCAAACAAAACAACGACTAGTAATCATATTTCTTGATGATACTGCATGATGACAACGCCCCAACACCAACCACATAATGACAATTCATCAATTTAAGACAAAGTGACACACAATGATCTCACATAGTCCCGCAAAAGTAAATCAATAAGACAGCAATACACAACAAACAACAGTTTCAATATAGTCGAAATTATTGCGGGTTTTTTTTCCTCGAAAGCGTCAACCAACCCTCCGTATTATGCTCGTCTGTAGGCCTATACAGTGCCTAATTTTTATTTGTTTGTTTCATTTTCTATCAAAGAAGATGGCTGGATAACCCATATTCAGCTGCAAAAGCTGGTCTTCCATATGGGGTCCTGTTAGATGTTTTGGTCTTTGCGATGAATAAATGAATGGGATATTTTACGTGCATGAGTTGTGACTCTCTTACACGTGGGACTTCCATTTTATGTCCAATCCGAGGGACATGTGCCGGTATATTCCTATTTGCTAAGCGCGTGTTCAAATTTGTCAATTAACAGGTGGACCTCTACTGCAAAATAAATAATCATCATAAATCCCAATATATTCAAAGCCAAATGAGAAACACATGCATACACGGCCCCAAAATAACTAAATTCAGGACTTCTGTTGAATTGAATGCAGTTATTTGGAACATGGTTGCCTATTCACGAATTTGAATGACCGACGAGATTCCGTCGCCAGCTTGACATGAATTTGAATGCTCATTGATGAAATGCGTGCTCCTCTCTTAAATTCGAATGCTCCGATAGTGAATTTGAATGTTCCGATAGTGAATTTGAATGCTCCGATAGTGAATTTGAATGCTCAGATAGTGAATTCGAATGACCGGATTTTGAATTTGATTGCTGATTCAGTGCTGCGAGCGTGGAATGCGTGAAATCGAATGCTTGGAATAGGAACTTGAATGACAAAAGTATGAAATTGACCGGGAATACCTATATTACACATGTATGGAAATGACGGTTTAGATTCGGTTCAAGTTCGCTATTTCAAAGGTTCGTTTCTTACTAAAGTTCTCTACTCCGAAGGCTTCTTATTCCGAAATTTCGCCTTTCCCGGGATTCCGAAGGTTTGTTCATTTGAAGTTTCGCTCTTCCGAAGATTCGTTATTCCGAAAGTTCATACTCACTAGTAATCTAGATATGAATATATTGTTTGTTTTCCGAAGGTTCGTTAATCGGAAAATAAAATGAGGTTCGCCATTCCGATGGTTTGTAAATAAAAAAAAAAAAGAAAATGAGAAAAGTGTACTATGTAAAGATTTCTTGTTCCGAAGTTTTTTTAATCCGAAAATGAAATAAGGTTCGCTATTCCGAAGAAGGTTTATTCCAAAAAATAAAAAAATAAATAAAAAAAATAAAATGAGAAAGTTATAGTTAGGCCTATTTCAAAGGTTCGGTTATCGACGATTATAAGGTTTATAATTCCTTAGTTTTGTTAGTGGTCTCGCCTTTTTCACTTTTAGATTAACGAAACTTTTTTTTAAAGGGACTGTACAGTACTGGTTGAGGTGGGGATTCATGTTTTTAACATTCCTAAGTGAGATAATGAAAAGCCTCTTATGAAATATGAAAAAGCATGTAATTTTTGAAGAAGGATTCAACGTTTATTTAGTGATGAAAATTGGTTTTCAAATGGCTGAGATATCCAAAAAGTGCTAATAATAAAAGGTGACATGCCACAACCTTATTAGGATCTCTTTGTTTCACCTTGTTTTTGGATATCTCAGCCATTTTAAAACCGATTTTCATTGAATAAACTTTTGATTCCCCTTAGAACTGCATGCTCTTTGACATCTCATAGAGTGGTTTCTGAATAATCATCTGGCAAAACGTTAAAAGCCAAATCCTCACCTCGACCAGAACTGTACATACCCTTTAATGTTCCGATTAATGAACGTTTGGAATTCTTATCATTTTCGGACTGACGAACCGTCGTAATAAGAACCATATTTTGTTGTCGGATTATACACGAACCTTATTAATAACGACCCTTTGGTATAACGCCAAAATGTTCGTAATAACGTAACCCTATTTCATTTCCGAACTAACGGACATTAAATTTAGGTATATCACCAAACCCACAGATACCCATCAGTACCTTCACTCAGCCAGCTGCCATCCCCGCCACTGCAAAACCAGTATCCCCTACAGCCAAGCCCTCAGACTTCGCCGTATCTGCTCTGAGGATTCTGAGTTTTCTTTCCATGCCAGGAACCTGAAGAGACATCTCGCAGCCAGGGGCTACGGTACCAGGAGACTTCAACAAGCCATCAACAAAGTTCGTTCTCTCCCCAGATCTGAAGTTCTCAAGCCGAAAACCAACAAGCAGGACATCACTGACAGAATACCCCTTGTGACCACTTTCCATCCCAATCTACCCTCTCTCCACAATATCCTTCGTGATAACCACCATATCCTTCATACCTCTGATCGTCTCTTACAGGCCATCCCAGATACTCCCATCCTGGCATACCGACGCCCCCACAACCTCAAGGATCTCATCGTCCGTGCTGAAGTACCCTCCCTCACTGACAATTATTCTCCTTTACAGCATGGAACATTCAAATGTTCAGCCAGTAGGTGCATCATTTGTAGCATACACATCCACGAGAGTGACTCTTTCACCAGCAACTCTACCGGCCTCTCTCACCACACGAAGGGAAACATCACTTGTACTACCACTAATGTTGTGTATCTCATCACTTGCAGAGTTTGCAGAATCCAGTATGTTGGGGAAACCAAGACAACACTCAAAAGACGCTTCTATGGACACAGATCTACTGTCAACACAGCCAAGCTCGACACTCCAGTGGGCCACCATTTCAATCTACCCGATCATTCCATCACTGATATGACTCTACAGGGCATTGAATCTTTAGGCACTCGTCCAGACACAGTCAGAACCAGCAGAGAGAAGCTCTGGATGAGACGTCTTCACACTATCCAACCCCATGGCCTCAACATCCAGGAGGGAAATGACTAACCACCTTTTATTTCTTTTTATTATTATTACCATTGTTATTCTCTTTTTCATTTTTGAATTTCATTTTGTTCTTTCTTTACGCTTTTTCCATTTGCAGACCTGTTTATTCCAAATTAATCCCTTCCTCCAGTCCGAGTCTCTTTTATACAGCCCTTTTCTACCTAAACATACACACACTTGGTTGTGTTGGTTTATACATACTTGTGCTTACTATGCCTTGCCTGCTTATCTACATACATTGTATACAATTTTCTTCCCCCCAGTTTTTTCATATGTGTTTTATTTCATTTCTTTTATCAATATCATTTTCATTATTGTTACTTCAATTGTCATTATCATTACTGTGTGTATATATACTTTGATTTATTTGATTACTTCCTTTTGCTGCCTCCTCCTGGTACTCCTTTCAGGGTTCACTGGTTGCTCAGCCCCACCCCCCCCCCCTTCCCCTTGCTGTTGTCCTTTTCACTCTTTCCCTTTCTTTATCCCTCTGGTGTTCCTTATCTTCTTTGATGTTGCCTCCCTATTCATCCCTTTCCTACATTGGTTGCCCCCGTGATCCTCATGATGAGCACTGACCCTCCTCTGCCTTTTGTCTGTCCACTCTCCTCTGCCCTTTGTCTGTCCACCCTCCTGCTCTAATCCCCCCTCTCTTTACCTGTTGGGCTCCTTGCCCATGAACTCCCACCCTCTCCTTTGTTTTCTTTGTTCTGTGTACCCAGCCTGTACCTGTCTGTTCTTGTGTGAAGTCCTTATATGTGAGTGCTTTCCCTGCTTGTTTGTCATTTTGCCTCTGACGAAGATTCTGCTAGGATCGAAAGCTCAGGCCCCTTTTGACTCCATTTTATATCAGAAACTGTGTGTTTTGTAATAAAGAACTTACGGAACAATAAAACGAACCTTATTTGATTTGGTTTCAGATTATTGTACAATAACGTAAGTTCCCTCAGAATCTGTGCGTGACACACGGAGCAAACACACAGTGACGTGAAGCGTTAGCCCATGCAGAGACGCTATAAATGCTTATTCCGCTACGTATTTTCGAAAGCGATCCGCATTTCGTTACAACGAAGCGCATTTGTTTTGTTTTTCTTTTTCAGTGGTGCTCGGAAATGAGTCGTTATAACGAAAATTTCGCTATAACCGTATTCGTTATAAGCGAATTTTGTACCATAGACTTTAATGGCGATAATTTTGGGACCAGAAGTTTTACTTCGTAATAACGAAATTTCGTTATAACCGTGTTCGTTGTAACGGGAGTGCACTGCATTCGATTTTTGTTTCTTCAAACAAAAAGAAATATTCGTATTTTGGGAAATGTGGATAACGATGTGGGGGGGGGGGTGTCCCTCCCACACGAGAGAGATTTTGTATATTAAGATCTGAAATTCAGAGATATGGTGCACACCTTTTGTGAGATATTTGATGTAGTATTTCTATCAAAAGATTAAAAAATATTAACAAATATTCAGGACTCAGAAAAATGTGCAGAGGGAGGATGCGGGGTGGGATGGGGGGGGGGGGGATAGACCTAACCTATTACACACCAGGGAGATTTTTGAATTTTCAGACGGGAAATTCAGAGATCTGGTTCATCCATTTAGTGAAATATTCGATTTTTGTTTATATCAATAAAGAAAGTAAAAAATATTCATAGTCAGGGGAAATATGCAGGGGAGAATGCTCGGTGGGGAAAATTTGCTCCCACACTACCTGATATTGTGGGGTTTTTTTCAGACCTGATATTGAGAGATATGGTGCACACTTTTGGTGAGATATTCGATGTTTGTTTCTATCAAAAAAGTAGTATGTATATTGAAAGCTGTACAATTCCCTAAACACATATTTTTACTCTTTTATTGATGAAAACAAAAATAGAAAATTTCACAAAAGTGGGCACCCTACATCTGAATTTCAGGTCTAAAAATACAAAAGCTTAGCAGTGTGAGACGCACCCCAGCACTCCCCCCGCCCATTTCCATGACTATTATATATATATATATATATATATATATATATATATATGTTCACTTTCTTTAGTGATAAAAACAAATATCGAATATTAAAAAAAAATGGGGGCACCAGATCTCTGAACTTCAAATATAAAAATGAAAAAAATCTCCTACAGTTACGAGGGTGTATTCCCAATCAAACAGCCTCTCTTGTTCTTTTTTTTTGTTACTTTACACAGACAGATTTGAAATCTCGAAGTTTTGTATTGTTTCTAATTAGTACATACTCGTTGATGGGATATCATCACGTGAAGGTTCTTCGGTACAACCACGTTTTTCTGTGAAAAAAAGAAGGAAAAATAATAACATTTACGATTTCTTATAGACAAATATTTGTAATTTATTAGTAATATAATTTTCTCTTCTAAATAAGTCTTCAGGAATTCTTTCTATCTTCATTTCAAATGGAAACATATCTGGTGTTGTTAAATTGTCCCCACGCTCCAGCTTTGCTGGGACTTCACAGCCCACTCGACCTTTCTCTCTCTCTCTCTCTCTCTCTCTCAAAAAAAAAAAAAAAAAAATGTTGGACCAATCCTAAATTCCAGTGGCGCTCGAACAGGCCGTAAATCGACAAGTCGCTCCTCTGAGTTATTAACAAAATATATTACAAATATGGCTTGGCAGATGCCGGTCTGTATCATACTCGCCAACAAGTGCGTGGCTGAATTCCCAGCCGCCACCATTCATGCATCATTACTTACATCGCTCGACGGCCGCTAAACTAATGATTAGCGTAAAGTGAAAAGTGGGGACTGCGCGAAATGACTCCGCGGAAAAAACAACAACAACAACAAAACAAAACGGATATGACCGAGGCAGGCCCTAAAATCACCGGGGGGGGGGGGGGGGGTAAGTTGGCCTGGAGTTCGCCGCCATCCGCCAAGCAGCAATTTTTTTTTTTTTTTTTTTTTTGGTGGGGGCGGGGGGATTGTGACCATAACAAAGTCTAAGATTTAGATCGAGTACGATTGTGTAGTTTTTTTTTTTTTGGGCGAAAAAGTGAAACAGCACTGCAATTTACAATCCTTTACAAATTTTCAAATTTCGACCCCTACCTCAATAAAGATCCCTTGATTCATGCAAATTTTCATTTCTTTTTGCTGTAAGTTAACACATACAGATATAAAATCACACCGATGTTTTTCAGTATTGCTAATGAATACATACGCTTTGGTGGGCTGCCACCACATGCAGTTCCTGCCGCAAGGACACGCTTTTCTGTGGGAGAAAAGGAGAAATGGGCACATTCACGAATTTATATTATACTAGGCTTGCTAAGGGCGAAAATGAAAATGGGTGATCTTTGCATTTGACAGTAAACAAACGTCTTATTTTGCACACATGTTCCTTGGGACGATTGGATATTTTTCATCCAAAGTGACAATTTATATCTATGCAGATAACCCCTTATTTGCATAATCTTTGCAAATCACTTTGTATAAATAAAAAATCCATAAGATATCTCATCCCAGACAGATATGCAACCCGGTAGAAACATTCTTTGAAACACAAAGAGAAAAGAATGTGAACAATTGGAAGATGTGTGATCATTACCACAAAATTTACAAAGTGATTCAAATAAGTAAAATGAAAACATTAATTTTGATTTGATTTGATTTGATTTGATTTATTCATTCTCCGTATGGCATCATCTACATTTTTTTCAACATAATCAAACATAACGATATACAAATATGAAACTCAATTAGCTAGCTTCAACAATTTCAACAGTTTGATTACAAATACATTTGAGACAAAATTACAATACATGTGTTATGAATTACCATACAGAACGGTCGCCAATAATAAGCTATAAGCTTGACCCTTTGGCAACCAATGATACAATATACGTTAATGCAATAAAAGAAGGGGGGTCCAACATGATGCTCGTGGGTAAGGGGGATAATAGGAGAGACAGAAAGAGCAAGAAAGTGAGGGTGAGAGAAACCTTCCTATACCAGGCTTGCCAGATCAAACTCACAATAAATACATACAGGTGTACATGATTATAGATTACAGTGACGTATTCACATTTCGCGCACAAATAGACATGATACGTTTTGCAAAATATGAATATATTTTACCTTTAAAGTCTTAAAAGAGAAAAAAGGGATCTGTGTGATCATAATAACCTGCATTTGCACATATACGAATAGCTTTCTTTTGCAATTTGAGTATGGTATCATTGGCATACATCGAATTTGCCAATATGATGTTACAATAAGAAACGTACGGTAAGACCAGTGTGTTATAAAGCATGATTAAGATATCCAGAGGCAAATAATGTTTCAGTTTGCATAATATCCAACATTTCGAGCAATGGGAAATGTAATATATTTCACATGGTCTTTCCAACTCAGATTTTCATTAATCATAATCCCAAGGAACTTAGTAGTAATAATAATAATAATTGCATTTATATGGCGCTTCATACTGACGTTTCTAAGCGCACTTTGCTACTCATACAAATAGACCAGAAAACACAATAACATTAACAAAATTAACGTTAACAGTAACAAAAGAAGAAGAAAGAAAAGAAAAGAAAAGAAAAATACATGTGATACAATGGTACAATAATTGATAACTGTGTGCGCCTCTAGAAAAAAAATATATATATATTACAGCTGATTAAACAGGTGAGTTTTAAGAAGAATTTTAAATGATTCGACAGATGAGGCATTCTGAATATAAAGAGGAAGTTTATTCGAAAGAGTGGGAGCAATGGAAGAGAAGGCTCGGTCACCATAACGGGTTTTTGTACGTGGGCCATGAAGTAATTGGAGAGAGGAAGATGAACGGAGGGGTCTGGCAGAAGAGGAGGAGCGGAGAGAGACTAGGTCTTGAAGATATATGGGTGCAAGATTACGTGTGATTTTGTACGTCAGAAGTAGGATCTTGAAAGTAATACGGGAATGTACTGGAAGCCAATGGAGTGAGCGGAGAACAGGAGATATATGGTCATGTCTCCTACTAAGGGAGACTAATCTAGCGGCTGAATTTTGGATACGTTGGAGAGGGGATATGTGAGAAAGAGGGAGGCCGGCAAGGAGGGAGTTGCAGTAGTCCAGATAGGAGGAGACGAAGGCATGGACGAGCCGCTCAGCTGATGATTGATCAAGCAGACGCCTGATCTTCCCTATTTTGAAAATACCCCATGATGCAGACTTACAAATGTTTGTGATATGGTGTTTAAGAGTTAAGTGTTTGTCCAAAGTAAAGCCAAGGTCTCTAACACAGTCAGAGACCTTAATAATCCCATCCCGAGTAGTTAGATCTGGTAGAGGAACTGTGCTCCTAAACTGTGAAGAGAAATGGATGAGTTCAGACTTGTCTTCGTTCAGACGGAGTCTGTTGGCAGTAGACCAGGTTTTGATGTCGTTGAGACATTCTCTCAGTGAATTAACAGCAGCAATCCTATCGCCAGGTGACATAGTTATGTAAATTTGAGTGTCGTCAGCATACATAGCGTAGTTGACTCCATGATGACAATTGATGATTCTGGTGAGTGGACCTGTATAGAGGAGAAAAAGAAGGGGGCCGGCAACGGATCCTTGCGGAACTCCGCAGCTGATAGGACTAGGACGTGACCAGGTCCCATTGATTATCACCCTCTGTGTGCGATCTTGAAGATATGACTTGATCCATTGGATGGCAGTGCCTGTGATGGAATAGTCATTACTAAGTCGTTGTAGTAGCAACGTGTGGTCGAGCGTGTCAAACGCAGCCGAATAGTCAAGAAGAAGAAGAGCAGCCTCATTGCCCTTGTCGACAGCAAGAAGGAGATCGTTGAGCACTTTCAACAAGGCAGTTTCTGTTGAGTGGAGGTTGCGGTATGCTGACTGGTTTGTAGGAAGCAGATGATTACTGTCAACATAAGACATTAACTGTGTAGACACAATCCTTTCAAGAAGCTTACTCACAAATGGCAGATTGGCAATTGGTCGGTAATTGCTCAGGACATCGGGATCTAGGTTCGGTTTCTTCAACAGAGGGGAAACAAGAGATGTCTTGAAAGGTATTGGAACTATACCCGATGACAATGATGTGTTAATGATGTTTTTTAGAACCGGAAGCAGCTCATCAAGGCACTCTTTGAGCAGCCAAGTTGGAAGAGGGTCCAGACTGCAAGATTTTGGTGGAGATAGCATGATGAGACGTCGAAGCTGTTCATCAGTGACTGGATTAAACTCGCTCAGGTTGCAGTTCAAAGAGTTCTCAGGAGCCTGGACGGATAACTCCAAATGGTTCACATCAAATACAAAGGAAGACACAATATCATCGATTTTCTTCATGAAGAATATACTGAACCTGTGCGCCAGTTCTGAGTCAGATGAGTGTTCAGGATAAATAGCAGAGTCAGAAGGGGTGGACAGTTTCTTCACGAAGTTGAATAGTCGTTTCGAGTCAGCATTGGCGATCTCTTTTCTCAGGTACTGGGACTTTGCATCAGTAATCAGACTGTAGTACAGCTCACATTCTTGACGATACAGGTCCATGTCAGTCTGCATGCCGGACTTCAACATGCGACGTTCAGCACGACGCCGACGCCTCCTGGCCTCCCTAACCTCATCAGAGAACCAAGGGGCATTGGGTCTAATTGTCACAGTCACGGTTTTAACAGGGGCATGCTTGTCCAACAGATTACTCAGCATGTCATTATACATTGAAATTGCTTCTGTAGGACAAGATGTACACTGGGAAGTCAACAAAGCCTGTTTAATATCCTGGCGGAAAGAGTTGGTGTCAATATTGCGAAGCTTTCTAAAGCTTACTTTCCTTCTAGGATTTGGTGGGCCTTTAAGATTAATGGCGGAAAGAATGGCGGAGTGATCAGATGGCAAAGATGGCAATACAGTGATATGGGAAATAATATCTTCAGATTTCCTACTAAAGACTAAATCAAGTGTGTGGCCTGCTTGGTGAGTGGCACCCTTAACATGTTGATGAAACCCAAAGGCTTCGATGGCATTGAGAAAAGACTGAGCGAAACTATCAGCAGAATCATCTACATGTATATTAAAGTCACCAAGAAGAATGGTTGGATGAGCATCAACAGCAGCACTCTCGAGGAGAGTTAAAAACTCATCAAGAAAGTCGTTGCTGGTAAAGGTGTGACGAGAGGAATGGGGTGGGCGATAAATGCAATAAACCCGAACAGTAGATGAAGAAGTGAGATGAATCGTGAAATCTAGCAGTTCAAAAGACATAAATTTGTGTGTGTCATTGACAACACAACGCGCAGCAGACCTATACAGGACGCAGATACCACCTCCTGTAGATGTCTTTCTGGGATGATTGATAATATTGAAATTTGGAAGGGATAATTTCAATTCAGCAAGGGTAGGCTCATCCCTCTGGTCACCTGAAAGCCATGACTCAGTGATGACTAACACATCAATATCATTATCTATGATCAGAGTTGACACTGCATCGACTTTATTCGTCAAGGATCTTGCGTTCCATAAACCAAATTGAGACCCACTGGAAGCATCACAAAGGGACTGTGACCTTGGAATCCTTCGCCTACGGCGTCCCCTGTGAGTACGCCGCTGCTGCGCAATCCCAAGATCACATACCCTTCTCCAAACAGTCAAAGGAAGTAGATGACTGGGCTTCCCATTAAACTGATGGAGGACATGTACATCATATGTAATACGATTCGGTTGAAAACTACTGCAATACTCATTAGCATGTTGCATTACATCGACTTCAGTACATGGACCTGGGTTTGTTTGAATGTCACCGGACAGTAGGATGGCTAACTGAAAACATGCACATGTGTTGCTATAGTATGCAACAGGTTTACCACAGTGTCTGACAAGCCTGTGAACAGGAGAAAGTAGACTATGATTACAGTTACAAGCATCAGTTGGCAGCATGAATACATGGTTCACGTTCAAGAGAGATACAATCAGAGGTATACAAAAGAAGAGATGCCAGAGACGCCAGATCTTAATCCCCTCCATTGCTGTGGAGGTGATGCTATTGACATACACATGTGAACGGTGTGACAACAAAAGGTGCTATTGAAAGTACAAAGCAAGTACACACACAAGATGCATGAAGCAAGTGTACAACACTGGGCTGGACACTGAAAATGGCAATACAGAGTAGGCAACAGTATCAAGATACAAAATTCATCTGCTTAAATATACAGCTAACTTACCAACAAATTGACTGGAAATGGTCTAGCAAGATCCTTGACACAAACAGAATACAATATAAACAACCATACTGCAAAAATGCAGCAAAAACCAGGTAAAAGAGACAATATAATCAGAGCCCTAAATGAGTGGGGCTACCTATGGAGGCGCACACCAAAAAAAAAAAATAAAAAAAAATGATGATTTCTTCTCAAGAGAAATACCATCTATTTCCAAATGACATTTGAAATCACTATCAATATTTTTCCTCGAATGTTTGAAATGAATATAATTCATTTTATGTAGATTCAAAGATAAAGCATTACTTTTAAACCACTGAGACAACTTGAATAATTCAACATTTAATGATCTAATAAGACACCGAAAATCTGAGTTAGAGAGAAATACATTTGGATCATCAGCAAAAATTATGTATTGTAATATATTCGAATCATTTGGTAAATCATTGATATACAATGAAAATAACAATGGCCCTAATATTGACCCTTGCGGCACACCACGTTCAATCAACACTGTTTCAGAATTACAGAAATCAAAACATGTATATTGCTTTCTATCGCATAAATAACTTGCGAACAGCTTGAGAGCAGTTCCTCTTATACCGTAGTAATGTAACTTTGACAATAAAATGGAACGGTCAAGAGTATCAAATGCTTTGCTCAAGTCCATGAAAACACCTACAACATACTCTTGGTCAGCTAAAGCATTTGATACTCTATCATATAATTGAGCTAGTCCAAGTCAGTTGAATGTGATTTCCTGAATCCATATTGATCAGGATGCAGAATATTGTGTTTGGTCAGGAAATTTTCTAATCTATTGCATATAATTCTTTCCAATATTTTAGAAATACTAGGTAACAAAGAAATGGGTCGGTAAATAGTAATACATGAAGAATCATCTTTTTTTTTGTGTACACGGGAATAACTTTTGCGATCTTGAGTGGGGTGGGGAATATTCCGGATAATAAGGAGAGATTGAAGATATGAGAGAGGGGCGTAATAATCGAATCAATGATGTGCTTCAACAAAACAGTGCTAATTTCGTCATGACCAGCAGAATGTGATGATTTCAAAGACAATGTTATATCTATAATTTCTTTTTTATTAGTAGGTTTGAAAAATATTGAATTTTGAAGGTTTTCTTACAGTTTAAGAACTGTATTTTACGATAAAAACTACCAACCTAGTATGCATATCAATTGGGTCAAAAGGAAATGGTTTATACAATTTAAACTCCGTCCCTATGCATTAACGTCCTCATTAGCATATTATGCATATTGATACCTAAATATACCAAAGTTTAGAAGGTAAAAAGTGAAAATCTTACTTTGAACAAAAGTTCAGGACAGGAAGTGATGGAAAAATTGGTCAAATAATCTCAATCGTTGTGTTCATGTAACAATCAACTTGTGCTAAAATTATCCAGATAATGCATAAATCATGCGAATTGGTACTGTCAAAAAGCGAAATCTCTCAAAACTATCAGAATCCATGCCATGCAGATATTATGACCTAATTTAATGATTTATATTCCTTTCCTAAAACTTTTCCTTATCTAATTGAGTTCTGATTAGCATGAATTATGCAAAGAACTTGTGGAAAAATAAAAATAAAAATATCAGTGCTCGTGTCTGTAGCCGCTGTCTATATGCTCAGTCGAAGGGAAGGTTCATTCCAATGTATTTCGTTAATTGTATAAATACTTTAGCAATTATTGACAGATGAGGTCACAAGCAGAATCCTTTTTTTGTGTGGATGTATCCAAGTAATCTGAAAATAAAGTAGACATATTATTACAAAATATACGGAACGTATTTGAGGTATCCGTTTTGCCACACAAGTGATGATACGGGTATCATGAGTCAGCGCAAGTCAACATGCATTTGCAACACATAGATCCTTGAGCACAAAAGGGGACTGAACAATTATTTTACAAAGTGCAGACATAACGTAAATTCACCAATATCAAGCTCCATTATGTCACCGCTTGTAGATACTGTTTACCATTGGGATCAGTGATTTACAAAATGTTTGAATTTTCACATTTCATGCATAAGCTATGTGTAGGTCAGTTGTACGACAAAACATCCTACCATATAGAAATTTTGCAGTAAGACCTAGATTATAAGGTGCTATTACTATTTTTCCCATGCATTAAACCATAAATGTAGACGGTTTAATCTAGAAACAATTTTATTATAGCTACTGTTCACATTTCGTATATTTATCAATACTTAACGTTGATTATATTGAATAACTTTTTCACACTGGTTGTTGCTTTCTCTAACTCACTTTTTAGAACTATTTCAAAGCACTAAAGCTGGGTTTTTGTTTCATTCACAAATGGTAATAACGCCTAAATTCACTGACACCTGCAATCAATGGCGAAGCAAGATTGATGGTTACTTGATTACTGGCCGTTGATGGTAGGAAGCTCACCTTTCATTGTTTAAGGATTGGTGATGCGTGCTTGGTTAATGCAGACGCACGTCATGAATAGCGTTGTTCTTTCATTACGGGAACACATTTATATAGGCAATCAGAGCTGCTATTTCGCAAAGCTCCTGAGGCTAATTCTTTGCAGACTTGACCTCCCGACTGTCAGCTACACACGACAAACAACTATTCTATCAAACCGAGGACAAATAGTATACAAATAATGACTGCTATGAGGGGCACAGTTAAAATTATGGGCCCAAGGTGATGTGAAAACCGTTACTATGCCCGAAGCGAAGCTGAGGGCATGGTTATGGTTTTCACATCACCGAGGGCCTACATAATTTTAACTGTACCCCGAATATCAAGCAGTCATTTATTTGTTTTATATACCGAAAATATAGATTCCGAAATATAGATACCGAAAATATAGATTCTAGTCTCTTTTACAGCACTCGTAATCAATGCTGATCGACAGCGCGGCGGTCGTATCATTGGTGCGTACGTGAGTGATCAGCTATGTGTACAGTGTACGCGGGGTTCGACTGTCTCCAAACCAGTCCGCTAGTCTCTTTTACAGCACGCGCATCGAATGCGCGGCGGTCGTATAATTAGTGCGTACATTATGAGCGATCTATGTGTACGGGGTCGCGACTGTCTCCAAACCTATTTACTAACTGTGCCCGGGCCCCGGTCACACTAACTCAAAAAACAGGGCACAGCTTTTTTCATGACTCCCCTTTTAACCAATCAGATGAGAGGATTCTAGAAATGAGGTACATAATCTGTGTTATGTGCTGCAACTCTCTGCTGCACCTGTACCACTAGTCGTTCTAAGGGCCTAGTCTTATAAAGACTTACGATCGATTCGAATCAATCGTATTGAAAATGTCCATATCAATCGCAACTTTCTGACTGATTGCATATCCATCTTATAAAGAGTTACGATTAAAATCATTCGTAACTTTGGGGCTGAATTGAGTGTAATTTGTGATTGATTCTAAACCAATCGCAACTTAAAAAATCTCAACCATAATTACTTAGGTTCCAATGCAATAATCATTGGCAAATGAATTATCATTATAACTGCCATTCAATAATGCTTATACTGAAATTGAGAGAGGCAAGAGACTACAAAGGGTTTTCAGAGACAGAGCCCAACAGTCCAACTTGGACAGTGATATAAGAAAATAAAGATTCACCTGCTGTAATGTATGAGGTTCATTGATTAGCCACAGCCCACTTTGGGGCATAATGCAAAGAGAAACCATATGCCCTTCAGGCCATCTTACAGTGTTTGTTTCACTGAATTACTTTGCAAATGGTGCAGTGTTGAACGACACTGCTACTACTCATGCTGTATAGAAACACTGTTCAATGTGTTGAAAAGTTTCTTTGGGGCATAAACGAGGTAGTGAGTAGATTTAGTTTAAATCTTCCTATTAAGTTTGGAATTGACAATGTATCTGTCAACGCCAGCTGTGCGGACTCATGAGACTCTGGTGACAAGTGATAACAAAACTGGACACATTATTGTAATGTAATGCATACCGACTCGAGTTGGAGGAACTCTCTATTGGCAGCATAGATCTAGTGCATAGACATCCATTTCACGAAGATCTTTCCGAAATCTCCCTTTTCATGTTACTGAAGAAGTATACTGAGTCAACTTTTGAGCAAACAATACACATCATAAATGAATAGCATATAACAGAAATATTTGTTGTCAACTTCTATTAATATCCAGACCCATGAAATCAACATAAAAACTAATGCTATACGCTCTTAGGTGAGAATGTGCATGCATGATCGATGTTTTTCCAATCACACTGTAACATAATGAGTTGCAGAGATTTCTATCAGCTATGGAAGATATGTTGAAACTCAGAATGCTCTGCATGAATAACACTGATAGCCAATTGTATGGTAATCCTTAGTGTTTGTTTACTGTGTGTCACTGTGGGCATAGTTGTTCCATGTCAACGCACTTCGTCTTTTTTAATTTGACGGTACAAGACCTTTACCGTTAAATAAAAAAAGATGGTGTGCGTTGACATGCAGCAGCAATGCCTCGTTCCCCTCTATTTTGTGGAGAGAGCTTGGGAGTAACTATAGCTCCTTTGGAAAAGCTGTTTTATGATAATCTTAGTTCATTTTTATAGATAATTCTCAGTCGCATCTCCAAAGTCTGGCTGGCCGGAAACTAACATGGTATTCTTTTACTTGGACTACATCGACCATCGCACTAGTCTAGCGGGCGACGTATTTTTAGCCTAAATCAGTTATTGGCAGTCAATAGAGGGCGCGACGATGTGGAAGTCAAGTTGGCTAAAAATCCGTCTAGTAAGAAACCTCCGAATAGACGCGTGGAACCGGGTGTGGCAAGACATTTGTCAGTCGTCAACTCTCGAAGTTTTATTGGCTGAGCATCGGATGTCAATCAAAACACGTCGCAGAGCCCGAAGAAATGCTAGTCTACTCTCCTAGGTATACTACAGATAATCTTTCAATAAAAATACAGTTTGCCTGTCTCTTTCAGCTTACTACAGTATTTTTTCACTCTTCTCCATTCTTTTTAAGGTGTATTTCATCTTACCTTACTTCAAATAGAAAAGAATTATGGTAATCAGTGCAACTGACTTCAGTTGTAAATCTATGAGGGTTTTACACGTGGAAACTACTCCCAAATTACTGCCGAATGCAAACCTTCAATTATTGGAGTAAAGTCTACTTGATATTTACTTACTTGTACGTTTCGGAAATGTATATGATATCACCACTCCCCTTTGTTATTTTTAACCTTGAGTTACCATATATTTTTGTATTAAACTTTGAATGATATTTGCTTAACATGAATAAAGCTGCCGTCAATACACCAACCCCTATATCGGAGCACCGTAGACTTTAGACAGGCATTTTCTGTCGTGTTCACGCGTGATTACACTGTCACGGAAGAACTCGTCCGCGGTATATGGGCGTCCAAGGAGGAAACAAAGAGGAGCTGCGACACAAAAAGATTCCTGCAAAGCCAAAAGCCCAGGGGAAATATGGTGCTTTCTTTGCAATCACGAAATTGCGAGATGCCATCTATGTGGTCCTGGCAACAAGTAATGATAAACCAATTCAATCTGATTCACATTTCATTACAAATGCATATGAGGACATCTTTGTGGCCATTCTGTATGCATATGTATGGCTAAATTGAGTATCATCAACAAGCGAACAACTGTGGCAAAATACACATACAAACACGCACGCACACACACACCAACACACACACACACACACACACACACACACACACACACACACACACACACACAAGACGTATTACGCAACTGAGGCACAACATGCAAGAGTTGTGTCCATGCCCAAATCGCTAGAAGTGACACGTGTGGCTCTGCTAAATAGTCTTGTACCATTGTGGTTGTTAAAATAACATTCACTTGATTCGACCTGTCAGAAATGAATTACACTCGTATTTTCTGACAAGATTTCAGAAATGATTATTTTCCTTCATGTCCTTTCTGGGATTCATCGCCCAAGGATCAATAATCTGATAATAGAATCAGGTTCGTTATTCCGAAAACGAAATATTCTTCTTTTAGTTACAAAATACGTTGATGTGACAGCAATGATAAAAAGGTTGAATATCATGCAGTAAAAATTGAATTAAAAAACGCACACGTATTCATGCCTACACACGTGCACACACACGCATTGACACACACAAAGACAAGTATAATGACAAACATACACAAACTAAAAAGGTCAAAAATAAACCACTCGTATATGATTGTGCTGATAATCCCCTTTGAAATACGGCTCAAATCATAGATCAGCCCCTTCCCACTCCCATAACTCAAATGCATCAGACATGCAGTTGTAAACCAAGGATGACAGAAAAACGCAGCAACGGTGACGAAATTAAATCAGCCCACAATGTGCTTAGCTAATACCTCACCTTATTTTCCACTTTGCCTAGAGTAGCACGCTTCTGAATGTGGTTTATCAAGACGTTTTGTCCAAGACACACTTGCTTTGGATTGCAGGGGCCAAATACCTCAGACAGTTGTAAATAAGGGGTGACGAAAGAAGGCGGCAACGGTAACGAAATCGATTCAGCCACAATATTCTTAAATAATCCATCAACTCGTAATTCAACATTGCTGAGAGTTGCATGCTTCTCAACGAGCCAAATCAAGACATTTCATCCAAGAGACGTGCCCTTTGGATTAGAGGCTCAAATACTTAAAGACGTTGTAAATACAGGATGACGAAATATGGCAGCAGGGTGACAAAATCGATTCAGCCAACAATATGCTTAGCGAAGACATCAAATCATTCTGCAACTTTGATTAGAATTGTATGCTTCTCAATGTGCTGTATCAAGAATATCTCTCCAAGTGGCATGAGCTTTGAATTAGAGGGCTGAAATGCATCAGACAAATATACAGAAAGGGTGACGAAAAAAGGCAGCAACGGTGACAAAATCGAATCAACCTACAATGTGCTATGGTAATACAGTATCATACCAATTTGCTAAGGGTTACATGCCTCTCAATGTACTATATCAAAAATATTCTTTTTTTTCAGGATACATTTGATTTCGATTAGAGGGCTAATATACATGAGGAGGTTGTAAATAAAGGGCGAAGAAAAGGAGAACGCTGACGAAATCGATTCAGGCAACAATACGCTTGAATAATACATCACATCGTTTTACGACTATGATCGGAGTTGCATGCTTCTCAGTGTGCTTTACAGTGCATCAAGAAGTTTTCCCCCAGTGACGTGTGCTTTGCATTCTAGGGCTCAAATACATGTACATGAAACTAATTGTACATGAAGGGTGGTGAAATAAGGCAGCAACGGTGTCTAAATCGATTCAGTCCACGATATGATTAGCTAATACGTCGAATTGTTCATTTTGTTCAGAGTTGCATGTATCCCAATGAGCTTTTGATATGGGGGCTCAAATGCATCAGAAAGTTGTACATAAAGGATGAAGATAAAGGCAGCAACTGTGAGAAAATTTAACTAATCCGAAATGTGGTTAGGTAATATATCAACTCGTCATACCACTTTGCTGGGAGTTGCATGGTTCTCATTGTGCTACAGCAAGACGTTTTCTCCAAGAGGTATGTGCTTTAGATTAGAGGGCTCAATTGTATCAGGAAGATGAAAATAAAGAGTGACGAAAACAGACAGCAACGGTGACGACATCGATTTGGACCAAAATTTACTCTAGTACTACTCCTCTTTATACCTTTCTACAGAGAGCCGAATGGTTCGTATCATGCTTTATCAAGGCGTTTTTATCCAAGACGAATGTACTTTGGATTACAGGGCTGCATGCTTCTCAATGTGCTATATCAAGAAATTTATAAAAGAGACGTGTTTATATTAGAGGGGTCGAAAATACATGATGAGGTTGTAAATAAAGGGTGACGAAAAAGGCAATCAGGGTGACGGAAGCAAACAATGTGTCTAAATGATGCTTCAAATTGTTATACCAAATTACTTAGTGTTCCATTCTTCTCAATGTGCTACATCAAGACATTTTCTCCCAGAGACATGATCTTTGCATTCGAGGTCTTGAATACATGATGCCGTTGTACACGAAGGGTTACGAAAAAGGCGACAACGGCGACGAAATCGATTTAGTCCTGGATATGATTAGCTAATTCATCAAATTGTTATACCATTTTTTTTTTACAGTTGTATATCACAATGTACTTTATCAATATTTTTTTCAAGTGGCATGAGCTTTGGATTAGACAACTGAAATGCATCAGAAAGTTGTACGTAAAGGTTGACGAAAAATTCACCAACTTTGACGAAATCAAATGAGATCAAAATGTGGTTACGTGATATATCAGCTCGTCACGCCACTTGCTTGGGAGTTGCATGGTTCTCAGTTTGCTAAATCAATACGTTTTATCCAAGAGACGTATGCTTTGGATTAGAGGGCTTAAATGTATAAGACAGTTGTAAATAAATAGTGACAAAAACAGGCAGCAACAGTGACGAAATCGAATCAGCCCACATTTTGCTCAAGCAATAAGTCAACTCGTCGTATCACTTTATTGAGATATGCATGCTTCTCAATGTGCTTTGTCGAGATGTTATATCCAAGAGATGTATCCTTTGGATTAGAGGGATCAAATGCATCAGCCATTTGTAGATAAATGGTGACGGAAACAGGCAACAGCGGTGACGGAATCGAATCAGCCCACATTTTGCTCAAGTAATAAATCAACTCGTCATATCACTTTACTGAGAGCTGTGTGCTTCTTATTGTGCTTTATGAAGACATTTTATTCAAGGCATGTGGGCTTGGATTAGAGGGTTCAAACGCATCAGATAGTTGTAAATAACGAGTGACGAAAACAGGCAGCAGCGGTGACGGAATCGAATCAGCCAACAATATTCTTTATTACTTGTACATCAACTCGTTATGCCGCTTTACTGAGACTTGTATACTTCTCAACGTGCGATATCAAGACGTTATATCAAAGAGAAAAGTGTTTTGGAATATATGGCTCAAGTATATCAAAGAGTTGACAGACAGGGGAAAACCCCACAACGAAGAGCTGTAAGGTTCATATGCAGTGACTACATTTTCCGCGATCCAGACTGTACAACGTGCATGAGGGAGAAACTGAACTTGCCAACTCTTACCTTGGGATGCCAGATCCGGAGATTAAAATCATTCTTCAAAGTGGTAGAGGGGTTGGTCCCAGCCCTACATTCTGAAACTGTTTTCACTAAAGTAAGACCCAAGCGAACTATTACAGCAAAGAAATATAAAGAATGTAACGTAAGAAAAAAATGTCGAAAATTACGTTATAAATCAAACTAAATGTTACACAGTAAGGCACTGTAACACATCAGTATACCGACCGAGTTTCACTCTTTTTTTCTTTTGTGAAACCGATCCTGGTTTGGAATTAACTTCCAGCTGAAGTCGTTAACAGTATAGGAGGTTTTCAAAGCAAAGATGGAGCAAGTCTTCTTCACTTTGACTACCAACGCTCCCAACGTGCCCTCTCTCACCCGGTGCCTTATAACGCAAGGTCCTGCACCGTACTACATCCAGAACCAGACAGGATGACGAAAAAAGGCAGTAACGGTGATGAAATTTAATCAAGCCCCGAAGTGTAGGTAATGCATCAACTCGTAATATCACTTTGCTGAGAGTTGCAGGCTTCCAAATGCTCTAAATCAATGTTTTTTTCCAAGAGACAAGTGTTCTAGATTATAGGCTCAAATACATGATGACGAAGTGAATAAAGGGTGACGAAAAAGGGCAACAGCGGTGACGAAATGGATTAAACCAACAATATGCTAAAATATTACATCAAATCGTTACACCAAGTCGTTTAGACAGACATGATTCTCAATGAACTATTTCAAAACGTTTTTGTCGCAGAGATATATGCTTTGCATTCGAGTTCTTCAAGGACAAGTTCACCTTACTAGACATGTGGATTGAGTGAATGCATTTATATTTATGCATAATATTATTTAAGCATATTGTTGCCTCAGTCGATTTTGTTACCTCTGCTGCTTATTTTCGTCACGCTTTACTTGCACCTCATCATGTAGTATAGCCTCTAATCCACAGCACATGTCTCTTGGAGAAAACGTCTTGATATAGCGTATTGGAAACCAGGCACCTCTCAGCAAAATGATACAACGATTTGATGTATTACCCAACCTCATTGATTCATTGATAAACACTGCAATTTTGTCACTGTTGCCTCTCATTTTCGTCACCCTATAGGTCTATGTACAACTGTTTCATGTATTTAAAGGACAAGATCACCTTCATAGACATGAGGGATCAGTGAATGCAACAATATTAGTAGAACACATCAGAGAACATTTGAGGAAAACTTGACAATCCGTTTAAAAGTTATGAATTTGTAAATTATCTGCACAATCACTGCTACATGAGGAGACTATGATGTCATATGCATAGAACCATAATTATGACGAAAATAATAAGAGAATTTCATAAAACTTCGCTTCTTGAATAAAGTGCATATTTTCTGGACTTGTTACTGACGTATGTTATATGAGTAACACTATCCCCCTCGCCTCTGAAATAGAGAAGTCGATTGTTCTTTTGTTATGCGAGAAAAGTGGAAATATGTTTGATTTTCTTCATACTTTTTTGTATTGTTGTACACATGTGACATCACAAGCCATAGTAGTCTTGTCATCCAGCCATGACTGAGCAATAACTTCAAAAATTCATAACTTTTGAACGGATTGTCCGGTTTTCCTCAAATTATCACTAATGTGCTCTGCTAATATTGCTGCATTCACTTAACCCACATGTCTATGAAGGTGAACTTGTCCTTTAAATACATGAGACAGTTGTACATATAGGGTGACGAAAATGAGAGGCAACAGTGACAAAATCGATTCAGCCCACAATATGCTTAAATGATCCACTAAATCGTTATGTATAAAAGTTTTCTCCAAATTACAAATGCTTTGGATTTGAAGGACACGCATGAGATAGTTGTAAATAAAGGATGGCCAAAAAGGCGGCACGGTGACGGAATTGATTCAGCCAACATTATGCAAAAACTAAGCATCAAATCACTATGTAACTTTTTGGAGAGCTACATGCTTCTCAATGTGCTACAAGAAGTTTTCTCCCAGAGATATATATTATGCTTTGCATTCGAGAGATCCAAAACATGAGAAAGTTGTATATAAAGGGTGACGAAAGAGGCAACTACCGTGAAGAAATCGATTCAGCAAACGATATGCTTACATGCATCGAATTATTATATCACAGTATTTAGAGGTGCATGGATCTCAGTGAGCGTGTCAAGAATTATTCTCAAAGTGACATGTGCTTTAGATAAGACGACTCAAGGGCATAGGACCGTTGTACATAAAAGGTTACGAAAAACGCAGCAACAGTGACGAAATTGCAGTGTTTATCAATGAATCAATGAGGTTGGGTAATACATCAAACCGTTGTACTGTATCACTTTGCTGAGAGGTGCCTGGTTTCCAATACGCTATATCAAGACTTTTTCTGCAAGAGACATGTGCTGTGGATTAGAGGCTATACTACATGATGAGGTGCAAGTAAAGGGTGACGAAAATAAGCAGCAGAGGTGACGAAATCGATTGAGGCAACAATATGCTTAAATGATAAATCAAATCGTTATACCACTTTGCTTAAAGTAGCATGCTCCTTAGTGTGCTTTAGCAGAAAGTTTTCTCCCAGAGACATGTACTTTACATTTGAGTTCTCAAATTTATCAGTCAGTTGTAAATAAAATACATGGTGACGAAAAAAGAAAGCATCAACGTTGACAAAATCTATTCGGCCCACAATCTGCTGAAGTTATACGTCAACTCTTCGTACCACTTTGCTGAGTGCTGCATACTTCTTACAATGCTTAATCAAGACGTTTTCTCAAAGAGATAGGTGCTTTAATCGGATTAGACGGTTCAAATACATGCTGAGGTTGTCAATAAAGAGTGAAGAGAAAAGACAGCCACGATGACGAAATCGATTCAGTCAACAATATGCCTAAATAACAAATTAAATCGTTAAATACCACTTTTTCAAGAGTTACATCCGTCTCAATTTGTTACATCAAGAAGGTTTCTCCGAGAGACATGTGCTTGCATTTGAGGGCTCAAATACACCATACAGAGGTAAATAAAACATCCTCAACCCTTTTGGAGACATATTTCATTGAAACGTCAGGACAGAACCAGCATCCCCATTCAAACAAATAGGAAGACCGAATTCATGACAGCAAAACTAAGGCTCAGATGTTACTTAAAGAGTTCAAGTCCTTCTTCACGAGAGTGTCTTATCTGATACCAGACATAGTTACTCTACCCTCCATGAACAGCGCACCGCTACACAGTCAACGGTGTGGAAACCCTGTTCGGGAGAATAGAGGTTTCGAAGCCACAGGTCCCGACCCATTACCTAACACAGTGCAAAAAGAATGTGCAAAGGAGCTGGCTCCAGTGCTGGGGAGTATCTTTCTCTTCAGTTGTCAGTAGATACAGGCAACTTGTTATCTAACTGGAGGTCTGCTCATGTCACACCAGTGTTGAGGAAAGGAGATACACATCAACCAGGAAATTACAGACCTGTCTCCCTGACATCCGTGATGTGTTAAAAACATGAGCAGATGATATGTAAGCATTCTTGCAACATTTGGAGAATCACAACATCCCGTCGCCCTTTAATTATGGTTTTAGAATAGTGATTGAACAATTGCCCAGCTCCTCACAACAATGTATGATCTTTTTCTTGCCCAGGGCAAGAAGATCCAGACTGACACCATCTTTTTGGATGTCTTCAAAGCTTTCGATACGTTACCGAACAGTTCTCAGGCGGTTACTATGTTTGTGTTGAATAAACGACCTACCAAATACCTTCAAGTCCCAACTCATTACGCCTTTTGGTAGATAACTACCAATTTAAAAAAAAGTCAAGTCTCAGCGCGATTATCTCAAGTTACAAGATTTATTTCAACTGAAAAAAAAAAAATGGGCATCCGACTGGGGAATGAGGCTCAATGGTGACAAATGCCAAGTTATGAGCACTGACGACAAATCCTCATACTTGCCCCAGGCCACCATAGACAAAATTATCACTGAATGCAATGTACATATGACCAAGAATGAATTTCTCAGGAGGTATCACTTTTCATGTGCTGATATAGCGAAGTATACATGGACACTTCATTACACTTCTCTTGGAAGAAGTGAAACTGAGCCTTTATCAACAGAGTACATTGAACTTGATGATCTCATGTCTGAAGATGGCTCAGATGTTTGGCCTATGAACGAGTATGCTGATGCACAAGAAGGGAATAGTGACAGTGATGATGACTAGATACGGGAGTAGATCAAGTTCAAGAAACTTTACTGAATTAAAGGCATTACTTACCATGTGCAGATGAAACAAAAACCCAGCTTAAGTGCTTCAAAATAGCCCTAAAATTTGAATTAAGGATAGAAACGACAAATGTAAAAATTAAGTACTATAGGGATTCTAAAGGCACACCTAATCACGCTATTCTACAAAAAATGTTCGAGATAAACTGCTAAAAAAACACACTTTCCTGCCGGTTTTATGATCCCAAATTTTAGTATAATGTAAAAGAAGACCCGCTCTTTCAGAGAATATGAAAAAGTCAAGTTCGGCTAGGTTTACCCATTTCACTTATTTTCAGTCCTCACGCAAAATCAGTGTGTGCGACTTTATGTTCGTTTTGAGGTGCACGGTCACATGTATTGTTGAATATACAAATTGGGTACAATAGTTATGATAAAAAATTTAGCTAGACTAAACCGTGTTAAGTTATAGTTTATTGAGAAAGGCTTTATTGGTTGGGGCTTTTTTATACAACGCATCAAAATTGACATGATAATTCGAACATTTTTAAATCACTACTCCCAATGGTAAACAATGCCTTTGATAATCTGCATCGCCTCGTTAAATGTTTTTTTACTGCTACTAATAAGTATTTCGTCTTGTGCACAACATCCATCTCTTTGTCTTGGATACACAGCATTTCGATAACATTTTCTATAGTGTTTAGGACTCCTTTCAAATCATCTGCTCTTATCGTCAAGGTTCGCTCGCATCTTAATAAAAACCGTGTTTAATTGGTCTTCTTGTTTTTGAAGGGAATATAAGCAACATTATTATGAATTATGATCACAATGCACTTCAATACTCAAGGCCAGCGCACTGGAGCAAACTGCAACCCACTGGTAGAATTAAAACTAACTAATCACACTGTTATGTGTAGTATGACTGAACTGCAAACCGAATTTAGTTCACGTGAGTGAACATGTTTTACACAATAAAAGTATTATAGGCCTATTTGAAAATGTAGGCCTATTGGCATAAATTTCCACTTTAGAAAATATGAGCAAAAATAGCAAGATTGAACAACCTTATTGCTTTTCTCAAAGCCAACATAACTTTGATCCCCTTTGCTTTCTAATACAAATGCTATCTCGACTATATCATGGCCACTTGAGATGAAATATTTGTTGTATGGATAATTAGACTGTAGTCCTGTTATTATTATACTGACCCGTTCGCCTTGCACGTTATGGTGGTAAAAGCACTTGTCACAGGCAACCTTATTTTCTCAAAAGAAGGGCAATACAGAAAGCATTTCAGCGCCTCTGTCACAAATTTCCATCATTTATCCATAAATTACAAATATATTCATCTCCCAAATTGATATGTTATAATGATTCTCATAGACTTAAGTCATTTTCACCATGATCATAATATAAATCGTTGATGCTATTTCTCCATAGTCATTAAACGACTCTTGGCGTTTTATGACAGCATGTTTTACAGTAGTCGTTGAGATAAGTTGTCGGTCTATTTGCACACATATAGAATGCAAGGTTTCACTTCATATCTATTACTCGATAAGTTATTACTCTATTGAGCCAATTCCACCATGACTGGTGATGTATGTGTCGCTGGACAGAATCTATAGCTTTAGAGAGGATCGCATTTCCATGTTTCGCCATTCGAACAAAGTCACTTTCTTTGTCAGCTGAATTGGACATTGTGAAAAGTGTCTTTTTTCAGGCAAACGTACATCAAAGCAATAAAAATTCTGGCTTTCGTGCGCTGACCACTAACGCAAGTTATTTATACAGATATTTGGTTGAATAGATGCAGAAAATCATGGTGGATAAAGCTTGATAAGAAAACTATAACAGCTAGTGTGCTGATAAAAGAGATAAGAGGGTCTTTCACGAAGCGTAAAAGCGGTATCGTGTTTAACGTCTTCTACGGAGTGAGAATGGTGAATCTCCACATGCAAGCGAAGTTTCTATCTGAAATCGTTCGTCACTGCATTCAGAGCAACAATTTTGAAAACTCCAATTCAGATGTCCTCATGCTCACTCGAGGTGCATCCATATTTAAAGAGTATGCTTTACCCATTTACGCCTATACTTCCTAGTCATATTTCACACTTTCAACAAAAATATAAAAAAAAATACCGCTGGCGCTCGCGCATTTCCAAACATTTACCTAATGTCTATACTTTGTGATACCACGTTGACCTGCTGTACACCTGGAAATAATACTTTAACTTTTCAACCAATGTATAACGTCCCTCGAAGCACTTTCTGAGACTATGAAAACCAGGAAAATAAGGTATAGGAATTACCATGAGCTACCAACTATATAAGCATGTATAAAAATTATTCGTGGATGTTTGATTTGACAACCGTGAAATTGGATCAAAAAATACCATCACTTGTCTTTTCCGGCGCTTTGGCCATGGTCACATATCGTGCGTGTTATGCTTCAGTTTCGTAAAGTAGGTCGTGCTTTCTTTTTCTTCCTTTGCGTGTGTGTGTATATGCATCAACCACATCGGTTAGCTTAATTTGCTGCATTGGCATGCATTCGAAATGGTCAGAAAGATGTCATCATTTGCATTTGTAAAGTAATGTGAAGCAGATTGAGTCGGTTTCTCCTTACTTGTTGCCAGGACCACATAGATGGCATCTCGTAATTTCATGATTGCAAAGAATGCACCATATTCCACCTGTGCCTTTGGCTTTGCAGGAATCCTTTTGTGTCGCAGCTCCTCTTTGTTTTCTCCTTGGACGCCCATGTACCGCGGACGAGTTCTTCCGTGACAGTGTGATCACGCGTGAACACGACAGAAAATGCCTGTTTAAAGTCTACGGTGCTCCGATATAGATATTGATGTCTTGACGGCAGCTTTATTCATGTTAAACAAATATTATACACAGTTTAATACAAACATATATGATAACTCAAGGTTGAAAATAACAAAGGAGAGTAGTGATGTCAAATACATTTCCGAAACGTACAATTAAAGTAAATATCAAGTAGACTTTATTCCAATAATTGAAGGTTTGCACTCGGCAGTAATTTGGGTGTAGTTTCCACGTGTAAAACCCTCATAGATTTACAACTGAAGTCAGTTGCACTGATCACCAAAATCCTTTTCTATTTGAAGTACAATGTAAGGTAAGATGTAATACACCTTAAAAAGAATGGAGAAGAGTGAAAAAATACTGTAGTAAGCTGAAAGAGACAGGCAAACTGTATTTTTATTGAAAGACTATCTGTAGTATACCTAGGAGAGTAGACTAGCATTTCTTTGGGCTCTGCGACGTGCTTTGATTGACATCCGATGCTCAGCCAATAAAACTTCGAGAGTTGACGACTGACAACTGTCTTGCCACACCCGGTTCCACGCGTCTATTCGGAGGTTTCTTACTAGACGGATTTTTAGCCAACTTGACTTCCACGTCGTCGCGCCCTCTATTGACTGCCGATCACTGATTTAGGCTAAAAATACGTCGCCCGCTAGACTAGGGTGGCAAGGGTGCCAGCGGCAGCCAGTGCTTTTACCACCCGGCGCCAGCCGACCAGCTAGCTATCTCTGGCGCTGGTAGTGATCGACGCATCTGGCTTTGTGACAACTAGAGTCTACATTTTCTTTTTCTCTAGCTAATTAAAAAAAAAATGAAATTAAAGAACAGTTACTTATACCGACTATGAGTTAATGGGTAGATGACATACGGTTGTAGCCAAAATTTGAATTTCAAGGTAAATATCGGTACGATCCGTAAAGGGGGTATCTCACTGAGCGGCGAACGTTTGCGAACGTAGCGAATTTGGGAATTCGCCAGGGTTCGTAAACGGTTGCAAAAGGTTCGTTAACATTCGCAAGAAAGTTCGCAAACGGTTTTTATTGTCGCAAACAGTTTTTCTTGTCGCAAAGAAATTTTGAACATGTTCAAAATTTCTTTGCGAACCTTTGCGAATTTGTATTTTCGCTAACAGTTGCAAACATTTGCAAAACACTCGTAAGAATTCGCAAACGGTCGTAATACGGTGTCGCTAACGTTTTTATATGATTCGCCACTGCTAGCGAACAAGTAACCACATGGTCCTTCTGAAACAGACAAGGTTCCTTTCTAAGAAAGTTCTTGAAGCTCTTGACATCTCCATCATGATTGTAATTGCTTCAAAAGCTTTTCATATTGACTAAAGTCTGTCCTCTGCAACGAGCACTCTCTGACTCTCTTTCTTTTCTTCTTCCTTTCTTGTTTTTCTTTATTTTATTTCTCTTATGCTTCCCTTTAATAGCTGTAGCAGCAGCCTGACAAAGCAGCTCTTCAAGGATAGCAACACCTTGAGCCTCTTCCTGGCAGAAATTTATTTCCATATCGTGGAAATCCATCTTGAACGGTTGTCACAAGAGATCTGAATTAAGTGGAAGGTTTTATGTCGTTTTATGGGTCTTACTATACACAATCGCCTGGTACTTTTCTAGGTCCAAGAACATTCGCAAAATTGTCGCAAAGGATTTGCAAACAGTTGCTAATATTTGTAAAACTGTCGCTAACATTTGCAAAACTGTCGCTAACATTTGCAAAACTGTCGCTAACATTTGCAAAATTGTCGCTAACATTTGAAGACCTGAATATAAGAACGACCCAAGTCCAATTTTTGGCCAAATTCAGTTTGCCATGGGATATTGTAGCTTATGCATGGAGTCATCTTGTGTATAAATGATAAATCCTAATTACCCCCGGAAGTGCCTAAAATAAATGAGTTAATTCTTATATGAATGTAAGAATGAAGGACTTTGGTCATTCTTACATTCATATTATAGCGCCCTCTCTCGTCCTTCTCTCATCTCTATAGCAGAATATATTGTATATGAATCAAAGAACGACCCAAGTCCATATGAATCAAAGAACGACCCAAGTCCATCACACAAAATGGCCTCTCCACAATTAATGTAAATTTTAATTGTCATTATAATATATGTTCCAATTTGTATTAATACAATGTTGCCTTCCCATCACAGTTAAATAGAATATTATTGGACAAATAAAAAAGATATGAAGTTTTTTTAAGTTTACTCGAAATGGTCTTCCATGGACTTGGGTCGTTCTTATATTCATATACTTATTTGCTAACATTCGCTAATAGTCGCCACCTGTGTTCGCAAACACTTTCGCAAACATTCGCTAAAGTGTTGCTAATTGTCGCTAAACATCGCTAAATGTCGCTTACTGTCGCTAATGGCAGGAGCGAACTTTGATTTTTCGCAAACATTCGTCAGAAAAGTTGGCGAATCTCAAATTCGCTACGTTCGCAAACGTTCGCCGCTCATACGTGAGATACCAGCTTTAAGTGTTTGTAGACTGTATTTCTATGGCGATGACTTGGGTACTTGCGTGTAAGCCCCGTATATTCGCCACATTTGTGTAAGAGAATAAAAACCGCTGGGGAGAACTACGGCTAGGCGCAGGCAGATGTCTTGCGAGTATAGCCTTAGACTGTGGAGAAGTTAACTGATATAATTAATCAGAATCTTGAGGTAGATATGGCGCTATAAATTGCATCTTATAAGTTAACTTAAACCTTTTTAGGCTTTTGCCTTTACTCGGGCCAGCGGGGTAGAATCTGTCTAGCGTTAGATCTTGCCTAGAATTCTAGGCAAGAGGCCAGACTATATCTAGACCTATTGACTTCTAGAACCCTACATCCTATATCATTTTCGGTTGTCGCTAACTTCATGCAGGCAAGCCTAACTAAGTAAACCAAATGGAATATAATTCTAGGCGTTTCTAAGCCGTATAAACTTAATCTAGGTCGCCTGATGTCAACAACCAAAACTTCTACTGTTTTTGGTCTAAGTAACCTTGCACGCCTAATATTATAATCTACAAAGGTAATTTTCAAATTAAACTAAGCATCATACTGACTAGCAGTTATATCTAGATACTTTGACTCATGGTTTTACTCCGTGAAATGCACCTATAGCAAGAGCATCATATTATCTTCAATATGAGTACGAATCGGACGTTTGCCACCATCCATGGTTTAATATTTATAAGTACTGGTATCACTATATTAAAATTCAAATTCAGAGTTCCAGGCCAAAATTGAATATGGTCAATGCAATGCTCAACATTGAAGAAGTGAAAACAATTTAAGAATTTAAGGCATCTTGAAACATTTATTTGCCTGTAGTGTAGGCTGTAAAATGTTTGTCATGATAATATAGTACAGCAAGGAAGAGTATTTTAACTTTTGTAAGTAGTGCACCAAGCATAAAAAAAAATCAGTGAATTATCAAAATCTTTGATCTGAACTTGTCTTCTAAAATGAACAACGTATTTTACGAATATGCAGTGATAGCCTAATTGAATACAGGATCTAGTAGGCATAGGCCTAAGTTTGTTTCGAAATCTGTGCATTTTTGAGACCGTTTTATTTCACCTAATTGTCTCTAATTGTATATTCATCATGAGTCAGTGGTGTCTGAATTTCACACACTGTCATGCAGCTTCCATTTCCATTTTTCTGTTATTCATGCACCTAACAACAGCACAATATGTTTTCCTGATTCTTCGTTTGAAGCTTTCATTGTAGATCAATATGCCTGTATCACTCGATTTGTCCAAAAGAAAGGCATTACAAGCCGCTGAATGACTTTTGCCCAATGAGTAAACAATCACAATATTAGCGCGGTGGCCGCCAGCGCAGCGGCCGCGCCCGGCTAACTATGCGCGAAGGGTACGCTAGGCTGCTGAGCTGCCAGTGCAACTCGCTGGGTAGCTACTGGCTCGCTGGAAGCTAGTTGCCCCCCAGCTATGGCGATCGTTATAGCGCCCCTAGCGGCAGTAGGTGAACAGGACCTCGAAATCGAATCGGTCAATACCGAGTTTCCACTGTAGGCCTATTTTTTTTCGCGTAGCGTTTGTTGCTGCGAACGTCTGCCAGGACGTATTTATTTTCGTCGTTTCTCACACCTCTAATTTGGCACGTTTCTTTCGATTAATATCACATTATATCACGTATTTAAAAGTAATCTGTTCAACTGTATTGCACTGTACATACATTTTCGTAACGGCGATTTCACCGCTTTGTTGCAGTATTTTCGATCCTAGGCACTTCGGTGTGCTGTGTGTTTTCTCTTGTAGTGTTTGTGTTGTCGTCTCGGAGGTTGTTGGTACTTCGTGATTTGTTTGCTCAGGTGTCTATCTTGAGTGATGATGGTGGTTGTGTTTCTAAATGTTAATAGGAATAGGACAAAATGATCCTGAGTAATGGTGGTGATAATTAGGGCCTACCGATGCTGGTATAAAAGACAGCTTGCTGTGAACGCTGAGCATACGTGTTTGGTCTTCGTCTTATTTTATGTCTCCCTCGCATACACCTTTTCCCCCCTCCCATGAATAATGGAAATAAAGATTACGTATACCTCACAACAAAAAGAACGACATGTTAGCAACCAAAGAGTATAGAAGCGCACGCGACGCCCTTCTACGCTCTTTGCTAGCAACCTTCGTAAAGTTTAATGTAAATGTTCAATGCCAGCAAAGAATAATGGGGAGAAATAAGACAATAAATAGAAGCGACGATATTGTATGTCAGTTCCCAGGTGCCAGACGAAAGAATGCGCGCACTGGAATTCTGTTAGAGTACAATGAACGAGAGATTCAAATTAGGAGAATCATATGAAAAAAGAAAAGGTATCAAAGCGGACGGAAATACACGTATCTCCTGAATAAGACTGTCATCATGACTTATTAAAAGATATTCGCGCAATTGAGAAATTGCTGCTTAAAACTGATCAATTCACTTCACCGATTTTCGCCCCGGAACAGCCGTCTTTTCGAGAATTGAATTATGACGTCACGAAAGGCTAAAAACCCTTTACGAGTGCAGCGGGACATTGCAGTCGCAGCGGACGGGTGCAATTAACTTGCTGTTTTCATTTTGACGAGACCTCGCTTTCCTCTTGAATGAACACGTTCTAAAAATTGTAGCTAAAATCGTAGCTAAAATTTCAAAGTTTAACTTCGTGATCAACAAAAACTTACAAGTATGTTACTAAGTATTATTTCTTTACGGAACTCTAAAATATCATATTCGAGAAGTCATGTGTCTGGATATGTCTGGAAATAATCGAAAGAGGTGCAATTTCTACCTTCGTTCCAGGCGCTAAATTTCATAGTCTTTCCCACACGGGAAGACAGGGCACAGTCCCACGTACCCACATCTTTGTGGCGCTCACATCACCTGTACTCTGATCGTAACTCGTTCGTTCGTCCCTCATTTTCGAGGATGACCAATGACATCAGTTAGCTTGATGGTTCCGGAGATGACTGATGAGGCCAATCTGGGCAAGAAAGCCTCTCCCTCAGGTAGGGCAGAGGTGGGTAGGGGCTAAACTGTTGATATTGGCTGCTCTAGCTTTTCGCATCTGGTGTTTGTGCTCTGCCTGCTTGACACGCTGCTCCTCTGCTCTGCAGGCCCCTACAGCAATAGCCTGGCGCCAGGAAGGGCGATTTGCAGCAAGTGTCTCTCAGGACTCGGTGTCGATGGAGAAGTCTTTTAGATAGAGCTTCAGGTTGTCTTTGAAGCGCTTCTTCTGTCCTCCCACCTTGCGCTTCCCATCAGCGAGTTCTCCATAGAAGAGCTTTTTCGGGATGCGGTCGTCAGACATGCGGGAGACGTGACCTGCCCATCTCACCTGGGCCTTGCGGATCTTGGTGATGATGCTAGGGATGCCTGCCCGCTTCAGTACCTCTGTGTCCGGAACTTTGTCCTCCCAGCGGATGCGAAGGAGGTTGCGGAGGCATCGCATATGGAAGTGGTTGATTTGCCTCTCATGTCTCCGGTACACGGTCCAAGTTTCGCAGCCATAGAGAAGCGTGGTGAGGACAACTGCGCAGTAGACTTTCAGCTTTGTTGGAAGGCTGATCCCTCTCCTCTCCCAAACATTTTTCCTGAGTCTCCCGAAAGCACTGCTGGCTTTAGAGATCCTGTTGTTGAGCTCAGCATCAATTGTGACACAATTGGAGAGGGTGCTGCCCAGATAGGTGATGGTCTTTGCTGCCTGGAGAGCCTGTCCATTCACCTGAATCTGTGGTTTGTGGTACTGGTTCCCTGGTGCTGCTTGGAACATCACCTCAGTCTTCTCGGTGCTGATGGTAAAGCCGAAGTTGTCACAGGCAGAGGAAAATCTGTCCATCTGCAGCTGCATCTCGTGCTCACCATTGGCATTGAGTGCACAGTCGTCGGCAAACAAGAAGTCTCTGATGATGGTATCCTTCACCTTCGTGATGGCCTTCAAGCGCCTAAGATTAAAGAGCTTTCCATCCGACCTGTACCTAATGTTGATGCCAAGTTCGCAGTCTTTGAAGGCATCTGAGAGCATTGCCGAGAGCGTCATGCTGAATAGTGTCGGGGCCAGGACACAACCCTGCTTGACTCCATTTGTCACTGGAAAGGCCTTGGAGGGTTCACCATTGTCTAGTACTTTGGCAGTCATCCCATCGTGAAACTGGCGGACAATTGTGATAAACTTGTGTGAGCAGCCAAACTTTCCCATGATTTTCCAGAGTCCCTCACGACTAACCGTGTCGAAGGCCTTAGTCAGATCAACAAAGGTTATGTATAGGTCACGATACTGCTCAATGCACTTCTCCTGAAGCTGGCGGGCAGCAAATATCATGTCAGTGGTCCCTCGACCTGCATGGAAGCCGCAGTGACTTTCAGGGATGTGACTCCAGATGTTCCAGTAAGCGATTGAGGAGGACTCGGGCCAGGATATTGCCTGCTATAGACAGGAGGGAGATGCCTCGATGGTTGTCACAAGCCTGGCGATTTCCTTTCCGTTTGTAGATGTGGACAACTGTAGCATCTCTAAACTCTTTTGGTAATTGTTCTTTGTTCCACATGGATTGGTATAGCTTGGTGAGCTTAATGAGGGTGATTGGGCCATCCTTTTTGTACACTTCTGCAGGAATGGAATCAGAGCCTGGGGCTCTCCCGCAAGACAGCTGCGTGATGGCTATGTCGCCTTCCTTCTCTGAAGGGGGCACATCAAGCTTGTGATTTATGGGCACCTGGGGGAGGCGATCGATGGCTTCGTTGTTGATCTGGGCTGGTCGATTTAATGTTCTGTTGAAGTGTTCAGCCCATCTTTCAGGGCATCATAGGAGTTCTTCATGTCGTGTCTGTCGGCAAAGCTTTGGATCTCATCGGCCTTGGCACTAAGCCAGGAGTCTTTTATGTGGCGTAGTTTTGCTTGGATCTTGCTGCGGGCGTTGGTAAATGCAGCCTTCTTTGCCATGCTGGAGGGATCATTCTGATGTACGCGTAGAAGGTTGTGTTTTGTATCTAAGAGCTCCTGAATTTCTGTGTCGTTTTCATCAAACCAGTCTTGATGGTTCCTAGTGGCTGGGCCAAGGCATTCAAGGGCGACAGAGTGAGCAGCATCCCTAAAGGTTGCCCACTGATCCTCGATGCTAGACTGGTTTAGCTGAAGGTCTGCTAGTGGTTATGCATGTGTTCTTGGAAGTCTTGCAGCTTCTTGAGGTCTCTGAGTTTGTTGACATTCAGTTTCTTTTTTTACTTTCTGGCCCTGTGGCCTTCTCTTGGGCTGGATTAGGAGGTTCATCTTTGAGATGAGCAGGCGGTGATCCGTCCAGCAGTCAGCACCACACATGGCCTCAGTCACTCTCACATCCTGCCTGTCCCTTGCCCTGACGATCATATAATCGATAAGATGACAATGCTTCGAGCGAGGGTGCATCCATGAAGTCTTGTTCCGAGTCGGTAGACGAAACATGGTGTTGGTGATTACTAGGTCATGAGAAGAGCAAAATCTGAGGAGAAGGTGCCCGTTGCTGTTACAGTTTCCAATGCCATGTTTTCCTAGTGCATTGTGCCAGGCATGATGGTCGGCCTCTACTCGAGCAGTGAGATCACCAAGGATGATGAGCTTCTCAGACTTTGTAGAAGCGATGAGAGAATCAAGTTCCTCATAAAATTTGTCCTTGACCTCATCAGGGTTTGCCATGGTCGGAGCGTAGGCACTAATGATGGTTGCACTTGTCTTCTTTCCAAGTGGGAGATGCATTGACATCAGACGGTCATTAAGTCCCACAGGGGTGTTTGCCAGTTTCTGCAAGTGGATGGATTTGATAGCAAGTCCAACACCAGCCTCTCTCCTTTCTTCACTGCTACGCCCACTCTTTTTCTGCTAACCGTGTTTCGCTAAGAGCAGCTATGTCAACATTGTAGCGAGCTAGTTCTCTGGCGACCAGTGCAGTACGTCTCTCTGGCCTGTGTGCTTTGGTGTCATCAAGTAGAGTTCTCACATTCCATGATGCTAGGGTGAGTGCTTTTGTTTTCTATTTGTTTTCTTGTGTTTCGTCCGCTAAGGGGGGATCCCCGCCAGCCGCGGTGTGCTGGCCAGGGTGAGATGAGGCAGGCTATGCTTTAATAGGGCACCTTTTCTAGCCCCGTCCTCTTGCTGAGAAGGCGAGCAGAGCGATTCTGAAGAGGGCTGCTCGGTCGCTCAGAAGGCTGCCGAACTCCACTGCTGCCTCGGTCCAGTGAAGAGCGACCACATATCCTAAGCGGCCTGTGTGCAGGTTTACGAATACAGCTCCCAGTGTATCCGCACCTGCTGCTTCACCGCTCCCCTATCGCCACAGGACTTGAAGGTTGCCAAGTTGGCGATGTCATGACTTGCGCTGAACTTTGATTAAAGTGAAGGAGACTTGAGCAGGATCAGCCTCACTCTCTCGTCCTGAGACGCCGGGTCCAGTGGCAAGACGAAGTCGAGACGGCTGGAGGCGAGACAGGATGCAGGAGCTGCCGGAAGGTGACAAGTATGCCAGCCAACCGCCTAAGGGGCCCCACTGCACTGATTTCCCATTGAGCACTAGACAGTCACCAAGAATCAGCCCGCCGTGCCCTTCAGTTGTTCTGTTCTCCAGCCGTTTGGGGGATCTTCATCCCTGCCGGAACATGACTCACAAGAACTCTAACTTTAGGACAGCCGGACATGACCCAAATACCCCCCCCCCCCAGCACTCATGGGAGCAGCATTAATATTGAAAGTTTGAGCGATTTTGGTCAATGTATAGCGGACACATGAGAAGGTAAAATTTTGCTGAAAATGAGAACGCCCGATTCGGACTGCCTCGATGACAGTTGAAAATTCAAAACATTTCGTGGGTTTTGGGGGAGTTAATTATAGTCGTCCGCTGCGACTGATTGAGGCTGTCATTCATAAAGCACGTATATTCCAGGCGAGCACATGAAATATCTGGCCTGTCTTTCTTCGCATCGGCTTTCTCAGCTGAGCCATTAAAATGTCCGATTCTTCCCTTATATTGTACGGAAAGACTTTGATGTCGAGGGTGAATTGAGTGATTGCAGTAACAAATGACACTGAGAGCGACAGCAACGAAGTCGGGTAGGTATAGGAAGCAAGGACTTTGGGATGACCGAACTGCTTACTGTAGAACTCTGCAGTAGGTAGACCTCTAAACGTAGAGCTCTAAAAAAAGTTTAATTCAAACCTACATAGATCTACCTCAATGCAGATGCACAGACGCAAAAGTATTTTGAGCCATAATCAAAACGCGCCGTAAAACTTATCATCGGGCCCTGAAAGTTCGTTGATCCCTGTCTGTGACCTTTGACCTTGTGGTGTCCCTAGGAACATCTGCCATCCCAGTTTGGTCACAAACGGGTATACACCAAAAGTTATGAGCCATAATCGAAACGCGCCATAAAAAAACTTTGTTCCATAAAGTTCATTGGCCCCTGCCTGTAACCTTTGACTCTGAGGTGACATTTAGGTTCGGTCAAATGTGTAAGATTGTATACCCACTCTTCCCTCCAAGTTTGATTGAAATTGAAGTCCTCAGTAGACAGTTATTCAAACTTTTGTAGCGTTACGGAAGCACGACGGACAGACGACGGACGGACGACGGACGGGCAGACGGCACAGGCGATCTTTTAGTGTCCCCTTACCTCCGGTGGCCTCGACAAAAATGGATTGATTAATCTCTCGATTGATGGAATCACAGAAATATATAAATGGTCTCGATTGCCGACACAAATTAACTACGAGTATATGTGATGCAGCCAGTACTCCGTTAGACAACAAAATCATAACAATTTCATCCTCATTAAAACTGCGTATTACTTTTCAAAGTTTGAAGGAACTTCACCTATGAACTGTGACATTCCACTATATACGAAGATGATTTGGCTATCAATACCCCATTTGTCTTTTGTTTTGTTATGTTTTGTCTGTCTGATTTTTGTTTTTGTTTGTTTGTTGTTGCTGTTTTTTTTTTTGCTCTTAAAAGACATGATGACTTCTTTTAACCGTAATCACACCATCCATCGAACTGACAGTAGCCTCAAGCAAGGCGGAAGCACAGGACGTACTCCTTTAACATGAAAGTTAAACCATATGGGGGAGGAGGGGGGGGGGAGGCTTCCTGTTCAGAAATCCTTCAAAAAGAAAAAGCAACACCCCCCCCCAAAAAAAAAAACAAAAAAAACAACAAAAAAAAAACAAAAAAAACAAAAAAAAAAAACAAAAAAACCCCAAACAAACCCCAAACAAACCAAAAACAAAAACAAAAACAAAAACCAACCCCCCCCAAAAACCCTACAGTTTTATCCCCGTAAAAATAACGTTTTACCTGAATTTACACCAAGACAAATGTACCCCATAACTTTCAAACGAAAGTGTCCAACAACCTTATGAGATGTATGTCAAAAAGCGATTCCCCATCAATCGCATCTACTGACATGAAATTAATATGTCTTATGTTTGATTATACATTTCCCCATATCTATTTAAGCTCAATGCTCTATTATACACTAACTGTCTCCCTATAAAAACCAAGCAGCAGATGTGTTCTTAAGCAGTTATTTCCTGTTTACAGCCTGTCTTCATATTCACCTGCCTTGTATCAGTCACAATGATGAATTCAAGTACTACTGTAAACTCGAATGCCGCATCAGTTGCCACCCTTTATCCTCAGTCATTTGCTGATATGACACCAGTAATTTCAGTAGACAGCGAAGAGGGTGAGGATTTCGACATCGCCACTTTCTTAAATATGCAAACTCCTGAATTAAGACTGGATTTTGACTGTAGCGATACAGCAGTCCAAAATGTATTCACTCACTACCACACAGAGGATGAGCTTACTTCACTCACTCATACCGACGCAAATCAACTGTTTATTTTACAGTTTAATATCAGAAGCTTAAATAAAAACTTTGATCAATTTCTTTCTTTTGTGAGTGTATTAAAATCCAAATACAATATTATCGGGCTCAGTGAAACTTGGTTGAAGGAGACATCACCCTCTTCGCTGCTTACTATAGACGGTTTTAAACTCATAACAAATAATAGAACATGGAAGAAAGGTGGTGGAGTCGGATTTTGTGTCACAGAATTTAGACTGTGTCTTCTTAGAAAAATACAGCGTGATGTCAGATACATTTGAGAGCGTATTTATCGAGGTCAAAACTCCAAACAAAGGTAATATTATAATTGGGGAGATTTATCGACCTCCAAGCTCAAACCCTGCTGAATTTTTAGAGTTATTCTGCGGCCTTATCTCGAACACTTATTTTGACAGTAAGACATGTTTTGTCATGGGTGATTTTAATCTCAATCTACTTAATTACAGTGATAATCCCTTATGCGCAGATTTTCTTAATCTTATGTTGTCGAAATCATTTACCCCCCTTATAAGGAAACCGACTCGAATAACTGATGATGTATCTACTCTTATTGACAACATTTTTGTAAATGATTCATTTTCTGACGTTACATCTGGCATAATAGTTTCTGACGTCACTGATCATTTCCCAATTTACGCCCTTGTGTCCAGTTTTATGACTGCTAATGTTTCTCACACCCACAACCCAGGTATTCGTGTAATGTCTGAATCCAACCTTAATAAACTTAGGGAGAAATTAAGTTCAGAGGATTGGTCCACCGTATACAGTCAAAGCGACATTGATTTAGCCTTTGAAAATTTTATGAATATTTTGATTGCTAATTATGATTCTTGTGTTCCTCTTCGAAGACCTCACCATTCTAATTATAAAAAAAGTACCACGACAACCATGGGTTACAAAATCTCTTCTCAGGTCCATTAACCGTAAGAATAAATTTTTTCATAAGTATCGTAAAGATCCGTCCCCTTTAAACAAATTAAGATATGTTCGTTATCGGAATACATTGACATCCATAATACGTATAGCCAAGCGAAATTATTTTTCCCGACAGTTTGTTAAATATAAATCTGATGTGAAGAGTACGTGGAAGGTGATTAATGAGGCACTCAAACATAAAAACAATACTGATCCTCCTAAATATATTTCAGTGGACGGCCGCCAGATTAACGACCCGGTCAATATGGCGGAATCTTTGAATGATTATTTTGCAACTCTTGGTCCACATCTTGCCAGTAAAATCCCGAAATCATCAACTGAATTCTATAGATACTTAGGTAATAGGAATTCTCAATCAATATTTTTTGAACCTATTGCTGAAGAAGAAATCATAGATATTAAGAATTTGAACGATAAAAAAAGTTCAGGATATGATGGAATTACAAATTTTCTTTTAAAAAATGTTTTAAACGAAATCATTACTCCTCTTACATACATTTTCAATCAATCCTTATTTAATGGCAAAGTCCCCAATAAGATGAAGGTCGCAAAAGTTGCACCTATCTTTAAGAAGGGACAGAAAGATTTGGTGAATAATTACCGACCAGTTTCTTTGTTGACTTCAATCTCTAAAATTCTCGAAAGGGTAGTTTACACAAGATTATTAAAATTTCTCACAAATCATAACATTCTGTCGGATTCTCAGTTTGGTTTTAGAAAACATTACAGCACAACCCATGCTTTACTTACTTTTATAGACAAGGTAACTCATGCTATAGATAGTTTTGAACATACAATTGGAGTTTTTCTTGATTTTTCTAAAGCTTTCGATACGATAGATCATGAAATTTTGTTTTATAAATTGTGTCACTATGGAATCCGCGGTACCCCCTTAGAATGGTTTAAGAGTTATTTAACAGAAAGAAAGCAATTTGTTAATATCAATAGCCATGATTCGCAATTAAAGCCTATTTCATGTGGAGTCCCGCAGGGCTCCCTCTTGGGCCCACTTTTATTTATCGTATACATAAACGATCTTCCAAAATCATCGCAAATTTTGTCATTCATTTGTTTCGCCGATGACACAAGCTTGTTTTTTTCACATCGAGACCCTAATGCATTAATAAATATGATGAATGCTGAGCTCAGGCCTGTGCAATCCTGGATTTATGGAAACAAATTATCCTTGAACATAGAAAAAACTCATCATATGGTATTTAGTAATTCTTTGAATGTTGTTCCATATGATATCAAAATAAATGATTTATGTTTAAAGCAGGTTAATAATACAAAGTTTTTATGGCTTTGGATTGACCAAGAATTATCCTGGAAAACTCATGTTAATTTTGTAAGTAAAATTTTGTCTAGAAATATTGGGATTTTGAATAAGCTCAAACATTTCTTTCCTGTTCATATTTTGCAGAGTATATATTCTTGTTTAATATCTCCACACTTCAATTATGGAATTTTGGCGTGGGGAAATGCAATTCACTCATTACTAGATTCCCTTCTCCGTATTCAAAAGCGTGCAATAAGAATCATAAACCACGCCGGATATTTTGCCCATACCAATTGTTTTTTCCATCAAAACAGAATTCTGAAAATTTCAGACTTATTTTATTATAATCTCGGAATTTTCATGTATAAACTAACAACTAATGAATTACCATCTGTTTTTATCCACATGTTCAAAAGGAATCGTTCTATCCACTGTTATCCCACTCGCCAGAGTGACGCCTATCACCTTCCCCGTACTCGCACTATTTTTGCAAAGAAGACAATTATATTTACTGGACCCAGATATTGGAATGATCTCCCTCTAGATATCACTTCTTCCTTATATTTATTCACCTTCAAACGCAAATTAAAACAGTTATTACTTAGTGGATACACACTACCAAGCCTTTAGCAAACTTTTTATGGTCCCAGTCTTTTGTCCTTGTCCGCAGCACCAAGTTATTTAAGTGATTTCATGGTACCGATACATCTTTTAATAATATAGCATTTTTGTTATTCAAACACTACGAGATTTGTATGCAGTCTGGTTTGTGCGATATCTATGTGGTTCATTAGTTTATTACTCATCTATTTTTTTGTACTGATGTAATTTTAGTTGGTCAAGACAAACATATCCGTTCTCCGTGTAAAATTATAAGCCTATGAACTCGGGAACCTACAGTTTTACAAGCTTTAAAGCTTTTATGTAGGCCCCATCATATTTCTTATATTTACTAGTGACATTTTCATACGATGTGACCATGTACATTTGTGTCAAGTATATTTTCTTTTTCTTTTCTTCTACAATCAAAAGACATGATTGTATATATTTTGTACTCTTGTTTTGTTGTCAATAATTTTGTAATGTCATCATTGAGAAAATGGAAATATGAAATATGAAAATGAAATTTGAACTGACTTATGTACATACCGTGCTCTGGTAATATCTAACCTTATGTTTGATATTCATAAATTTCAGCTTAAAAGAGAAGATATTGCAGTTATGTGCATCAGTTTGGAGGAAAAGATTATGATTACTGGTAAAGAAAAAATAAAATCGAGCTTGGTTGATTACTGGTAAGGAGCACCAAAGGAAAGTAGTACACCGTACAAGCGTACAAGACTCGGTAATGTATTTACTACAGTCTTTATGCTTTCTGGTGTCTAGTCCAGAAGGCTTGTTTCAGTCATTGATACAGTATTTTATATTTCGATAACATCTGCAGTAGGAACTTTTTTTTTTGTCTCTACGCTGATAGTGAAATTGATTGAGTTGAATCTCTGCTTTAAAATCCTGCCCAATTTCTTAGACTTCTTTTTTTTTCAACGTTTTGCAGCAAGCCAAACGAAGTGGATATTGAATCACGAATCATTTTTATGCCCTTGAACTTCATGATCTATATAACTATGAAGAGATGTAGCGTCTTCATTTTCCCTTGATATCACGCGTCTCAAGGATTTTTACATAGCTAATTACAGTTGCTATTGTACACTCTTAAACTATAAGGTAAATTTAGTTAGGTAATTGTTGGTTGTTGAAAAAAAATCATTCTGAGCAATTTTCGCCCAATTGAGCTTTAAGGTGATTAAACCAACATAAGGCAATTATTTTTACTTACCTGGGTGAAAATTTACCAACGGAATTGGAAATGGAGAGTTGGGTACTTTTTGCCCCGCTGTTGTGTATTAATAGAAGCGACGCATTCCCTTTGCATGTTTGGTATTTCTGTTGGGCAACTGATACTTAGAAATTCGCCTTATCTAATGTACAAACATTGTTTTGCACATTAAGCCTGGGTATTTCTTACCAGTACTTGGGTTATTTTGTTACGTTCCTTTCTAAGTTGGTAAATTTTCATGGATAAGTAAAAAAGTCTGTGGTGTACGCGTGTATGTGTGTATGTATGTGACAGTGTGTGTGTGTGTGTGTGTGTGTGGTATATGCATACGTATGGAAGGATGGCCGAACCTTACGAGTTTTTAGGGGGGGGGACCAAGAATTACTTTAGGGTGTTCTCCGTTTTGGGAATGGGAGGGGGACAACACGCACACACACACACACACACACACACACACATGCACACAGACACGATATTGTTCATTGTATATATGTGACCGTGCATCTCAAAACGAACATAAAGTCGCACACACTGATTTTGCGTGAGGACTGAAAATAAGTGAAATGGGTCAACCTAGCCGAACTTGACTTTTTCATATTTTCTGAAAGAGCGGGTCTTCTTTTACATTATGCTAAAATTTGGTATCATAAAACGGGCAGGAAAGTGTGTTTTTTTAGCAGTTTATCTTGAACATTTTTGGGAGAATAGTGTGATTAGGTGTGTCTTTAGAATCCCTTTTTCATTTCTGAAAAACCTTGTCCACACTCTTCACTTTCAACTCTAATAACTTTTGAAAGAATAGTGCTACTGCTTTGAAAGTTGGCATTAATTATGGACAGAATGTGTTAATGAGGCATGCTTAATTTCAGTTTAATCTGATAATCCCTTCATTGTTGTTACTCTGGTGGTTTACTTCCTGTTTTTTGTCCCATTCATCGCACAGCCAGCACGGTTTGGTAAAGATTAAGCGCTTGAATAGACACTGTACTTCAGAGCCTCTTTTCTCAATTCACACTTTTCCTGAGTTTGTGCTTTCTTTCCAATATTTAGGAGAGTCCATTTGGTTTGAGTTATACATCATTTTAAAGCTTAAAGTCTGCTCTTTCAGAATATGGTCATAACTAAAAATTAATGTCTGGCGACTTTTTGTTTGTTTTGAGGTGCAGGGTCACACACACACACACACATATATATATATATATATATATATATATATATATATATATATTGAGATAATTTTCTTACGTTTCCCTTTATTCCGTCAACACCGGAGGGGTTAAAAATCAACATTGAGGGAGCATCTGCCTGTGGGAGCAAACTACAGGATATTCCTACAGTATTGCTAGTTTGTGTTTTGTATGTGTTTGTTTGTTTGTGTGTGTGTGTGTGTGTGTGTGTATGTATGTACGTGCGTGTGTTTGTCGTTTTGTGCGCAAATAGATGACACAATTTGAAACCCGTATACCTGGATGGACTTGCTTACCACTTCATTACAGATTAAAACCCAGTAACTAAGACATTGAAATTTTAATACCAGTTGGTTTGTATTGGTTTCTACTGGTTTTTGTTTTGCTCATGAATATTCATAAGCTATTCAATTTCTCTTCGTGGAAAAGACAAAATGTCATGTTTTTTATGCTTTCAATAAACTCTGAAATGTACAAAATTTATTATAAATTCATTGAATATTATTGCCGTGATACTTGTATTCACAATTTCAACTTGTACTTTTGATGAGGTATTTTCATATTTTTTATAATAAAAGTGTAATCTACACGGTAACCATGTCTTTAAACATTACAACTAAATGGCCCTATCAATGTGAATGAAATATCCCTGCTACTAACTAGGTCTAGGATGTAGGCTAAGCCTAGATGTACTTGTAGGTATAGACTGTACGACTAGCTGTAGGATTATGGTAGGTTAGATATGAACAGTGTCTTGGCATACACATGTTCTGGTAAACGCCCATACATCAAATAATTCGTCACAAAATTTTTGATTAACCAGAATTCAACTTATTAAACATTTCGACAAATTGAATTCGGGCAATATCTAATTGGGTAAAATTGGTTGGGCAACTGATTACCCAACGCAAAATATAACCAACGGTTGGAAAATTGCAAATTTGGGTAAAGTCTGATTGTTCAGCAGCTGATGGGCAATTTAATTTTCCCAACCACATAGCAAACTCATTACCCAACATCAATTGGGCAGATTTTAACCAATCGTTGTGTGGACAGTATGTTGCCCAGTGTTGGTTGAAAGTTGGACATTTTTTTCTTTGCCCAACTATTTTAAGAGTGTATTACAAAATGGTTTTGCTTGATATTACACTTAATAGTGATAATACTCAGTATGTCAATATTTTGATTTTGAGCACTAAACTGTATGTAATGAATGTGATGCCCCTCTCAAAAGCCCGCAGATTCCAGTAGTTCAAGCTTACATATGTAAAATCTTTCAGTCAATTTGTTCAGGATGTATGTTGTGATTTACTTTATCTAATCTATTTCGTGTTTATGTCATTCAAACAGATAAAAAAAATCATACAAAGGTACAGTTGGATAAATTTGATTTGACAATACAAATGCAATGTAATGTAGGGCAAGAAAAACAAATCTTTATGAGCAATTGCCACCATTACAGAAACATTTATAATAAAAGTCAAATTAAGTCGAATACATAAAACTTAAAGCCAAACTATCCAAAAACACACATTAAGAGAAATTCAATAAAGACATAAACACACACACACACACACACACGTGCAAAGTTATACCCGAATACGTAGATTAAGCTTTTTTATAGGTGGATTCATTTGAATTAACTGAGGCAAGTTATTCGAAATTTGTGTTCCTATTTATAAACCAAAATACAAACCAACATGTCAATTTATTAAGAAGTTAATGATAATTTAGAGGATTTCTCAAACAGTACGAATGGATAGCATTGTTCTACAGAAACAAGAAAGAAAGACTTAGGGGAATGCAATTTTTAAAACATAAGTGCATAAATACACAAATATTATAATCATTCAATTCAAAAATGTCGAAGACATACTATTTCCAAAAAAGAAATTTTGTGGAGGCAAGATAATTGGCGTGACATACTATTCTTACAGCTTTCCCTCGCAGAAAAAAATGTCTGATCATGGATTAATTTGATGAATTTGCCCATCCAGTGTTACAATATTGAAGTTGACTTGATAGCGTTATAAGTCATAAGTAAAATATTGCGTGGGAAATGTCATAATTTATAAAAATTAAATCGATACATTTAGCATCCTCACTACAAACTGAATTAATATGTGTATGCCAAGATAATTCATTATCGATGATAATGACAACATTTGACAGAGAACTCGTAATTTTTACAATATAAGAACGATATTATCATCATGACTCATATATAAACTGCGGGACCCTTTCTATTAATTTTCTAATCAGTAAAAGTCATACACTGAGTATTTTTTCTCATTCAAAACTAATAAAATGTGTCTTTGAAATAGCAGCCTATGATTATTTGTCAGTCACTTTTTAATGTAAATTAGAAAAACAATTTCCTAGAGGGAACCGGAATTTCTGATTGAGCATTCTGAAATTCCGTTAAGAAAGTATGGTAACCAATGTTTACTGAAAACTGGCGCTAGATGTTTCGAAAGATTTATCACTATTTTTTTTTTCTAGGGGGAACTTACCTGTTTAGGTTACAAGGGGAGAATTAAGATGAAGACTTTCTGCTAAGAAAATGAGAGACAATTTATTTCATTAAAGGAAAGGAATTAATGTACGTTTGATGCGATAGATTGATTTTGGCATCGACATTAGGAAATGTTGGTACTTACCCATGTACTTCATAAGGAAGCCGATGTTTTTTTTGTTGTCTTGCCCCACTTCATATTTAATTTCTATGACAGACGCTTCATGAGCTTCAGTGTAGAAGTCTAATTGTTGGTTATTCAGACTGGCAAAGTTGATGGCGTCGATTATCTGTGTGTGTATTTATTGAATACATAGCAGCAGAGAAACAATTGTCAACACTTCTGCGTACTTCATGTTAGGTTAGAAACCCATTAAAAGGTACTTTCAATTGCCTATATATCAAAGTGACATATAGTGACGTATAGTTCAACTTTAAAAAAAAATTCTTTATATATTTGATACACAAAAACATGTATTCAAGTACTTGAATAACTTAATAATTGCGCGTACATGAACGAATCATCGGGCCAGGAATCAGGCCACTAAAATATAACGTTTGATAGGGAGGGTTTTTTTTTTTGACAGTCAAAAAACAGCTCCAAAATGTTTCTGAGTCTTTATTACTGATACCCCCATGTCATTTATGTTAAAATATTTCTAATTTTTATTTTTTATTTTTTTTTAAGACCATGGGTAAGGTCCAACAGACATCAAAGGATGTGAATAGATCTGCGATTATGGGGGCTTCACAAAGTCAAGTTAGAGTCGAAATGTATGCCTAGTGCAAGACGTTTTTAGATCTACGGGCGTCATTACCCGGATGAGCTCTTTCCAGCTTTTATTCATGCACAAAACTTCCATCTACGGAAGAACATGACAAACATATATTTGCTGTGGGACAAACAAATAACGCAGAGTACAGAGACGAAGATGTTGGTCTCCGTTGGACACATTTGTGACTGTGTATCACAAAACGAACCAGTATCAATATAGGTTAGTGGAGTCCATTTGCATTGAGTTAAACATCATTTTAAAGCTTAGAGCAAGCTCTTTCAGAATCTGCCCTTAACTAAAAATTAATGTCTGGCGACTTTTCGGTTTGTTTCTGTGATGCAGGGTCACAATCTATCTAGCAAACAGGGGCGACACCAGCTTTTTTTCAAGGGGGAGGGGTTGAGTTTTGACACTAAATGTAGCAAAATTTTCTTTGACAGACATTTGGATCATCATAAAGCTATCAATTCCTAGACTTTAAGGGCATTTTAGGGAAACCAAGTAGGGAAAAGGCACCGGCGAAGCTAGGATTTCATTATTATTATTATTATTATTATTATTATTATTATTATTAATTAATTAATTAATTTATTTATTAATTTATTTTTATTTTTTATTATTTTTTTATTTTATTTATTTATTTATTTTTTTTTTTTTTGGGGGGGGGCTTTTAGTATGCGAGGGAGCGAAGCGACCGAGCCCGAGAGAACGGAGCGAGCAAGGGGAAGGGGGGAGGGTGCCGGAGGGGGTTGTCCTTCCACGGTGAGATTTATTTATTTATTTTTTTGCATTTTGATGTTGTAAATGGTGCAATTTGATGCATGTTTTTGCTTGTTTTATCGACTTGAAACAGTCCCACTTGTTTAAGGTAGCAGCGTATTTTGATGTAGATTATTATTGGGCGACACCAGCTTTTTTTTTTCTCAATGGGGGAGGGGTTGCGTTTTGACACTAAATGTAGCAAGATTTTCTTTGACAGACATTTGGATCATCATAAAGCTATCAATTCCTAGACTTTAAGGGCATTTTAGGGAAACCAAGCAGGGAAAAGACACCGGCGAAGCTAGGATTTCATTATTATCATTATTATTAGTGACCCTGCACCTCAAAACAAACAAAAAGTCGACAGACATACATTTTTAAATAGTTAAGACCATATTCTGAAAGAGCAGACTTTGAGCTTTAAAATGATGTATAACTCAAATCAAATGGACTCTCCCAACCTATCTAAATATTGGAAAGAATGCACAAACTCAGGAAAAGTGTGAACTGAGAAAAGAGGCTCTGAAGTACAGTGTCTATTCAAGCGCTTAATCTTTTCCAAACCGTCCTGGCTGTGTGATAAATGGGACAAAAAACAGGAAGTAATCCACCAGAGTAACAACAATGAAGGGATTATCAGATTAAACTGAAATTAAACATGCCTCTTTAACACATTCTGTCCATATTTAATTCCAACTTTCAAAGCAGTAGTCATATCTTTTCAAAAGTTATTAGAGTTGAAAGTGAAGAGTGTGGACAAGGTTTTTCAGAAATGAAAAAGGGATTCTGAAGACACACCTAATCACACTATTCTACCAAAAATGTTCAAGATAAACTGCTAAAAAACACACTTTCCTGCCCGTTTTATGATACGAAATTTTAGCATAATGTAAAAGAAGACCCGCTCTTTCAGAAAATATGAAAAAGTTAAGTTCGGCTAGGTTGACCCATTTCACTCATTTTCAGTCCTCACGCAAAATCAGTGTGTGCGACTTTATGTTCGTTTTGTGATGCACGGTCACATTATATATATATATATATATATATATATATTTTTTTTTTTTTTTTTTTTTGGGGGGGGGGGGGGGCTTTAAGTATGCGAGGGAGCGAAGCGACCGAGCCCGAACGAACGGAGCGAACAAGGGGGAGGGGGGAGGGTGCCGGAGGGGGTTGTCCTCCCACGGTGAGATTTTTTTTTTTTTTTTTGCATTTTGGTGTTGTAAATGGTGCAATTTGATGCATGTTTTATCGACTTGAAACAGTCCCACTTGTTTAAGGTAGCAGTGTATTTTGATGTAGATTATTATTGAACAACTTCCCTATAAAATAGTATCATCGAGATATACTTCCTGTTTTAATATTTACACTGAATATCATGAACGCGACGAAGCAAGAGCGAGCGGAGGGAGCGAGGGGGAGGGTGTGGGAGGGGGTTGTCCCCGGCTCCCACGGTGAGAACTATTGTCTTCTTTTCATTTTGATGTTGTAAATGGTGCAATTTGATGCAGGTTTTTGCGTGTTTTATCGACTTGAAACATACCCACTTGTTTAAGGTAACAGTATATCTTGATGTCGATTTTATTGAACAATGTGCCTATAAAATGATGTCATTTAAATAAACTTCTTGTATTAATTCTTACACTGATGTCATGAACGTGACCGAGCCCATGTAAGCGGAGGAAGCAAGAGGGGGAAGGGTGTGGGAGGGGATCGTCCCCCTAGCACGGTGAGAACTTTTGTTTTCATTTTGATGTTGTAAATGGTGCAATGTGATGCATGTTTTTGCTTGTTTTATCGACTTGAAACAGCCCCACTTTTTTAAAGTAGCAGTACATTTTGATGTAAATTGTTAATGAACAATTTGCCTATAAAATAGTATCATCTAAATAAACTTCCCGTTTTAATATCTACACTGAATATCATGAACGCGACCTAGCCCAAGCAAGTGGAGCGAGCGAGGGTTACGGATGTGGGAGGGGGACAATCCCCTCCCACGGTGAGAACCTTTTTGCATTTTGATGTTGTAAGTGGTGCAATTTGATGCATGTTTTTGCGTGTTTTATCGACTTGAAACAGTCCCACTAAGGTAGCAGTACATTTTGTTGTAAATCATTGTTAAACAATTAATTCTTTTATTAATTCTTACACTGAATATTATGAACGCTGTCTGTAAATTAATCAAACAGAAAAAAGCATGCACACGAGGGTGTACATAAGGGGCATTTCTACTCCCAAACGAAGATGATTTTGTATTTTTCAGACCTGAAATTCAGCGATCTGGTCCAAAGCTTTGGTGTAATACAACTGTGCTGTAAATTTTTGCAGACCCCTCCCAATTTTTTTTTTCTTTATATTTTTCCCCCGGTTAATGGCTGTTATTTCGAGTGTGCATCAACTCTGTGTATGTACAAGTATAGTGAGGTAGAGCTTAGGGGAGGATGTGGGAGGGGGATACCTTCTCCCGCTCAACGGAGCTTTTGAGTTTTTAGTATTGAAATAAAGCAATCTGAAACACACTTTTTGTGGAAAATCCGGAAATTGACATTTCCCATAGTGTACTAAGTCCTAAGAAGGGACAAGGCAATCGGAGGGTGGTAAGTTACCTCTCCCATCATATTCGATTATATTTTTTCCGCCTTCCAAATCCCCAGTCAAAATCTTGTGGGGGGGGGGGGGGGTGGTGACTGCCTTATCCCCCCCCCCCCTGGCTACGCCATTGGGAAAGGGTTAATTGTTAATTGAAAGGAGATGATATCCCCTCCTTTATGACGGAACTTTTGCATTTTTTCACTCTTTTTAGAGGCAAAATGAACATTTTCACTCAAAATTCACTCCAATTTCAATTTAAATGCACTTTTTTTTTTTGTATTCACTACTTCAAAAGTGAATGTTTTCACTCGAATTTTTAAAGGGGTAAAGTGTCAGATTTGGTGCACACTTTTGATGAAACAAATCTGTAAATCTATAGGTGCATTAAGTCCATGGAAAATAGACCGAACGGGGGAGGGGGGGGGGGGGGGGGGAGACCACACGAGACCACACGAGAGACACTTTGCTTTTTTAGAATTGAAATTCAGCAACCTGTCATCTGGTGCACACTTTGGGTGAAATAATTGGACAGATTTCTAACAAAAAAGCAAAAAATCTTTTCATCTCGGGAATTATAATTATTTGGGGTGGGGCAGATATTCAACGCTTACCCCTCGTACATTTTATGAAGGCAACTTTTTTCCTGTCAAAAAGCAAGAAAATCTTCTCATCTCACGAATTATCAATTATGGGGGGGGGCAAAATTAGAATATGCTTGCCCTTCCAATGTTTTATGGGGGTAAACTTATTTTCCTTGCAAAAAAGCAAGAACATCTTCTTGCCTCGGGAATTATGGGGGGGGGGGGGGGTGGGCAAAATGATATACTTACCCCTCCATTTTTTTTTTTCAAATGAGGCTAAGGCTCGTACTTGGGCTCGCATTATCAATATGGACTGGTCAGAAGTAACGTGCTGTACATAACCCTACATACTTGTAAGTAGCACACGTACATGCAAACGCATACGTGCTCCGTACCGTATGGATGTACAGTACGGTCGATAAATAAACACTGTACAATACTCGTAGATATGTATATCAGTGCTGACAGAGCTCAGGATGGTAATTATTTTTGCCCACGAATTTGTTGTCCCTGATGCAAAAAAAGTTTTAAAAAATCAACAACAACAAACAAACAAACAAACAAACAAACAAGAATAACTATTCAGCGTCCGGCGTTGAGAGTGCTCGCAAACTGAAGTAGTGATTTTTATTATTATTATTATTTTTTTTTTTGCTCTGAAGGGTGGTGCGTCCGCACCAAACGCACCCTCCCCCCCCCCCCCCCGTTGACGCCCATGAGCAAAGTATTTTAACAGCCTGACCTATCATTCATTTATCTAAGTGCAATGTAAGTAAAGATGTAAACCTAAATTCGCTAGACTGTGAAGGATGGAATACTCACTTCCTTTTTGATCACCTTCTCATCTATCGACTGGGTAACCGTGACGCTGCCGCCCTTGGGATTTACAAGAAACTGCTCACCAGCCCGCGCTTTAATGAAGCCAAGTCCCTTCATCTCATTTTCACGTTTCTGCAAAACAAGAGTCATTTATGCACATAAATCCCATTTAATGGCTACAAATATTACAAATACATATTTTCAGTACAACGAAGAAGTCATTTGAACTGCTTCCATATATAGGTTGGGTGTTAGACATTTGTGAAAAATAAATTTTTTTTTTCTTATCCTTATTGTATCAGCTAACAAGCTAATGGTGGTTGTCCTGGGAATAATAATTATTCCCATCACAGCCATATTATTTTACTTTAAATAACTTTGTTAAAATGAACAAAAAAAAGGTTTCTTTTCATGAAAATACATACCTCAGCCAAACCTTCGATGTGATCATGGACAATAAGTGGTACTTCTTGCTTCTGTTTTGCTGTTGCATGCTGTGGTTTGTAAGGTGTGCAGAGGATCCGCTTGTAGGAAACACCCATTACAGTGACAAAAGCTTCACTAAAATGGTTAACAGTCCATTCTAAACTTGCTTCATTCAAAGTTACAGAGCCAAATGTTGAGGGGGCCCGAGAAAATTTTTCCGAATCTGAAAAAGGACATACAGAGAAAATTATCTCATAATTTCACACTTTCTATGATACTTGCTAAAGACGAACTCAAACTGATTTCTTTTCACAGAACATTTCACACTACTTAGCATTTTTGCAATGCCATTCTTACGGAAGAATTGCTGTGCAAAAAAAAAAAAAAATCTGTTTAGTTCTTATGTCGCTATGAGAGGTGCAAGTCTTTGTACATTGTGACATGCCCCGTAGGTTTGCAATTTGTAAACTCATTACGTATATTGCTTGATGATTGGACGTTAAACAGGCAGGGGTTTGAAGGGTCCTGTCCGATGAGAGATCTTTACCTGGGTCATAACGGGATAAGATGAAATAACGAGACTAAAATATATGTTGCCTTTGCTTGGCCAACACCTGGACATTTGATACCCAAAATATGACACTTTTTAGGAAGGCAATGTCTAAGCCTTATACTAGATTAAAGTCTGGGCTGCGAGGCACCAAACATATTATATCCATGAGCAGAATTTACGGTTTCGAGCGCTCCAAACATTGTCATTAGCATGCCATATTTACATACCACAGCATCGGTACCGATGTATTGGCTCAGTGAGTAGAGCGGCTGCCCTCACAATCGGGAGGTCGTGGGTTCAAACCCCGGCCGCGTCATACCAAAAGACGTTAAAAGATGGGAGTTGCTGCTACCTTGTTTGCCGTTCAACAATTGAAAAGGTTAGAACAACGTCGATCTGGCGCTCGGCCGTAATCTGGCAGAACTCCCTAAGTCGATTTTGGTCGATTTTCAGGTTTTGAGTGTTTTGTGTGTTTTTTCTCATGCTCTTTCAAGTGGGCCAAAAAATAAGTTGTGAATCGGTACAGAAAGTTATTTTTAGAAAGTGATTTTGGCAAAATTCCTGAGGAGAGAGGGCGATTAATCTGGCAGAACTGCGTAAGTCGAGATTCGAAATGAATTTTCCGATGTTAATCAGGCAGAACTGCGTAAGTCGACTTACGACAACGCTTGGACCAAGGTGTTCCTGCATCCCGCACGGACATGGTATATCTTAACACGCGCGTGCGTGACCTTGGTAGTGACGAACGCGCTGCGCGTTCAGGCTAGCAGTGCCTGCGCCTAGCTAGCTAGCTAGACACGTCGTACGGCTACGTGTATTGTACACGACGACAGTCACGCTAAAGCAATAACCCTCGTTACTCTTAGGGGAAATTGCCACTTTCTTTCCCTTCATAGACTGGCAGGCTTCAAAACAGGTCAATATGCGGTATGCCTTACTATTAAGTTTTGCTACAATCTAGTGTTTTTTAAGCCTAGAGCATTTCTAGATCTAACAAACGTTATAGTTTGCATCTTGTCTGACATCACGCTCCAGTCAACTTTAGGCCTACTTAGTACTGCTGCAGCACTTGTCCATTGTTAGTGTACGTGAAATCAATGTACTGTGCGGTAGCGTAGGTCACGCGAACAACAATATCTGTAATCCATTGACCATAGCTCCTCATTTTATTTTTCATTGTAATAAGCGGTTAGTGGGCTTGGATCTATGGGATTGATCTCGAGAAGTTTAATGAATATCTAGGATACCGTCCATAACGATGGCATTTTCGATCCAATCCTACAGACGTCAGAAATTGACCAATACTAACACTTAAATTACAGTTTACTTTTTAATACCGGTACCGTACCGGTACTCCCAGTAGAGTTGTGCAGTAGGGGCCTACTACTAGTAGCATGTTAGACTACTGGGGCCTACCGTTACTTAACTTAGGCTGAATCGCCGGTTATTCTGTCTTTACTCAGTTTTCTATTTTTCTAGATTTGATTTGGCCAGACATTCTTGAAGTCTGTAATATGAAGAATCTAGAATCTACAGGTTAAACGCTAAATTATAAACATTTAGCCCTAGAAATAGACCTGAAACTTAAATTTAGATCTGTGTTCTATACATTACTACTAGTACTACTACTAGACATTATATGTTATAGACTTTATACACTTACCGTTAGTCATTATAGATAGGCAGGTTAGGCTTTACGTTGTTCTTAGATCTACTGTAACATTAGTACCTTCTAGGCCTAGATCCCCAATAAACAGTCTAGCTGTAACGCTAGATTTAGCCCCTACCTGGATATAGAGTCTAGCGTTAGATCTAGAGTCTAGACTAGAAAATCTAGAAACTAATTTTCATTGATCTACTAGTCTGTTATAATGACGCCCCAAAATAGACGTCTGGATGTTACATAGACCTAGACAATCGAGTAGACGGAGTTCGAGAGTTCTCGTACGTTTTTAATAGGCCTGCGTAGATAGTAACGGTTAGAACACTACTACCCTAACGTTTAATAGTACTGTAGCGACAATAAGGCCTACAGTAGGAGTCGACATAAACGAGAACTAGGGTCTATTTTTTTATTTTCTAATAAAGCTGTAAATAAACTTTTAGTCAGGCCTAGCTCCTAGTATTTCTTAGTTTAAATAGAGTTTAGGCCTTCAGCCAAAAGGGTCTAGGCTTACTCTTACTTTGGGCATAGAGTAGGAATACTAGGATAATGATGAGATCAGTAGGCCTATCGTATGCAGATTCCTACGCACCGCTCTACTACTCTCTAGACGTCTAGTGTATCGTTAGGCCTGAATAGACTACGGTCTAGACGGTCTACAGTGTAGTTCTTGTAGTCTTGATGAACAATATAGCTTAACATCTAGAATCTAGTCTAATATTATTCTTAATCCAAATGCAATGCTTCACGAGATCGACAATAACCCAAGCAGCAGCCAGGCTTTTGATGTAGCAGTACTTCTTGTGCCGCTAAATAATACTGAAACATGAACACAGACTGACAACATTTGGGGAAAGCAAGTTATTTTCCTCATACAAATGAATGGATAAAATGAAATTAAATGTGAATCAATAATGATGACTTTATACAATACAAATATTTCAAAAAAAAAATGTACTCAATCTAAAATATTCATTGTTTTGACACTGCATCCGCTGAATAGTAAGAGGGTGGATGGTAAAATACGATAGATAACCCGCAGAAAATAGACCGAGATACGTAGTTCTGGTTGATAAACCACGTGTTTATCAGCCAGAACTGCGTATCTCTAGGAGATACGCAGTTCTGGCTGATAAGCACGTGGTTGACGACGAAAAGAGATACGTAGTTCTGCCTGATGAAACACGTGCTTATCAGGCAGAACTGCGTATCTCCTAGAGATACGCAGTTCTGCCTGAAAAACCCCCCGCATGGCCAAAAACTTACGCAGTTCTGGCTGATCAACCCGGGCACGTGACCAGAGATACGCAGTTCTGCCAGATTACGATCGCAAAAATTTGGCGACGATTAATCTGGCAGAACTGCGTAAGTTTTTTAAATTGGTAATTTTTGCTACTTAAAAAGGTCAAATTGTCATTTTTTTTGCTGGAAATAAATTCTTTAGACCAATTATGACCGAGAAAAGAGGAAAAATGCAACTCATCGTATCTCAGTTTAGAAAGGTGTAACATTGAATCTTTAAACCCGATTTCTGGCGTAATGTGTTAAAGGAGATACGCAGTTCTGCCAGATTACGGCCGCGCTGCTCAGTGGCTGCCGGGCCCACGATCAATTGGGCAAAATGAATGTCCATTCTTGGACAATAAAATTTGGAGTTTTATCCAAAATAATTATTAATATTATTATTATTATTATTATTATTATTATTATTATGACACCTCAGCGGCAAGAAGCATACACTCATGTCTATATACCGTAATCTGATCTTCGTTGAACATGTATAACATTGACTGATTTTTTTTTCTTTTTGGTTATAATACCACACGACTCCGCGTGAAACATTTGTAATTTCAATTTTTGATGGAGCCAAACCATATGTATATATGACGACTTTGATCACAACCCCCCCCCCCAAAAAAAAAAAAAAAACTAAAATAAGTTCATTTTCTTCCAATTCTCATTAATCACAATTTTTCGTTGCTGTATGTTGCGAATAATGTAAAGATCAGATTTAACTGTCCGTTTCTTAAGTATAGAATGTCTAATTTTCAGAAATTTACCTAAATCGGCTTTTGTGAACAAATGAGGATTGCAAATATCGATTTTTGCAACAAAACACTGATCATTCGAGTTATTTTGCGTTTTGTTACAAACGGATTTAATCTCCAGATATTCGATATATTAATATATCATAAGGACTGGACTTTGGCAATGGAGTCACGATCTTGTGGGACACAGGACTGCACCAGGTCGAGCCTTGATCTTGCTATCAATAAGTCAATGAAGAGAAATACGGGGCAAAATCCTGAGCCAAATACGGACAAAGCTAGGACCGAATGTTTGACTTATGCCACTTACCACCTGGACAGGCCAAGGTCTCGGCCTTTAATAGAATGTCAAAGAACGGGTCTTGATTTGGCGAAGGCAAGGCTTCGACGGTTCAAGTTTAGGGCCTCGGTGTTGAGATACCAAAGCAAAGATGGTGTTTTGATCAAAACGTCCAGAACCCCGAGGACCTGAAGGTAGGGCGTTGAGATGTTGCAACTGTGCATGGCCTCGATTCAAAGGATTTTGACCATTAGACTATTACAGTGCACTAGCAAACATTCTTTTATTAAATAGAAATGATTTAATGACCTGCATGTTCCTGTGACAATGTCGCTGCGTCAACCTGTGAAGTGCATGGGTGTATATAGGGCTTGTTTTCCCGGGGGGGGGGGGGGGGGGTCGCGATTACTTTATTTGGACCTTTTGACAATGGAAGATAATCATTCACCCTATTACCGTGCATTCAATTGTCACTGATGATACTCTGCATGCATTTGTATGGCCCTTGTACATTGGCCTTGTAACTTCCTTTTATTTTCTAACTTCGCGAAGTTAGGTTGCCCAACAAAAATAAACTAAAAAAAGAAAGCAGGCCAAACAGTTGTTTGATTTGACTGACTTTCACGTGATAGTATCTGATGTTCGATCTTTTACACTAATCGAAGTCCATATTTGCGAAGTAAACACTAGTGTTATAGACCATAGAAAACATACGACGATTTTCACTCTCGCATTTCAAATCAAGTATTAAAGCTTAAAAGTTATCCTTTGACTTCGACTATTTTTGGCGTTTCCCCCATATCTAAAAAGGATGATTTTTCTCTAGCTCCATCTCCAACACCACTAACGTGATCACAGGGACCACCTTCGTATTCAAAATTCAATTTGAGTGAACAAATTGAGAAAAATGAATACATTTGTTGACTTGCAGGTAAGTTATGATTTTGCAACCAATAGCTTCTCTTGACAATGGATTATTAGTGAAATGTGTTGCACCGATCCCTTTTACAAAAAAGGATATATCAAGTGTCTTATTTGCCTTTGCATCAGTAATTGGAATTGTGCATCTTGCATCTTACCTGAGGAAATCCAAGGGTTGGTTACACAGTTTAATACAAGTTGGCCAAGATGCCTCTGGGACAAGTACATGAGTATTGAGTGAATGCAGTAATATTAGTAGAACACATAAATGAGAGATTGGGGCAAATCGGACAGTCGGTTCAAAAGTTATGAACTTTTGAAGTTTCTGCTCAGTCACGGCTGGATGAGAAGGGTACTGCAGCGTATCATGCCACATGCGTAGAACAATATAAAACAAATATAACGAGAGTTTCAAGAAATTTTATTTTTCAAAGAAAGTGCCTATTTCCTTGACTTGTTAGTGACTTATGTTAACTGTAATATTATTCCCCCTGCCTTCTAAAGGAGGCAAGTTAAGTGTTTCTTATCAAGCGAGAAAAGTGAAAATATGCTAAATTTCTCTAAAACTTCTTTACATTGTTCTACACATGTGACATCACAAGCTATAGTAGGTCTTGTCATGCAGGAGTGAATGAGCAGAGCAGAAACTTAAAAAAAAAACAAAAAACTTATAACTTTTCAACGGATTATCCCATTTTCCTCACTGTGTTCTATTGATATTGTATTGACTCAATCGGCATGTTTATGAATGTGGACTTTTCCTTTAAATCCCATTATGCTAGATGTGATTTTCATCGATTTTGCAGTAGTGTTAAGTCACCATGATGATTTTATGTGATCTTTTCGTGTCGAGAGTGATTTTCATTTTGTCTTTTTTTTTTTCGAAAAAATAAGAACCATTTCCAAAGGTACTCGAATAGGCATGACGTTCTTTGGGGTAATGTTCGCATTGATATCGAAACCCAGAAATCATGACATTACACACAACATGACAGTAAGCATTTTAACATACCATCATTGCGATGATAAAGAACTGTCGAGACGCTACTACGGTCAGTGAAAAAGCCACAATGTGGAATGGTGATTTTCACTGGTTTCTTAGGTTGTCCATCAGAAGAAGAAAACTTCAGACCAGCAGATATCACCACTTCGTCATCCCCTAGAACGAAGTCATCTGGAATTTCTAGGAGCGGTGTGACGGAAAATCGATGGTGGACATCCCTGTCCACTGCAATTTGTATGCCAAACTGCTCCAGGTCTTCGTGGGTTGGATCACCGTACTCATGATAGACAGGCGCAGATGACTTATCTTTCTCTGTATTAGTTAGTCAAAATAGGATCAGTTAATATTATGTCGCGCCTATGACAATGATTATTGTGAAATGAAATAATGAAATAATTGTCTATCCTGTGGGCAACAACCTCACTCAATTTAGAATAGGCATGCGAAGCATACAATGACCTCTAGTCTGCAATCACAACTTTACCAAAAATGGAGTAATCTTGTAGAAGAGCAGAGGAAAACATACATGAAGAAGTGGCAATTTACATTCCCAGTAAAGAATGGGGGTTTTCTGCTTATTTGGTTGAAAAACATATGCATTCACTGGTACAATTAAGTATGCGGCTGGATTAAAAAGGGATATTCATTACACATAGTTTCCTAGCATACCTATCTATTAAAAAAAAACTGTTTATAAATTCATTTTCAAGGTCTGTGAAGACGTTTGTCTGCAAATGTTCAAATCTTAACTGCCAAATGGTCTGTAGACCACTGTCTACATAATGTTCATTTTGCATGAACACATTCCTGATTCTTGGCGCTCTGGACAAAAAAAAAAAGAAAAGAAAAGAAAAAAAAAAGACTATAATCACAGAGTGCTGATGAGTAGTCTTTACACATAAATGATTCAGTTTATGCAGATAATCACCATATTTAACACCTGCCGGTGGCAGGAGGTTATCATGCTTGTCCTGAGATACCGGATCCTGGGTTTTCCTAAGTTTCAGGTGCAAAAAAAAAGAAAAAAAAAAGAACAGTGTGCCATTTTAAGTTGATTAAGTGATAGCAGTTATATCACATTGTTCTTCAAAGAAAAACAAAATGTTAAAGACGGAAGCCTAAAACCAAAAAAAAAAAAAACCCAACAACAACAACAACAACAACAACAAACAACAACTCTACTGCAGAATGATAACGTTATTCTTATAGTAATACACTTCTCGCGCATATCATACTTCAACCGCAGACTGTCCCCACTCTCGGACACCTAAAATGGTCAAATAGTCGAAATAAGACAAGAAGGTGAAGAGTAGGGAAATTTAAAAAAGACACGGGGGGGGGGGGGGGGTCCGTCTCGCGCTCACCTGTGAACATAGAGTCATTTCATCCTTTCCTTTTCAATATACATGTATTCCGAATGTAACTGCGTAACACTTTTCGGATTTGTTTTTGTTTTTGTTTTTGTTTTCTTTTTGGTCACAGCCTGTTCAGGCTACTTAGGGTATGAGAGAAAATCGTTGTGAAGAAAAAAATAAGAATGCATAAAGGCATATAATATATGACAATTACAGTGAACGTCCGTGATGGAGACCAAAATGGATGTGTTCTGTTTGAGATGGCAACTACCATACTCAAAATAAATACACGGGGAGCATCTGTCACTACAAAGTGGCACTGTTCCTCTATCTCCTACTATGTAATTCATGGACTTATTCTACCAACGAACATCCGTGGGCAAAAAGTTTTCCTTTTGTTATTACAGGTAAATTGAATGCTGAACATCATTCACTTTTAGGTATGAGAGACTCGGTGAGTTAATATTTTCAAGTAACATTAACTAATCGGACAATGAGATAATTGTAATTATCACAAATTTCCTTTTTCGGACCGAACGTCCGTGAGCGAAACTTTCAGAACCAACAAAATTGCAAATTGTCTTCAAAACCTCACCAGAAAGAAATTTAAATGCACAGAAATGACAGATTACGCAAAATTTTAGTTTCCTATCACTTGGTTTTCAGTGTTTGGCTGTATTTATATAATTACAGGGAATACAAAAGTAATATTACAAGTAAATTTAGAGCTGTTTGTTCATCTTGATCACATATCGCGTTTAAAATTCTGAAACTACTGCTCTAAACGCATTGTTCATTTGGTAAAACTTTACTTTTTGTTATTTGAGTTGAACGTTTTAAAGAATAAAAAACACTTTTGAGACAAGTTATCCCCATCGGTTGGACTGTTACGTCACGGACGTTCGCTGAAATTGTCACGGAAGTTTGTTCCAACAATAGGGTCATGTTCCAGGACGGATGACTAATGAACAGAGAGTACGTAGCCTTCCTAACTCTTTCAAAATTTTGAAAAGGTATTTTCAATGCAAATTATTAGAATTTTGACACCCTTTCAACATGCTCAGAGAGGGAGTAGAAGGTGGATTTTCAGAGAAAATATTCACTGTTTGCTTGGTTTTCGGTGAATCGTATGGTCCAAGAACTGCAGACGAGCCCCAGTCCGCTTCAAACATGTCATGCAGCTCCTCGGCTGGAGAGCCAGAGGTAAAATGTACCTGCCCCATCAAAGCAAGATGGTGCCCCACTCAATAACGTTTTAATCATCACGGACGTTCTTTTTTTTCGGAGTTTCGTCTAAAAACGTAATTTCGGTTCGCATTTGACAAGGAATGGACAGAAACTCAAAACATACATATTATCGTGTGGCTAGACCTTAGTTGATTACGACTCAGAACAATATCGCCAATAACGTTCAATGGGCTACGATCTTTATCAGTAAATAGCGGATGCACGTCCGTGACGAAAACTGAGTATAATTTTGCATAAAAAAAGTTTACGTCCCATGTCCAGCCAGCAGACGGTAGTACAATTTTTTGCAGGATATGTACAATAGGTGGAACACCAAATTTTCGTCTACATTACAGTTAAGTTGGGACAACAAAGTAGAATTTGCAGCAGCGATAGAGATAGAGCATCACGGACGTTCGTTTGTTTAGGACTTTGATATTTCAATCGTTCTCCGTAATTTTATACGTGCTCATAGAGTTCTTATGATTTTGTCGTACATACCAGTAATATGTCAGATCCAGAACACGGTCAGATAACAGATGCCACGTATCTTAAAGGGATAGTACAGTTTTGGTCGAGAGGAGAATTAGGCTTTTAAAATTTTGCAAGATACCAAGAAAACACTTATGATATTGTACAGAGCCTACCATTTTAAGAGGAATTCAAAGTTTATTTGATGAAAATCGGGTTTGGAATAACTGAAACATCCAAAAACAAAGTAAAACATAGCGATCGTTACAAAGTGTGGGTCCCACGCTTTACTAGAATCGTTCTTTTTTTGGATATCTCAGCCATTTCAAAACCGATTTTTATCAAATAAACGTTGAATTCCTCATAAAATTCCATGCTCTTTCATATTTCATATGAGATTTCTCATTATCTCAGCTAAAAATGTTAGAAACCTGAAATTAGGTCTCAATCAGAACTGTACGATCCCTTTAACAAGTCACATCATTGGTTTGAAAAAAAAGTGTGAAAATAGCATTTTACTGTATTTTTACGCTTCATGTCCTTGTTAAATGCAAAATATCAGTCAAAAGTAAGGCAACCCATACATTTCCTGAAAGGATATTTACCGGGCTTTGAGATGACATGAAATAAACTGGTTTCTTAGATTATCCTGGTGTGTTCTAATAGACAGGGCAGAGCCAGGCAAAAACTGCCTTTTTTTTCCAGTCAAGGTTTTCTCACTTGATTCTGGTACTTTAGACCATACTTAACAAAATAAGCTTCTGCGCCATCTTGAAATCTGTTCCAAATCCAAGATGGCCGCCAAATATCCAAAATGGCCGCCAGAGGACCTAAAAAGTGCCTTCTGTGGTTAAGATTTGTCTGGGGATGGGTTTTTTTTACTCTATTTGATGATAAATGGTAAGTGGAATAAGATTCAGTGCATTAAAATTAAAATCAGTTTCTTTTTTATTGCGAAAATCCAACATGGCCGCCAGACGCAGCTCCCGAAATTAATAAATGTCATAATAACCGGAGGGCCAAACCCTAAAAACTTGCTTACTTAACAAGTGAGTTCCACTCTCTCTACAAACTAAGTAGACCATGCTAATTTGGGATTTCTATTGTAACAAACAACATACCACTGTTCTACCTCAAAAAATTTGTTGCGAAAGCCTCTAAATCCAAAATGGCGTCCAAGATGGCCACCATATTTACTGAATTTGCTATTTGAAAGATAGAATTTGATAAAAACATCAGATTTCAACAAATGTGATGTCATATGAAAGAAAATAAAATTTCCTACAAGTTGATACCATTTTTGTGGGCGATTGTGATAACTGAATTGAGATATAAAGGAAAAACACTAATTTTTTTATATTTTTCTGAAAAAAGGAAAATCATGAAAATGCTTGATTCAGCATAAATCAGAAAAAGACTGAAGGATTATCTTGAAACGTTTTTAAGAATTTTGCTTAACATATAATTAATATTTGGAGAAAATTAGGGGTCAGTACCATTTGCGGTTCAGGAGTTGTAATGTCTCAAACTTGAAAACTCACTATGTAAGAATTTCCACTTTAGCTGTGACAAGACCTTGTTGGTCGTAAAGAGAGTCTGCACGCGCCGAGACTACTACACGCACCACTGGCACTGACGCTTGCAGCAGTGCCAGTGGTGCGTGTAGTAGTCTTGGTGCGCGCAGACTTTTTTTGACAAACAAGAGTTTGTGCCTGCAAACTAACTTTTCATACCAAGTGGTAGCTCAGGTGGCGCTGATCGTTATTATTTCAAAATAGATTGTCCTGATATGTTTTCATGCCTCCGCCAACGAAGTGGCCGGAGGCATTATGTTTTCGGGTCGTCCGTCCGTCCGTCCGTCCGTCCGTCCGTACGTCCAGACGTCCGTCCCGTTTTGTTTTTGTCGATATCTCAAGAACCCGTGCGGTGGTTTTACATCAAACTTGGTATGAGGGTATATCCTGGGGGATAATACTTTGTTTGAATTTTAGGGTCATGGGGTCAAAGGTCAAAGGTCACAGGTTATTTTGTGAAAAAAGGTTGAAATTTCATGTTTTTCTCCATATCTCGCAAATGGTTAAAGGTATCTTCATGGAACTTAGTATATATATGCTTGTACCGATGGGCAGTGATTATCTAGGAAAGTTGGGGGTCATGGGTCAAAGGTCATGGGGGTCAAAGGTCAAGGTCAACTCCTCAAAATATCACTACTTATATTTATGCAATGCCTGAAGGTTTGTTTTTTTAACTTGATGTATGCATGTATTACCAAATATATATTCTGTGGGAAGTTTTTGCCAAAAGGTCAAAAGTCAAAAGGTCAAAGGTCAAGTGAAAGTGCTTAATTGCACTTTTTCCTCCATATCTCGAAAGTAACTCAAGGTATCATCATGAAACTTACAATTACATATTTATGCATGTTCTACCTGACAGTGATTCTCTTTGGAACTGAGGTCAAAGGTCAAAGGCCAGGTTTAGATAATGCTATTTTACCATTTGATACTGAAATTATACTTTTTCTCAATAACTTGAAAATTACTCAATGCATAAACTTATAAAAGGGTCAAAAGTCAAGTAAAAATCATGAGTTCCCCAAATACCTGCACTCTGATGTTTTAATCATTCATCCAATTGAACCTAGTTCTAGGAAAGTGAACATTCAGCACATTTGTGGCAAACCTGTCATTCTAATATTTCGCCAATTGTGTGAAACTGTCATCACACGTTGTCAAGACACTGTTTTGTGGCAAATCTGTCATTTTAATATTTTGCCAATTGTGTGAAACTGTCATCACACATTGTCAAGACATTGTACTATAGACCTATTAGGAGAACCATGCATTATGGCGGAGGCATACCAGTCGCCGTAGCGACATAACACTTTCTAGTTTTTTATACTAAGCTGTCAACAGTTATCAATGTTATGGTTTCTTGAAAAGAAATGGTGATATCTCCGTATGTTTTAGGCTTCATTATATATATATATATATATATATATATATATATATATATATTTTTTTTTTACATGGTAGAATGTTTTGTGATACAACTAACCTGCACATATAAATCGAATGTGATATCTCTTCCAATGGTAAACGATACCTTTAGTGTGTTGCGTCAGAGTCAAATCTTGATTAATAATTTGATATATTTTTAGAATTTCTTGTATTGCTGTCTATCATATATATTGTCCTTGTTGAAACCATATTGAGGGTCTATTCATTTATTTATTTTTTTTTGGGGGGGGGGGGGTGGAGCTCATTTTAGTGTTTGGGTAAGGCCCGATCTTTGATTTAAAAAAGAAATGCTTCTGTATCAAAGATATGCTTTTGTACTTGTATGTTACTCTGCTGTTGTAGAAACGTGAATGATGATGGCATATGTGTAATAATACCTGATCCGTACATGTCCTTGTAAGCCCTTCTGATCCGAGCACCCCCCCCCCCCCGAAAAATCCGACATGGCGGCAATTTCTCAAAGTTGCTTTTAAATGTGTTGTGCGAAATTACTTTTCAGTATATTGTTCAAATAACACTGTCCAAAATGATTATTCATGCTGTATATTCACATTTCTGAGGGGCCCACATTCTACAAGACTTGTCTTTTTAGTGGGTCCCTCCACTTTTCGAATTATCCACAATGTTTACTTACTTCAAATCACTCGAGTTTTATGATAATCTGTAATGATTGTAAGGTGCAACAATTATTGTATTCTTTTCATCCTACATAGTTTTGAGCACCTGATTTTCTGTTACCAAAAAAGAAGAAATGTTTATATGTTCTTGTCGAAAAATGAAATAAAACATTGAATTGAATTGAATTGAATTGAATTGAATTGAATTGAATTGAATTTACAGATAAGCATGCTGAAAGTGTATTCACTGTGAATAGATTTTTCTTACATCGTTTTAGGCTGATTTCATGTGGGTTATAGTGTCAAAATTGAATTGAACTAATGCCATTGGTAGATGCTTTCACATTTTAGATATCAGGATCACTCGAGAGTGGTAATGTTCATTTTCATTCCTTTTAGAGTGATCTCAGGGATCACTCAAAGAGTGACGAGTGATCCCTAAGGTCACTCTAAAATGAGTGAAAATGAAAATTTTCACTCAAAATTCACTCCAATTTTACCTTAAATTTACTGATTTCCGTTATTAACTCCTTCAAAAATGAAATTTCCACTAGATTTTTTTTTCTTTTTCGGAGTAGAATATCACTGGTTTTAAAAATATCTCTATAAAAACCCATGACGGTGTGAAATAGCACTACAATGTTCAAAATATATAAAAACTATAAATAGATAGCACAACAGACAAAATTGTACCAAAATTAAAATAATACATTTAATTTGGCGCAATAAACTATGTCAGCTTTGATGGTCTGCAATCTTGAAGTTTTTGAGTGATTGATCCAAATTTTGTTTTAAACTTTCTATAGCATGGTTGTTTCAAGCTTCTACCTCTATTTGAAAGACATTTTTTGCTTCATCTCATCTGCTCCAGAACAATCTACTTTGAAATGATAGCGATCGGCGTCACCTGAGCTACCATTTGGTATGAAAAGTTAGTTTGCAGGCACAAACTCTTGTTTGTCAAAAATGTCTACGCGCACCAAGACTACTACACGCACCACTGGCACTGCTACAAGCGTCAGTGCCAGTGGTGCGTGTAGTAGTCTTGGCGCGTGCAGACTCTCTTTACGACCAACAAGGTCTTGTCACAGCTAAAGTGGAAATTTTTACATAGTGAGTTTTCAAGTTTGAGACATTATAACTCCTGAACCGCATATGGTACTGACCCCTAATTTTCTCCAAATATTAATTATATGTGACCCGCTACAACAAAATGGTCCTAAAGTCGCGCACGGTTGAAGCCGTGAAAATCGAGTTTGAAGTCAGAGCATCAAAATTGGTCAAAACTTAAGATTTTCTGAATTTGACATATTATTAGAGTCTGACATGTCTTCTATCATCTGTCGAATTTTTGAAGGAAAATGATTAAAGGAAAGACCAAAAAATAGCGTTTTTCTGGGCCATGTTTTTTTGCCGTTTCAACGAAGCAGAAACGGGTTCGAACATTTGGATTGAGCGCCACACGTAGGCTCCGCCCCTAACAACAACCAGAGTGATCTCATTGGTCAGTTTGCTGCTTGCCGCTAACCGAAGCGTGAAGCTCGCACACTGCCCAGTCGACTGGTGCGTGCTAGCGGGGTGCGCTATGCATCCTGGTCACTGATTGGTCGGTGAGGAGACCGCCGACGCTGTGTTTGAATGAGCATTTCGGGGGTTGCTAGGGCTTACCTTCTATTGTCCGGAGGTGAATACTGACTTGCGTGTCCCTTGATCGTGATTGCTTCGCAAGGAGAACTTTTAGGGCGCTTTTCTCGAAACAGTGATTTCCTAGACGTCTCGACATGCTCTCTTTTAAACATCGATATCTCCGCAGCCGATTATTTCTATGAGATGTGTTATATATCAATTTAAAGCAGAAAGATTAGGGAATTGTGTCATGCAATTTTCAAATAATCGACCGCGCCCGACTTTAGGATCATTTTGTTGTAGCGGGTCACATATGTGAAGCAAAATTCTTAAAAACGTTTCAAGATAATCCTTCAGTCTTTTTCTGATTTATGCTGAATCAAGCATTTTCATGATTTTCCTTTTTTCAGAAAAATATCAAAGAATGAGTATTTTTCCTTAAAATCTCAATCCAATTATCACAATCTCCCACAAAAATGGTATCAACTTGTAGGAAATTTTATTTTCTTTCATATGACATCACATTTGTTGAAATCTGATGTTTTTATCAAATTCTATCTTTCAAATAGCAAATTCAGTAAATATGGCGGCCATCTTGGACGCCATTTTGGATTTAGAGGCTTTCGCAACAAATTTTTTGAGGTAGAACAGTGGTATGTTGTTTGTTACAATAGAAATTCGAAAATAAGCATGGTCTACTTAGTTTGTAGAGAGAGTGGAACTCACTCGTTAAGTAAGCGAGTTTTTAGGGTTTGGCCCTCCGGTTATTATGACATTTATTAATTTCGGGAGCTGCGTCTGGCGGCCATGTTGGATTTTCGCAATAATAAAGAAACTGATTCTAATTTTAATCCACTGAATCTTATTTCTCTTACCATTTATCATCAAATAGAGTAAAAAAAAAACCCATCCCCAGACAAATCTTAACCATAGAAGGCACTTTTTAGGTCCTCTGGCGGCCATTTTGGATTTTTGGCGGCCATCTTGGATTCGGGACAGATTTCAAGATGGCGCAGAAGCTTATTTTGTTAAGTATGGTCTAAAGTACCAGAATCAAGTGAGAAAACCTTGACTGGAAAAAAAAGGCAGTTTTTGCCTGGCTCTGCCCTGTCTATAAGGGAAAGAGTGTCATAAGGTGCGATATTTGCGTTTAAAGGTCAAGAAAAATACAGAGAATAATAAGAATTTTTTTTAAATCTTTTGACCATAACTTCAAAAATATATCTTTATATGTAGTGACCAATATATCGTTAAAAAGGTATTATTTTGTACTTTATGACAGAGACCGTATTTCAAAATCTTCAAAAATGGACTTATTGGTTTTTGCGAACAAACTCTTTATATATATATATATATATATATATATATAATATATATATATATATATATATATATATATATATATATATTTATTTATTTCATATCCCGCGGTCATGGTGATATTTGCTATTAAAGCGCACAGGCACCACCCTTGTAAAATGCGCGTATAGTACATGAGATAATACGTCACTTAGCAATAATTTCCTACCAAATGCACAGCGTCTACGCTTCGCGAGAAGACAGTTAAGGGTATCGCGCAGTTGATGCATACATGCACTTTTACCTGTAATCATGTGCATGGAAAAATAACTTTAGATCGCTCATCCACCACTTTACTTTGCTATTACTCTTAAAATTCATTTGGAAATATACCAGGCCATTGCTTGAGGGTCTGGTTTAACGGCGACTTCAATAGCACGATTTTAATCCGATACCCTTTGGCGAAGAGAATGTACAAGCTCCTCTTGCTTTGCACTTAACACGAATAATACAATCATCTGAGACTTTTGTAAGTGAACTCGCAACATATACTTACAAAGTCGAGAAAACAGATGAGAGGACTGGAATTGATGCTTCGTTGATGTTCACAGAGGACGTTGTTGGATTCACTTGTTTGTTGGATTATTTCAAATGAAAACAAAAGAAATACTTGATACAAATATTTGGTTTTTTTTTTTTGCAATATTCTAACGAACCTTTAAATATACGTTGCGGATCAGATTGCAAGCTTTTGGTTCAAATGCATTCCTCTTTGGCTTAAAATGTCATCTATAAATCAATTAACACGTAAAAAAAACAAAAGAAGACCAATAAACATGTGCGCATATAGGGCCTAGATGTATATCATAGTAAAGAAAACATTTTTATTTTCTTCCCTCAGTCCAGCATTTTGGAGGCTATATGGCATTTTTTATTATCCGTTTCTTTTTTCCGAATCTTTTTTAAATTTTGGTCGGGAAATGTGTAATTATTGAAAGTCTGTTGATCTATCCAGCTTTCCACTTGTAGCCTCACCCCCCTAAAAAAGAAGAAGAAATAAACAAACCCAAAACAGCAAAAACAAAATCAACTGTTGCCATCTTGCATCGGTTGAGTATATGTTTTTTTTTCCTCCTTTCTCGAATATATTTGATGTTTGCTGATGATACCAACATGTTTTCGAAGCCTATAGAGATATTGATAAAGCTGAATGTCTGATGAATAATAAATCAGTCAAAGTGAATGATTTATTTTCAGGAAATGAATTAATTTTAAATGTGTTGAAAATCACGTTTTATGAAATGTGGCAACAGTAAATCAGTTGATGTTGAAAGAAATTTATGTGTCAATGAAATGAAGATAGAACATGTGAGGTAAACTGGGAATGTTTCTTGATGAAGAAATGAAATGGAAAAGTCACGATAAACATTGTTCTTAAAAAGGCACCGAAAAAAAAATATTTGTTTCATGAACAAACTGAGGAATTTTCTTCCTCAACAAATATTATTGTTACTATATAGTAAGTTGGTAGTCTCACAATTAAAGTACTGTAATATGTATCTTTTAGTTTAGAGAGATTCCATAAGCTGCATAAAAAGAGCTTTTAACAAATTCATAATTTTTGTTTAATTCAAAACCTCCGCTTATCAAATTAAGCATTGTAATAACAACATTATATTTTAATTTTCTATTCAGCAAAAAACTATTACCAAAATTTTAGCTCATTATCAATGAAGAATATAAATGTTAGATTACAGTTTTCTTCAATTTTTTGGTCCTCTGTCTAATTATTGACGCACAACTTTCCGAACGAATTAACGAAAAACTGGGGCACTTACTTGCAACTCGGGACACTTACGAATGATTCGGGCACTTACAAACAACATTACGAAACACCCATCAGGACTTGGGCCAATTCTCCTTTCAAACTTGATTGCACTCGTTCACTTAAGGCATTTCCCAGGGAAATAAAAATTAATCAATAATGACCCGTGTTTATGTTAATGTACACGCCATGCTATATATTAATCAATTTGGCCAAACATTGGAATTTGACTGTTATTATATTCAGGTCCTCATATAGTAATTTGAGTTCTCTTACAAGATATTTGCCCAGGTGTGTTGCATTTCACTTGGACAGCCGCATGTGTCTCTTGGTAAGTTGGCAGCTCATTTTTCTTCGCAGCTCTGTTGATTGCCGAATCACGAGCAAGACCAGAAACCTCGGTTTGATCGGTTGGTTCATATTCGGCGAGCTAGAAACAAAGTGAGAAAATGCCCTAATAATAATTGTGAGGATAATAAAACACGCCTGCAGAACAACGGATTTGTACTGCACATTTGTCCTATTAGTGTCTTGTTTTTATCAAATAAATCCAATCAGGAAGAATTCAGTCAAGAACTGAAATTCCACATGGCGATCATTATCTACTTCCAATTTAATTCGTTTATCCGATGTGTTCACTAGTTGAGGAGGCATTGATTATAAGCTGGTTTGTAAAAACACCACATAATACATTTCATAATATTTGGAGTGACAGGAAACCTGAAAAATCGCACCTATATATTATTGCTGCTTACTGTCAATTTCCATGATATCATAACACCATTAACATTTTGTACTATTACAAAGCTAAATCAAAAGCATGGAGAGGGTGAAACTTCGGAACGTAACATTGGCATATAGGTGAATTAGAATTAGGTCAAAAATTGTCACTTTCCAATTTCACAATAAAAAACAACAACACCAAAGAAGAGGTATTGCTTTGACGGAAGAGCTCATAACCAAGCTTCTGAACAATTTATGAAATATGCATTTTTTTTTTACTTACGAGATCTCGGTAAGAAGGTAACTGTATTTTTTTTTTAAAGATGGTCCAATTTTTACAATTGATAGGCCCTATGCTGTAAGAAAAATAGGCTCCACATTGCACCTTTACCAGTGTCACATTGGGAGTACCTTTACGGGAGCAACTCGGTACTTTCCAGACCAGTGTCACAATTCTGTTCTGAACGGTGCGAAGTTAAATCCATAATGTTCTCCAACTGTGACACTAGTAAAAGGGAAAATTGAACTCTTTTTCTTAAAGTGTATTCGAATATGGTTTTAACGCGCAGAGCTTATTCTTTTAAATTATGTAGAGAAGTGAACATTTATTATTATTGGCTTTCTTTTTTTTTGGAGGTTTTAAGTTGGACGACACACACACACACACACACGTATATGGCCTTCCTAAGAATGGCACAATTTCTATTTTGAAGTCCCTTCCCACATAAAGAGATTGCATGCTTTGCGTTAATGATAATGATCAAGGCTCACTCCTAAGATAAAATGTAACCAGCAAAATTTTAGAAAGCCATCTGAAATTATACAGCCAAAACGTGTTATGACAAGGAGAGCTTTGATTTATAATCACATTCCTTTCTTTTTTTCCCACAGGCGTCCCCTTGCGGACTCCACAAAGTAAGCACAAAGCATTTCAATGGAAAATTGCCCATTTTGTATCATTATGTACTTCCATGTTCCTTATTTCCTTTTGAGATTCTGAGGTTGCCATCACCATCAAGCATTTGCTGAAAGACGGTAAGCTCCTGCATTTTTTCTTCCTCTTTATTCGGAAAGAAGTGTATAGCTGACTCCTTTGATCTCATTGTTATGGGTATACTTTAAAGATTGTGATTATGATACAATGAATGTAATATACATTTTTCTATACTGTTGTCAAATGCATGTATTGTCATTATGATTTCCTTGGAAAAAAAAACCAACAATGCAGAAATAAAATCGAACTGAACTGAATTTAACCCAGATAGCCTGTGTCAAATTTTGTAAGATATCGTCTCCGACTGTTCTTGTCATTGTAAAATAATTGCAACACAAGAGAACAGCACCCTTGTACGGTGTAACAGCCATTACAAGCATTGACACCCATTTAATGCGTTCTTACGTTTGAATTATTGTCAAATTTATCATTATCTTTTTAATGACCATGAATTTTACAGTGGTCATGGTCTATTATTGCTTCCCGCAGGAACATATTGTGTAAATACACATAAAAAAATATTATATTCTCAAGATTTGTTGTGGGCCCATCTTAATAGTTAAGACTTAATCAGTCCATGATTTGTGTTGTTTATTGCTGACAAGTAATCAGGTTCGTAACCACATAAAGGCCTAAAGTCAATCATACACATGTACATTCACATCAAGAGCAGAGAACGCCAAGGCAGTCGACCATCATGTACATTGTATATCAAAGTTGGTAATTTTACGATGATTAAGGGGGAAAAAGATAATGGATACTGGTCACACGGAAGTGAATTTGTCATATTACCGTGTAACTCTGACGGATGCTAGGTTCCCCATGTCGAACAGTAACAAGAAGTCTCCCTACTGCATTGATTTCTGCGCAAAACGGGTCAAGCCCCTCTGACGTACCACATCTGATCAGCCTGGATGAAGGAAGCAATATATACATGAGCCATTTGAATACTCTGATTTTCAACTCAAACAGTATTCTAGTATGCAAAAGTGACTTATTACCACATTATTCATAAAATATGAATACTCAATCTCTCTGTCTTTTAATTCATTTATATGTAACTTTGTTCCGTTGCAGATTCAGTTCTCTTTCCACAAAAATAAAAGCCTGCATCCTTTGACCAATATAGTTCTAGATGAAGTAAGGACTTATTTGTATTTGTGACAGTAATAATTTCCAGGTAGTTTCTATACTTCCACATAAGAAGAGATGCTAAAAATGCATATGGGCCTTTTAATTCCTCATAACGACGTGTACGCAAAGGAATTACCATGGATGTACTCAATTCCTAGGACATACTTTACCCGAAATCAAGTGACTAACTGTGATAATGTATTTGCGATCTTTGAAAAATTCGACGAATAGACATGCAGGTGCCGTAAAAATCTTCCATGAAAAATGCTATTCATTGATGAAAGTTCACAATTATAAGGTTGAAAGTGCATACAAATTGAAAAGGTTTGCTGACACTAGACTTTTGTAGAACATGAAAGTAATGATACACTGATGGGCTTCAATATGAACTCACAACACATTCTTGAGATGAGGGTAGGAGCTTGCAGATTTGATCAACTCCATGGCTTCCTCATTGCACAGAGACACATCTGTTACAGACAGTCTGATAACCGTAGGTGGAGCAAGTAAGCAATGACGTAATTTGAAGTCCCAAACGATTTGTTGCATGTAGCCCTGTAGGTTAAGCTCAACATCGTGAGAATAGAGTGGCCAAAACTTGTCCAAGTCTAGGAAAGAGAAAGGTTGGTCAATATTCCCGTGGACAGAGACCTTATTTACGTCGGGGAACAAGGAGGTCACATCTAAATGCCAGAGAAGTGGAAGGGATTCGGTGTCTACACAAAGATGGTCCATGGTACTCTTCACAAAACTACCCTGTGGAAAGATCGAAAAAAAAAGATGGAAAAAATGCTTAGATTCACTGCAGTACCAGTCATGTATTTATGTATAGGCCATCATACGAGATAAGAACTTATTTAACACATATATTTACTTTATTACATTGTAGTCACAAATCTTGCCACCTCCTTGGAAACATGAATAAAAAACCCCAAATAGTATCGGTACAGTATATTTGGGCTCGACACTAACTATTTTCTCTGCATAGTGGCCCGGTATGGCCAATAAAGTCTTTACACTTCAAATTTGGTTGGTCTAAATAAGAGGAAACTTTCCTCTTTGATTAATAGTTTCAAGATCAGGCTACCACAATATAACCCTTTTTGGAATGTAGTGGCCTGACATCAATTTGAGTCATCCCGGGCTTCGTCCGGGCCACACCTAATGTCGAACTAATGCATATATGAATATATACAAAAGTGCACGTAAAGTAGGCTAGTACGTCCAATGACGTTGATAAAACCGCACTTTAATTGCCAATCTTTCCGCCCTCTGGCCTCGATCGCGGTTGTTCGTGTCTGACAACCAAACATATGATAAAACAGGAATGTGAACATAAAACAGTGATACGTTCGTAGTTTCTTCTCGTACCATAGATTTTACTTGAAAGATACTGAAATACTTGATGTATATTAGCAGTCAGAGGCCCTAAATATATATTTATGTCACAGTAATCCATTAATTCACATTGACAAACAAAAATGGATCATCCTTATAAAAAAATAATAATATCTATGCTTTTGTCTCATCTTGCTTAGATTTTGGTAACACAATTCTCTTTGATTCGACCCACAGGCAACAGTTACAACTGCAAAAGGTCCAAAACTCTGCTGCCAAAATTATCACTCTTATATCAAATTACACTTATATAACTCCTGTACTTAAGTCACTCCACTATTATAGTTACACGTTCTGTATCGCATTCACTTTGTTTGTTTGTTTGTTTAATAAGTACTTTATTTTCTGCAAAACAATATACATAAGTTACATAATAATAAAAAAACATGTGGGAAATATACAACGTAAATTTAAAACAGAGTCGTTTGACTTGCATATACAATTGCGATATAATAGGAAATTAATGATAAAATATACAGTATGCATGTCTATGTAGCAGGGATTACAATAACAAGCTTAATGTAGTTAAGAAGCGATTATGCAGAGGGCCGCCATTGTAAGCATTGCTTGAAAAAACATGGCCGGCCCGAGGAAAAGGTAGGGACGTACTTCGTAACAATACAAATTCTGCTGCGAAGATAGCAGGGGGAAATAAACTCTGACGTGTGATGGTGGTGAATGTGCGTGCAAGTGCTTGAAAATGCACAAGGGCAGATAGGCTAGAATTTAGAATGATTGAATTGGTTTGCTGGAAGAGGGAACGATATGCGATGTTGCTATCGGGAGACCAACATAAGTCGTAAATTATTTGTTTTTAGTTCGTATCTGAAGTATACTGTAATACAATGTGCTTCTTTAAGTTTGCTTTGAATGAAAACAAGGAGGCACATTGTTTCAACTCCTCAGGAAGAGCGTTCCATGTATCCGGACCATGATGTCTGATCGATTTTTGGGCAAGTAAAAGCTTTGGATTACTTAAATGAAAATCATGGGAACGACGGGTAGGGTATTGGTGAATATGGTCATTGGTTACTTTGGCATTATGAAAAAATGGTGATAAATTTCGAGTGTGTTTATACATAGATATGGCAGTTAGGTATAAATGTATATCATTGGCCTTTAGAGTTTTTAGGCGATAGAATACGGGATCAGTATGAGCCAAGAAATTTGAATGTGTGCATATACGACGAGCCTTTTTCTGAAAAGGAAAAATTGTGTTTAATTTATTTTTGCTACAGTTGCCACATACAATATTACAGTACATTACATATGTGACTGTGCACCTCAAAACAAACAAAAAGTCGCCAGACATGATTTTTTAGTTAAGAACATATTCTGAAAGAGCAGACTTTAAGCTTAAAAATGATGTATAACTCAAATCAAATGGACTCTCCTAACCTATCTAAATATTGGAAAGAAAGTACAAACTCAGGAAAAGTGTGAACTGAGAAAAGAGGCTCTGAAGTACAGTGTCTATTCAAGCGCTTAATCTTTACAAAACCGTGCTGACTGTGCGATGAATGGGACAAAAAACAGGAAGTTAACCACCAGAGTAACGACAATGAAGGGATTATCAGATTAAAGTGAAATTAGGCATGCCTCATTAACACATTCTGTCCATAATTAATGCCAAATTTCAAAACAGTAGCACTATCTTTTCAAAAGTTATTAGAGTTGAAAGTGAAGAGTGTGGACAAGGTTTTTCAGAAATGAAAAAGGGATTCTAAAGACACACATAATCACACTATTCTACCAAAAATGTTCGAGATAAACTGCTAAAAAACACACTTTCCTGCCCGTTTTATGATACCAAATTTTAGCATAATGTAAAAGAAGACCCGCTCTATCAGAAAATATGAAAAAGTCAAGTTCGGCTAGGTTGACTCATTTCACTTATTTTCAGTCCTCACGCAAAATCAGTGTGTGCGACTTTATGTTCGTTTTGAGGTGCACGGTCACATATAGTAAAAATAACGTGTTATATTAAAATTTGATCGTTAATAAAATATTTCGTTCTCCTTAAAACACCATTTGCTTTAGATATTGATGTTGTAATATTCTGAACATGAGCATTCCAAGTTAGATTGCTATCTAGGGCCACTCCTAGGAACTTGGTTGAATGTTTTTCAGCAATGTTTATAATTATCATCAATAAAAATACTTTGAGGAAGGGTGGGTTGGGATTGAAGCGTATGAAAGTTTATAAAACATGGCTTATCAATATTCAATGAAAGCTTGTTAATTCTAAACCATTTCGAGATGTTGCTTAATTCCATATTTAATGTATCAACTATAGTGTTACAATGTCCTTGTGGGAATAAAAAACGTTGGTGTCGTCTGCAAATAAGATGAAGTTTAAACGAGGAGAGGAATTGATAATATCATTAATGTAAATCAAAAAAAGTAGGGGCCCGAGGATAGATCCCTGAGGGACACCACATGACACGTTAGAATATGATGAGCAACGGGATTTGAATGCAACATATTGTTTTCGATGACTTAGATAACTTCTGAACCATGACAAAGTTATCCCTCTCACGCCATGATTATGTAATTTTTCAACTAAAATGTCATGATCAATATTGTCAAATGCTTTACTAAGCATCTTGAGCTGTTACTTCTGGTATATCATTTTTAATAGATCCACCCCACAGTCATATCTCTATTACAAAAGCATACTCAATCAAGATCACTCCATTCTTGTAATATTGGCCTAATTATTGTTAAAAAAAAACAAAACCCATGGGGGAGGGCAGGTCTTTTACTCACGCGGATCCTCTCTCTGGAACGAGCTCCCTTTACACATTCGTACCATACCTTGTGCTGATTTGTTTTCCTTTTGTTTTAACATAGCACTGAAATCACGCCTATTTCATATAGCGTGTGATTAATTAATGACTTAATTAATTCTTTCTTTCTTCAGTCTACACTTTTCTCTCTTTTATGCTGCGTGAAAGATTTCACACGCCCTTTGAGCACTCACCTAGCGGTAAAGGGCACTACAAATACCCCCTATAATTACAATTTGGGGACAGGACGAATATACATAGGAAATATATCGATGTCTACTACTTTGTACATTTTGTCTACACCTGAAGCTAGATAAAGAATAATTGATAAACTTTGTTCACACTTCTTATTTTTTTTTTAACGCGATAACAAAGCGAATAACATAATTTATAAACAGTGACAATAATTTACACAATAAGTCGCAGAAGTTATTGCTCTTTATCAATGCTAATTGGGGCAAATTAATCCGACTTTCTTCGTTCGCTCACTTTCCTTAATAAGTTCAAATTCGAGTTCAAGTTTATTTCATATTTCCACTTTCTCAGTGATGGAATTACAAAATGATTGGCACTAAAACAAGAATACAAAAGTATATACAACCATATCTTTTGGTTGGAGAAAAAAAGAAAGAAAACAAGATATGAAGATAATGAAAAAGGGCATTTATGTTTGAAATCATATGGAGGAAAGAGATCTTGATCCGCGAAATTATTTTTCTGTTGATACTCTTTTCGAACGCTAGTTTTCAGTGCTTTGACTGGATAAAGTAACACACAAATCATATAAACAAGAAATAATGTGGTCCTTCCAGTATCAAAATATATTCACGCATAAGTTTAGCGCAAATTGAATGCTGCAAATACTCTGTTGAGTAGCACTTTCAATGGGTGGTATGTGACTAGTAAAATATCTCATCATGCTTCTATTTTATAATTTATCCACAGGTCCATGATAATGCTACGTGTGCACCATGTTTCCATTGGTCACGGCAATCACGTTTCAGGTCATCGTTGACAAAACGGATGGATGAGAGGCAAAGCGGGGGAACGAGATGTGCAAGCGTGATAGGCCGAGATTGCCATGGACTCATGTTCCGCTTACCACGGGTGATCCGTTTGCCCGAAACGTACTGCGACTTGGGCAGATGCTATATTCGTTTCTTTTTCCCTCTATACTTAAATATTGTTCGTTCCACTACATGATCTGGTGAATATGCAGTTATGAAACATGTTTCTCACGGCATCTGGTCAGGCTAGACCACACATATTTCCCGTCTCGTCGCACTACGGATCGCCTCCATGTTTCGTTACAGCATATCACGTGCTGTCAGGTTGTGTTGCGTTCACCCTGTTTTACTACGGTCTACTAGGTTTCTCATCAGCGCCAAACTGCAGTGGCATTTTTTGACAGTTTAAAAATCTGACACGGCAACCACGGCAATCACGGCCTGTCATTGCCATCCAGCACCCCTCGTTGTCTCATGTCCATCATGTTTTGTCCACGGTATCATGAAACGTAATTCCCGCAGCCGCCGGAAACAAAGTGCAAACGTAGTATACAATTTTTAAACTGTCAAAAAAATTGCCACGACAGTCACATTGCTCATGAGAAAAATAGGAGGGCGCAATAAAACAAACAGCAGACGTAACAAAGCGTGACAGCACGTATAAACAGTAACCAAACTTTGAGACGGTGGTAGGACGCGATGGGAATAAAGTGCAGTCTAGCGTGTCCAGACGCTTTGGAAACGGCGTCCGATATCTTCGCCGGAGCGAGAACTTAAACGAGCACGACTGGAATACGGAGGGAAAAAATAAAACAACAAAGAGAATATCCTACCTGCCCATGGAGCACTATGTTTCGGGAGAACGGGGCTGCTGTGGTGGCCAGGAATCTTGTCGTGTAAACGTAGCATTACACACTGTAGCGTATAATTAAGGCCAGAGATCTCAAAGGATAGAATAGCAACTATTTTCTTTCTCCCTCACTGATGAAACCTTAGTCACATCATTTGCCATAAAGTGTCACGTGAACTCATCTTGTTTTTCCTGATTTTTGATACGGCATACAGAAGTACAAAGTTAGTCTGAAAAAGCATCAAATTCCCCATTCCCAAACAAACAAACCACCTTATTCTCCGATTCTTCCCTGTTGTTTCCTCGATGTGACGTGGGAAGCTGAAATAAAGATAAAAGCAAAAACATCGAACATGAATCTCAGTTGAAAATAGATAAAGTTGAAATAATAATACTTAAAGAGCATTATTCAAACATATGTTGAATGAGATCTAGAAAAAAAATCACTTATCATAATAGCATAAGCAATGTTGTAACATTCATAAATTGAACAGGCGAAACTTCAGCCCGTATTCTACTGTATAGACAGATTTTTACACCAAATTCAAACTCATTCATGGTTTCGCTGAACTTAACGTTTAATTGTGTATTCTGCTAGCGCGGTTTTGTAAAACCGAAGTATTATGTCTGGTTTAAATACGCACAATCCAAAATAAAATGCAGTGTAGATTGAGTTTAAATTTGATTGTATTTATTTATTTATTGAATGTAATATTTTGGCTGTAACTGTGATTCTGCACTGTATTATGTGCTGTGTTTAGTAAGGGCCCCGCTGAAAACCAGCCACCCTTGACTGCTTACTTGGGCCACCCTTTTTAAAAATGTGAAATAAATAAATGAAATATATAACTGTTCATGAATAACTCACGAAGATGTTTGGCCACCATGGTGCGCTCTTTGAATGAAGAAACTCTCCCCTCCGAGTACATTTATTTGATTATTGGAAGTTTATCAGCCACATACGTGTATCTTTATATTGTGCCTAATTGTTCATTGGTGTAAAATGGGTGAGAATTTTGAACGATGTACAATTGCCAATTTTTGCACTTTATGACACTCTTTCCCTTAGAAACACACCAGGACGGTCTAAGAAACCATTTCTTTCATATCATCTCAAAGCCTGATAAATTTCCATTCAGGAAATGTATAGTTTGGTTGACTTTTGACTGATATTTTGAATTTGACAAGGACTTAAAGCGTGAAAAACCGGTAAAAACGCTATTTTCACAATAATTTTTGCTTTTCAAACCAATGATGTGCCTTTTTTTATGGTACGTGGCATCTAATATGTGACCGTGTTCTTGATCTGACATATCATGGGTATGTACCACAAAATCATAAGAACTTTATGAGCACGTATAAAATTACAGAGAACAATTGGAATATCAAAGCCCTAAATAGACGAACGTCCGTGATGCTTTTATTTCTATTGCTGCTGCAAATTCTACATTGTTGTCCCAACTGTAATGTCTACGAAAATTTGGTGTTCCACCTTACGTACATATCCTGCAAAAATTGTACGTCTACTGGCTGTACATGGGACGTAACATTCTTTTAAACAAGATTATACTCAGTTTTTGGCACGGACGTGCGTCCGCTATTTACTAATAAAGATCGCAGCCCATTAAACGTTATTGGTGATAATGTTCTGAGTCGTAATCAACTAAAATATCTAACCGCGCGATAATATGTATGTTTTGAGTGTCTGTCCGTCCCTTGTCAAATGCGAGCCGAAATTACATTTTTAGACGAACCTCCGAGAAAAGAACGTCCGTGATGGTTAAAACGTTCTCGAGTGGGGCACCATCTTGCTTTAATGGCGATGTTGAAAGGATGTCAAATTTCTTATTATTTGCATTGACAATACCTTTTCAAAATTTTGAAAGAGTTAGGAAGGCTACGTACTCTTTGTCGATTAGTTGCCCGTCCTGGAACATGACCCTAGTAGTAGAACGAACGTCCGTGACAATTTCAGCGAACGTCCGTGACGTATGCAACCCAACCGATAGGGATAACCTGTCTCGAAAGTGTCCTTTATTCTTTAAAACTTTTAGCTCCTATGGCGACAAATGAAGTTTTACAAAGTAAACAATGAGCTTAGAGCAGTAGTCTAAGAATTTTTAAGGCGTTATGTGATCATGATGAACACACAGTTGAAAATTTACTCGCAATTTAACGCTTGTTTTCCTTCTAATTATATAAAAACAGCTAAACACTGAAAACCAAGTTATAGGAAAAAAGAATTTTGCGTAATACTTAATTTCTGTGCATTCAAATTTCTTTGTGATGAGGTTTTGAAGACAATTTGCACTGTTATAGGTTCTGAAAGTTTCGCTCACGGACGTTCGGTCGGAGAAAGGAAATTTCCGATAATTCCAAATTTGTCACTGTACATTAAGTTAATGCTATTTGAAAATATTACCAAATCACCGAGACTCTCATAATCAAAAGTGAATAACTTCAGCATTCAATTTTCCTGTAATAACAAAAGGAAAACGTTTTGCTCACGGATGTTCGTTGGGAGAACAAGTCCATGGATTACATAGTAGGAGATAGAGGAACAGTGCCATTTTCTAGTGACATATGCTCCCCGTGTATCTCTTTTGAGTAAGGTAGCTGCCATCTCAAACAGAACACATCCATTTTTGGTCTCCGTATAACGGACGTTCGCTGTAATTGTCATGATATTTTATGCCTTAATACATTCTTATTTTTCTATTCACAACGATTTTTCTCTCATTTCCCAAGTAGCCTTAACATGCTGCGACCAAACAGAACCATCCCCCCCCCAAAAAAAAACAAAAAAAAACAAAACAAATCCGAAAAATGCTCCGTAGTCACATTCAGAATATATTGAAACAAAAAGGATGAAATGACGGAAGAAGTCTGTAATGGGCACGTATCAAGAAGAAACGTAAAAGGACGTGGAAGCAGTTGAATGAAAATGAGAAGAAACAGAGAAGGGATCGAGCTCCAACACACAGAGAAAAGAATTGCCAGTGCAGTCCCGTTCTACCGAATTCTTCTGGAGGATCTTTTTTTTTATTTTTTATTCATCGAAATGTCATCATAAGCAAACAAAAATAATGCAGTATACAATTATTGTCTGATGAAAACACACAAATCCTCCGTTTATCAGGACATGGTGTTTTTTATACTCATCAATGAAAAGCAATGTTAATTTGCAATTCTGTCCCAGATGTTTTTTTTTTATTTTTTTACATTTACATTTTACATTTAACAGACAGAGAGATCGTTAAGTTGTTTGAGCTTTTGTGCTTACTTTGAAAACACATGTTAAAAAAGTGATTATTTAGTAATAGGTTTAAGGTCGCACTTTGATACGCTCGCTCTTCCAAGGATTCGTTACTCCGAATGTCCAAAGGTTTGTTATTTCGAAAATGAAATATTAATGTTCACTATTCTTTAGGTCCGTTCTTCTGAAAGTGGAGTGGGCCTGATTTTAGTTTAGTTGAAAACTATTGTTATGATGTTTTGAAATCGGGAGGATTACGTTGTAAATTTGTTTCTCCACATCTGGATAAACGAACCTGATTTTTCATTTTCCAATTAACAAACCTTCGGAGATTCCTACCATTTACCGACTAAAAAAGCTTCATGATTATACGAACCTTAATCAATTTTCGGAATGACAAGCCGTATGAATAGCGAGCCTCCGAAATGACCCGCTACAAAATGTTTGTTATAACGAACCACATTGTATACTATATCGATGTCGCAAACATCCACCCAAATTTTACAGGCTTAAAGGGATCGTACAGTTTTGGCTGAGACCTAATTTCAGGTTTCTAACATTTTTTGGTGAGATAATGAGAAACCCCTTATGAAATATGAAAGAGCATGTAATTCTATGAGGAAGTAAACGTTTATTTGATGAAAATTGGTTTTGAAATGGCTGAGATAGCCAAAAAAGAGCGATTCTAATAAAGTGTGGGACCCACACTTTATTACGATCGCTTTGTTTTACTTTGTTTTTGGATGTTTCATTCATTCCAAACCCGATTTTCATCAAATAAACTTTGAATTCTTCTTAAAATGGTATGCTCTGTACTATATCATAAGTGTTTTCTTGGTATCTCGCAAAAAGTTAAAAGCCCAATTCTCATCTCCAACAATACTGTACTATCCCTTTAATGTGTCTTGTTATGACGAAACTTCGGAGTATCGAACCTTATATAATTTCTGATTAACATAATAACACAAATTCTCCTCGGTAACAGTGTGTAACACTTAGGAGCAAACGCAGAGGGATTTCTTCCTATACATATTAAAACGTATTCGTTTGCCCTCCCCAGCTAAACTTCGTATTTCGATAACGGAGCACATTTCCTTTGTTTTTCTATGTCAATTCTTTGTCATATTTAGCTGTGACCATGTTCGTTATAAGCAAATTTTGCATTGTAGACTTGAGATAACACATTTAGGACCTGGATCTTTACTTCGTGATTACGAAATTTTGATAAATATATTTATACTTGTAAGTTCTTTTACGAGAGATGGAAAAAGTGTTTTCTTTGATTCCTCAGTATGGAAAGATAAAAAAGCTTTTATAATGGAGAACTGGGAATAATTATTTAGGATTTTGCAGAGGAGTTTGTTCTCGACATGAAATCGCTGTTTGTTGTGAATAGAATGCGTTTTCAACTCAAGAAAACTGCATTGTTCAATATCTTGTTTGTTCCGAACGCCCGTGAGCTATATGCGAACCTCCGTGATGAAAACTATGCTATTTCTATCTGTTGGGTTGAAGAGACTGCCTACATCAGATATATCTTTAAAAAAGTATCCTATTATTTGGGAGTAAGGATTAAAGTATGGGATAGTGGAATAAGAAGTCGAAATATTGAGTTTTTTTAAAATGCGCATAGATTGAAGAAAGTGTTTAGCGGAAGAGTAGTATTTCAACAGGAATAACGGATTTGGTTAAATCAGCAGTTGTCTACCATTACGTACAGGTTAAGAGTACAAGTTTAATATTCTGCCAACACATACACATGTCCCTTAACCCTATAAAGCCCAAGGGGGGGGGGGCACACTGTGCCCCCTACCAGATTTTCATTCGCCACTCCTTCGCCCTTAATCCAATTTTTAATAACCAAATTTGGTGACTTTTCCTAAAATCTTATTCCGAACATTTTGATATATAAGTTAGCTATATTTTATATTGCTGGTTGCCATGGCAACCATAAACTGACATCCATGTCAGTCAGATTTTGCGTATTTTTCTGTTCCAATTCCAATTAACAATATTTTAATGTATGAAATGAGCGTTTCTTGGCTGAAATTTGCTGAAGAAGCAAAATGTGAAGTAATTATGGCCCTGAAATGTTTTTCCTATTATTTCCTTTGTTTTTCTGTGACAATGGCATAAAACAATAGATATAATAGAGATACTTGAAAATAACAGTATTTTTCAAAGATTGCTGTTCTATTTTGTGTCATTTTGATTTCTTCATCTAAGTTTCACCTCTAATATCATTTGTTTATCACATTATCAATCTGCAAACTTAAAATTCATATTTTATGGGAATATGACATATGATAACTATGCATGTACCTATCCCAAATAATACATCACAGGTCTCATAATGTATTTCTTTATCTTGTTATGAATAGCGCCCCATGTGGTGACCTTGAGAAATTTCAACCATAACAAATAGTGAGCTTTGACTTGCATATCATTTGTGACAAATATGAAAAATATTGGTTTATGATAAGACATATATGTGACAGTGCACCTCAAAACGAACATAAAGTCGCACACACTGATTTTGCGTGAGGACTGAAAATAAAGTGAAATGGGTCAACCTAGCCGAACTTGACTTTTTCATATATTCTGAAAGAGCGGGTCTTCTTTTACATTATGCTAAAATTTGGTATCATAAAACGGGCAGGAAAGTGTGTGTTTTTAGCAGTTTATCTCCAACATTTTTGGTAGAATAGTGTGATTAGGTGTGTCTTTAGAATCCCTTTTTCATTTCTGAAAAACCTTGTCCACACTCTTCACTTTCAACTCTAATAACTTTTGAAAGGATGATGCTACTGCTTTGAAAGTTGGCATTGATTATGGACAGAGTGTGTTAATGAGGCATCTTTAATTTCAGTTTAATCTGATAATCCCTTCATTGTTGTTACTCTGGTGGTTTACTTCCTGTTTTTTGTCCCATTCATAGCACAGCCAGGACGGTTTGGTAAAGATTAAGCGCTTGAATAGACACTGTACTTCAGAGCCTCTTTTCTCAGTTCACACTTTTCCTGAGTTTGTGCTTTCTTTCCAATATTTAGATAGGTTAGGAGAGTCCATTTGATTTGAGTTATACATCATTTTAAAGCTTAAAGTGTGCTCTTTCAGAATATGGTCTTAACTAAAAATTCATGTCTGGCGACTTTTTGTTTGTTTTGAGGTGCAGGGTCACATATACTGGGGATAAAGAAATTATACAGAAAATCATGTTTTTAGCAAATTTTCTATGTATTTCTTAATATTTTGGTAAATAGCGCTCTCTATGGGTGACCTTGAAAAATTTAAGTATGCGGTCATGTAGAGTATGAGTTGCTCTACCCATGTGCCAAATATGACGATGAAACATCAAACAATAACAAAGTAATATAGGAGGGGGCCTTGGGCCTGGGAAGGGTCAAAATAGCTTGGGCTTTATAGGGTTAAAATATTTCGTTACGATTTTGAACTGAACGAGATCATTGCAAGCTATGTTAAATGGTATTCCAATGTATGTGCAGTACTATTCCTCACGGACGTTCGCTGCTCTGGACATGGTAAACTTCCGCGGTGAATAAAAACTAAAAAAAAAAAAAAATCCTGGTATAATTGGGTTCATATTAAAGTTTGAATCATACTCTTTCAGGTAAGATAAATGATTTGGAGAATTTCCTACTTTTTAGATTTTGCGTTGCATTTGCTCAATTGTACATCGTTCAAAATTCTGACCGATATGCTTGCCGTAATTCTAGCCGTGAAAGGTATAAGCATCCTAGTACTAGTACGGTTCATGTACGCCCAATAATAGGGTATCACATGATACATGTGATAGCGCGATTCACCGCCGCTCCGGACTGGCGGCACGGTTGTCAGTAATTGTTGGTAGACTAGGCTCTCGTAATTATTATTTTTTCTTTGTGTGTGTGTGTGTGTGTCCGTATCGGCCTTTTGTGTCGCCCTCTTGTGTTCATTATCCATGTAAGCCATACTGAGTTACAATGTAGAGGTCACCGAACTCGAACACCAAGGAATGCGTGTTCACATTGCTAAATGTAAATTTGTTTGTGTGTGTGGGGGGGGGGGGGGGGTGGCAAACAACATTTCTGGTTCTACTTCCGAGTTTAATCGATTTTTTTTTCTGTATTTCTTTTGTCTTAAAAACAAATAAAGCGCCTCCTCTGGATCCGGCACTGCTGATAGAAGCAATAAGACAGTTGCAGGATCTGGCTAGCTTTTGCTAAGCAACTGAAGTACTAGGCCTATAAACTACTAGCGAGTATTATGCCTAAATATAAGTGTTCATTTAATGAAAAACTTAATGACCGTACATGTGATTCTTGATTTGATAAAGCAATCCAGAAATATATATATATATATATATATATATATATATATATATATATATATATAAACGTCATAAACATGTTTAAGGAGCTAATTTGAGTCCTCCGCATAGCCGCCACACAGCCTTAACACAGTTTCTATGCAAACATTGACCTAGTCTGGCTTCCAGACCCTCGTCTCGTAATATTTCGCTATACAGGATATTGACGTCCTCAACGTTGAATTTGTATGACCCTGCATTACAAAGCGAACAGAAAGTCGCCAGACATGAAATTTTAGTTAAGAGCATATTTTGAAAAACCAGACTCTAAGCTTTAAAATGATGTTTAACTCGACGCCATTAGGAAGAGTGAACCACGATCACAAAGAGAGATGAGAGGGAAGTCGGTGGCTTAAATATTCGGCCATAATGAGCCCTGGCCAACACTAGGCACGAGAGGGCGACAATTCACATAATTCACAATCACAAAATCATGAAAATTATACTTCATGATATACCGGGTTTAACTATTGCATTTTGTTAAGATATATCTTTAGTATTTACCTCAGTTAATTTATTTACAATGAATTGAATATCCTGTGTTTTCAGCTTTGCCCGCTCCACTTGTTTATTTTCTCTGATTCTTATATGATTAAAACTTAATCAAATATTATCTGGCTATGAATCTCCACTTGCATAAGACCCAGAGAAAGATCAGTCATTAGGATGTTCATAATTGGTGAATAGAATATATTTTAAAGATTTTGTAAGTCCATCACCTCTCACGTTTTTTTCTATTTGTTTTAGATAAAATCCTTATTCAGACTGGTGACTGAATCATGTCAAATGTGTACAATCTATGTATGTTTTATCTATATTTTGCACACAACCTTTTGTTGTCCGTTAAACAGTGTAACATAGTTATATTTTGTGTCATTAAAATGTAACAATTTCATTTGATTGGTCTGAATAAAGGCTATAAAAAGCGTCACAAAAAAAAATGAACTCGCACACTGTATACAACCAAAACATACTGGCGCAAATCAAATGGACTCTCCTAACCTATCTAAATATTCGAAAGAAAGCACACACTCAGGAAAAATGTGAACTGAGAAAAGAGGCTCTGAAGTACAGAGTCTATTCAAGCGCTTAATCTTCATCAAGCCGTGGCTGCTGTGCGATGAATGGGATAAAAAAAAAAAAAAACAGAATGTAAACCGCCGGAGAAACAAAAATGAAGGGATTATTACATTAAACTAAAATTGAGCATGCTTTATCAACACATTCTGTCCATAAATAATTCCAACTTTCAAAGCAGTAGCATCACACTTCCAAAAGTTATTAGAGTTGAAAGTGAAAAGCGTGTACAAGATTTTTAAGAAATTAAAATTGGACTCTATCGACACACCTTATCACACTATATTCTAAAAAAAAAAAAAAAAAAAAATGTTCGAGATAAACTGCTAAGAAACACACTTTCCTGGCCATTTTATGATCCCAAATTTTAGTATAATGTAGAATAACACTTGCTCTTTCAGAAAATATGAAAAAGTCAAGATCGGCTAGATTGACCCATTTCATCTATTTTCAGTCCTCACACAAAATCAGTGTGCGCGACCATTTGTTCGTTTTGTGATGCACGGTCATATAATTGTATTATATATTATGTGGGGGCATTTTGTTCATTTTCAAGGGTATAGGATCCCAGTGCTGAAAGTGAAACATCGTGGGCAACGCATTGCGTGAACCAATCAATAACACTGGCGTTATTGCATTTTCCAAACGATTTAAGATGCACGTCACAATTCCACCAGTCTTTCACTTATTGTGAATGGATGTTGAAAAACGTCATTTTAATTCCTCTCTCTCTATCTCTCCCTTGCGAACATTTTAAAAAAACACTAAACCATTTTCTTAAGCAAAATTTAGAATAGCTTTTTGGTGAAATATTCGGGAAGTGAATATTATTCCTAAGCCTTGCACTTCCTGTACAAAATAACCAAGCCAGTTACTGTCATAGGTCTGACCGGTACTCTGGACAATTCTCGAAAAAACAACTGAATTTTCTCTTGAAAAATATGAATCTCCAATCTTACCTGATTCTTAACACGTTGTACACTGAGGGATTTCAGACAGGGTAGACGCGAAATAGAGTAGAGAATATTTGCTGACATTGAAGCTTCGCAAAGTTCCAATCTCTCCACCTATATAGCAATCGTAAATCAGATATTTGTTGTACATCGTGGTACAGACTGAATAAAAAAGTCCGTGACAGTAGAATCAAGAGTAGACAATCTTTAAGTATAAGTCGGTAGTCCTTATTGATAGTCCGCAAAAAAGTACATCTAACAATAAGCCATTTAGATTAAGCGATAAGCTGCAATGGCTAATATACCTATGCAACATGCCAGTTATATGGGAGAATGTAGCTGAAGATTCTGCACGTTTGGCTAGATGTTCATGTTCACAGTGCTGTAATGGTAAGAGCTCTGGAGCAATGAAAGACGATAGAAAATGCACAATCCGAGGTTTAAATATCATTCAAGAAATCTATTAAAAGACTCTCGAATCAGGCGAAGTAAGAACTCATTCATCTCAGCCCTCCCCCAATAAAAAATAACATTGTACAATAGGCCTAACTTCTTTTTGTTTTTGTCATGTAAACGTTCACGAACGATCTTTTTTACGAAAATATTTCATACATCATAGGATGAAAACCACTGAAAATATACAATTCGGATTTGTAAATGTTTTATAACCAGAGCTGTCCAAAATCGTTTTAAACATTAAAACACTAAAAGATAAAATATTGCATTTCATTTCATTTATCTAATTTCTGTGTTTTCACAAAGTGAATACATCTGCAACGTAACAATTTCCAAAATTAATCATACATTGGACAGAAAATGAATATACATAACCATGTATGTGTATGTATATAATGGGTCTAGGAACACTACCCCCTGGAAAACCATCCTCCGGATAACTACCACTGGGATAATTACCCTCCAGGGCAATTATCCTCTAGGACAACTACCCGCCAGACAACTACCCTCCTAGGACAATCACCCCATTTGGGCGATTCCCCCTTTAGGACAACTACCCCACGTATAACCACCTCCAGGATGACTACCCCTGGATAACTTCCCCTAAAGAATGTTTTCTTTTTTATATAACCTTTGGCTTTTTCTTTTGTGTGAACATCTCGATTCTTGATATGACACTAGTCAAGAACTCGAATCAACTGATTAGAAAAAAATATCTAAATTTAGCTGCTAGCGATATCAGGAATCTGAATATAATATGCCACATCATATTAAGGTTGTGAATTGTAATATAATGAAGCCTGCGTACTAAAATTTTCAGAACTTACCGTTAATTACACTCTCGAGGATGCATTATCTCTGAAGCTCATGACTACCTGTGTTAATATACATACGCCAGGCTGAACTTGTCCGACACGATTTTCGCTGAAATTTATTATTTCTTTTTAACCGCGTAGCAGATAATTCAGTGATTTTGAAAAGCCGTAATGCTCGAATCTTCGACTCACTTCATAAATTAAAATCGTGACAGTCATTTGTGTCGAACAAAAAGTAATAAATAAGCCTTTAAATATAAAAGTTTATTGGAAACACGAATCATTGACTACGGCTTCATATGTTTATCGCAAAGCAGCTGACATGGCTAGCGCGAGAACAAATACCAGGTAATATTAGAACATGTCATATCTCAACATGTCATGCCTTCATTTCAATGCAATTTTCATTTTATGTTACATTTTTGTCTTCTATCTATTTACGGAAAACTGCATCATACACTGTTGTCCGTGTACTATGGAAACCACATGGAGGAAACTTTGCTCTTTTGTTCACAATTACATATTGTGTGATATTGTGTGATACCTTTGCTTCCACTGCTGATGCGGCGATGGAGTCAAAGAAGTCTTCTGCCATGCTGACATTAACTACCTCTAGAGAACGAAGGTCTGGCATGATGCAAATACTCTTGGCGTAGGCCCGTGATGCAGAAACCGAGATAGAAGGTCCACCAGTGTGACGTATTGATTCAAGCTATATAGCATAGCATATGAGGGTGAGAATTGACCAAAAACAAAATATGTAGGAAGAAAGCGGGAATGCGTTGGAATGAGTCTCACTTTTAACGTGAAAAAAAAAAACCAAACAAACACACACACACACACACACAAAAAAACAAATGCCAGATCCGTTCCTGGTATACAGTGTCATATGTGACCGTGCATCACAAAACGAACAAAAAGTCGCACCCCTTGATTTTACGTGAGGACTCAAAAAAAGGTGAAACGGGTCAACTAAGTCAATATTGAGTTTTTCATGTTTTCTAAAAGAATTTTAGCCTTTTTTCTACATTATTCTTAAGTTTGGGATTTTAAAACGAATGGGAAAGTGCATTTTCAGCAGTTTTTCTACAACTCTTTTTGTGGGGTAGTGAGATCAGGTAATAGAGGCCCCTTTTCTTTTCTTGATAACCCTTTGCACACTATTCACTTTCAAGTCTGATACTTTTGAAGGGACATTGCTACTGTTTTGAAAGTTGGCATTAATCATGGACAGAATGTGTCAATTTCAACTTATTCTAACAATCCCGTCATTTTTGTTGCCCCAGTGGTTTACGTCCTTTTTTTTATGCCTCCGCAACGAAGTGGCCGGAGGCATTATGTTTTCGGGTCGTCCGTCCGTCCGTCCGTCCGTCCGTCCGTCCCGTTTTGTTTTTGTCGATATCTCAAGAACCGTGTGGTGGTTTTACATCAAACCTAGTATGAGGGTATATCCTTGGGGGATGATACTTTGTGTGGATTTTAGGGTCACAGGGTCAAAGGTCTAAGGTCACAGGTTATTTTGTGAAAAAAAAAAGAAATTTCATGTTTTTCTCCATATCTCGCAAATGGTTCAAGGTATCTTCATGGAACTTAGTATATATGCTTGTACCGATGGGCAGTGATTATCTAGGGAAGTTGGGGGTCATGGGTCAAAGGTCAGGGGGGTCAAAGGTCAAGGTCAACTCCTCAAAATATCACTACTTTCCTTATATTTATGTGATGAATGAAGGTTGTTTTTTTAACTTGATGTATACATGTATTACCCAATATATATTCTGTGGGAAGTTTCTTGCCAAAAGGTCAAAGGTCAAGTGAAAGTGCTGAATTGCACTTTTTCCTCCATATCTCAAAAGTAACTCCAGGTATCATCATTAAACTTACATATTTATGCATGTTCAACCTAACAGTGATTCTCTTTGGAACTGTGAGGTCAAAGGTCAAAAGCCAGGTTTAGATAATGCTATTTTCCCATTTGATACTGAAATTATACTTTTTCTCAATACCTTGAAAAATTACTCAATGCATAAACTTATAAAAGGGTCAAAAGTCAAGTAAAAATCATCAGTTCCCCAAATACCTGCACTCTGACATTTTAATCATTCATCCAATTGAACCTAGTTCTAGGAAAGTGAACATTCAGCACATTTGCGTCAAACCTGTCACTTTAATATTTTGCCAATTGTTTGAAACTGTCATCACACATTGTCAAGACATTGTACTATAGACCTATTAGGGGAACCATGCATTATGGCGGAGGCATATCAGTCGCCGTAGCGATATATCTAGTTTTTTTTTTTTCTGTCCCATTCATCGCACAGCTAGCACGGTTTGGTAAAGATTAACCGCTTGAATAGACAGATAGACCCTGTACTTCAGAGCCTCTTTTTTCGGTTCGCACTTTTCCAGAGTGTGTGCTTTCTTTCCAATATTTAAATAGGTTAGGAGAGTCCATTTCAATTGAGCTATACATCATTTTAAAGCTTTATAGAGTCTGCTCTTTCAGAATCTACCCTTAACTAAAAATCCATGTCTGGCGACTTTTTGTTTGTTTTGTGGTGCAAGGTCATATATATATATATATATATATATATATAAATATATATATATATATATATATATATATATATATATAAATATATATATATATATATATAAATATATATATATATATATATATATATATATATATATATATATAATGTACAGGTAAGTATGTTAAAGGCATAATTAACCATTTGCAGATGAAACAGAAATCCAACATGAGTCCTTCAAAATAGTTCTAGAATGTGAGTTAGGGATAGAAACAGCCAATGTAAAAAAAAAGTTGAATTCGTATAATCGATGCTAAGTGTTGTTAAATACACAAAATGTTAACAATAGTTACAATACAAATGTTTCCGGGTTAGACCGTCTACAGTTACGGTTTATTAAAAAAAAAAACACTCACTATTCTAGGCTTTATTGCAAAAAGTTTATGTGGCAGGATGTTTTGTGATACAATAGACCTACACATATATATCAAATGTGATATCTTGAAAATTTTGAAATCACTACTCCGAAAGGTAAACTGTACCTTTAAGAACATGTCATGCTACGCTTTACCAATCTTTCATGTAAAGTGCAAAGATTACCACCTAGAGCATATTCTGTGATGTTAATATGCGAGGTTACAAAAGCATTACACGACACAATGTAGTGATCTCAAACATAACAAAAGCATAATTAGCTTTTTTTGTTGTCTAAGAGCGAAGAAATTACTACAGATGCGGGAAATGCGATGAAAAAGAATGTCCGTCCCCAAATCAAAAAAGCAACAAGCATCCCTGATCAGGAAGTAAAATGTTTCGCCTTAATCTAAATGGACGTTTTTGTGTTTGGCGTGACTAAAGTTGAATTTTTGTCTATGAACAACATGATCAATTCTTCTACAGTGCGTATATAAAAAAAAAAGTAATCCAAATTTTGAGGGCTGCTTTTGTATAATTGTCAGCTATGGAGAGCTTAATGTTAGTTGTAAGGAAAGAAAAACTCTTCCTCTTTCCAATGATATCTAATCATGCTGACATACATCATGCATGACTGAGCACATGAATTTTATATACAGGAACGTCAAATTTTGTTCCACTTTTTCCAAGTTTGCTTGTTATTGTGAAGGAAGAATGCATGCCCTACTGCAATTATGTGGTCTGTCAATAAAAGTGGCCAAATCATTAGGCCCGCCTCCACGACTACAGATTATTGCTTAGGGCTTCTTCTGAGCTTTTATGCTTCATAACCTTCAACATGGCCACGTTGTTGATAACTTGGTCCTTCCCATAATGGCTAAACCATTACCAACTTTTCCCTCTTCATAGTCAAGACATGGTTTGTCGCTGAAAGCTGTGTGTTGAATATGAACAGAGAAAGTGGACTGTCTGGGTTGACCTCCGTGGGCGTGACTATGTTATAGGACCGGTGGCCATATTCAAAGCTATTCATCATAAATCCTAAACACAAGCCCTAAACACAAACCTGCATTCGTACAGGCTGGCCTGCTTGGCCACATTGACAGATCTCATCCATGCTGTGATACATGCATTGTTCCTTCTCAGTAACACACAAACTTGAAAAAAAAACCCGGTGCAATTTGTCATTGTTGTCTTTAAAGTTCACGTGCTCAGTCATTCATGACATTTGTCAACATTATTAGGTACCAATGGAAAGAGGAAGAGTTTGTCTCTCCAAACAAACAACATTATGCTCTCCATAGCTGCCAATTATGAATTAGTAGCCACCCAAATTTGGATTACCTTTTTTTTTTGTATACGCACTGTATTTTCACTTGTGTTTTGAGATTAGAAAAGAAAGAAAAAAATTCTTTGATGGTCCTGTCTGCGATATTGCATTAGAGAGAGAGAAAAAAAATACTATAGGATACCCTTGCTCCAGATGCTGATGCGCCAAGGGCGAAAAAGAAATCATCGGTCATGCTGACATTATGGAGCTCCAACATCCTAAGGTTTGGCATAGTACAGATCATCTCAGCGAAGGCATTTGATGCAGTGCCCCAATCGGCAGATCCCTCCGTGGTAGTTATCGATACCTGTGCAGCATTACAGGAGAAATAATGAAAAGGTAACGTGCGAATATGGGATGATATAGCAACATTTTATGTCATGTTTTCTATGCAAACCACAATAGATACAATTTTAATTTCATATGGAAATGACAGCTTTCAAATGGAAAATCCATTTCTATCCTTGAAGTACTCTCATTTACATAGAAAATAATAAGTTATTTTTAAGTAAGAAAACGCTATTTTTGGTTTTCTTGTTATACGGTCGCATCCTTTTCCAAGCTATTCCCCAGAACACACCAGTCACGATGAGAATAGGTAGACATGTCTGATGGTAATTGAAAATATTGTGGGCCCATTAACGTTAAATGTCTGTGTTAACTCCTGAAAACCTGAAAATAAGGTAAAGCAAAAGAAACCTTAATGTCAGAAGTGACAAAATATTGTCCAGTGACTTCGTTTCAGAAGTGCCTCTCACCCTTATAATTATCATTTAACGGAAATGGCTTACTCACTCTTGCACTCTACTAATTTCCTTTCACTGATACATTGTAACGCTGTTAATTGTTTAGGATTAGTTCATAGGACGACAAATGGGAAAGACTTAAACATGTGACAATATCCGTCATAAGTCTCAAAAATGTCTGTAAACATATTTTCACAGATTTCGTTCTTTAGAAATATATAGGATAAGACTACATAAAGGACAATTAAGCGCTCAACATTATATCATGATAAAATTAAATCAACGTTATAAAATAAGGGCTTAAACTTGATGGAATATTGCCAGGAAGTGACTGTGAAAGTATTTTAGCAGTCTTTAAATCACGACTCAAAACACATCTTTTCATTTAACTATATCTACTACCATTAAATACATCAGAAGCTTTTGCAGCGCAGAAATATATATATGGGTGAGAATTTTGAACGATGTACAATTGCCAATTTTTGCACCTTATGACATTCTTTCCCTTAGAACACGCCAGGATGATCTAAGAAACCAGATTTTTTCATGTCATCGCAAAGATTGGTAAATTTCCTTTCAGGAAATGTATGGTTTGGTTGACTTTTGCCTGATATTTTTCATTTGACAAGGACTTAAAGCGTAAGAATACGGTAAAAACGCTATTTTCACAATAATTTTTGTTTTTCAAACTAATGATGTGCCTTTTTTATGGTACGTGGCATCTAATATCTGACCATGTTCTGGATCTGACATATCATGGGTATGTATCACAAAATTATAAGAACTTTATGAGCACGTATAAAATTACAGAGAACAATTGAAATATCGAAGCACTAAACAGACGAACGTCCGTGATGCTCTTATTTCTATCGCTGCTACAAATTCTACTTTGTTGTCCCAATTGTAATGTATACAAAAATTTGGTGTTCCACCTAATAAACATATCCTGCAAAAATTGTACGTCTGCTGGCTGTACATGGGGCGTTACATTCTTTTATACAAAATTATACTCAGTTTTCGTCACGGACATGCTTCCGCTATTTTCTAGTAAAGATCACAGCCCATTAAACGTTATTGGCGATATTGTTCTGAGTCGTAATCAACTAAGATCTAGCCACAAGATAATATGTTTGTTTTGAGTTTCTGTCCATCCTTTGTCGAATAGGAACCGAAATTATATTTTTAGACGAACCTCCGAGAAAAAAAGAACGCCCGTGATGATTAAAACGTTTTCGAGTGGGACACCATCCTGATGGCGGAGGTACATTTTGCCTTTGGCTCTCTAGCAGAGGAGCTGCATGTCATTTTTGGAGCGGACTGAGGTTTGTCCGCAGTTTTTGGACCATGCAATTCACCGAGAACCAAGCAAATAATTATTTTTTTTCTCTGAAAATTCACCTCCTGTTCCCCCTCTGAGCAATACATATGTTGTAAGGATGTCAAAATTCTTATAATTTGGATTGACAATACTTTTTCAAAATTTTGAAAAAGTTAGGAATGCTAGGTATTCTCTGCCGATTAGTTATCCGTCCTGGAACATGACCCTAGTTGGAGAACGAACGTCCGTGACAATTCCAGCGAACGTCCGTGACGTATGCAACCCCACCGATAGGTATAATTTGTCCCGAAAATGTCCTGTATTCTATAAAACTTTTGGCTCCAATAGCGACACGGAAAGTTTTACAAAATATACAATGAGTTTAGAGCAGTAGTCTCAGAATTTTTAAGGCGTTATGTGATCATGATGAACAAACAGTTAAAAATTTACCTACAGTTTTACGATTATTGTCCCTCTATTTATACTAAAAACAGCTTAACGCTGAAAACAAAGTTGTAGGAAAATGGAATTTTGTGTAATCTGTAATTTCGGTGCATTTAAATTTCTTTCTAATGAGGTTCTGGAGACAATTTGTACTGTTACAAGTTCTGAAAGTTTCTTTCACGGACGTTCTGTCCGAGAAAGGAAATTTCTGATAATTACAAATATATCACTGCTCATTAAGTTAATGTTACTTGAAAATATCACCAAATCACCGAGTCTCTCATACCCAAAAGTGAATAACGTTCAGCTCTCAATTTACCTGTAATAACAAACGGAAAACATTTTGGTCACGGATGTTCGTTTGTAGAATAAGTCAATGGATTACATAGTAGGAGATAGAAGAACAGTGCCACTTTTTAGTGACAGATGCTCCAAGTGTTTATCTTTTGAGTATGGTAGCTGCCGTCTCAAACAGAACACATCCAGTTTTGGTCTCCATAACGGACGTTCACTTTAATTGTCATGATATTAAATGCGTTAATTCATTCTTATGTTTCCGTTCACGACGATTTTTCTCTCATCCCCTAAGTAGCCTGAACATGCTGCGACCAAGCAGAAAACGAAAACTAAACAAACCAACCCAAAACAAATCCGAAAACTGCTACGCAATCACATTCAGGATAATGACGGATGAAGTCTGTAATGGGCATGTGTTGAAGAAGAAACGGAAAAGTTTCAAAAGGACGTGGACGCAGCTGAATGAAAAATTAATGAGAAGAAACAGAGAAAGGATCGAGCTTCAACAAACAGAGAAAAGAATTGCCAGTGCACTCCCATTTTACCAAATTCCTCTGAAGAAGTTTGTTTGTTTGTTTGTCTGTTTTTTTTTTATTCATCGAAATGCCATCACAAGCGAACAAAAATAATGCAGTATACAATTATTGTCTGATGAAAACACGCAAATCCTCCGCTTATCATGACATAGTGTTATTTATACGCATCAATGAAAAGCAATGTTAATTTCTAATTCTTTCTAAGATTTTTTTTTTTCATTTTACATTTGAGAGACAGAGAGATCGTAAATTTGTTTGTGCTTTTGTGCTTACTTTGAAAACACATGCTAAAAAAGCAGTGATTAAGAATAGGTTAAGTTTGCACTTTGATACGTTCGCTCTTCCAAAGATTCGTTAATCCGAATGTCCAAAGGTTTGTTATTCCGAAAATTAAAAAAAAAATTGTAGTTAATTCAGAAGGTTTCTTATTAAAAATGTTCTTATTCCGAAAGTTTGTTAGTCCGAAAATTAAAAATTAAGGTTCATTACTTTTAGGTCCGTTCTTCTAAAAGTGGAATTGGCCTGACATTCATTTAGGTGAAAACGGTTATCATGAGGTTTTGAAATTTGGAGGATCTGGTTGTAAACTTGTTTCTCCACATTGGGATAAGCGAACCTGATCGTTCATGTTCCAATTAATAAACCTTTCGATTAATCTTCCGAGATTCCTATCATTTACCGAATAAAAAAGCTTCATGATTATACGAACTCTATCAATTTTCGGATTGACAAACTGCATGAATAACGAGCCTCCGAAATGACGCGCTACAAAATGTTTGTTATAACAAACCATATTGTATAATATCGAAATCACAAACATCCATCCAAGTTATATGGACTTATTGTGTCTTGGTATGACGAAACTTCGCAGTATTGAACCTAATATGATTGCTGACTAATATAATAACACAAATTCTCCTCGGTAACAATGTGTAACACAAGGAGCAAACGCAGAGGGATTTCTTCCTAACGTATTCGTTTGCCCTCTCCAGCTAAACTTCGTATTTCTATAACGGAGCACGTACCTTTTGTTTTTCTATGTTAATTCTATGTAATAATTAGCTGTGACCATGTTCGTTAAAAGCAAATTTTGCATTGTAGACTTAAGATAACAAATTTAGGACCTGAATCTTTACTTTGTGATAACGAAATTTTGATAAATATATTCGTTCTCAAGGATGGACTATGTCACTGAGATTACACGTACGTTTCTACTTTCATTTACGAGAGATGGAAAAATTGTTTTCTTTGATTCCTCAGTATGAGAAGATAAACAAGCTTTTATAATTGAGAATTGGTAATATCTATTCAGGATTTTGCGGAGGAGTTTGTTCTTGATATGAAATTGCGGTTGGTTGTGAGTAGAATGCGTTTCCAACTCAAGAGAGCTGCATTGTTCAATATCTTGTTTGTTCCGAACGTCCGTGAGCTATATGCGAACCTCCGTGATGAAAACTATGCTATGTTTGTTGGGTTATCGAGACTGCCTACATCAGATACATGATAGAAGGGTATGTTATTATTTGGGAGTGAGGATTAAAGTATGGGATAGTGAAATAAGAGGTCGAAATATTGAGTTTCTGTAAAATGCGCGTAAAGTGAAGAAAGTGTTTAGCGGAAGAGCAATATTTCAACAGAAATGACGAATTTAGTTAAATCATCAGTTGTCTACCATAACGTACAGGTTAAGAGTACAAGCTTAATATTCTGCAAGCACGTACACATGTCCCTTAAGATATTTCGTTACGATTTTGAACTGAATCAGATCGTTGCAAACTATGTTAAATGGTATTCAAATGTAAGTGCAGTACTATTCCCCACGGACGTTCGCTGCTCTGGACATGGTTAACTTCCTCGGCGAATAAAAACTTCTTCCTCTGGGAAAATCCCAGTATAATTGGGTTCATATTAAAGCTTGAGTTATACTCTTTCAGGTAAGGTAAATGATTTGGAGAATTTCCTACTTTTTAAAATTTGCCTTGTTTTGGCTCAATTGTACATCGTTCAAAATTCTGACCCATATATATATATATATATATATATATATATATATATATACATATGTCTACAGGTTTGCGCTTTAGAAATTGATATATTATTATCAGATTTATTATTGTATTACTGCAAATCAATAGGAAACAGCACGGTGCTATAATCAACTCATCTCACTTTCACATGCACATTTGAACAATATCATACTAGGGTCGTGAAAGTATTTTGAAATTTCACATGAAGATCTCTTGAATGTATTTTCATCCATGTTAAGAACATTTCACGTTTACCCTTCCCGACAATTATTGCTCCGCTGACTATTGTCCCGCCAAAAGTTTCACCGAAAATACGACTAATACTCCGTCGACCATGGCCCGCCGACATTTTCTTAGAAGATACGGCATTTGCTACCGTGGCAAGTTGGCCTACTTCGTTGATTTTGCCGAAGATTGAAATATCAAAGGAATTTCAAACGCTTTGATATTATGTGATTAATAATTTTGTGTGAAACTAGATTATTCTGGCAAATCTAACTGTTGTTCAAAAATCATGTTGCACAAGTATTGTTTCTTTTTTAATCAATGCTTCGAAAGCGATGAAATGGGAATACTGTCGATTTAGTAAGCATCACTTCATTCATACGTTCCATTGGTTATAGAATCCGAAAATATTGTAAAGAATATACATACTGCTTCAAGTAATTATTAGGGCAAAGGCAAGGCACTGGTGTTAAGATCGACCAAGAGTTGAAAAGAAAAGAAAAAAAAGGGGGGGGGGGGGGGTCAAACGTATCATTTTCTGCCCAAACACTTTCTGTAGCAGCAAATATATGGAGAATGTCTTCATAATCAATACAATTGTTTTTAGGTTGAAAGCTATTCTTATTTCTATCTTGTGTTCATTGCTGTTATCATTATTTTATTATTGTTACCTTTATTATTATTATTATTATTATCATTATTATTATTATTGTTATTATTATCGTTATAATCATCAATATTATCATAATTTCTTGTCAGTTGAGCCGCGAGATCCTGCTACCTCCGTTTGGGGAACATAATATTGGGGCCCGTCCCCCATAACCAGCTTTATCAGGGATTGCCCGATCTTCCAAGCTAGCGGTGACCAGCAAAACAAAACAAAACAAAACAAAACAAAACAAAATAAAACAAAACAAAACAAAATTGTCAAGGTAGACTTGAATTGACGCACATGTTGTCCCCCTGCGTGTATATCCATTTTTTACACATCTTTTGGTACAATTTCTGTCATTTTTGATGTCACTTCATCCTTTTCTTTTACAATTTTAAGTAAAGTCGCCCTTTAAAGTGACGCGTTAGCTGTGTTTAGTTTTGTATAATAAATTATGTATCAGCAATTTACCTGTTTGGGTGCAGCAGCCACGGGGAAGTTTCGCTACTTCGCTTTGCGCTATAGGGTGTGCGACTCGTTACAGCTGGATCGTTGGTACTTTGTGATTAGTGTGCTGAAATGTTTAGCTCGAATAAAGATGAAAGTTGCTGTGAATACTTGGCAAAGGACGCAACGATTATGTTGATTAGAGTTAGTATTCATTACTGTAATGCTGTCAAAGACAGTTTGATTAGCACGCGTTTCCTTTTTTATCGTTTCTACTTTTGCCTGTCACCCTTGTTTTTCCCCTCCTCGTGTATGGTGAACAATAACAACAACAAAGACCCAAGCTGTAATATACAACAAATTCAGGACTTAGTGCTATATCAACCAATATAAGGTTCGTCTCTTGAGGCAACATGTTGACGACTATGAAGAAAATTAATGATAGTGAACATTAACTTGGTAGTGATTTTCAAGAAAGACGAAGAGATCGACTTAGGACGGAAGGGAGCGAGTCAAATAAACAAAATGCACCTCATGCGGATGCGTGTTCTCCTAGTTTAAATTCAAGATTGGGGGATATTGTACACGTAACGAAAACATAAACAAAGAATTAAAAATCTGAAGCAATTTTAACACCCATGTCGTGTCCTTGGCTTGATAATTAATGAAGCGAGTTCTATGATTATTATTCTTTCTTTCGAAACTATACCAAATGTAATATTGGAATGAATAGGTAAAATGACTACACAATTTTGTCTCTTTTAAAACATCATATAAGGAAAGAAACAACAATTGTGTAAAATATTTTCTGCATGATATTTGAATGTCGTCAGATAATCATAGTTTCACTTTTAATTCATGAAAAGCGAATATTATTGTATTAAAGGTGACCGTGCATTACAAAACAAACAAAAAGTAGCAGCCCTTGATTTTACGTGAGGACTCAGAAAAGGTGAAATGGGTCAACAGAGTCAATGTTGAGTTTTTAATATTTTCTGAAAGAGCTATCCTTCTTCTATATTTTTCTTTATTTTGAGATCATAACATAGACGGAAAAGTGCGTTCTCAGCAGTTTTTCTAAACCCTTTCTGGGAGGAGAGTAGAATGATCAGGTATGTCATAAAGGCCCCTTTTTATTTCCTGAAATCCTTTATACACTCTTCAGTTTTAAGTCTAATTACTTTTAAACGGATAATGCTGCTACTAAAGTTGGCATTAATCATGAACGGAATGTGTTAATGAAGCATGTTCGATTTCAACTTAATCTGATATTCCCTTCATTGTTGTTGCTCCTGTAGTTTACACCATGTGTTTTCCCCCTTTCATCACACAGCTAGCACGGCTAGGTAAAGATTAAACACTTGAATAGACCCTGCACTTCAGAGCCTCTTTTCTCATTTCACACTTTTCCAGAGTATATACTTTATTTTCAATATCTAGATTGGTTAGGGGAGCCCATTTGAATTGAGTAATACATCATTTTAAAGCTTATAGTCTCCGATTTTAGATTCTGCCCGTAACTAAAAATCCATGTTTGGCGATTTTTGTTGGTTGTAAGATGCATGGCCACAAATGTACTTGAAAATTCAATCGTCAGTATAGTGTCGTCAGAGCACTTGGCGGCGGAGTATAATTATGTCGCATCTTCGAAGAAAATGTTCGTGGAGCAAATATCGTATCCTCGAAGCAAAATCCGGTCATTCGAATTCACTGTCGGAACATTTAAATTTACTATCGGAACATCAAAATTCACTATCTTAACATTGGAATTCAGTATCGAAGCATGCAAATTTAAGGGAGTAGCACGCATTCCTTTAATTAGTATTCATATTCATGTCAAGCTGGCGACGGAATCTCGTCGGTCATTTAAATTCGTAAATAGTAACCATGTTCCAAATAACTGCATTCAATATAAAAGAAGTCCCGAATTTTGTTAGTTTGGGGCCGTGTATGCATGTGTTTGTCATTTGTTATTTTAGTATATTGGAATTTATGATGATTATTTATTTGGCAGTAGAGGTCCACATGTTCATTGAAAATTTTGCACTCGCGCTTAGCGAAAAGGAATGTACAGGCACATGTCCTTCGGATTAGACATAAAATGGAGGTCCCATGTGTGAGAGAGTCACAACTCATGCACGTTAAGGACCCCACTTCATTTTGCAGGGTGCTTAAGGCTTACATCCAACTGGATCACATATGGTAGACCACCTATTGCAGCTGAATATGGGTCATATCGAGCCGTCTTCTTTGGCGGAAAATGAAACAAACAAACAAACATTAGACACTCTAAAGGGAGTATAACAAAAAAAAACACGTTACACTTTTGAAAAAAAAATTCTAAATTACATTTCAAAATATTTGGAAGATTTTTACATATTCATGGATACCCAATGGTCTCATCTATCAATTGTAATCAACAAAACACATTTTGTTCACGCTTGCCTGAACACTGACACTCTTTGTCCAGAGTGTGAAAAATAGCTCGCGCCGAATTGAAAGAAGATGAAAAATTCAGCCAGCAGTCCAAATAAGTGTTCTCATTCAAACAAATTGCTCTTTTGCGCACAGTCTTGATATGTTATGCATGCTAATTTAGGAATTATCTGGCGATTTTCTGTCGTGTTTTAAATGATTCAATTGTGATATGGAAGGTTGATTAAGAACATCAAGATCTCTTAAGCACAGCTTTCACAAATCATGCAAAGACATATCAAGCCCACATGCCAGTCACTCAGCCAAGAAGAAAAGTACAAAATCAATGCATCTTCAGATCATTTAATCAATACAATCAATCCAATATTAATCGATCAATCAATCAATCAGTCAATCAGTCAGTCACAATTGTATGCATGTTTTATAAAAAAAAGGCAGATCGACATAGGGAATATCACCCCCCCCCCCCCCGTGGCTTAAATGCCGATCAATGTTTGAAAAACTGATTTATTTGTTAGTTTATTCGTTCAGTCAGACGATTATTTCAGTGACTGGAAAGTGATTAATTGAAAATTGGGTTGATTCACTGATTGATTGAACGACTCAATGACTGACTTACTGATATATCGGTTGATGTATTGATGGGTTGATTGAATGATTGATTGGTCAATCAACTGATCGATTAATGGGATGTCATGATTTGAATGTTGATCAATTTGGTACCACTACCGCATTAATGAACAACTGGAATATAGTATTGATGTGTCAAGAAGTAATTCTCACCAATTGATTTAGAAATGAAATCATTAAAATTACGATAAAGTTGACAAAAAAAAAGTCTCAGACTATCATAACTTAATCAAAGCTTTAAGCAAAAGAGCAATGTGTCTGAATGGGAGCACTAATTTGGACTGCTGGCTGAATTTTCCATCTTCTTTCAATTTGGCGGAAGCCATTTTTCACACTCTGGACAAAGAGCGTCAGTGTTCAGCCAAACGTGAACAAAATTTGTTTTGTTGATTGCACTTGATGGATGAGACTATTGGGCATCCATAAGTAATTTATGGACAAATCTTCCAAATATTTTGAAATGTAATTTAGGCATTTTTTTTTTCAAAAGTGTAACTTTTTTTTTAATACGCCGGCCTACAGACGAGCATAGTACGGAGGGTTGGTTGACACTTTTGAGGAAAAAACAAACAAACAAACAATTTCCACTATATTGAAACTAATAAATGAACGTTTTATAGGTCTTGTTTGTTGTTTATTGCTATCTTATTGGTTTACTTTTGCGGGACTCTGTGAGATCAATGTGTGTCAGTTTGTCTTTGTATTGATGAATTGTCATTATGTACTTGGTGCTAGGGCGTTGTCAGCATGCAGCATAACCAAGAAATTTGATTAAATTGTCGTTGTTGTTTGGATGCACTGCTGATTGGACCATACAATTTTAAATTTATTGAGATGAAAAAAACAAAGAATACATGAACAGAGAACAATGTAGAACCTGTAAACGATCATAATTACACTTTATGCAGGCCGTCCTTGATTATGTTTGCCATTTTTCCTTTCTTAAAAAATCTACTCCATTTTAGGGACTTGATCGCCTAATAATGAAATTGAACGCTCCAAACAAGCTCATCGGGACAATCACATGACTATCACACGAATTTGAATGCACAAGTAGGAAAGTCGGTGCTCGCATTTGGAAATTGAATACCCAATCACGAATTTGATTTGACGAAAACGAAACAGAACGCCCATTAATGAAATTGATCGCTCGGATACTGAATTCGAATGTCCGAATATTTTTGCGTATGTGCGCTATATGAATTTGAATGCACATTAATGAACTGGAATGACAAAAGTATGATATTGACCGGGAAAACCTATATATCGAAGTCATCTCCCTTGAGTATTTCTACTTGTGGGAATAAAGGATCTGAATAGTCCTGGTAGCACGAGTTAATGTTATCTTTTGTAAAGTAATATGCTGTCATGATGGATTTAGAAGTTTCCCCAACAATGTTGCAATATTAGATGTAAGATGATATCAAGGAGTTATACAGCATAGGTTACATATTCTTAGGGACATTGTACTTAAGCTTATAAGAAGTATGCCTACATTGCTACACACTTCAGAAGAGATGTATTGCACATGAACGCCCCAATTCAAATGTTAATTCATAATATATGCATAAACCAAGAAATTCATTACTTTCCCTCTGTTCAAATAATCTCAAAGGGTATTTTCTACACTGAGGTGAACACGGTCCTTTAAACTTTCCCCGCTTCATCAGGGATATTAAGATACTTGATGTTTATCAACTGCATAGATTATCTATCTGTAGTTTGATGTATGACTTGATTAATGAGAATTTGCCACATTCGCTGTCAGAATAGTGTTCATTAATTCAACATGGATATAGTACAAGGAAAAAAGAAGATGAGAATCTTTATATACCAAATGTAAAGACGAGCTTGGGAAAAGAGTGTTTATCTTACCTAGGTACAATTCTTTGGAATGACCTACCAATCAAAATTAGGAAGAAACCATCAAGGTCAAGTTTTCGAAAAGCTGTCGTAGAACTTTTGTTAGAAAGTTAATGTACCCTTAACATTTTGTTAGCCTATATTTTACTTTTTTTAAATGTAAATACTATTTTTTCGCTATATATAAACATTGTTTATGTTTTTGATATACATGGATTACAGATTAGTATCAGTAGATTCATTACGTCACTAACTGTTCATTTAATCAGATATTTTTTCCTTTCTTTAATACTACAGTTATTGATAATTGGTAATCGTAACACATTACTGGACGGTAATAAACTAAGAAATAATTATATTTTATAACTGCATAGCATTCATGCTATTTTCTGGTTCCTATTATCCACGTTTTTTATGTAACTGATACGACTATAAACATGTACAATGATTGCTATTATTGCATTGGATAATGTATTCATTCATTCATTCATTCATCGTATTTGATTGTTGGTGATCATTCTTGATATCAGAAAAAAAGATAGTATTTCATTATCATGATTAATTATATTTTCTACTATGTATCTCACGAAACACATCGTACGTAACATATCTAAAAATACAAAAAAAAACAATAAACAGAAACAAAACAAAACAAAACAAAACAAAACAAAACTAATGGAAATACCCATGGTCGTCCTGCCCTTGATGAAGAATAATCAGCCTGAAATACGTTGGGTCCGATATATGTCCTCACAAGAGTCTGCAAACATGACATTGCACAGATGCTCTTGACGTAGGCCTGTAGTGCATCGGCCGACATGACAGATCCTCCATAGTGGTGTAATGACTGAAGCTGTGCAGAATCGTAGTAGCATGATTACAACAAGTTGAAGCAGTCTTGGAAGAATACAAATTAATGTGATTTTGATTGTTTTTTGTTTTTTTTTTTTTTTTTTTTTTGCATACTGCTCTAGATCCAATACGCATACATGTCACATAAACAAAGTGAAAATGATTTCCACACATTAAAACGATATACCTTACAACAATCATTCTAGAATAGTAGCAGTCACATATCTTTCAGGAGAGTTAGTCTTGACGTAGGCCATGCGACATTATTGGGAAGAAATCCAATATTACTAGTAACATATACAATTCTTGAGAAAAGGGGTCCTAAATGTGGCAAACATTAGTATTTGATAAATGAATTTAGAGCTGGCATATACATTCGCAATGAATCAATTCAAGAGTGTATACAGTGATGACGATGTATTAGCTTTTAGGGCCTTGATTTCCTCATCGTCATCAGTTTCTACGTGGTGAAAATATGAAAACGTAATGATACTGTCCTTTGTCCATTTTCTAGAACAGTTCTATCAACTACTTTATCAGCAACTTGTCATGTTGTCTTTTCCGGGTATTTTGGAGCAGGCCTTGGTCCAGCAGCTATACACCGTCGTATTAAGGATGATTGGATGCGATGATACACTATAGCCGGGTTCACACGTACAAAATAGCGGGATGACGATCGCGATGCACATCCCGATTTTTTTTTTTTTGCGAGCGTCCACACGTACCAAATTAGCGGGATAGCGATCGCGATCGGTATCCCGCTAATTTGGCGAGCGTCCACACGTACCGAATTATCCCGCTAATTGCCGATAGAGATAACAGCAAAGCCTGCTATCTGGGTCACACAGCGCCCTTCTCTATCACTGCCTGGGCGCACTTACCTTTGTCCATTGTCTTTTACGCGTCAGTGTTGTTGTTGTGCTCCAAAGAGGTGACGAACCTCTTCGCAGAGCCCTCGCTGTTTTGATGTGCACATTGCATGATGGGATATAAAAACTCGAGATTCTAATCCCGACCGTTCACACGTACCAGCGCGGGGCCAATTATCCCGCTAATTGATGAACCAGCGCAAGATTTCTTGGGATTAGAATCGCGATGCTTATCCCGCTAATTTTCGGGATTTTTTCTGTCCACACGTGTAAAAAACTCGGGATGACGATCGCGATGCAAATCTCGAGATTTGTATCCCGCTAATTGGTGTACGTGTGAACCCGGCTTATGAGAGCAAAATGCCACTCTGAATTACATAAGGTGACAATGTCGTGCAGTCATGCAAGACTCTCATAAAGCTTTCCACAAAATCCTTCTCGAAATTTATGTAAAACAGAATTCCCCGTTATATTTAAAACAACTTCAGATCACCCACTTTTTTTTTAAGAGAATAGTTGTAACTAAGAAGTGACAGTTCACCAGCAGGGAAGAATGATAATCTTGTCAAATGGGACGTTTGTGGGGAAGTGACATTATTGTTTTTCATAGGTAATACGAGTATTCACACCATCAGTATTTTTTGAATTCTTTAAACAAGCAGAGTGGTCGTTTTTTTCTTTTTTTTTACAATGTCGCAATTGATAGTAATGGAAGTGTACAGTGTACGCAAGAAAACAAAAATTCAAAACAAGTTTGATTTGCGGAAGCAATTAGATGTATGATTGTAAAAGAGAAAAAAAAACAACAACAAACAAACATGTGAACAAGACCTTTTGCCTGTGCTCTTTAAGGGTGATTTGAGCAAACTTATTTGTTCAAATCATCAATGCACCTCAGAGTAATACGACCATAAAAATTCAATGAAAAAAAAAAATTGTGACACTCTTTGACTTTGGCACAGAGCACATCAGGAGAATGGGTTGACCCATCTTAGCATTAGAATAAACCTAAACATAAAACAAAACCTTCTTGTACCAAATCATTGGAGTGTATAACTGAAAATAAATGTTCAATATTTTGATGAATACTCTACACATTTACGACCCATTCATAGATGCATTACTGACATGACTGAGTCAGGCCTACTGTGCTTTATAAAAGTTAATGGCAGAATCCATTTGCTACACTTTTGAGAAAAGTTTGTAGCAATGACATTGTTCTTGGACCGTTCTTCTTTCAGCTGAACGACAACGACCCAGCAAATACCTGTAGATAATGAATGAGCATGTGGTGCCCCATTTTTAAATGCATTTCGAACAGCGTCAAAATTGGGTACAAGATAGGGCACCAGCTTACAGATTTCACGCAGTCAGGAATCGGTTGACTAAATTGTTTGGAGCTAGAGTTTTCGCCATAAATACAACAGTGGGGTGGCCTTCAAGGGCCCCGTTTTCACGTGGTTTTATCAAAACTTGTAATTGACTACAAGTCCCGGAAATCAATGATAACTCTCCCAAATCAATCATAAGTCCATAACTCAATGATAACATCTCAATCGTTTTCTCAAGGACCTATCATTAAAATCAAATATACCTTCCTCCCGAAACAACTATAACATTGCAAAACCAATCACAACTTTGCAAAATCAATCAAAACTGTTATCATTGATCCTAATCAACTACAAATATATCTTTCTTGGTAAACTCTCAATTGCAAGGCAATTTACAGAATAAAGATTGCTGTGAGTTAAAGTGTAAGGTTTTATTTTTTCAGTCTACAGCTGGAGTCTTGGCACAAACGTTCATCGGTTCAACTCCTATTTCATTTCTATCCCCTAATTATGGTCTGCAAGCGCGCCGGAATGCTTTTAATTATTTATTCATTTATTACTCTCTTTTTTTTTTTGGGGGGGGGGAGATCTGGATGGGGGCACATTAATGTGACAGTGTGATATGGGGGAGGACGTAGGGATGGGATATTCCCCTCCACGGTAGGGACTTTTGTAAAAAAAAGAGCATACAAGTTGGGTTTCGAGCTTTAGAATAAAAATAAAGGGAATTAATCATAGTAAAAATTGACTGCGAAGGACTATGATCATATATAACTTATGAAAACTATTCATTTTACTAAGTACGAGCAGGGCGAGCGAGTGCTTTGTTTTTTTGTTTTTTTTTCAGTTGTGAAAATGACAATTTTTAGACAAGAAAATCGCCTTCAGAGTTCATTTCGGTCTTAAAATAATTGATAACTTTTTTTTTTTCCTTCAGGGGGCACGTGGGGAGGGGCAAAAAATTCGTTTTGCTCATGTTGGTGGATGCATGGGCTATGGTCTTGTAAAGAGAGTACGTGGTGCTGATTTGTGAGAGCGGGTGACTTTGTGATATGCTTGATGCATGCCACTAGCTTGTATATTTCCGACTCCGAATCGTAGCTCGCTGAACACACACATATAACACATAAAAAAAACCGTTAGAGTTTATAGCCCCCGTCCTTTATATATATATATATATATATATATATATATATATATATATATATATCATATATATCAGCCCGTGCCGTGCGGGAAACTAGGCTGTGACATCAGTTATTATTTTGATTAAACCAATTATAAGTTACGGCGATCGATTATATAAGTTCCAATCAATTATAACACTCTTCGTAAAAAGGAAAATATAGTTGGTTGAAGTTAAATAATCGATTATAAGTGGATCAGAGTTATCATTGATTTCACGATCAAGGATAAACCGTTGCTTGATAAAACGGAGCTTAGGCCTCCAGACCTCGTCCCATGTGATTTCTGGTGGGACCATTTACAGAAAAAAAAGAGTTCCCGAGCCTTCCACGAGATTTGGAGAATATGAAACAGCGCATTCAACATTAGGTGGACATCTTACGTGACAACCCTGTGATTGTGCTGTCACTGACATACAGAAGCGATATGGACTTTGCAATGGCAGTTCAGGTGGTTATGTGGCGGCATATAACCCATAATAAAGTATGTCACATATCCGTTTTCAAGCATAAATAAGGTTAGACGCGTTAGACCAAACAATAAACCTTTGTAATATTTTTTCTCTCTCTGGGATCAAATCATTGCCTTATTGTAACAGGCAAAACCTCAATATGTAATGACTAAATTTCAGTGAATTGAAGTTGGTAACATTTTTGTACCGTAAACTTTGTCATGGATTATAGCGTCCACTATGGAATTGGTGGTAATTTAACTTGGTCTGTGACAGCGAGTCCGCCTCCACATCAAAAGGACGCGGGAATGTTTCCCGAGTCTAAATGAGCAATGTTGAGTGTTGGTGCGCTCATACCGTCCCCTCTTGTAACAGGCAAAATAGTTTGTCCCTCGTATAAATAGGACATAATATGGAAATCTGTGTGTGAGTCACAACTTAAACACCTACAATACCCCACTCCATTCATGCATGGAAAAGAGAAGTGTGCATAGTCCGATGAAGTGATCCCATTTCACATTGAACTGGACCTCAGGAAGACCAGCTAGTGCAGATAAAGTGAAGTACCAAGCTATTTTCTCAGATGGGGAAAAACAACACCAAAATCAGATAGGGGGAGAACTCTGTCCTTGGATCCGCGATACATGTATTACATTGGAGAAAAAACGTATTAAATATTATACAATACCCTTGCTCCTGATGCTGACGCGGCGAGGGTGGCAAAAAACGTGTCTGCCATGGCGACATTATTCAGTCGCAGGTTCTTAAGGTTTGGCATGGTGCAGATACTTTTGGCATAGGCCTCTGATGCAGAAGCCGAGATTCCTGGTCCTCCAATGTGACGTATTGATTCAAGCTACGTAGCATAGCATAGAAGGGTGAGAATTGACATGATATTTTGTGGGAAGAATACAGAGTTGAATGGGAACAATTTACTCTTTTCATCAAGTAAAATACAACAAGATTCTCTAGTAAGTCACGTGTCCGTTCCAAGAATGCAGTGTCGCAGGAGAACATATAAAGTAAATAGGCTTGGAGCATTGTGAAGTACAAATGCGCTCTATATCAATTTTAGTGTAAACGCAGACATTTCCAGATATTATTCATGAGTAATCTATATTGTCGACATTAAAGGGTACAACAACGTTAGACGAGGTTGTGGAGACACGCTCTAAAGCACCATCCTTTTTTTTTCATAGCACAAAGACCCTGCTATACCTTCGAAAAGGTGACTTTTAATCAAACAAAAATAGAAGTAGATATGACTCTTTGGCGACAAGTATGCCTCCGCCACATTGCATTGGTCTCCCATAGGCCTGACATAGATCTTGAAAGTGTGAGACGACAGTTTTATATGATTGGCAAGAAATTGAAATGACATGATTTAAAGAAGTTTGGTGGAAAACCTCCAAAAATGTATATTTATACATTCCTTGAACCAGATTTCACTCGGATAGCTATCTCAATTCAATGCAATTCGTTTATTCATCTCAATCATCATAAAAACAAATAAATGGTAAATAGAATGCATGTACATGTACATGACGAAGTGAACATAATTTTTAAATGAAGTAAATGATAAACTGCTTGAAATTGTACAGTGCGTATCAAAATAAAGGTAATCCAACTTTGGAGGGCTACCATTTCATAATTGTCAGTTATAGAGAGCTTAGTATTAATTGTGAGGAAAGAGGAACTCTTCCTCATTCCATTGGTACCTATTTATGTTGACAAATGTCATGCATGACTGAGCACATGAACCTTTAAGACAACAATGACGAATTGCCCTTTTTCCAAGTTTGAGTGCCACATGAAGGAACAATGCCTGTCTCACTGGATGGATGAGATCTGTCAATGGAAGTGGTCAAATTAACAGACCAGCCTGCATGACTGCAGGCGTGCGTTTAGGGTTTCTTCTAACCTTTCATGGTCCATAGCCTTCAACATGGCCATGTTGTTGATAACTTGGTCACTCCCACAAAGGTTAACCCACTATCTCCCTTCATTTTCTAAACATGGTTTGTCGCTACGAGCTATGCGTTGAATATGAACAGAGAAAATGGACTGTGTAGGTTGGCCTTGTGGGAGTGACCAAGTTATTGGACAGGTGGCCATATTACAGGTTTAACATGGGCCATAAAATGTTAGAGGAAACCCTGAACACAAACCTAAACACAAACGTGCATTCGTACAGGCTGGTCTGTTTATTTGGACGCTTTCATTGACAGATGTCATCCATTCGGTAAGACATGCATTGTTCCTTCATGTGACACTCAAACTTGGAAAAAGGGCAATTTGTCATTGTTCTCTTAACCCGTTGAGGACGAGTCCCGAGTATACTCGGGCAAGTGTCTATGGGAAATGCGTGTTGTTGCAAAATCAAACCGTCCTCAACGGGTTAAAGGTTCATGTGCTCAGTCATGCATGCCATTTGTCAACATAACTAGGTACCAATTGAAAGAGAAAGAGTTCCTCTCCATAGCTGACAATTAAAAAATGTAGCCCTCCAAAGTTGGATTACCTTTTTTTTTTGATACGCACTGAACATAAAACACAGGGAAATACTATACATTGAAATGGAAAAAGTAAATAAGGAGGTCTTAGCCCAGTGAAGTACGACGCCTCCTCCCCTCCCCCCCCCCCCCCATAAATACAGTCACATACATGATGCATATATATTCCTCTTGGTAATAAAATTCATAAGTAATATTATAACTTTTGAAAATTCTTTTGGATTTTAAATCAAATAAATGATTGAACTTCGTTATTTTCTTTATAGATATGAATCCAAAGATTCCTCAATTTAAGTTTAAAAGAAGTTATGGTTGAACAAGAAGCGATGTCATTTAAACGGTTGTTCCAGATACGGGGACCGGTATGCTTAACAGATTTTAGTATGGAGTGACTATTGGCTACAGGATAATTGCATTTAAAGCGTGAGCGAGTATTATACTGGTGAACATCTTTGTTGTGGCGAAATAAATTAGAAATATTGACTGGTGCCAAATTGTTATTAACATAAAACATTAAGTCAGCCATTTTGAAGTTATGAATATCATATGTTGTTAAGGTTTTTAAACGAAAAAATAGAGGCTGAGAAGGAGTAAAATAAGCAGAATTAGAGCATACACGTAAAGCTTTCTTTTGCAATTTATGTATGGGATCTAACTTAGTAACACCAACATTTGCCCATGTAATGGTGCAATACTGTAAATATGGGAGGACAAGAGAATAATACAACATAAATAACTGCTTTTCAGGAAGCGTACTACGTAACTTGCATAATATACCAATATTTTTAGAAACTTTGTTACAAATCAAAAAACGGTGTTCGTTAAATTTTAATTTTTCGTCAAGTATGATTCCTAGAAATTTAACTGATGTTGATATATGTAATTGAACATTGAACTAAAACATGAGACATTGTGGGTTTACGAAAATACATAACACTTGTCTTTACATAATTAACAATTAAGTTATTAGCATCAAACCACTCAGACACTTTATCGAGCTCAGTATTTGTTTTAAAGACAAGATACTTAAAATCACTGTGAGAGGAAATAATATTGGTATCGTCGGCAAATAACACAAAATTAAATAAGGAGGTTACATAGCATATATCATCGATATATGAAAGAAACAGGAGAGTGCCCAGTATGGATCCCTGGGGGACTCCACACTGGATCCTAGAATATGATGAACTACAGTTATTGTAGAAAATAAATTGGTATCTTTCATCTAAATAACTGTGGAACCAGTCCCACACTGTACCCCTAATTCCAAAGTAAGATAATTTGTACAAAAGAATATCATGATTAATCAGATCAAAAGCTTTGATTATTGTTATTGATTTTATTCAGAAGTCTATCATGAAGGTCTATTAACGCATGCTCGCATGAATGACGTGCCCTGAAACCATATTGGGAATTATTTAGTAATTGGTGTTTGTCCAAATGAGAAATTAATCTATTATAAACAATTTTTTCTAAAATTTTCGAAATACAATGCAACAAAGCTATGGGTCTGTAATTAGAAAATATGTACTAAGGGGGAAACAACTGAATAAATTACCTTTTTTTAGAAGGGAAGTACTTAGTTCATCGAATCCTGTGCTGTTACTGTTCTTGAAACTTGTTACAATATTAATACTTTTAAGATTCATTACTTGGAGCAAAGTACCAAGTTGTTTCACAAGAATGTTTAAGATAAGAAGAAAAGTGAATCATGGAAGTGTTATTCATTTTCAAGAGCAATTGATGCAATATTTGAAAAATATTCATTGAATTCATTTATAATGTGCGGGTCATTATTATTTTTTTCATTATTCTTTATAAAAACAGAAGGGAAAGCATCTTTATTTTTCTTGCCAATGAGACTATTAATTATTGACCAAACTCTAACTAGATTATCCTTATTCATCTGAAGCAAATCACCACAATATTGTTTTCGAGCGGCTCGCAAAATTGCAATTAATTTATTACGGTATTCCCTAAATTTCAATTCGGGCGATTTGTTGCGTTTATAAAGTCTGTTCTTTTTATTAATGCATTTAAGTAGAGATCTGGGCCGGTATTCCATAAACTTCTAAGACAAATTGCTTAAGTTTAAGCAATTTGTCTTAGATTTTTGCTTAGCTAAGAAAATTGCCCTAACGGTATTCCATAAACTGTAAGGCATTTTTCTTAAGTCGGGCGATTTGGCTAAGCAAAAATCTTAAATTCTGATGACGTCATAAGCAAGATATTCATGTCATCACTGTTCGCGAACAGCTGCCCCGCGGTGAAAGTCTATGTATTTTACGTGTTTAAGCAACAATCGCAACTACCCTAGCCACCCATGGAAAAATATGTAGGCCTAATGCACACTTTTTCAGAGGCTTTTTTTTATAGGAGCAACGTCTTCATATTACTCTAGGTCTCATAGTGTCTAGAATGTCAGTAAACGGCCTACTTATTTAGTAGTAGGCAACCTAGACCAAACAGTTACGTGTTGTTTTGGATCGTTTCGGCCAAAGTTACGGCATTTTTAGTGAGACTCACACCGCAATCACATCACACCACATTTCAAGTACGACACCGAGTGAAAAAAGAAACATCATGAAATCACGAGAATCAAAATCAAAGCGAGTACTTTTGTTTACACCCTAACGTAGTTCTTGTGCTGAATTATGGAAATTCTGATAAGTGTACAGCACATCAGAACTGATCACCAGTCGCTCGTAAGTTGTTCGTAACTTTACGAACAGCTTTATGACATCAATACTGCGCAGGGCAAAGAAAGATTACTATCTTTTTCAATTCAATTCTGTATGCAATAATGTAAAGGGAACATGGAAAATTATTCGGAATGTTTTGAATGTAAACCCCAAAACTTCGGGTATTCCAAAGCTTGTACTGAATGAAGAAGAAATTGAAGACAAAAAAGATATATGCGAAGCTTTTAATGAATATTTTTCTAATATAGGTGTTAATTTATCACATGCCATTCCAGACATGCAGGACACATACAAAGATTTTCTGGATAATCCAAACCCAAAAACATTGTTTTTAATTCCTGTAGTAGAAACAGATGTGCGTGATATTGTAAGTAGCCTAAAGAGGAAAGAGAGTCCTGGGTATGATGGAATTAGCAATGATTTGCTAAAAGAAATTATACAATATATAGTAAGACCCCTTACTCACATTTATAATTTGTCCATCGTTTATGGTATTGTGCCCGACAAAATGAAAATCGCGAAAGTTGTTCCTATTTTAAAAAAAAGGAAATCGTACAGAAATAGGTAACTATCGACCTATATCTTTACTTACAGTTTTTTCTAAAATTCTTGAAAAACTTGTATACTCTAGACTTATTGCATTTCTTAAATCATGTAATATTTTTTCTACTTCTCAATTTGGTTTTCGTGAACACAACATCACACAACACAACATCTCATGCTATCTTGTGTTTAGTAGAGAAAATAGCATCTGCCCTAGATAATCATCTTCATACTATTGGTATATATTTAGACTATTCCAAGGCGTTTGACACTGTCAATCATGATATCTCGTTGCATAAGCTCTATTACTATGGTATAAGAGGATCAGCACTTGAATGGTTTAAAAGTTATCTTAGAAACAGACAACAGTTTGTACAACTAAATGGTATTGGTTCTAGAATGCAGTCTGTCACCTGTGGAGTACCCCAAGGGTCTCTTCTAGGACCACTGTTATTTATTCTCTTTGTAAATGACTTTCCAAAATCATCAAATGTCTTTTCTTTCTTGTTATTTGCAGATGACACTAGTATTTTTTGCTCTAACAAAGACCTGCGTGTCCTGTTGGAGACAGTAAATATGGAATTACATGGATTAACTAATTGGATTCATGCCAATAAGTTATCCTTGAATCTGCTTAAAACAAAATACATGTTATTCAGTAATAGAGACACCTTAATGCCTGGTCCTGTAATTTTTGATAATGTTCAAATTGAAAGAGTTATATCAACCAAATTTCTTGGCATCCATATTGATGACAAGTTGAATTGGAAAATGCATACAACTCACCTTTGTAATCTTCTCTCTAGAAATGTAGGTATGATGAACAAACTAAAGTCTTTTCTTCCAAATAGCATTTTGGCCTTGCTATATTCATCTTTGATTTTGCCTTACTTAAACTATGGTGTATTAGCTTGGGGTGCTACAGCCAAAACTCGCTTAGAAAAAATTTTGCTTCTTCAAAAGAGAGCTGTTAGGATTATGTCAGCAGCGAAGGCACATGCTCATACTGATACGCTGTTTTATGGGAATAATGTTTTGAAAGTACAAGATATTTATCTATTGTATTTAGCATCCCTCAGGTATCAGATCAAAAATGGTAATGTGCCCCACGCAATATCGTCCATGTTTGTTAAGAATGATACAATACACAATTATTGGACAAGACAGGCTGCTTGATATCATTTCACATCAGTCAGAACCCAACTCAGAAATAATACTGTCGCATTGGCAGGCCCAAAATACTGGAACTCGCTGCAATCCTCTTTTAGACAGGCCATTAGCCTATCTGGATTTAAAAGTAAGATGAAATCTTATCTTCTTGACAGATACAATGAATCCTGAAGTTTTTTTTTGTTTTTTTTTTTGTATTACTGTACTTCAGATGAAATAACTTGCATAATTATAAATATACATTTTTGTGCATAATGTGAGTCTGTTTTATGAATAGCAATTGGGACCTTTTTTTCAAATTGTTGTTTACTGGGGTCCTACTGTACAAAAGATTTGTGTGACATACAACTTGTGTCAAATATTTTGACCTTCTGTGTATTGAAATTTGAACCTGTATATAAATATATATATTTTTTTACACTCTGAAATTTGTCAGAGGGAATACATACATGTGTTTCCACTGTTGATAAAGTTCCATAAATTGTAATCTTTAAATAGGGCTGAGTGTTAAATTCACATCTTTATGAATAATTAGATATATGTAGGCTTTTTGATAGAATTTGCTTTATAGGTTTTACATTTTTTTTTTCATTGATTAATGCTGAGCTACATCTTAGTTAAGCACTGGATATCTTGTAAGTCATTGTCTTTATTTCACCCTCTTTACTCTTGTCCCAGTAACTGTGTGTCCAAGTCCAAGTTATTTATTTTTCTTGCCATTATTCAATCCCGTATTCTGTTTTAAATACATTAGTTTTCTTTTAACATCCGTTAGTGTGCTTTCTCCCCCCCCCCCACAATTATCATTTCGTTTTTGCATATTGTATGTATATATTGCACATAGTTTTCAGGCTGAATTTTCCAGTCTTGTGTATCTGGTGGTTGTTTTTTTTTTGTATCTGTAAATAGGAGTTTCTGCAATTTACAAGCTTTGCTTCTCAGCAGGACTCCTATCTTTTCCACCTCATGTACTAGTATATGTTAACTCTTTTTAGCTGTCTGTCATGTTTGTGTAATCATTGATTTCTTGTCTTTACCCAATACCGAGGTATTACAATTTCTGTACTTTGTTTTCTTGGTGGAATTGAACAAATAAATTGAATTGAAAATTAAATTGAAATTAAATTAAATTAACAGGGCCCGGATAACTTTAGTATTCCGTACTCACCGATCCGGTAGAGCCGGAGAGGACGCTTTGTGAGTCGATACACAAACTGTGATCGCCGCACGTGTATAAAGGCATGTATACGTCTACGTATAATGTAGAGGGTTGTGGCATAAACGTAGACTTTATATCCGGGCGGCTATGTGCGTTCCTCTCGCTGCGCGCTCCACTCTGCCGCTAATGCGCGCTGAGAAGGAGGTCGAGGGCACGCATATACGCGCAACACCCCCCCCCCCCCCCCGATTTCCCCGTGGCCCATGGCCCACCGAGTTTCTACCGTATTGTTACTGTGCAAGTTCCCACGAGACGCACACGAGACGCTTCGTCAAACCTTGAACTCATTTCATTCACATTACTGATTACTGATGAACTTCTTTATTTAGCAAAAAGATGAAAAATCATGAGCTAAAGCCGCCATCTTTTCTACATTGTTATGCTACACCCATAATTTGTTCTTACTGGAACCCAAGTTAAGACAGTTCAATAGCTGTCTTAAATTTAGGGTAATTTTTTTAGACATATGTCGTTATGGAATACCGACGGCACATTTTTAAGAAAATATGCTTAGCCAGCAAGCCGAAATCTGTCTTAGCTAAGACAAAATTCTTAGCAAAATTCTTAGCAAAATGCTAAGACAAATTCTTAGCCAATTTTTATGGAATACGAACTTAAGCTAAGAATTCTATCTTAGCCAGAAAATAAGCAAAACTGCTTAGATTTTCAGACTTAAGCATGCTTATCTAGTTTATGGAATACCGGCCCTGGTGATCCATGGTTTCCAGGGAATATTTCTTTTTCTTTTTATTAACGGATACTTCAACTTTACAGATATTATCAAAAGATTGCTTAAACTTTATGAAAAATATGTCATAAGTTAATTCAACGTCGTTGGATGTAAAAAATAATATTCCAGTCAATTTTTGCTAGTTCCTTATTCAAAGAAGCAATGTTTCTGGGATTGAGATGTTTTCTATTGGGTACAAACTTCTTTTTTTTTTCACCATGTCCATTCATGAAAATATCATAAGTTAATGAAAATATTGGTAAGTGATCTGTGATATCACTATGAAATATACCTGAGGTAATATCTTTTGTGCATACATTTGTTAAAATATTATCAATTAAAGTTGAAGAAAATTTAGTGATTCTTGTAGGCTTATCAATTAAAGGACGAAAACAATTATTATACACAGTGTTCACAAATTCATTTACATGATCTAAGGACGAACAATTCAATAGATTTAAATTAAAATCCCCCTTAACATAAACTTCTTTGTTTTCTTTGGTCAATCTCTCGAGACATTCATTAAAGTGTGTGTTGAATTCATTAATATTAGATTTCGGATCACGATAGATAACGGCTACAATAATGTTTTTTTTTTTTTTGACTTGTGACGCTAATTTCAATAAAAAGTGAATCACACAAATCTTGGCCTAAGTTGAGATCACATCTAACAATAGAATTTAATGAATTGGGAATAAGCATAGCAACTCCCCCTCCCCTACTCTTTATTCTGTCATTCTTGAAAAATGTATAATTATCAAGGTGAAACACAGTAATTGGTGTTCTATCGTGAATCCAAGTCTCACTAAAACCGTAAACTGAAAACCTTGTGTCTAATTGACCAATGAAATCACGAATAGCATTGTAATTTTTGAAAAGACTACTTGAGTTGAAATGGAGTAAACTTAAAGCAGCATGGTCGAAGTTGATATTTTGGTTAAATTCATTTGGGAGCCAGTATTTGTTTGACTTGTCAAAACTAAGGAAGTTGTCATCAGGATCAAGGTTTTCAAGACGGTCGTCTGTAAAAGAATCTTCATTTAATTTACTATGCAATATGTTGTCATTAACTTCGGTGGTTTTATCTAACACATTTAGGGTACCTGAAAATAAATTACCAAGTTCAATATTTGTTACATCTGAAAATGGAAATTGAAAATCACTCTGTATCATACGAGCAAATAAAAAAAAAATACTTTACCAAACTGTATTAATTACTAAGCTAAGGTATTAGCTAACTGAGAACGATTGGGCCACAGAATAAGAAAATGGAGCCCTCAAATGTATAGAGGAACTGTAAAAAATAATACAAACTACAGAACAGTAAGACGTTTGCAAGTAGAATTTTGACCAAAAAAAAGTCGAAATTGTGAGAGAAAATCCAATTTGAATTCATGGATACAATAAAGACAATAAAAAAATCAAATTAATTGTAATGACGCAAAAAATTGAGTAAATATAACGGAAGATATCATATCACATGCTTAATCAGTGTAGAGATTTTAGTTCATCTTTGTTTCGAATGACCCGTTGGATGTCTTCTCCGCTTGTACCTGCAAGCAGCACAGTCACGTGACCATCAGAGGTCCAGGCCTCTTTTACTTTTTCATGACGTTTGCAGTCCATAGCAGGTCTTGATTAGAGGCCGTCAAAGCTTCATCGATCGCTATGCCGCTGCCTTTCAGCTTTCCCCTTGCACACAGGACTGGGGACCGCTTGCGGTAGGAGCAAAACTTTACTATTATTGTTCGTGGCTTCTTCTTCTTGGAATTTGCGCCATCAGCGTTCGACGAGGAGTTCTGCCCCACCCTGTTTGCGACACGGTGGGATCTGTCCAGGTCCTCTTCTGACAGGAGAACACCTAATCGCTCACTTGCGAGGCGACAGACGACGTGATCTGTGTTCTCCCCTTTGTTTTCGGGAACATCCTAGATTTTTAAACAGTTCCTACGCGAATATTGTTGGGTTTCATTCATTTCAAGTTTGAGGTTGTTGAGAGACACTGCTTGCTTTTCTATAACGCTATTCAGCCGATCAATTTGGTTTGTTCTCTCTCGGATTTGGACTTTCAAGTCCATCAATGAGCTGGTGTTCTGCTCCAATCATTCCTTTGACTCGGCAGTGCTTTCCTCCAGTTTCTCAATCCGCTCAAACAACCTGCTTAATTGTTTGTTAATCCCCCTCTCAATTGCTACCTCCACGGCCTTCAAAAATGCGTCACTTTGCAGATAATTCTGGGCAGCTTGATAAATTGCGGTGTCTACATTGGTTTTGGCTCTGGTGTTGGGGCCAGCCATTTTGAGTGAAATATAAATCCTGAAGTACTTATCAAAATGGGAATTGAATATGTAATCGAGATGACACAGGCAAAATGTCAAGTATAAGAAAGACGTTAATGATATGACATCATGTATGTTCAGGTTTTCCAAGAAAAAGAGTGCTAGGTCAGTTCAATATCATTGCATGATAGATCACATGAATAATATATTCCAGAAAAGTTCTGACAGACTAAATCATATTATATCCCTCATGTAAAGCTTCTTGCCATAGGATTGTACAGAGCACGAACATGGTGTAGTTTTACTAGCTAGCTACAAGCAGCTGGATGCGGTGCAATTGGTTACTAGCCAGCGGGATATAGTACTTTTGGGAATCCACGATCTGCACCCAATCGTGATCATGTGATCGATATCTACAATTCTCACTTAAGAATGTACGCAGTGCGCGTAGTAGCGATACTTTTGAGCGACAGTCCTGTGCGTGGCTTGTAGCTAGCGCTAGCAACGCCGGTGCGCGACAGCGACATCACAGAAATCTGTGGTGCGATGGTGGCGTGTGTGTGTAACGTCGCGTTATTAGTGTGATCAATGCATTCAGCTCAATTAACAAAGTGACTGGTTCAAGTAACGGAGGAATGATCGCAGGAGAACACCATATCAGGTACGAATTAGGAATAAACTAAAACCGATTTTGAAGATGATGTGGGTAACGAAGCCGCTTTAGGCCTACTTCTAACGTAGTCCTGGACCTCCTCGATCTTTCGGAGTTTTGCACGCTGTAGTGTAGCTCGTGTGTAGGAATCAACAACCGGCAACAGCGCAGCGGTACGTGTCGTTCGCTACGCGCTGCACGCACTGCTGCTGCACTGCTACGGCCTAACGTTAGATTTATCGTTCAGGAAACCTGCACATTTTTCCAAAAGGGAACCGTCATTGCTCTAGTAAAATGCTCGAGAGGGATATAAAACAAATATCGACTGCTTTCTTTCGGGCCATGGTAAAACTATTTGACCTCGGTGATTTCTCAATATTGTTCAGTGCCATGTCCCTCGACTTCGTCTCGGGACATAGCACTGTTGAGAAATCACCTCGGTGCAAATAGTTTTACCATCTCCCTCTGCAGCAGCCGATATTTGTATACTGTTTTGTGTAGGTGCCAAGATAATATTGAGGGACTCGCTGACTATCACCTGAGTCGGTCTCTTCCCAGGTAAGAAAAAGTGTGAGGTGGTGTTGAACTTACATCTTTGTCAAAATTGTCCGCGACTGTCCGTAACCATAACACAGAGCAGATCCACCGCAAACTATACACACGCAGTTGAATGCAACGGGACTATGTGTATGATTCACAGTCTACGACACAGTCTACGACATGGCTTGTCCAGCATCCTGATGAGCATCTTTCTGCTAGTCAGGCTCAGAAAAACGATGGATTCCAATCCGTTGGCAAAATCCACATGAAAAGTATAGAGTGTCAGTCTGTCCAATAATGTTGTAAAAACCGAATCAACAGGAAAAGGAAAAATCTCGGAGGGCAGGTATTCGGGAATTTAAGGCATTTCACTCTACAAAGCCCGTGACCTTTGACCCTAGGAAACACATCTTTCTGCAAATAAACACTTCTTGGAAGTGTGTAATTTACATAACAATACTTTGAATTATCTTAAAAATACGGGGAAAATGATAAAATTTAGACATTATTATTCCACCTTTGACCCCATTGCCCAAATATTTCCAGACTGAATTGTAAGGTAGCACAAGCATATACAGAGTTTCAAGAAGATGTCATTAGTCATATCCAAGACATTGAGAAAAACTTGCAATTTTAGCATTTTCATGTGACATTTGACTGTTGAACTTTTACTTCATGGCTCAAAACTTTCCATTCCACTGTGAATCTTACCTGGTAACACTTGCATACATTAATTTTACAAAATACTTTCAGGCATTGAAGAAAAGTAGGAATTTTGTGGAACGTTTGAAATTTGACCTTGAGCTTAAACCTTGAACGTGTACATTCAAAAGTTGACAGGCATACCTTTATTCACTCAAATATATGAAGAGTTTGTTTGTAAAAACCGATAAGTCTATTTTTGAGGATTTTGAAGTACAGTTTCTGTCATAAAGTACAAAATAATATTTTTTAATTATATATTGGTCACTACATATGGAGGAACATTTTTGAAGTTATGGCCAAAAGAAGCGACAATTTTCTTATTATTCTCTTTATTTTTCTTGACTTTTAATCGCAAATATCTCCATTTGGCAAATATGGACTTATCATGTTTTTTTTTGTGAACAAACTCTTCATATATGTGACCGTGCACCTCAAAACGAACATAAAGTCGCACACACTGATTTTACGTGAGGACTGAAAATAAGTGAAATGGGTCAACCTAGCCGAACTTGACTTTTTCATATTTTCTGAAAGAGCGAGTCTTCTTTTACATTATGCTAAAATTTGGTATCATGAAAAGGGCAGGAAAGTGTGTTTTTAGCAGTTTATCTTGAACATTTTTGATAGAATAATGTGATTAGGTGTGTCTTTTGAATCCCTTTTTCATTTCTGAAAAACCTTGTCCACACTCTTCACTTTCAACTCTAATAACTTTTGAAAGGAAAGTGCTACTGCTTTGAAAGTTGGCATTAATTATGGACAGAATGCGTTAATGAGGCATGCTTAATTTCAGTTTAATCTGATAATCCCTTCATTGTTGTTACTCTGGTTGTTTACTTCCTGTTTCTTGTCCTATTCATCGCACAGCCAGCACGGTTTGGTAAAGATTAAGTGCTTGAATAGACACTGTACTTCAGAGCCTCTTTTCTCAGTTCACACTTTTCCTGAGTTTGTGCTTTCTTTCCAATATTTCGATAGGTTGGGAGAGTCCATTTGATTTGAGTTATACATCATTTTAAAGCTTAAAGTCTACTCTTTCAGAATATGGTCTTAACTACAAATTCATGTCTGGCGACTTTTTGTTTGTTTTGAGATGCAGGGTCACATATGTGATATCAAATTAATTTCATTTGGAATAACGCAAACGGTTAACCATAAAGGTACGCTGTCCGCAAAATTGATTAAGGACAGAAGAACGGACGGTTGGACGACGTACGGACTAAAGGACAGACGGACGTTTGGATAGAAGGACAACCTGTAAAACGCATATTGCCTTCGGCGACACTTCGTGGCGGAGGCATAAAAACTGTCTGTCAGGAGACGTATTGACCTTTTAACTGTAAAGTGAACAAGCCTCCGATAGTAAATACTTTCATGTTGTATCTAAAGTGGATTTATTTATCTTTTTTCTTCGTCGGAGTGACTCAATTTGTTTTCTTATTTATTTACAAATACCTTTGAAATTCATTGTACTTGAAACAATGAAAGGGTAAATTATTGTACTTCTGTACTTAAGAGAACTCCCTGCTACTCCCTGGCCTTGTATGTGACATTCCATTTGAGAAAAAAAAAGAAAGAAATAAAACAAATTCAGTATGAGATACTCTTGCTCTAGATGCTGATGCTGCAAGGGCGAAAAAGAATTCATCCGTCATGCTGACATTATGAAGCTCCAACATCCTAAGGTTTGGCATAGTACTGATCATCTCAGCGAAGGCATTTGATGCAGTGCCCCAATCGGCAGATCCCTCTGTGGTAGTTATTGCTACCTGTATAGCATCACAGGAGAAACAATGAATGGGTAAAGTACGAATATGGGAAGAAATAGCAACACACATTCTTTTCTTGAAAATCAAACGTTCCCGAAAAGGTAAATGGGAATGTTATTATGTGTATGACGGTTTTGAAAAGTCGATTGTTTTATCACCCCTGATACAGCCTCGATTGGTTTGTAAATAATGAGTACTTTTATAAAAGAAATCATCCTGCCACCATTTTTTTTGCGGGGGGGGGGGTCAGGTTACCCTCAAGACAATCATAATTCGGTGAGAAGAGATAAACATATTTACATGTTTATACGGGTCAGAATTTTGAACGATGTTTGATCGAAAAATTTAAAATGTAGGAAATTCTACAAATCATTTATCTTACCTGAAAGAGTATAATTCAAGCTTTAATATGAACCCAATTATACTAGGATTTGCCCAGAGGAACAAGTTTTTATTCACCGCGGAAGTTTACCATGTCCAGAGCAGCGAACGTCCGTGAGGAATAGTACTGCATACATTTGAATACCATTTAACATAGTTTGCAACGATCTGATTCAGTTTAAAATCGTAACGAAATAATCTAAGGGACATGTGTATGTGTTGGCAGAATATTAAGCTTATAATCTTAACCCGTACGTAATTGTAGACAACTGTTGATTTAACCAAATTCGTCATTTCTGTTGAAATATTGCTCTTCCGCTAAACACTTTCTTCGCTTTACGCCCATTTAACAGAAACTCTCAGTAACTCTTTTTTTCACTATCCCATACTTTAATCCTTACTCCCAAATAATAACATACCTTTTTAAATGTATCTGATCTAGGCAGTCTCTAAACCCAACAAACATAGCATAGTTTTCATCACGGAGATTCGCATATAGCTCACGGAGGTTCGGAACATACAAAATATTGAACAATGCAGTTCTCTTGAGTTGGAAACGTATTCTATTCACAACAAACAGCGATTTCATGTCGAGAACAAACTCCTCTGCAAAATCCTGAATAGATATTAACAATTCTCAATTGTAAAAGCTTGCTTATCTTCTCATGCCGAGGAATCAAAGAAAACTATTTTTCCATCTCTCGTAAATGAACGTACAAACGTACGCGTAATCTCAGTGACGTAGTCCATCCTTGAGAACGAATATATTTATCAAAATTTTATCACGAAGTAAAGATTCAGGTCCTAAATTTGTTATCTAAAGTCTGCAATGCAAAATTTGCTTACAACAAACAAGGTCACAGCTAAATATGACAAAGAATTGACATAGAAAAACAAAAGAAATGTGCTCCGTTATAGAAATACGAAGTTTAGCTGGGGAGGGCAAACGAATACTTTTAATAGGAAGAAATCCCTCTGCGTTTGCTCCTTGTGTTACACACTGTTACCGAGGAAAATTTGTTTTATCATATTAGTCGGAAATGATATTAGGTTCGATACTCCGAAGTTTCGTCATAACAAGACACAATAAGTCCATATAACTTGGATGGATGTTTGTGACTTCGATATTATACGGTATGGTTTGTTATAACAAACATTTTGTAGCGCGTCATTTCGGAGGCTCGTTATTCATACGGTTTTTCAATCCGAAATTTAAAAAGTTCGTATAATCATGAAGATTTTTTATTCGGTAAATGATAGGAATCTCCGAAGTTTAATCGAAAGATTTATGAATTGGAACATGAAAAATCAGGTTCGTTTATCCAAATGTGGAGAAACAAATTACAACCAAAGCCTCCAGATTTCAAAACCTCATGATCATCGTTTTCACCTAAATGAATCAGGCCCATTCCTCTTTCAGAAGAACGGACCTAAAAATATTGAACCTTAATATTTAATTTTCGGATTAACACACTTTCGGAATAAGAACATTTTAATAAGAAACCTCCTGAATTGATTACGATCATTTTTTTTTTTCATTTTCGGAATAACAAACCTTTGGACATTCGGAGTAACGAATCTTTGGAAGAGCGAACGTATCAAAGTGCAACCTTAAACCTATTCTAAATCATTACTTTTTTAACATGTGTTTTCAAAGTAAGCACAAAAGCACAAACAACTTGACGATCTCTCTGTCTCTTCATTGTAAAATGAAAAAAAAAATCTGGGACAGAATTACAAATTAACATTGCTTTCCATTGATGAGTATAAAAAACATCATGTCATGATAAGCGGAGGATTTGCGTGTTTTCATCAAACAATAATTATATACTGCATTATTTGTGACTCTGCACCTCAAAACAAACAAAAAGTCGCCAGACATAAATTTTTAGTTAAGATCAGATTCAGAAAGAGCAGACTTTAAGCTTTAAAATGATTTATAACTCAAATCAAATGGACTCTCCCAACCTATCTAAATATTGGAAAGAAAGCACAAACTCAGGAAAAGTGTGAACTGAGAAAAGAGGCTCTGAAGTACAGTGTCTATTCAAGTGCTTAATCTTTACCTAACCGTGCTGGCTGTGCGATGAATGGGACAAAAAACAGGAACTAAACCACCAGAGTAACAACAATGAAGGGACTATCAAATTAAACTGAAATTAAGCATGCCTCATTAACACATTCTGTCCATAATTAACGCCAACTTTCAAAGCAGTAGCACTATCCTTTCAAAAGTTATTAGAGTTGAAAGTGAAGAGTGTGGACAAGGTTTTTCAGAAATGGAAAAGGGATTCTAAAGACACACATAATCACACTATTCTACCAAAAATGTTCGAGATAAACTCCTAAAAAAACACACTTTCCTGCCCGTTTTATGATACCAAATTTTGGCATAATGTAAAAGAAGACCCGCTCTTTCAGAAAATATGAAAAAGTCAAGTTCGGCTAGGTTGACCCATTTCACTTATTTTCAGTCCTCACGCAAAATCAGTGTGTGCGACTTTATGTTTGTTTTGAGGTGCACAGTCACATTTTGTTCGTTTGTGACATTTCGATGAATAAAAAAAAAGAAAAATCTCCAGAGGAATTCTGTATAACGAGAGTGCAATGGCAATTCTTTTATTCTGTGTGTTGGAGCTCGATCCCTTCTCTGTTTCTTTTCATTTTCATTCAATCGCTTCCACGTCCTTTTGAAACTTTTCCGTTTCTTCTTCAACACATGCCTATTACAGACTTCTTCCGTCATTTCATCCTTTGTGTTTCAATACATCCTGAATGTGACTGCGTAGCACTTTTCGGATTTGTTTTGTTTTGATTTGATTTTTTTCTGTTTGGTTGCAGCATGTTCAGGCTACTTAGGGAATAAGAGAAAAATCGTCCTGAAAAGAAAAATAAGAACGTATTTAGCAACGGCGTAAATCCGTCCTGAGGAGTTGGGGGATGATCGGCGATAGTCACCATCACCACGATTACAAGCCCATAACCGGACCGGCGTAATTTTTTTTTTTTTTTTTTTTTGGGGGGGGGGGGGGGGGAGAAGCTTGGTGCCCCCCCCCCCTACACACACACACACACACACACACACACTTTACAAGGATCGGATGTCCCACTCTTTTGCATGAAATATAAAGTGGGAGGAAAGAGGCAGCAAAAATATGAAGACTTTTTAATATACTTTTTGTACTTGTTGTTGCTTTTTTGGGGGGCTTGTCAGATGACTTTCGGCGGAAAATCAGACCTTAAAAGTATGAAGACATTTTTTGTTTTTGAAATATCTTTGAGAGGGAGCGGAGCGACCGAACGGGGGAAGGGTGTGTGTTTAGGGGGGGGGGGATAATCCCTCTCCCATACGAGGAAGATTTTGCTTTTTCAGACCTGAAATTCAGCGATCTGGGGGCATTTCATGAAGCGTTTTGGTCGGATATTTTTCTGACAAACTGTTACAAGCTATCGAAATCTTTGCGTCTGATTGGCTAAGAGCAAATTTGTCCGAAAATGCTTCATGAAATGCCCCCCCCCCCCCTCCTGGTGCACACTTTTGGTGAAATTTTTGTTTTGTTTTTTCTTTAAAGAAACAATCAGAAAATGAAATATTCACAATATGTTATTGAATGACTAAATTGTGGTATTTCAGCTCTTGCTCCGCCTGTGCGACATCACTTTGAACCGGGCGCAACTGCTGTCAATCACTGGCAGCAACATCAGGAGAATGGCATAGCGATTAAATGCGAGCGGGCTTGAAAATTTTGACATTTTACAGTCTAAAAACTGCCGTTTGTAGCTATATTTCTTCGCTTTGGAAATTAAGGGGGGGGGGCGCACCGGGGCGCAATTGCTGTCAATCACTGGCAGCAACATCAGGAGAATGGCATAGCGATTAAATGCGAGCGAGCGAGCTTAAAAAAAATTGACATTTTACAGTCTAAAAACTGCCGTTTGTGGCTGTATTTATTCGCTTTGAAAATTAAGGAAGGCGCACCGGGTGCAACTGCTGGCAATTACTGGCAGCAACATCAGGAGAATGACATAAAAATCATATGCGAGCGAGCAAAGCGAGTGAGCTTGACAATTTTGACATTTTACAGTCGTAAAACTGCCGTTTTTCGCTGTATTTTTTCGCTTTGGAAATTAAGGGGGGCGCACCGGGCACAACTGCTGGCAATTACTGGCAGCAACATCAGGAGAATGGCATAAAAATCATATCCGAGCGAGCGAAGCGAGTGAGCTTGACAATTTTGACATTTTACAGTCGTAAAACTGCCGTTTTTGGCTGTATTTTTTCGCTTTGGAAATTAAGGGGGGAGCACCGGGCACAACTGCTGGCAATTACTGGCAGCATGCATCATGAGGAGAATGGCATAACGATTAAATGCGAGCGAGCGAAGCCAGCGAGTTTGAAAATTTTGACATTTTACAATCTCAAAAACTGTCCATTGTGGCTGTATTTTTTTGCTTTGGAAATTAAGGGGGGGGGGCGCACCGGGCACAACTGCTGGCAATTACTGGCAGCAACATCAGGAGAATGGCATAAAAATCATATGCGAGCGAGCGAAGCGAGTGAGCTTGACAATTTTGACATTTTACAGTCGTAAAACTGCCGTCTGTGGCTGTATTTTTTTGCTTTGAAAAATAAGGGGGGCACACAGGGCGCAACTGCCGGCAATTACTGGCAGCAATATTAGGAGAATGGCATAACGATTAAATGCGAGCGAGCGAAGCGAGTGATCTTGAAAATTTTGATATTTTACAACCTCAAAAACTGTCCATTGTGGCTGTATTTTTTTCGCTTTGGAAATTAAGGGGGGCGCACCGGGCGAAAATTGCTGGAAATTACTGGCAGCAACATCAGTAGAATGGCATAATGAATAATTGCGATCGAGCGAAGCGAGTGAGCTTGAAATTTTGACATTTTGCAGTCCCCAAAATTGTCGTTTATGGCTGTATTTTTCCGCTTTGGAAATTAAGGGGGGGGGGGGCGCACCGGGCGAAAACTGTTGGCAATTACTGGCAGCAACATCAGGAGAATGGCATTATGATTAAATGCGAGCGAGCGAAGCGAGCGAGCTTCAAAATTTTGACATTTTACACTCCCAAAACTGCCGTTTGTAACTATATTTTTCGCTCTTGTTTGTCCCACTTTTATGGGGGAACCATCCCCCTCCCCCATCGACGCCTCTGCATATCATGAGGGAGCTTTTGTTAGGTGAAAGATCTGCTGCACACTCTTTGATAAATTAGAGAATACGTCAATCTCAAAAGTGTACAAAGTCTATCGAAAGTGATCCATTATAGCGAAGCTTTTGCATGTTTATGATTGCAATTCAACGATCTGGTGCATAGTTCTGGCGGTATTTGGACAATTTTCCATTAAGAAAGTTCGAGATTTGTCCTCATCTCGGGAATTGTCATCACTCACTGTCGTTTCTCATGAATGATTCAGGAAATGGAGGGGGTTCAATTATGGCGATATAGTTTTTGTTATTGTTTGTTTGTTTGTTTTCGTACATATTTTGTAGATGGTCCCCAGTTACTCGCGTCAGAGCATGTTTACATGTAGGCCTATACTATTTGACGTTGTCAACGTCTGAGCCATACCTTACAGTGTATGTCGATGTTACTTTCTTCGCGAACGAGCGAAGCGAGCGAGCTCTTGAGAAAATTACGTATACATTTTCTTACAAGATATAATACTGTTCAGCTCTGTTACCTGTCTGAAGGCCGGCGTACAAACGTCCTGTAATATGCTAAAATTGATACATATTATCGCATTTCTGCTTCCTCCATTTTTTTTCAAAATTCAGGGGGGGGGGGGTGATTGGACAGGCCATCCCCCCTCCTCCATTTCAGGGGAGGGGGATATACCCCCCCCCCCCCCATCCCCCGGGATTTACGCCCATGTAGGCATTAAATATCATGACAATTACAGCGAACGTCCGTGATGGAGACCAAAACTGGATGTGTTCTTTTTGAGATGGCAGCTACTATACTCAAAAGATAAACACTTGCAGCATCCGTCACTAAACAGTGGCACTGTTCCTTTTTCTCCTACTATGTAATCCATAGACTTATTCTACCAACGAACATCCGTGACCAAAACATTTTCCTTTTGTTATTACAAGTAAATTGAGTGCTGAACGTTATTCACTTATGGGTATAAGCGACTCAGTGATATGGTAATATTTTCAAGTAACATTAACTTAATGCACAGTGATATATTTGTAATTATCAGAAATTTCCTTTCTTGGACCGAACGTCCGTGAGCGAAACTTTTAGAACCTGTAACAGTGCAAATTGTCTCCAAAACCTCATTTGAAAGAAATGTAAACGCACATAAATTACAGATTACTCAAAATTCCATTTTCCTATAACTTAGTTTTCAGTGTGAAGCTGTTTTTGTTTTATTAGAGGGGAAAACAAGCGTAAAATTGTGAGTAAATTTTCAACTTTTTGTTCATCATGATCACATACCGCCTTAAAAATTCTGAAATTACTGCTCTAAACTCATTGTTTACTTTGTAAAACTTTATTTATCGCCAAAAGTCTTAAAGAACACAGGACGTTTTCGGGACAAGTTATCCCTATAGGTCGGATTGCATACGTCACGGACGTTCGCTGGCATTGTCGCGGACGTTCGTTTTACTACTAGGGTCATGTTCCAGGACGGTAACTAATCGGCAGAGAGTACCTAGCCTTCCTAACTCTTTCAAAAATTCAGAAAAGGTATTGTCAATGCAAATTATAAGAAAGTTGACATCCTTACAACATAGTTCTCAGAGGGGGATTAGGAGATGAATTTTTAGAGAAAATATTAATCATTTGCTTGGTTTTCGATGAATTGCATGGTCAAAAATCTGCGGACGAGCCTCAGTCCGCTCCAAACATGACATGCAGCTCCTCGGCTAAAGAGCCAAAGGTAAAATGTACCTTCGCCATCAAAACAAGATGGTGTCCCACTCGATAACGTGTTGACAATCACGGACGTTCTTTTTTTCTGGGAGGTTCGTCTAAAAATGTAATTTCGGTTCCCATTTGACAAGGGATGGACAGAAACTCAAAACAAACATATTATAGTGTGGCTAGATCTTAGTTGATTTGGACTCAGAACAATATCGCCAATAGCGTTTAATGGGCTACGATCTTTATTAGTAAATAGCGGAAGCACGTCCGCGACGAAAACTGAGTATAATTTTGCATAAAAGAATGTTACGTCCCATGTACAGCCAGCAGACGTACAATTTTTGCAGGATATGTTCATTAGGTGGAACACCAAATTTTCGTATACATTACAGTTGGGACAACAAAGTAGAATTTGCAGCAGCGATACAAATAAAAGCATCACGGACGTTCGTCTGTTTAGGGCTTTGATATTTCAATTGTTCTCTGTAATTGTATACGTGCTCATTAAGTTCTTATAATTTTGTGGTACATACCCATGATTTATTATGTCAGATTTAGAACATGATCAGATATTAGATGCCACGTACCATAAGGAAGGCACATCATAAGTTTGAAAAACAACAATTATAGTGAAAATAGCGTTTTTACCGTATTCTTACGCTATAAGTCCTTGTCAAATGAAAAATATCAGTCAAAAGCCAACCAAACCATACATTTCCTGAAAGGAAATTTACCAGGCTCTGAGATGACATGAAAGAATCTGGTTTCTTAGATCATCCTGGCGTGTTGTAATGGAAAGAATGTCTTCAGGTGCGAAAATTGGCAATTATACATCGTTCAAAATTATCACCTACATATATATATATATATATATATATATATATATATATAAGTGTGTGTGTTTTTTTTCGGGGGGGGGGAGGGTGCATGATACTTTCAAGAAAGGTACTACTTTACTACTTTGATATTCCACGACATAATCTCTGCTTTTTATTTCCGTCTAGAAAAGGCACTGCAACTCTTTTTTTTTTACTTTAGTCTTTACATTACCGTGTGAAATGAGAAAACTCAATGAAGGAAAGACAATGAACATACCCCTGCTCTTCCTTCTTCTGAACGAGAAGAATCAGCACGAAACTCGTGGGGTCCGATATACGCCGTCTTAAGAGTCCTGAAATGCGGCATTGCACAGATGCTCTTGACATAGGCCTGTAATGCATCGGCCGACATGACAGATCCTCCATAGTGTTGTAATGACTGGAGCTGTGTAGAATCGTAGCAGGGTTGCAACAAGACGAATATATATAAGAGATACATCTTTTTATTTCAACTAGATGACGAGAAGTCTTTTCCACATAAACCAGAAATCACAAACAAATTTTGAAAATTGATTTCACCCCATATTTGCATCTTTCTAGGATACGAGTGGAATATCATAATACATACATTCTTGAATTGAGAGAGGGAATCGTACATATCTAAGCGATTTATCCCAGAGCAGTGGTGGATCTAGGCTGGGTGCACCGGGCGCGCGCCTTTTTTTTTTTGGTATCAAAACAAAAGAATTAAAAGTGAAAATGAGGGGGGGGGGAGGGGCGTGCGCCCCCTTTAACTTTGTAAAGGCGCCCCCTTTACGGAATGAATGGATCATTCCCTGAAGAGTGGTGACTATCGGCAATCATCTTAAAGGCTTTAAGTCAAGATACCCTATAGCTCCCGGTGATGATGCGGCAAGGGCTAGAAAGATATCGTCCACCATTCTGACATCCTCTTGAACCAGAATTGTACTGTTTGGCATGGTACAGATACTCTTGGCGCAAGCCCGTGGTGCAGAAAGGCGAAATACCAGCGCACAATTTCAAAAAATTGGCAACGTTGACAAGTTGTCAGTATCTCACAACTTTATTAAAATCATTGGTTTTGATTGGCTGAGAAGCTGTAGTCACTGACTGTTTTTTACCGTGTATGTAAAAAGAATTGCAATTTCATGTTTATATCTGCCGTACAGTTTTGTTATATTTATATGTATGCATCATGTCTTTCATGTTAAATTGTGAGCAATTCAGCAATCTAAATTGCTGCGAGTCTCTATTTCAATAAACCATGAATAATAATAATAAGAATTACTCTGGTGATTGTTTGAGACCGATAACTTGTAAGGGCTGACAACTTTCATGAAACGGTGCCCTATCTTAGTCCTTCAGTGTGAGTGTGTATCAATTCCAGCTATGTAACATATGTGACCCTGCACCTCAAAACAAACAAAAAGTCGCCAGACATGAATTTTTAGTTAAGACCATATTCTGAAAGAACAGACTTTAAGCTTTAAAATGATGTATAACTCATATCAAATGGACTCTCCTAACCCATCTAAATATTGGAAAGAAAGCCCAAACTCAGGAAAAGTGTGAACTGAGAAAAGAGGCTCTGAAGTACAGTGTCCATTCAAGCGCTTAATCTTTACCAAACCATGCTGGCTGTGCGATGAATGGGACAAAAAACAGGAAGTAAACCTCCAGAGTAACAACAATGAAGGAATTATCAGATTAAACTAAAATTAAGCATGCCTCATTAACACATTCTGTCAATAATCAATGCCAACTTTCAAAGCAGTAGCACTATCCTTTCAAAAGTTATCAGAGTTGAAAGTGAAGAGTGTGGACAAGGTTTTTCAGAAATGAAAAAGAGATTCTAAAGACACACCTAATCACACTATTCTACCAAAAATGTTCGAGATAAACTGCTAAAAAAAAAAACACTTTCCTGCCCATTTTATGATACCAAATTTTAGAATAATGTAAGAGAAGACCCGCTCTTTCTGAAAATATAAAAAAGTCAAGTTCGGCTGGGTTTACCCATTTCACTTATTTTCAGTCCTCACGCAAAATCAGTGTGTGCGACTTTATGTTCGTTTTGAGGTGCACGGTCACATATTAGGATCGTGAAAATGATTAGGATATTGTACGAAAGATAAACAGTTGTATGGAATTATTGACGTCTTTTGTGGTGAAGTCAAATACTACCAGATCCCCTCACTCAGATCCTCTAGGAAGTCACTTATTCATTCCATGTATGCAGCGTCCTAGGAAGATAATTATAAATTAAAATGCTTTTATAAAACGGATGTAGAATATGGCGTAATACAAAGACCCCCTACATCAATTTTGGTGCAATAGGAAAGATTCCCGGAGCGCGTTCATGTGCATCATGTTGATAATCAGGGGGACAAAAACGTTAGACGTGTATTATTGTATTATATGTGTTACTAAGACAAACTTGTATGAATTGGACTCTTTCGATAGCACAAACACCCTGCAACAGCCGCGAAAGGGTGACTAAATAAAACAAAGAGTTATCAGTCATGAGATGTATACTGTAGTAACATCTAAACATTTACATATCTGAATAGTTAATCGTGACGTCCAATCTATTTTAAAGTAAAGATGTTTAATCAGACCTTACCGCGACAACAATCAGTTCGCCCGATGCATGTTAATTATGCTGTACCAGAGGACGAGAAGTTCGAGTCTCGCAGGACGCTGTTTTATCTTTTTTATTTTTGTCTTTTTTTTTAGCATTTCAGTTTCACTCTGATGTTATTTATCCACTATTTCATCAAATATACACACCCCACGAGCACACACACACGCAATTTCCCTCGCTTTGTATGGGAAGATGGAGTGCTTCGATTGTACATGGATTTTATCTTTTTTTTAATCGCAAAATTACAATTTATCTAGCTAATCATGGATACTTAAATAGAGCTCTAAGTAGTTATGCTGAGGTTAACTTTAGGATATGATTTACTTTTAGTATTCCACGTCCAAAAGCGCGAAAAGACATCTTAGCTTTGTTTTGCATCTATAAGGGTACTATAATGTTGCTCCGGGACTGTTGTCAAATGACCCTGAAAATAATATTGCAACACACACACACCCACACACACACACACACACACACACACACACACACACACACACATATATATATACACACAAATGTCATGAACTGTCAAACTTGTTGATTTTGTGTGTAAATTTCCATCGGAAAATAAGCGGTAACCTTTCATGCAACAGAAAGTTACCGCTGATTTGTGACTTTCCGCTGATATTGTAAGTTCACCGCAGCAGTAAATGTTTTACGCAGAGGGCCTAGATTTCATATTTGATCTAACTGACTAATTGCTGCGAGAATGCGTGAATTCGAATGTTGGGAATATGTACTTGAATGATAAATTATGAAATTAAACGGAAAGCCAGTATTTAACTCTCACAATGATTGTGACGCTATGTCAGTTTCTCCTTATTGATTACCTCCGCCATTGAGGATAGTTTCTTTACCGGCTTGGTTTGAATTTTTGATTGTTTGTTTGTTTGTCTGCGTGTAAAATAACTACAAAGACGGTTTTGGATTTTGAGGAAACATACTGGACAAGTTGATAATGACTCAAGAACAGTTGTTGAAATTTTGGTAGAGATCCTGGAATTGTATCAATTTTTGAAAGATTTTATTTTCTCTTTTGGCAGATAGGGTCAATGAACTTGGGAATTCTAGCTGTGCGTATTTGAGGTTTGCGTACGTAGCTGGAAGCTAATGACGTAACAAGCGGTTTCTATTTTTATTCAGTGTTATTGGGAAATTCGGCGATCTACAGCATGCATGCAGGAGTGGAAATCGCTGATCTCTATAGAAGAATGTGGTCAGTGGTGAAAATGAGGTGCCTGGTGGGTTTCTTCACTCTCAGAATGCTTTTTTCTTTTTTCTTTTTTTTCTTTTTTTTTTGGTGTGCGCCTGGTCTAGGTAGCCCCACTCATATCGGGCTCTGTAATATTTCCTTTTGTAAAGTGTTTCATGTTGATTGTTCTGTATCTAATTTGTAACATTATATTTTTGTTGTCATTGGGGCTTTCCTAGACAATTTTGGTGCATTCTGGGTGTACGATTTGCTATATTCTCTCGTATTTTATTTCTTTGCCGTTCTATTATCCTGTGCCACCATTTTGAACACGGGTGTGTACCTATTCTGCATGCTTTGCTCTAGTGGAGACTGATCCCTGTGTAGACAGACTCTTGTATTCAGTGTGTACTTACTCTTGTACTTGAGCTATCATCAATGGAGGGGTTTTGCAGGTGGCTTCTCATCGTTTGTGCAGTTCTGTCACCATTCATCTCATCCGCAGAGGATCAGTTCATTCAGCCCCTGGACCTCTTCAAGTGCGTGAATACCACCAAACGGGACTCGTGGAAATAATTATGGTCATCCAATTGCATACTATAGTAACCACCATGCATGTTTCCAGCTTTCTATCTTGTTATGTGGGGACATACAGTTGAATCCTGGCCCGACTCAGCCGGACCATCACCAATGCGACAATGTAAGTTTACGTGTGCGTCATGACCCCGATCCACCCCATCGTGTAAGTTATGATGTTCACGCACTACACGACATTAATATAGGTACTGACCAATTTCTTCATCAAGATGTCTGGCAAAGGGTCTGTGAGCTCGGTATCAGACGACGTCGTCGTACACATCGTGGTCGCAGAGCTCACAAACCACATCTATCATCTCGTGTCGTTACAGACCGTCGGACAAGATCTAGGCCTACAGTAAGTGACAAATCCTCTGTAACTCGTATTGGTATTTGGAATGCTCGCTCCCTGAACAACAAGTCTACATACATATGTGGCCTAGTGGTAGATGCCAAACTCGATATTCTCGTTAAAACTGAGATTTGGTTAACTGGCACACAAAGAGACAACCTGATAATTGCGGATCTGAAGGCCTCTCTCCCAAACTTTGATTTTGTACACTGCCCTCGAACAAATTCCAGAGGTGGTGGCATCTGCATACTTGTCCGTTCAACTGCACGTATTTCCAAAAATGACACTTTCATGTTCTCATCATTTGAACTCCTTGGTGCCACAACCAACCTCTCTCACTCATCCGCTCTCAGAGTATATGGCATCTACAGGCCACCTCCTTCTGCTAAGAACAACTTAATAACTTATTTCTGTCAGAATTCCCTACACTTCTGGAATCAGTGGCAATTGATGACTATCGTTCCATTCTGCTCGGGGAGTACAACATACATGTTGATAATTGCTCTGATAATTTGGCTGTATCTTTTTTAAGCACCATTGACTCTTTAGGATTTCAACAGCATGTAACGGGCAACTCATAAAGCTGGACATACGCTAGACCTAGTTCTTTGCAGAAAAGTCGACAATATCGTATCGAATGTGAATATTGTTACATCTCTGCCCTCTGACCACTCTGCAGTCATCACCACCCTCAACCTCAAAGGCCCATTGAACCCTAGGAAACAGACCACCTCCAGAAATCTACGGTCTATGGACCTCTGCTCCTTTAAAAATGACATTGCAGCATCACTTTCCCAGATCAGAGAGCCAGCGTGTCCCTCCGAGGCTATCCTGCAGCTCAACTCTCATGTAACAAGACTTCTTGATAAGTACGCTCCGCTCAAGACTAGATCAGTAACAGTGCGGCCGAATAATCCTTGGTACACGGCAAAGTGAAGGAGGCCAAGAGGCGCAGACGCAGCGCAGAGCGCCGCATGATCAAGTCTGGTCTTTGCATTGACAGAGAGCTGTATCGGCAAGAGTGTGAGTCTTACTACAGAAACCTTGCCGACGCTAAGTCAAGGCACCTAAGACAGGAGATTGCTGCCACAGACACCAAACAACTTTTCAACATCATTAAAAGACTCACAATTGCATATCCGGATTCTGCTCTTCCTGACCATACTTCAAATCTTGTATTGGCTAATCGGTTCGCTGAGTTTTTCGACAACAAGATTAGCACCATTGCTTCTTCATTCCCAGTGTCTCCTGACATCTCTTTCTCAAATTCCTCTCACATAAATGTAAACACCGAGTGCGTATTATCAGAGTTTGCTTTAATCACTGAGTCACAAGTGAAACGTCTCATTAATTCTCTTCCGTCCAAGTCATGTTCTCTAGATCCTCTTCCCACATGGTTACTAAAAGAGTGTCTAGATGAATTTCTTCCTGCAATAACTCACATTCTGAACCTCTCATTGTCATCAGGCGTAGTTCCTGAGCACTTCAAAAAGTCGCACATACTGCCCCTTCTGAAGAAACCTAGTTTAGTCCGTAATGATTTGAACAATTTCCGTCCCATTGCTAATTTGTCTTTTCTTGGTAAACTTCTTGAGAAAGTGGTGGCTCGCCAACTCAGAGATCATTTCGATGAACATCAGTTGTTTCCTATTAATCAGTCTGCCTACAGGCACTTCCACTCCACCGAAACCGCCTTATTGAAGGTACTCAATGACCTCCTCTTAGCAGTAGACAAAGGCCACAAAGCTGCTCTCCCGCTTTTAGATTATTCTGCTGCGTTTGACACTATTAGTCATGTAATTCTCCTTAACAGATTAGAGACTAACTTCGGTCTTACGGGAACAGTCTTGAGATGGATTGCATCTTACTTACACGACCGCCACCAGATGGTTACCGTTAACGGCGCATTTTCTCAGTAAGTTGCTCCATCAACTTACATTACATGTCTTGGCATGAAAACGAATATATCCAGCTTTCTGCCAGTACTATCTCTACAGTAAAGTGGGCATGTTACTCCACCACTTAACAAAACTACAAATATTAAGGTTACTACATTTAAAATCACTGTTTTTGAAGTGGTCGTTTTGTCGTGATACATCAGAACTATCATACTCATTACCGAAACTCGAACTCACTGGAGTTGTGATGAAATCTCTAGTATCGATATTTGACTAATCGGGTATACAATTAGTAAAAGGTGAGCATTGAAAATGCATTTTGTACATTTCCAGTCCAAAAATTCATATTATACATCATCATAATGATCATGTTTTACTCCTTCACATATTGTGTGCGACCAGGCTGAGGATTGGGTGCATTGTAATCCCCTTTGGTTGTTTCCGACTGTCTTAGTACATATAACACAAGGGTATTGTACAGTTATGTAGCAAAGATATGAATTAAGATATCTGACTGGAAAAAAACACAAAAAAGAAAACAAAAAAAACCCAGAAAAGTATAAAAAAATTAAGGTTGCGCAAGATTTGAAAAAAAGGAAACAATCAAATTACTAAGTAAATAGAACAGGGTTGAGACTGCATCATAATAACTATTACATGTATTGGGAAGCAAACTCTATTACAATAGAGCGGACTGATGTGAACTGGCATAACTATTCAGTGTCAATGCAGAGAGTAATATGAAGTCTAAGTCACTTTCAGAATTTATCACACGCTTGAGAGTTTTCCCGCCAGTATGCAGAGAGCAGGGGAACCACTCTCCCATCGGAAGTGCAAGGTGAAAGCACCTTGCGACATGCTTTGGTTTTGCGGAGCAGCGAAGCGTTTTCCTTTGTAAGATCTGCATCGATGCCCATCTTGGAACCCTTGAGTGCACGCCGTTTGGAAATGACAAGCTTCCCTACGTGATATGAAACTAATTTCACTATGATTGAACGAGGCTTCTAGACCGGGGGCCGAGAAGAATTATTCAGCTAAAAAGGGTCACACTTTTTAATGGTCTCATCATTTTAGGATGTGGCCAAGGGTCAATTAATAAAATGAATTGCTGGTAAGTCACATCCTGTACCGTAAGCCTAGGGGCTACAAAAAGGGCCCCCGAAAAAAAAAAATGCATTTATTCAGTCGAATGGGGCCACTGACAAAAGTTGGTGGATATTCTTCCTGTGGGTGTACTTATCATGAAAACAGCAATGCCAGCTATTTTATCCTGTACGGGGCCCCATACAGTAGAACCAAAGGGCCCCACCAATATGGTTTTATTCAGCTGAAAAGGGTCACGGCTAATTTCTTTTCCAATGGAAGTAGTACCCATCAGAGATATCCAAAACACCAATGCCAGTTTTTTTTTTTTTTTAATCCTGTACGGGGCCCCAGACAGTAGCCCCAAAGTGCCCCCCCCCCCACACACACACACATACACACACACACACACATTGATTTTATTTAGGTGAAAAGGGTCACGGTTAATTAAACTTCTTTTGCAATGGAAGTAGTATCCAGCAGAGACATCCAAAACACCAATGCCAGCTATTTTATCATGAACGGGGCCCCAGACAGTAGCCCCAAAGTGCCCCCCCCCCCCACATAAACACACACACATTTATTTTATTCAGCTGAAAAGGGTCACGGCTAATTTCTTTTGCAATGGAAGTAGTACCCATCAGATATATCGAAAACACCAATACCAGCTATTCTATCCTGTACGGGGCCCCAGACAATAGCCCCAAAGTGCCCCACCCATATACTGTCAATCAGCTGAAAATGGTCTTGGCAAATCTTTTGCAATAGAAATATTACTGCCTACTGAACAGAGATATCACAAACACGAAAGCAAATCATCTCATTCTTTACGGGGCCCTATATAGGATACAGTAGCCCAGAAATACCACCTCATACGATTTTTTTTTTTTTTAGGTGAAGATAGTCAGGACTTCTTTTTTTTGTTGTTGCAATGGAATTAGTACACGACAGCGGAGATACTCAAGACAACAAACCCAGTTATTTTATCCTGTAATGGGGCCTAAGTATTTTGGTCCAGATCCCCCCCCCCGCACATAATACAATCTTATCTAGCTGAAAACAGCCATGACTAATTTCTTTTGAGACGGAAGTAGGCCCTGTATAGAACACACCAGATATACACAAAACAACAATGCATTTGTTTGTGTGTTTGTGTGTGTGTGTGTTTGTGTGTGTGTGTGGGGGGGGGGGTTAGCCAGTAGCCAAGAAGTGCCCCCTAAATGATTTTGAAAGGAGTCGTGGCTAATTTCTTTTGAAATGGAACAAGTAAACAACAAGATACCCAAAACACTAAAGCCAGTTATTATCCTGATATACGGCTAATTTCTTTTGCAACGGACGTAGGACGCAAAAGTGATAACTACAACACCAAAGCGAGTTGTATTATGCTGCACGGGGCCCTAGACAGTATAGCCCCAATGTGCCCCACCCATAAGGTGTGTGTGTGTGTGTGTGTGTTTTTTTTTTTTCATTCAACTGAAAAGCGTCATGACTACTTTCTTTGTTTGCAAAGGAAGGAGTACTCAACAGAGATACCAAGAGCACAAATGCCAGTTATTCTATTCTGTACATGGCCCTTTATACAGTAGCCCACGATTAAGTGCCCCTATACCATAATATGGTGGTTTTTTTTTCAATTAACTGGAAAGAGTCATCACTAATTCCTTTTTCAATAAATGAAGTACACAATGAAAATGCCCATAACACCAAAGTCAGCCATCGTATCCTGTACATGCTGCATACGGGGCCCCAGACAGTAGACAAGAAGCACCCCCATTAATTTCTAAAGATATTCATGGCTAGTTTCTTTTGCAATGGAAGAGTGATACCCTTTACACTTAAACCAGTATTTTTAGGTTCTACAGGGCCAAAGACAGTAACTGTTGCCCGAAGGTGCTCAACCCTTAGATGGTTTACCGGTATTCTCCTAGAAGAGTAATTGCTAATTTTATTGCAATGGAATAAAGATATAATAAAATAAAAATAATGATGACAATAATGATAATAATGATAATAATAATAATAATAATAATAATAATAATAACAGTAGTAAAAAACATTAATAATGATAACAATGGCTACTTGTATAGCGCACAGGCCCAGCTTTCAGTGCTCATAGCGCTTCGAGAATTAAAAGATTGATATACATGAATACATCTATATACAATTCATGTTCAAACATGACAATAAAGAAGACAATGATATGCTCAGTACAACAAACAAACATAATAAAAGGATATCAAAGAATGTTGTTCCGAAAATTGATGACAGAAATTACAGTCCTCAGTGTGAGAGGAAGAGATACGTTTTAAGTCTCTGTATATGACTGTTGCTTTAACTGAATAGGTATTACTGATTCCACTATTTTGGTCCCATAAAGGATCGTAGAAAGCACGACCACCCCGCATCCATGTTTTACTCTGGGTAAAATTCCCACTCGATAATAGATACCTCGTGCGAAATGTCGTACCATCGCACTCGTATGACCATTCAGTACTTTTATGATATTGGTTTTGATCATGATGATGACAATGTCGATGACAACAATAACGATAGTAATATACCGAAACGAAATGATTCTTCACATATGCCGCTTTTGTAAGTGCTTTTATGCCATTAAATTAATTTATGTCAGATCTACAATCCATATAATTAGCTGCTTGTCTGTTTTTATGCTATTGTGACTTGCTACGCAGATACAATAGCGCACTTTAGGCAAACAAGTAAATGGTCGTATCTTGTTATAGGAAAGAATCACAACTGATTCCCATAATCAAACTCGTAATATGGACAGGGACTGACACATGAGATGCACGGCTATGACGGGCCTGGAGTGACGAAATTCAACACAACCATACAACTATACAGCCATGGAATGGATGTCAGGTTTTAACCAATCAGAACGCAAGAAACCGTACAACTATGCAACTGTGCAACTGTGCAACTGTGCAACTGTACAGCCCTAGAATGCCTGTATGGTTGTCACTTGCACGGGCCGAAGTGCCATTAACCGAACAACCATGCATCCCTGCATGCATTACGGAAAGCCTGTCGGGTTTTAGGAGGTTTTTCGCGTCATGATTGGCTAAAACCCGACAGGCGTTCCGTAATGGGATGCAGGGACGTATGGTTGTTCGGTTAATGGCACTTCGGCCCGTGCGAGTGACAACCATACAGGTATTCTAGGGCTGTACAGTTGCACAGTTGCATAGTTGCACAGTTGCATAGTTGTACGTTTTTTTTTTTTTTGCGTTCTGATTGGCTAGAACCTGACATCCATTCCATGGCTGTATAGTTGCATAGTTGTACTAATTTAGACTCCCCTCGCCCGCCATACGACTTACAACACGAGATGAGAAATTGACAATTACCATTTTCTGTTTGTTTTTATTGTGAACAACATCCAAAAAAAAAAGTAACGGTGAAGATGCACTCGCCCTGCTGACACACAACCTGCACTCCTGCAGTTTGCTGAGCAAGAACGGCCCGAAGCCTCTGGGGAGCTGCTGACGATTCCTCAGACCATCCCCTAGCACTTCCAGCTTACTATTGTACCACCAAAGGGCATAATCATCAAAGGTATAGACCAACTACTTTGTACGAGCTTATATTGGCAGGATGCGTACTGTCGTCTATTCACCCAAAAAGAATGGTCAGCAAAGATTGACAGACTTCTTTAAGTTACGGATTTTGTAGTTGTCATTTGTTCTTTTATTGTAGGGCACTGAGAATCATTCCCTAACCAAGAAAAAACAAAAGTCACTAAAATGAAGACTATTCCCTACACTATATGTGGCCGACGACAATGGTTTCAGGCAAAAGTCGGGAATTTTGAAAATTTGTGTGTTTTTTTTTTATTGAAACACATCACCCATTTCCTATACTTTGCATTGATATTCTTGTATTCTACGGCACCGTAAGTGGGCATTAAAAAGCGAAATATAATGCACTTTTTATGTTGTTAGCCTGACAAATTGCGAGAAAACGGCTTCGAAGATTCACCTCTTTCTCAAAGACAATGTTCGAGTGGCGATGCGAGGTGATAATTACCCATCTGTACGATGGTGCCAATCGATATTAAGCTGCGCCTCTAGCAAACCACAGCGCGTTCTGATTGGCTCACTGAGAGAGTCATACACAAATCCTAACTTCAGTTTCGTCAGTTGTCACTGTAATTCGTTTTTCGTCAAACATTTTCGAAGACATAGCATTCAAAATCGTCAATTGTTATTCCAATTCATCCCTCCCGCTGATAAACGTAAACATTAAATTCGTTTTTGTTCATACAATTTCATGATTTTTTCATTCAAATTAGCCAGATATTGTTGATTCTTCATTTTGAAGGTGAACCAACTTTAAGTCGACATATTTTTTACTTTCTCTCGTAAATTGTAACGCTACACATTATTCCCTAACCATTTGCTTAGGCAATACACACGAAAAAACATGGCTGGCAACCAAAATCGCCAGAGAACACCATACAATCGCGTGTCTAATCAAGACAGGAGTAGAATCATAGATGCCTTCCTTGGTGAAGACCTCGATTACGTTGAGGTTGCATAGACTCTTGGGGTCAACCGACAAACAGCCCGCTCAATAGTGGCTGTCTACCTACAGCAAGACAGGAAGGATGCTCGGCCAAGAGGTGGGCCTAACAGCGTAAAAGTCGACCAAGACATGTGAGATCATCTGGCGGCAATGTTGGACGACAACCCCCTGCTCACCCTTAGCCAGATGAATGACGAGCTTAGACGTCGTCTTCCACAGAAACCGGCGATATCTGTCAGCATCCTGGCTTGCACTCTCGACGGGATGTGATGAGAATTAAGCTACCGGAAGAGGCAAGAATGAGCAGAGGAACTTAGATCGTCGAGCCGAGTACGCACAGTGATTCCTCCATGATGGTGGTCAACATCTGGACAAGACGACGCTACGGTAGGGCGGCGAGAGGACAACCCGTTCGAAGGGTACTGAGCAACCAGCGCGGTGCCAACTGTACCGTCACTTCGCACTCTCCAACCAAGTCGGACTGGTCCACCATTTCCTTAAGCTGGCGACGACGACGCTGGAAAGTTTACAGCAATTCATCGATGAGACGTGCGCTGAGGCTCGCCAGATGATACCAGACGGGGAAAGGATTTTTCCTCATCTACGACAATTCCCAACCTCAGGCCTGATGCTTTCGAAGACGTGGTCATTCGCCGCAACCCTTTATACTCGCCTTTCCTCAACCCGGTTGAAATGGCTCATTCCGCGTTCAAGGCCGCCGCCAAGCGTACCCTCAGTCTTCTAGAGTGGCAAGCGAGAATTGGTGACCGTGCTGCTGCCAGAGGAGCTGGCGTCACCCTTCAGGGATGGCGAGCGAGGTGTCTTGAGCAGGTTGCTGAGGCCAACGTGAATGCCATTACTGCAGACAAGTGCGCTCGGTGGTACAATCATGCTCAGACGTACTTGGCAAGATGCTTTGCACGACAGGAGATTGAAGGGTAAACGACAGTCAAAAGTCATAACCCAGGACAGTATGCTAGTGTCACCTTTTGAACTTTAACTCGTCATTTTCAGGTTTTCGCATCATAATGCATGAAGCAAACTTTAAATTTTGTACCCTGGAAAGCAGCAAACATTACGTTATCCATTCTTTGACATTAAACAGGCTACATTTCTACACTTGAAATTTTGTCTTTAATCATGTTTGCCTAGAAATCGTTTGTAAGTGTTTTCGTATGAGAGACGGTAAGTCTGTTCGTATCAGTGTGTACTCGGATTGCTTGTGCGTATGTCTGCATCTGTGGTTCTGTGTGTGAGGGGGGGGGGGGGCACTTGTGTGTATGTTTACTCCTGAATGTAAAATGTAAACGGTTACAGAAAAAAACCAAGGCAAGTACCATAATGTGTCTCGCCCATTCGTGTACAATAAATTGTACGCGAATGGGATTTAACAGATACAAAAAGAGATATAACTGATAAAAAGAGATATGAAAGGGTAAAAATTCATGGCAAAAAAGAAACGTGCAATAAAAACTTAACATTTGGGCCCTTAAACTTCGTTGACCCCTGCCTGTGACCTTTGACCTTGTGGTGACCATCCATTCCCCAAGGGACATCTACCATCCAAGTTTGGTCACAAACGGACCTATGGATCAAAACTTATGACCAATAATAGAAACGCGCCATAAAAACTTAACATTGGGCTCTAAAAGTTCGTTGACCCATGCTTGTGACCATTGACCTTGTGGTGACCATTCACTCAACAAGGGACATCTACCATTCAAGTTTAGTAACGAACGGACCTATGGATCAAAAGTTATGACCCATAATAGAAACGCGCCATAAAAGCTTAACATTGGGCTCTTATAGTTCGTTGACCCCTGCGTATGACCTTTGACCTTGTGGTGATCATCCACTCCCCAAGGGACATCTACCATCCAAGTTTAGTCACAAACAGACCTGTGGATCAAAAGTTATGACCCATAATAGAAATGCGCCATAAAAAACTTAACATTGAGCTCTAGAAGTTCGTTGACCCCTGCTTGTGACCATTGACCTTGTGGTGACCATCCACTCTTCAAGGGACATCTATCATCCAAGTTTGGTCACAAATGGAGTTATGGATCAAAAGTTATGACCCATAATAGAAACGCGCCATAAAACAGTGAACAGTGGGCCCTAAAGTTCATTGACCCCTGCCTGTGAGCTTTGACCTTGAGGTGACCTTCATATATGGTAAAATGTGAAACTTTGTATGACCCCTCTTCCCTCGAAGTTTGATTGCAATTGAACCCCAGAGTAAAAAGAGTTATTGAAGTTTTGTAGCGTTACGGACAGACGACGGACGGACGGACGGACGACGGAAGGACGGACGGACGACGGACGGACAGACGCCGCAGGCGATCCCTTAGTCTCCCCTCACCTCCGATTGGCTCGACAAAAAGTACGTGAATGACTGGAAAAAATCACACCGGATAGAGATATGAGATGAATATGAATGAAAATTTAACAAAAAAGACGAATTTATCGACCCTGCTGTTTTGAGTGCTGCGAATGAGACTGACGAACTTGAACTGTAAATGACGAAAATGTATACCAAATGACCAAATTGAATGGACTTTATATGAAAATGAACGATGAAAGACGAATTTGAAAGTAAGATTGGCCTATTTTAGATTTTTTAGTTTTCCTGCTAAGCTCTTTTTCTTGTTGGGTATCAAACTCACTGACGTTGGGTGGCCTTGGGGCAAAATGACTGCATCAGGCTTTCCCACTCATAAAACAAACAGGGGGTAAATTGGCAGGTTTGGAGGAATACCGTATGGAAAGGTGATGGAAAGATGCTGAGGAGGAATTCCAGGGATCCCTTGGTCACAACAGGATCTGACTTTTGCAAGTCTTGCAAGGAAAGAGAATGATGTACGCAGTGTATGCACCTTGTATGCACCCCCTCCAAAACAATCGTTCCTTTGAAATCCTGCCATGCCCTCCGTATCATTGATACTTTTTCCATTCCAATAAGCTGACACGTCATTGCCTATATATAAGGGAAAGTCCACAAGAGACATAATGTCTTAGGGTCATTCCAGATATAGAACATAACCGAGAAAAATGTTATGCACATAACTATGATAATTTATCACCGGCTCTTTTCTCCGGGTCACACTGACCCGGATGGATTTTTACCCAAACGGATTTGGATTCCGAAAGGGTACAAACCAATGACACGGATTTCTCAGTCACTGTACAGAAACGTGACCCAGAAAGGGGTTAATATAATTACCAACTCTTTCCTCCGGGTCACGATGACCCGGATGGGGTTTGACCCCTAACAAATCCAGTTTCCGGAACAATCCGGGGCAAAATGACCCGGAAAGGTTACAAACCAGTGACACAGTTTTCCGGGTGGCTGAATAGATAGGTTAACCAGAAAGGGGTTAATGTATTACCGACTCTTTTGAACGGGGTCTGATCTCAACAAACCCAGTTTCTGGGTCAGAATTAACCCGGAAAAGGTAAATTCTTACCCGGGATTTATTAGCGCGCAGCACGCGAACCGCATAGTTTATACCCGTCTGGTTATATAGGATGTGGAATGTAACACTTACACGCTTGCCCGCACGTGTGGGACAGTGGTATGAGACCCCTCTCCCCCCTCCCCCCCCCCCCCCCCATGCGCGATTTTTTGCCCGTCAGCATGGCCCTCACATACTGAAATTATGGCGGCAATTTTGAATTGAGATATAGCGGCAATTCTGAGTGACCTCGAAAGGAATTCGCTCTAAATAATACAATTATAATTACAAAAATAATCTGAGGCGCTTACCACAGTATTATGATGTTTTTCTATGGCTGTCATCTTGAATTTAAACATCGCGGCCTATTTAATGATCCACAATGGGAAAGGAAAAAGAATCTGCTTAAATGGAACGTTGGACACCACAACCATGTGCATTTTTACAAATTTGATGCTTCTGCAATAATTGCATCCTGAGATATGGGTAAAAGCGCTATTGCGGTCATCTTGAATTTCTACATGGCAGCCTACAAATTGTATCAAAGCAATTCACAATATCAGTAAAAAAGGTTAATAACATCAGAGTGTCTAACATCAAAACATGCATTTTGCACGAAATTTGAAGCTTTCTACAATGCTCATTTTATGAGATATGGGTCAAAATACAGTTTGCAATGGCGGCCATTTGAAATTCAAGATGGCAGCATACAAATTGTATCAAAACAATCCACAATATTAGAAAAAGATATTTCAGGGTGTCTGACATGACAGCCATGGATTCTGCACCACATTTGAAGCTTCTACAATGCTCACTTTATGAGATAAGGGTCAAAATAAAGTTTGCCATGGCGGACATTTTGAAATTCAAAATGGCGGCTGGAAATATAATTGAAAAAAATGGAACCAAAGTTGTTGTGTTTGTTTTGTTCTTGTTCTTGTTCTTGTTTTTGTTTGTTTGTTTGTTTGTGTGTTTGTTTGTTTGGTTTAACACCCCTTAATTGACAAAGTTAGCCAACAGAATAAATTTTGTCGAAAAAATCTCACAGGTCATATAGATTACAAAGTAGAATTTACTATTACATGCGTAGCCCTATTAAATGTTAGCGTGAGGAATTACCAATTTCGTGATGCAAAATATGTCCTTGTCTGAGGTTTGCTGCTCCCCCCCCCCCCCCCCCATTGGTATTAATTCAAAAGCAGTTGAGTCTGAAGAGGCACCTCGGCCAAATTGAACCGAAATGAAGGAAACGGTTCTTTTGTCAGTTACTATGCACGATTACAGAATCGTCATTGTACAAACGTCTGAATGTACTCAGTACGATACACATAATCAGGTGGCGGTGGTGATGATTGGATCAGAGAAAGACCTCCGTTCATAGTCCCTTTATGTAGTAGGGCCATGGTTGACCCATATCAACTATTTCGAGGCCTGACACAAAGTCAGTGAGTGTGACTTTTTTGTTTTGGTTTGTGTGCACGGCCACATAATAATAGTCGTGTTAGTAGAGTTGAGTGCGTTAAATTGTAAAGTGTTATCGAAAGAATACAAAGCTAATGGAAGTTCTTTTCTTTTAAAAGTAAGTATATGTATACGGTAGTTCCCATAGGCGTTTATACGCAACCCATCACTTATTACGCGATACTCGACACTGGTAGGATAAGCTAGTAGGCCTAATATTCACTCCAACCACGTCCAAACAGACAAACAGACAAAGAAACAGACAAACACAAACAAACATACACTCACACAAACACACACACACACACACACACACACACACACACACACACACACACAAGCACAGTCATTTTGTCCCCCCCCAAAAAAAAGCAAAAAACAAAAACAAACAAAAAAAAAATTAAAAAAGATTGTCATATGTGACCAGAATAGTACATAGAGGTTCAAACTTTATCGCTCTTCGGTGTTTAGCAGTGCATTGCCGTGGTAACCATTATTATATGTTATTGTTTGTTTGTTTGTTTGTCTGTTTGTTTGTTTGTTTTTGCATCAAAAGGCATACAGTAATTGTGGAGTGAGCAGGTCCCTCAGTGGATTTTGCTTTGGTTTTGGCCTTCTGAATCGAGAGTTTGTCAAGGGTGATAAATTAAATGAACGGAACATATATTTATATATATATATATATATATATATATATATATATATATATTTATTCATTTATGTGACTGTGCATCACAAAACGAACAAAAAGTCGCACACACTTATTTTGCGTAAGGATAGAAATTAAGTGAAATGGGTCAACCTAGCCGATCTTGACTTTTTCATATTTTCTGAAAACGCAAGTCTTCTTTTACATTATGCTAAAATTTGGGATCATAAAGCGGGCGGGAAAGTGTGCTTTTTAAAGCAGTTTAATTCGAACGTTTTTGGTAGAATAGTGTGATTAGGTGTGTCTTTAGAGTCCCCTTTTCATTTCAGAAAAATCTTGTACACACTTTTCACTTTCAACTCCAATAACTTTTGAAGGGATAGGGCTACTGCTTTGAATGTTGGCATTAATTATGGACAGAATGTCTTAATGAGGCATGCCTAATTTCAGTTTAATCTGATAATCCATTCATTGTTGTTGCTCGTGTGGTTCACTTCCTGTTTTTTGTCCCATTCATCGCACAACCAGCACGGTTTGGTAAAGATTAAGCGCTTCAATAGACACGGTACTTCAGAGCCTCCTTTCTCTGTTCACACTTTTCCTGAGTTTGTGCTTTCATTTCAATATTAAGATAGGTTTGAAGAGTCTATTTGATTTGAGTTAAACATCATTTTAAAGCTTAAAGTCTGCTCTTTCAGAATAATGGTCTTAACTAAAAATTCATGTCTGGTGACTTTTTGTTTGTTTTTTGGTGCAGGGTCACATATATATATATATATATATGGGTCAGAGTTTTGAAAAAATTCAAAAGTATAAATTAATCCAAAATATTCATCTTACGTAAAAAAAGCATAATTCAAGCTTTAATATGAACCCAATTATACTGGGATGTTCCCAGGTGAACAAGTTTTAACCCGTTCCTTCCGCAATTCTCTGAGTGCCTTTAATGCCCCCAAACGAGATTCTTTTTCGCCCGTCGACAGAGAGGCACACAGGTTGGTAATCCAACTGTGTGAAGGCAGTCAAGCGGTTGATTGTGTCCCCCTTTCTACGGTCAACTACATGTGCCCGTGAACAATGGAAATATCGATCGGGTGCGAGGTATGAATAGAGCGTGCGCTGATGAGCTCTCAGCATCTTTTGTTCTACACAAAACCAGGTACCTGAATGAGGTGACTGGGGTCAGCGAACCCCCATTTCTAACTGATCTCAGCCTTAATCATTATGTACATGTTCGTACGAGTTTACAGCAGAACAAGCAAAAAACTAAATCAGGAAAAGGTACATAACACTGTAAAACCCCCTTTTTTAAACAGCAGGAGAACAAATCCTGATGGAATAAACTCTGATCTTTTTATCAAACCCAATTTTCTGAGCATTTTGACACAAAGAAACATGAATTTAGGCCACTGAAGCAGGCATCCTTGTCTTCGTTTTGGGAACCTTGGGTGGTATTCTGTAAGCGCGATCCTTATTTCGATCCTAGGAGCGCGCGTAGGACAAAAAATAGGATACCCTTAGGACAGGCAAAATCGGTATTCTGTAAGCCTGTCCTACGCCTATCCTAGGACAGTCATTTATGAATAATGAATATTAATGAGGAAAGACAGGACACTCCCGGCGCAGTATCTATAAGCCAATCATCTGGCTAATTTTACGCAATGCGCGCCCAAGATCTACATTGCTCAAACATGCGCTTCAGGCAGCTCTACTGTGCGAGGAGTTAAAATGTATTGTCAGTCTAATTTTACAGTGAAGAATATGATTTCGATTATCAAAGCTTTAGCACGCACTTAGCCCACCATAATAAATGTAGACCTTACGAGTTCCATTAATTTGCATTTAAAGTTTTTGCAGAAATTAGCTCAAATTTTGAACTTTTGGAGGATGTTGGGGGCAAACTGGGATATCATCACTGCATGCCAAACTTCGCCCTTAATTGAAAGTTATTATAAAATATATAAGATTTTCTTAAATAAATATAAATAATACTAATGATAATAGATGCACACACAGACACACACATGTGCTCACATTATTCTATGATCGATATGTTTGTAATAATAATGTCTTGCTTATAGTTACTGATTTTCCCACTTAAACCAAACCAATGTTCCACTTCTCCCAGGAAAAAAAAAACAATGATAACACAAATATGAGACTTATAGGAATATAGCGTAGCAGCCCGTTATATGGCGAGCATCAAAAGTCTTTTGGTCCGATACATGTGTGCCCCATTCTAAATATCAGAAAGTTATTCGAGAAACTTCATCAAATCACAATTTTTGTCCCACTTAATTCACCCCGCTAGCTCTTCCCTATCTTTATCGTAGTATAGACTTACATGCAGGGCAATGATAACAGAATAAATAAAGGAGATTACTGATAGATTAAACAAAGATATAAACATGGAGCTACTATAGCTCCATGATATCCTTGTATACGGGTGCTGTTCGTTATTCCGAAGGTTCGCTATTCCGAAGGTTCGTTATTCCGAAGGTTCGTTAATCCGAAACACACAAATTCTCCATACCTAGAGGTTCGTTAATCCGAAAATGAAAAAGGGTTCGTTAATCCGAATATTTGTGGCGTTATTTCGAAGATTTGTTAATTCGAAAATGAAATTTGGACTGGAAGAGCCTTCGGAATAACGAACCTTCGGAATAACGAGCTGTAACCGTATAAACACGTAAGTTCACTACATTTTGAAAAAAAAATGTTAACCCATGCACATGGACTATTAGGTCACCGGGTTGCGTCACACACTACGTACGTCTTAACAATAACGTGAGCGTATATGAATCGTTACTAGTACTTTACATGGCAGGCGGAACCGTGGGGGCCGTGGGGGCTCAGGCCCCCCACTTTTTGTGCACCATACAAAGAAATACATAAGGTGTCATCTCTTTGGGTCCCCACAATTTTTTTTAACCCGGAAGTACGTAAGTGGCACTAAATAGAAATAGATAGAGATCTTGAAGTGTGCGGAGCGCGGTAAGGTTATGTTTTTCCAATGTAGACTTTTTTTTTATTCGCTTGTCAGCTGAAGAAACCCAGAAATGGAAAGGGTGAGAGGAGCTGAGGACCTTTTTTTTTAAATTTCTTTTTCTTGTTAGCTCATGAAACCCGGAAGTAGGCCCCCACGCTTTTAAAAACGTTCAGTCGGCCCTGCTTTATTCTTCACGCGACCTAGAAGCACACTGCGTACGTTTCTTTTTCTTTGGTTACTAGATCTTCATAGCAACGACTTCGAGGGTCACGTAATGTGGGCGGCGAAGGTAGGCTACTTGCACTGCGTCCGCATGACATTCGGGCAGACGTTGAGCATAATAATAATGATAACAACAATAATGACAATAATAATAATAATAATAATGATAATGATAATAATAATAATAATAATAATAATAATAATAGTAATGATAATAATAATGATAATAATCATAACAATGATACTATTGATAATGATACACTAATAATTATTATCATTATTGCAATATTAATTATAATTATAATAATAGCTTTTGTTGTTATTGTGTACATAATGTACTTTTTATTTATTTTGTGCCGAATAAAATGAGGTGTGAATTGAATTGAAAATGGCGAACAACAAACAAATAAACACATACCAGCTAGATAAAGAATACAACTGTTTCGAACATTATAGACTGCAGTTTTAGAATCCTCAGTATGAGAGGAACAGATAACTCTGTTATACGATTCATGAATTTATTTTCTTGTTCATGAACATACAAAATAAGAGACAGTGGGTCGTCAGTAGGCCTATATACGCAATAGCCCGGCATAATCGCCAGAGAAAGATTGCCTAGAGGCTATCCTTATTTTTGCTCCTAAACTTGATCCTACTTGTGCTTACAGAATACCACTTATCTTAAGATCTCATTAACATCTAATTACATCTAATTAACATATCAAGTTACGCCCCTATCCTAAACTGGGAGAGAAATAAGGATCCCTGACGTCACTATCCTATTTCTCCTCCTACGCGCGGTGTTACAGAATACCAATCGCGTATTTAGGAGCGAGAGCTGTCCTAGGATCCTTACAGAATACCACCCCTGGTAAACCAGGTTCCCGTATATCAGTTGCTCCCACGGGAACCTGGTAAACCAGGTTCCCGTAAAGAACGTGTTAATTCACCGCGGGAGTTTACCATGGCAGGAGCAGCGAACGTCCGTGAGGAATAATACTGCACATGCATTTAAATATCATTTAACATAGCATTCTACCATTTGATTCAGTTCAGACTCGAAACGAAATATCTTAAGGGATATATGTGCGTGTTAGCAAAATATTAAGCTTGTATTCCTAACCTGTACCTAATGGTAGACAACTGATGATTTAACCAAATTCGTTATTTCTGTTGATATATTACTCTTTCGCTTAACACTTTCTCCAATTTACGCGCATTTTACAAAAACACAATATTTCGACCTCTTATTTCACTATCCCATACGTTAATCCTTACTCCCAAATAATAAGATGCTTTTTTAAGATGTATCTGATCTAGGCAGTCTCTATAACCCAACAAACAGAGCACAGTCTTTATCACGGAGGTTCGCATATAGGTCACGGACGTTCGGAACAAAGAAGACATTGAACAATGCAGCTCTCTGGAGTTCGAAACGCATTCTATTCACAACAAACAGCGATTTCATGTCAAGAACAAACTCCTCTGCAAAACCATGAATAATTATTACCAATTCTTAATTATAAAAGCTTGTTTATGTTTTCATGCTGACGTACTCCATCTGATGAAACATTACGCCCTGTCGCTAGAATGTTCCATCAAGCAAATCAGTGAACACTGTAATTAAAACGACTACCATTTGGAAATTTGCACTTCAGGTTAAAACAATAAAATGAATTTAAAAAAAATACATAATGTCATGTCTTGTCGATTGTAAGCAGGCAATCGGTAACCTCTGAAAATTAAATCTTAAACACACATTGCTTTCATTACCATTAACCAAATAAATTGGACGATGTTTTTGACAAAACTTTTTATATTAACTTTACATGTCTTAACTGAAATTCGTTTATTAACCTAACTTCATATGAAAAAAAAAGGAAAGAAGATCTCATTGAGAGTTGACTGATTTCAACAAATTAACGTTCCCATATCGCGATAGAGTGCATAACCTTGAGAACGAATATACTTATCAAAATTTCGTAATCATGAAGTAAAGATTCAGGTCCTAAATTTGCTTTTAATCTAAATTTGCTTATAACCAAGATAACGAACACGGTCACAGGTGGATATGACAAAGAATTGACAAAGAAACACAAAAGAAATGTGCTCCGTGTATCTAAATACGAAGTTTAACTGGGGAGTGCAAACGCTTCACGTTTCAGTTTGTATATGATAAAAAATCCCTCTGCGTTTACAGCTTGTGTTACACACTGTTACCGAGGAGAATTTTTCTTCTTATATGAGTCAGAAATGATATAGGATATGATATATATGTAATTCGGAACTCCGAAGTTTCGTCAAAACGAAATACACTTACTCCATAAAACTCAGATTGATGTTTGTGACTTCGATATTATACAATAATCGTATGGTATGTTATAACGAACATTTTGTAGCACGTAATTTCGGAGGCTCGTTATTCATACGGTTTGTCAATCCGAAATTGACTAAGGTTCGTACAATCATGAAGCTTTTTTATTCGGTAAAAAATGATAGGAATCTCCGAAGGCTAATCGAAATGTTTGTGTGTTAATTAGAACATAAAATAAGGTTCATAATCCAAATGTTGAAAAACAAGTTAACAACCAAAGCCTTCAGATTTAGAAACCGCATGATATTGTGACATCACCTAAACGAATATCAGGCCCATATTCCACATTTAGAATAAAGGACCCTCAGAATATTGAACCTCAATATTTAATTTTCGGATCAACAAACTTTCGGAATAAGAACATTTTAAGTCAATTACGAACCTTTTTGTTTCGTTTTCGGAATAACAAACCTTTGGAATATTGAATCCAGTGAATAACGGACATTTGGAGTAAGGAATCTTTGCAAGAGCGAACGTATCAAACTGCGACCTTAAGCATATTACTAAATCGTCATGTGTTTTAAAAGTGGGCACAAAACCACAAACGACCTCTCTGTCTCTTAAAAGCAAACTTAAAAAAAAAAGATGTATGAGGCAGAATTGCAAATTAACATTGCTTTTCATTGATGAGTGTAAGAACACCATATCATGATAAACGAAGGATTTGCGTGTTTTCATCAGACAATAATACTGCATTATTTGAGTTCGCTTATGACGGAATTTCGATGAATAACAAATGAACAAAAACAGCCCCTCCAGAGGAACTCGGTATAATGGGAGTGCTCTGGCACTTTTTTTTTTAATGTGTTGGAGCTCAACCCTTCATCAGTTTCTTCTCGTTTTCATTCAACTGCTTCCACGTTCTTCTGAAACTTTTACGTTTCTTCTTACCACATGCCCATAACAGACCTCTTCCGTCATTTGTGACCTTGCACCACAAAACCAACAAAAAGTCGCCAGACATGGCAGATTCTAAAAGAGCAGACTCTAAGCCTTAAAATGATGTATAACTCAATTCAAATGGACTCCCCTAACCTATCTAGATACTGAAAAGAAAGCACACACTCTGGAAAAGTGCGAACTGAGAAAAGAGGCTCTGAAGTACAGTGTCTATTTAAGCGCTTAATCTGTAACCAAGCCGCGCTAGCTGTGAGATGAATGGGACAAAACGCAGGATGCCAACCACAACAGCAACAACAATGAAGGGATTATTAGATTAAGCTGAAATTGAGCATGTCTTATTAACACGTTCTGTCCATGATCAATGCCAACTTACAAAGCAGTAGCGTTATCCTTTCAAAAGTTATTAGACTTGAAAGTGAAGATTGTACAAAGGATTTTAAGAAATGAAAAGGGGCCTCTAATACTTACCTAATCATTCTATACTCTCCCTCAAGAAGGGGATGTAGAAAAACTGCTGAAAACACACTTTCTCATTCGTGTTTTGATCTCAAACTAAAGAATAATGCAGAAGAAAGATAGCTCTTTGAGAAAATATGAAAAACTCAAGATTGGCATAGTGGACCCGTTTCACCTGTTTTGAGTCCTCATGTGAAATCAAAGGGTGCGACTTTTTGTTTGTTTTGTGGTGCACGGTCACATTTTACCCTTTTCGTTTCAATTCTAAATGTGACTTTGTAGCACTTGTCAGACGTTTTGTTTCCTTTTGGTCGCAGCATGTTCAGGCTACTTAGGGAATGATAGAAAAATCGTTGTGAAAAGAAAAGTTAGAATGTATAAAGGCATATAATATAATTATTACAATTACAACGAACGTCCGTGATGGAGACAAAAAAAGTAGATGTCTTCTGTTTAAGATGTCAGCTACCTTACTCAAAAGATATACACGGGGAGCATCTGTCACTAAAAAGTGGCACTGTTCCTCTTTCTCGTACTATGCAATTCATGGACTTATTCTACCAACGAACATCCGTAAGCAAAAAGTTTTCCTTTTGTTCCTACAGGAAAATTGAATGCTGAACGTTATTCACTTTTGGATATGAGAGAATCAGTGATTTAGTTATATTTTAAGTAACATTAGCTCATCGTACTGTAATATATTTGTAATTATCACAAATGTCCTTTTTCGGACCAGATGTCCGTGAGGGAAATTTTCAGAACATATAACAGTGCAAATTGTCTCCAAAACCTCATTAGAAAGAAATTTAAATGCACAGAAATTACAGATGACACAAAATTCCAGATTCCTATAACCTGGTTTTCAGTGTTTAGCTGTATTTACATAACTAGAGGGAATACCATGTTGAAATTGCGAGCAAATTTTGACCTGTTTGTTCATCATGATCACATACCGCTTTAAAAATACTGAAACTACTGCTCTAAGCTCGTTGTTTATTTTGCAAAACTTTTCTTTTCTTTATTTGAGGTGAGAGTTTTACAAAATAAAGGACACTTTCAAGACAAGTTATCCCTATCGGTTGGATTGCTTAAGTCAAGGACGTTCTGAAATTGTCACGGACGTTCGTTCTAGCACTAGGGTCATGTTCCAGGACGGATAACTAAGCGACACAGAGCACGTAGCCTTCCTAACTCTTTCAAAATTTTGAAAAGTTATTTTCAATGCAAATTATTAGAAATTTAGCACCCTTTCAACATATGTATTTTTCACAGAGGATGTTGGAGGTGGATTTTCAGAGAAAATATTCAAAATTTGTTCGGTTTTCGGTGAATCGTATGGTCCAAAAAACCTGCAGACGAGCCCCAGTTCGCTCCAAACATGGCATGCGGCTCCTCGGCTAGAGAGCCAGAGGAAAAATGTACCTGTGCCATCAAAGGAAGATGGTGCCCCACTCTATAAAGCTTTAATCATCACGGACATTCTTTTTTTTCTCAGAGTTACGACGTCTAAAAATGTAATTTCGGTTCGCATTTGAAAAAGGATGGACAAAAACTCAAAACATACATATTACCATGTGGCTACATCTTAGTTGATTACGACACAGAACAATAATGCCAATCGTCAATAACTTTCAATGGGCTATGATTTTTTTTTTTTTTTTTTTTTTAGTAAATAGCGGACGCACGTCCGTGACGAAAACTGAGTATAATCTTGCATAAAAGAATGGTACGTCACATATAATAGATGTCACGTACATGAAAATGGCACGTCACTGGTTTGAAAAACAAAAATTATTGTGAAAACAGCATTTGTACCGTATTTTTGCGCTTTAAGTCCTTGTAAAATGCAAATTATCAGTCTATCAAAAGTAAACAAACCCATACATTTCCTGAAAGGAAATTACCAGGCTTTGAGATGACATGAAAGAAACTGGTTTCTTAGATCATCCTGGTGTGTTCTGAGGGAAAGAGTGTCATAAGGTGTGAAAATTTGCAATTGCACATCGTTCAAAATTCTCACCAATATATATATTTATCAGCGTTGGGCAATGCGTTGCCGGAGTAATTTTTTTTTAAAGAACATATTAGACCAAGTTTGCATTTTCCTCCTCTGCTAACGACGGTATGCAGCTGTATCGTGTAATATGAGTTTGTGTTTGGATTTATGATGAAATGCCCCCCCCCCCCCCAAAAAAAAAAAAAAAATTATGATAAATCAACACAAACTTCTGTTTTGTTTTGTCAGACTTCTGTCTGTACACTGATAGACGTGACGTACAAATTCAAGCAGTGGCAGTACTAGTAGACGGCGAGTTGTCACAATATTGGGGTGTTCTTAAAATTTTCTGTAGATTTTGATTTTTTGTGCTATTTCCCCTATTTTGGGGGTGCTGAACACGAATCCACTTGTTGCCATTTTTCTAACCGACGTCTTCACCCGTTGCCATGGCAACGCATTATTTTCCTTAAAAGAACTTGTATTCTTCATTAAACATCATAAAAACATGATGTAAACACCAAAATATGTCATTATAAATCCTTTTTAATCAGACTTGAGAAAGAATACAATTTTCATAATGTCATGGTTACCTTATAGCAATGACGGTTACCATGGCAACAACTATTTATAAAGAAAAATCATATTTTTCATGAAAAAGCAAGAAAACATGACAAGATTGAGTGGAATATTTATCATAAGTTACTATCTAGATTATCAGCTTATTTTTCCACTACCAGTATGTTAATTTCACATCATTTTCGTTGCTATAGCAACAGCATGACAAAAGCTGCCTTTTAAAGAAAAATAAGCATTGCGATTGAAAGAAAAGCAATAATACGTCCATAGATGATAAATTTCTGTATAGTGAGAGTTTTAAAGCTATTTCCTTTATTTTGTCGGTGCCAAACACGAATCGACCTATTGCCATATTTCTAAATGACATCTTTAGCCGTTGCCATGGCAACAAATTGTTTTCTTTGAAATAAGATGTATTCTTCATTAAACATCACAAAAGCATGCTAAAAACACCAAAATAAGTCAATATAACCATATCATGCTTCAATCAAATTAAAACTCACAATTTCCGACTGTCACAGCAACCTCATAGCAATAACGGTTGCCATGGTAACAGCTATTTTCTAAAAGAAAATGATTTTTTTCATCAAAAAGCATGAAAAGATGGAAAGTTTGAGTAGCATACTCATTACAAATTGCTATGATAATTATCAGCTTTTTTCACTACGTTCATGCCACATTATTATCGTTGCTATGGCAACAATTTTTTTTCCCTAGAAAGGAGAAGTACCCCAGTAAAACAAAAAACAGATACATGAATAATCAATTTTTGTAGAGTTTAATTTTCCAGCCCATTTTTTTTACTCTTTTGGAATGCTGAAAAGGAATCCACCTATGGCCACTTTTCTAAATGATGTCTTCAGCCGTTACCAACAAATTATTTTCTTTAAAAGAACACGTGTTTTTCATAAACGTCATAAAAACATGTTGTTAAGGTTAGAAAAATGGCAACAAGTGGATTCATTTTCAGCACCCCCAAAATAGGGGAAATAGCACAAAAAATCAAAATCTACAGAAAATTTTAAGAACATTACAACTCGCCGTCTACTATACTTGTACTCATCATAATGTAAGCCTTCACGTTGAAGTCTATTAAATAACAGCGTTGCAGTTATGTTTTTCATATGACAGTAGTATCTGACAAGGGTGTGTGAGGTTGTATTAGTGCTCGGAATGTATTGGTGATTATGAAAGTGGAAAGGGAAAATCAAAGCGTTTTCACACGGATCACCTATACCTTTGCACTTGATGCCGATGCGGCGAGGGCGAAGAAGAACTCGTCTGCTATTGCGACATCCTCTAGCTTCAGAGTCTTAAGGTTTGGCATGGTGCAGATACTCTTGGCGTAGGCTTGTGATGCAGGAGCCGAGATGTCAGATCCTCCAATGTGTTGTAATGAATCCAGCTATGGAGCACAGAAATATGTTGAAAGTTAATTATACCAAATGATATCTATGGCCAGACTATAAGGTGTAGTAGGGTAGGAATGATTCACTCGTTTCGTCCTAGCTTGAGCAAATTTTTCAACCAGATCATCTGGATTGCCGTATTCATTTCAGATACAAAGTTTTGTAGGCGGGTATGAAATAAGATGCTAAAAGCATAATGTGATACAAAGACACTCTCTGATACGTTTGACTATATTTTGTTCCAAACGCAAAGATTTTTGGGGCACGTTGATATGCCAGGCTACAAAATATAAGGGAATAAATGATATGATTTTCACTTCCTTCCTTTTTCCAAATCATTCATATTTGCATACGATCTAAAATAGATCGGCAAAAGGAAGCAAGTGACATCCTTATGATAAGATTGTCACTTGCTTCCTTTTGCCATTTTTTTATGTTTGCTACAAATCTATGATACTTTGGCAAAAGCGAGCAAGTAATACATCCATTATAAGATTGTCACACGCTTCGTTTTGCAAGATTTTTCATCCTTGCTACAAATCTATAATACTTTTGCAAAAGGAAGCAAGCTACATAATAATACGTTTCTACGGGAATATCAAAATTCTTCGAATTGTCATAAATGTCTCACAATATGGCTTGCACGAATACCGACATTATTTCTCATCACAGATGCTCATGTTGAAGGGCCTACCCAAAAACATAGTATATATATATATTTTCATTTCTAGCATATGTACTCGATGTCACTTGCTTCCTTTTGCCAAAGTATTGCAGCATACTGAGGGACACTCTACCTCTGAGCAAGCATAGCCAGCAGTGATGATTCCATTGTATAGTTTCCGCTCCCCATTCAAGAGTTATTTAAGTAATTTGTTTGTATTGATGGCAATAGCTCCTCATTTCTAAGAATTACCACAGGCGTTCCCCAGGGGTCTATTCTAGGCTCTTTATTATTTTTACTGTACATAAATGACATAAAAAATGTTAGTAGTAACTTGAGTTCAGTTATTTTTGCAGATGATACAAATGTATTAACAGTGTACATCTAGTAGAAACGCCACCCAATTAACATCTATCATAACAACTGAAATACCCAAATTTGAGCAATGTTCTTTTTATCAAATAAGTTGTTACTTAGTATGAAGAAAACTAATTGTTCAGTATTTAAACAGAAAATAAGAGAATAGCAGATGATATATCTGATGTTGTTATAAATGTTATGTTAGATTGACATTTTAATTGGGCGCCCCATATAGAAGATGTTTTGCATAAAATATCCTGTGCAACATGTGTGATTTATAGGATAAGACATCTGTTATCTTTAAGAATTTTAGTATGTATTTATAACGTCACTATATTGCCATATTTAACATATTGTTCAATGATCTGGGGCTAATGTGCAAAATCTCTTTTAATTCGTGTGTTTACACTTCAGAAAAGGTCATCACGTGCAATAAGAAATTCTCACCCTTCAACACCTTCACAACCTGTTTAAAAAGCTCCATCTTCTTACAGTATTTGATATACACTGTATGTAAATTACAAACCGCCTCATTTATGTATATGTATACTCATAAGTTATTACCCTCTGTCTCTGATGAAATGTTCAAATTTACGAGTGATATTCATTTATATAAGAATAAACAAACTGGTAACCTACATTTACTTCTTCTCAGATATGTAACATCGCAAAGATCTGTTAAATATTAAGGATTACATGTTTGAAATTCTGTGCCTGATGAAATGAAGTTATGTCCTTCCCTAGCCTCTTTTAAACGTAGATATAAAAGATATTTGTTGAACAATTATAATTGAAGTTTTTGCAGAAATATACCCAAACGTTCATGTGATGTCTGCAATGTGTATTTTTTATTACATATTTTTCACTCATAGTTTGCCTGTTTTTATTCATTTTTTTTTTCAATCGTCTTTCTTTCCCTCCTTTTAAGCGTATTCTTATAAGGTACGTGTACATAAACTCTCAAGTGGGAGTCCAGCCGTAGAAAGTTCAATGGCCTCTGCTGGCTCCTCAATTTTCTCTCTTAGAATTTCCCTTTTTTGTGTAAATCTTTTTTTTTTTTTTTTTACTCTCCATTGTGCTTGTTTTTCTTTTCATTTCTTGAAATCGTTCGTACACTCTTCACTTTCAAGTCTAATAACTTTGAGAACGGTAACGGCACATCAGGTATACGTTACCGTCAAACATGTCAGATACGTTACCAATGAAATGTATCGTGCAGCAAGGTTGACAGCGACGCGCTTTTGGACGCGGATTTAACCGGTTGACATTGTGCTCTATATGACTTCCTAAGATGACATATAGTTCTAAGGGGAATTAAAAGTTTATTTGATAAAATCGGTTTTGAAATGGCCGATATATCAAAACTAAAGTAACACAAAGAGGTCCTAACAAAATGTGATGGCTCATCCACTTTTATTTGGAATCTTTCTTCTACTGTATATGGACATCTCTGGCATTTCAAAACCGATTTCATGAAATAAATACTTAACTTTTCTTAGAGTTGTATTCTCTTAAGTATTTCGTATAACTGGAATTTGATCATGCAAAAAGTTAAAACCTAAATACTCATCTGAACCAGAACTGTAGGAGAACTGTGGCATTTACAAAAAGGGCCGTCAGATTTTGATTCTGTTTGTGTGTGTGTGTGTGTGTGTGTGCGTTCTGTTTCGCAATAACATAGAAAGACTTTAAGGGCTGAAGTGTAACACCCACCTTTTTTTTCCCAAATTTACAGCAAACGCAGCTACATATTGCACGGTCTACCTTTGTTCAGTATAATTTTGCATCTTATGTACATGAAATTGGCTTAGTATTATGGTTAAAGTCAAGAGCACTTCCTTCGTTGCCGGTTTATGTTCTGAAAATTACAATAGGATTTGATGTCTAACGTTTTGTATCAGGTTTTTTAATCACATGTTTGAGTGACTGGAGTTTGATGTGAATCGGTAGTTTATTGTGTCAATAACATAGATACTTTGTTAGATACCATACCATTGTTTACTGGTTCTTGATACCTAATTTATCACAGACAGGAACTGGAATGAAAACTGAATTCATGTGTATCATTTGCATAAATCTTTTCCAATTTCATACTTACCGTCTTCAGTGTATCATAACGACAGAATTTCGGAACTATATCAGAAAAGAAGTATTGTGGATTTGTGCCTGCTTGACTCTCGTATTTCACGTACATCTCAGAGTTTATTGAAAAGTTATTCTAATCTTCAATCTACGACCAGAACATTCTTTACGTTTAGAAGTTCGGTGTTTTAACAAAAATAATCATTTCATGGTGTTCTTATAAGTTCACATGAATATATTGGCATGATTGGTGTCGGGTTTAAAAATGATATGCTAACGGAACGTCTGATGCGTGAGATACGTTACCAAACACCGTTCTTCTTTCGATCAGAAATGTATTTTATCTGGCAGAGATGTTACCTGACATTTGCTATTTATGAGAAGTATATAATACTTGTTCATAAAGTTTCATTCATAATCAATGAAATTATTGATATAATTCATATGCGGGTACAAAGTTAGATTAGGGTAACATATTTTAAGCCGAAATATTGATATGTTCCTAATGATTTAAATAAGCCTTCACTTTTTTTGATTACAATTAATTTTATTACAGATTGGATCAAGACTTACGTCAAAAAATTTTCCATGATGTTTGTTGATGTTTAAGCTTGTAGTTTTACATAGTCATTATCATTTTAAAGCAAGAAATAAACAGACAATCAACAGTTTTCTATAAAAAAAAAATGTTTCTACAAAAACATGGTCTCTCAAAAATCACCCATTGATTGTTTTGTATTACTAAGGGGTTGAAGTTCTAAATTGATAAAAAAAAAAATAAATGATATCTCTGATGTCGTATTGTTCTCATTTGTACAACTGTAGTTGCACACTTTTTCGGAGAATGGTCCAAAAGTACTTTCTAAGAATAATTCAGTATTTTTGGCCCACTTGCATGAGAAAAAACAACAACACACACACCAAACACTTAAAACCTGAAAATCGCCCAAAATCGACTTAGTGAGTTCTGCCAGATTATGGCCGTACGCTTTATCTCCTTGTCAAATGCAACCTATCCGTCGAAAGTATACCGACCCATTCATGAAAGGAAATTTACCAGGCTTTGAGATGAGACATGAAAAAAAAAGTGGATTCTTAGATCATCGTTGTGCGCTCTAAGGGAAAGGGTTCCACAAGGTGTGAAAATTGGCAATTGAAAATTGGCAAATTGGCAATTTATGAGGCTCAGATTGAAATTATTTCCCCTTATACTGCTCTATGGTACAATACTAAAGTCATCCTTAAATGAAATCCAGGTCCATAAGGAATTAATCATATAATATTAGCATTTGATCTAATTGATAGATCATCTTTATGGTACAAAATGTTGAAGATGGGGCTTAGGGGTAAACTGTTTACTGTCATTAAGAATATTTATGAAAGTGCTAAATCATATGTGGCGGTTAGGGGGGAGATGTCATAGTTTTTTACTTGTAACATTGGTGTACGACAGGGTGAAAACCTTTCCCCGCTTATATTTGCCATTTATCTGAATGATTTTCAAGAATACATTAGAAATTCATATGGTGAACTTAAATATTTGGAACCTCCGGAGGAGTTGCAAAAAGCTCTTGATGCTGTAGATAGTTATTGTCAGACATGGCGCTTGACTGTAAATGCAAGCAAGACCAAAAATTTTTATTTTCTCCCGTGGGAAGGTTAGAAGAATTCCTGAATTCGTTTATGCTGGTGATCCACTTGAGTTTGTTGATGACTTTGTGTACCTTGGAGTTAGATTCAATTATAATGGTAGTTTTAAAAAGGCAATTTCTAAACAAGTCACACAAGCTAGAAAAGCACTTTATAGCATGTTGGTCAAGGCTAAAAACTTACAACTCTCTGTGGACACACAGTGCCACCTATTTGGTCATCTTGTTTTACCTGTTTTACTCTATGGTTGTGAAGTCTGGGGTTATGAGTGCATAGACCAAATTGAAATTTTCCATAGGAAATTCTTAAGAAAAATTTTGCTTGTGAACAAATGTACTCCTGATTGTATGGTTTATGGTGAAACTGGACGTGGAGTAATTTTGATCCATATTAAAGATAATATAAAGTTTTGGTATTACCTCAAAAGTTTCCCTGAATTTCCTTGTCTTAGTTTGTGTTTCAGGTTAAAGTGCCTTTCATATAACTAACACTGTGAGACTTACTCGCCCCAAAGTGCTCTCATGTCTTAGTAATCATGCAATAATGGTTTCGTACCAGAGCCGCCGCCGTACGGCGGCGAGGTAGTACACGTATTGTACGAAACCATTATTGCATGGTAACTGCGACCAGCAGCGTGCAGCCCCATACGCATACTGAGTAGCTAACTGCGACCAGCAGCCCCATACGCATAGCTAAATGGGGCTTCACATTGTAGATTACAGGATCATGACAGATTTAGTATCGCGGGTAAATATCAACTTAAAATCCAAAAATTTTCTTCAATTTGAAGACTTACCAGTTAAGTTGAAGTATTGAAAACAGGCTTCGGGCAACGCTTGGTTTTGCCAAAAGTCCCTTTCTGTTCGAATTGATGACTGAATGTGACTCGGTCGAGAGGACCTTGGGAGAGCTACACTGACTTGACGGCCAGCGCATGCGCACACAAACATCTTATCCGTTCACGGATTTGAAATTTGTTCGCATGCTGGTCGAAGTTAATTGCATGATTACTAAGAAATAAGAGCACTTTGGGGCGAGTAAGTCTCACAGTGTTAGTTATAATTATGAAAGGTACTTTAACCTGAAACACGGAAATTCGGGGAAACTTTTGAAGTACCAACACTTTTTATTATCTTTAAATGTCGAATGATTGGATTCTGGTTGAGATTAGTCAAGGGAAAAGAAACCAAACACTCATGTACAATTTTCAAATTTCTTTTGCATTTACAAGGAGACATACACTCCCCGTCAAAATCACAATGGTTATTATCTATCGCAAATATTTTTTATTATGCAGGGCTAGGGAATGTGTGGTTAGCACAAGGGGGTGGATTTAGTGCTCCATGGATTTCACACACCTCAAAAGTTAGACTTTTTGATATGTTTATTCAAGAGTGGAGAGCAGCAACATGGTCAAATAGAATCTGTACAAACTATAGAATGTTTAAGGATAATTTGATGTTAGAGAAGTATTTACAAGTCTTGTGTAAGAAAGATTATATTACATTAAGTAAATTCAGATGTAGATCTAATGGATTACCCGTTAATAAGGGCAGGTTTGATGCAAGCCTGACAGATGAATTGTAGTGTACTATTTGTTCATCCGACGATATAGGGGATGAATTTCATTATATTTTTGTTTGTCCCTTTTTCAACAAAGAGAGATTATTGTATTTGCCAAGTAGCTTGACGGCCAGTAGACCAAGTGCATTACATATGGCCAAATTATTCAATTCAACTAATGCTTGCCATTTGAAAAAAAACTAGCCATATTTGTCAGAATTATTGTGTTTCAATTTTCTTCAATACCAAAGAAGAAAGACAGTATTTTTGTAGAAAATAAAGTAGATGTGAATGTTTGTACACGTAGTGGTAGAGTAGTTAAACGTCCTTTACGCCTTGTTTTGTAAACATATTTATTTATATCTGTTATTTTCACACGTACATGTACATTATCACTTATATTTTGGTATTCATATATTGTAAATATGTTTGTACTCTCATACCCCGAGAGGGGGTCGATAGAGTCAATAAAATCTTACAATCTTACAATGTGGATTTAACACAACCTTTTGTAACCAAAATTTCACACATCAGACATGGATTTATTTTCATGTCATGAGATATTTCGTGGATTTATTATTTTTTCTTCTAGCCATTGGGGTTGATGGGGATGGGATACGAGGTCCATGGGGCCAAGGTGATTGACCATGCCCTGCCACATTTAACAGCCAGAATAATAATAATAAAAAAACAACAACAACAAAGTTCACATCTAACTACCTACCCTTCCCTATTGATGACCAATATTTTGACAAAAACGCATTTCCCCTGCATTAATGTCCTGGATCTGGTGACAGGGCATTTGCTCCTTCGACAGTTTCTCTGGGTTTATTTTCTCCAAAGACTTAGGGTTAGGGTTTGGATTGTAATAGGGTTTTAGGTTCAGTTTTAATGTGAGGATGAGGATTAGGGTATGGGTTATGCTTGTGGGTAGAATTGAGGGGCTTGGTGTAATATAGTGTTGGCCCACACTTTTTGTGAAAAATGAGTCACATGCATTTACACCATCCCGAATGACTGCTCTATAATCTATAAAAATGTAATCTTGAAATTCAAGCGCTAAGTGGGTCTATAAATGCAGGTAACTTTTTGCCCCGAAAATTATTCACATCGTATAAGCAGGATTTGTTTAGTGCTAAGCCACACTTTTTAAGATGGCGACCGCCATGGCAGCAGACAGAAGGGTGTCTGAAAAAAGAACTAAATGAGAACAACGAGTGGGCTTTTTCATCTGAAAAAAAATGAGTGATTCTGATTCATCAAATAACCCGTTATCTTCTCGAGGTCATGAAAGTGGAGATGAGATAAACATTTAAGAAATTTTAAGCATTTAACAAATAATTCTTTTGTCGAATTTTGTACTGTTGGGTTAGCACTATTTTTATGCTATGTTTACTGATCATGAAATTAGTGGCCATTTTTTTCTTTTATTTTTGTTGAACTTAACAGAAAACTACCACAACTACTGGTTTTAGGAGTATTTTAGCATTGTGCCTAATAACCAATAAAAAAAAAATAATCACCATTCATAGTCTGTACCTGCGCTTTAAAGTTTCATTAGTGAGTTAGCCCTTTATTCATGCTGACATTTCGTTTCAAAAGGAAAGCTTCCTTAAATCAATCGGTACTTAAATAACTGATGAAACATATTGAAAATATAGATCTTCATTTGTTATGAGTGATTTTATTATCGAAATGGCTTATTGTCGTGAGCGTATTGTCTGTAAATGATGTTCTTTTATCTGATCCAAATTTGATTTGAAAAAAAAAATGTTCATATGGGTAGGAAAAAAAATGTACGGATAGATGGATATTTGGACATGTGCCTTATCCCGCAGTAAATCTTACAGCGTTAGTTCAGGATTAGAACAAAATTTGGAATCGCCATTAATCAACTTGAAAGTAACTTTTGATAGAATGCAATTTTGCTATATTTCCACGGCCTATTTTGGGGGATAAGCTATAGACAGTAGAAAATGGATGAAAAAAAAAATGTCTCGTTAATATCGATTCATGTACATCTAATTTTCAAAACAATCCCCGCCGCTGTCAATATAGCAGGGCTTCCTTGTAGTTTCTTACATGGCAGAGACTTAATACATGTTAAACATCCTTTTAAAGGATGTTACCTTCATAATATTAATACAATTTTTTTCACTGAATAAAATATAAAGTTGTCGTATAGAATTCGAAGTTCCACGTTATGGATACCCCTATTGTTTCTAAATTTAAATTAATAAACATTGAAAGCAACATTGGTGGAATTTAAAACAACAATTCTGATAGTATTTTTTTTTGGAAAGCGTAATTTAATTTACAGTAAATAGCGCCCTTGTTTCACTACTGAATTTACCTTTTAAACTCGATATTTATCATGCATTTTTATGAATAAATCTCCATGTTAGAAGGAGAATGTCTTTCCTGCATTTTGTTACAAATTTCAGAGTAATTTTTCACATGGTTGTTTCCAAACTTTCTTCACGAAAAAGAAAGTTTCCTTGAAATTTATTTGGAGATCTGTGATTGATGAAACTATTGGGGGATGGCTTTTACAGTTTTTCGTGTATGATTTGTGACCGTGCACCTCAAAACGAACATAAAGTCGCACACACTGATTTTGCGTGAGGACTGAAAATAAGTGAAATGGGTCCACCTAGCCGAACTTGATTTTTTCAAATTTTCTGAAAGAGCGGGTCTTCTTTTACATTATGCTAAAATTTGGTATCATAAAACGGGCAGGAAAGTGTGTTTTTGTTAGCAGTTTATCTCGAACATTTTTGGTAGAATAGTGTGATTAGGTGTGTCTTTAGAATCCCTTTTTCATTTCTTAAAAGCCTTGTCCACACTCTTCACTTTCAACTCTAATAACTTTTGGAAGGATAGGGCTACTGCTTTGAAAGTTAGCATTAATTATGGACAGAATGTGCTAATGAGGCATGCCTAATTTCAGCTCAATCTGATAATCCCTTCATTGTTGTTACTCCAGTGGTTTACTTCCTGTTTTTTGTCCCATTCATCGCACAGCCAGCACGGTTTGGTAAAGATTAAGCGCTTGAATAGACATTGTACTTCAGAGCCTCTTTTTTCAGTTCACACTTTTCCTGAGTTCGCGCTTTCTTTCCAATATTTAGATAGGTTAGGAGAGTCCATTTGATTTGAGTTATACATCATTTTAAAGCTTAAAGTCTGCTCTCTTAGTATATGGTCTTAACTAAAAATTCATGTCTGGCGACTTTTTGTTTGTTTTGAGGGGCAGGGTCACATTTTTAAGGAATTAAATTTGAGATCATAACTTTGTTTCAACACGTACAACCCCAATACGCTATCATTTTACCTCAATGAAACACGTTTCCGCTGGGTTGAATGCAGTTCTGTTTGGTTACATGCAATTTTACACCACTGGCGTAGCGGGGGGGGGGGGGGGCGATGGGGGCGGTCGCCCCCCCCCCCCCCCTAAGATTTGGACCGGGGATTTGGGAGGCGGAAAAAAAATGCGTGTATACTGTATGCATGCACATGAAGCGGGTCTCCTTTGCAACCTTTCATCAAATAAGATATATTTTTTTTTAATATTTCACTCACAGTGTGCACCAGATCGTTGAATTTCAATTCAAAATATGCAAAATCTTTCGTGCCCAAACCCTCCCCCTCTGTGCCTCTTTCCCTAGCTAAGTACACTTTTTAGAAAAAATTCTGAATAATTATGAGTGCACAAGACTTATCACTTATATTCCGAAAACTGAAGGTTCCCGCATGTATAAGGGGAATTTCCCCTTTTAATCGACCCTTTCCTCCCTCAGCCCCCCCCCCCCCCATCAGTTTTTTTTTTTTTTTCTTGGTGATTTCCCAAATGTTGATTCCATCAAATATGCGTATACGAGATATCTCAATTTCAGCCTTAAAGAGATAAAAGCTCCCTCGGAAGGGAAGGGTGGAGATAACACTCGCCCACGCCTTCTCCCTGCTCCCCCCCCCCCCCTCCCCCGCCATGCAAAGAAGTAGACTGTGGCTATACCCAGATCGATTTATTTCAATTCTAAAAACGCAAAAGCTCCGCGAGCGGGAGGGGGAATCCCCCTTCCCCTAAGCTCTACCTCACTAGACTTTATACATACGCATAGATGGTGCACATTCGGAATAAGAGCTAAATTCCGTGATTTTAACACTTCGATAAAAAAGTATTGCACCAAAAATTTGCACCAGATCGCTGATTTTCAGGTCTGAAAACGCAAAATCACCTTCGTGTTGGAAGGGATATGCCCCTATCTACACCCTCGTGTGCATGCTTTTTCTGTTTGATTGCTGCACAGACAGCGTTCATGATATTCAGTGTAAGAATTAATACAAGAAGACTAGTGTATTTAAATTATACCATTTTATAGGAAATTGTTCAATAATAATCTACACTAAAATATACTGCAACCTTAAACAAGTGGGACTGTTTCAACTCGTTAAAACACGCAAAAACATGCATCAAATTGCACCATTTGCAACATCAAAATGCAAAACGTTCTCACCGTGGGAGGGGCGACACCCCCCTCCCACACCCTCCCCTACCCCCTCGCTCGCTCCGCTCGCTCGGGTTCAGTCGCGTTCATGATATTCAGTGAAAAGAATTAATACAAGAAGTGTATCTAAATTATACCATTTTATAGGCACTAAAATATACTGCTACCTTAAACAAGTGGGACTGTTTCACGTCGATAAAACGCGCAAAAAACATGCATCAAATTGCACCATTTGCAAAATCAAAATGCAAAAAGTTCTTACCGTGGGAGGGGGGACACCCCCCTCCCACACCCTCCCCTCCCCCCTTCGCTCTCTCCGCTCGCTCGGGTTCAGTCGCGTTCATGATATTCAGTGAAAAGAATTAATACAAGAAGTGTATTTGAATTATACCATTTTATAGGCAAATTGTTCAATAATAATCTTTACTAAAATATACTGCTACCTTAAACAAGTGGGAATGTTTCACGTCGATAAAACGCGCAAAAAACATGCATCAAATTGCACCATTTGCAAAATCAAAATGCAAAAAGTTCTTACCGTGGGAGGGGGGACACCCCCCTCCCACACCCTCCCCTCCCCCCTTCGCTCTCTCCGCTCGCTCGGGTTCAGTCGCGTTCATGATATTCAGTGAAAAGAATTAATACAAGAAGTGTATTTGAATTATACCATTTTATAGGCAAATTGTTCAATAATAATCTACACTAAAATATACTGCTACCTTAAACAAGTGGGAATGTTTCACGTCGATAAACCGCGCAAAAACATGCATCAAATTGCACCATTTGCAAAATCAAAATGCAAAAAGTTCTTACCGTGGGAGGGGGGACACCCCCCCCCCCCTCCCACACCCTCTCCTCCCCCCTTCGCTCTCTCCGCTCGCTCGGGTTCAGTCGCGTTCATGAAATTCAGTGAAAAGAATTAATACAAGAAGTGTATTTGAATTACACCATTTTATAGGCAAATTGTTCAATGATAATCTACACTAAAATATACTGCTACCTTAAACAAGTGGGAATGTTTCACGTCGATAAAACGCGCAAAAACATGCATCAAATTGCACCATTTGCAACATCAAAATGCAAAAAGTTCTTACCGTGGGAGGGGGGACACCCCCCTCCCACACCCTCCCCTCCCCCCTCGCTCGCTCCGCTCGCTCGGGTTCAGTCGCGTTCATGATATTCAGTGAAAAGAATTAATACAAGAAGTGTATCTAAATTATACCATTTTATAGGCAAATTGTTCAATGATAATCTTTACTAAAATATACTGCTACCTTAAACAAGTGGGAATGTTTCACGTTGATAAAACGCGCAAAAACATGCATCAAATTGCACCATTTGCAAAATCAAAATGCAAAAAGTTCTTACTGTGGGATCCCACACCCTCCCTTCCCCCCTCGCTCGCTCTGCTCGCTCGGGTTCAGTGGCGTTCATGATATTCACTGAACAAAATTAATACAAGAAGTGTATTTAGATTATACCATTTCATAGGCAAATTGTTCAATGATAATCTACATCAAAATAAACTGCTACCATAAACAAGTGGGACTGTTTCACGTCGATAAAACGCGCAAAAAAATGCATCAAATTGCACCATTTGCAACATCAAAATGCAAAAAGTTCTCACTGTGGGAGGGGGACACCCCCCTCCCACACCCTCTCCTACCCCCTCGCTCACTCCGCTCGCTCGGGTTCAGTCGCGTTTATGATATTCAGTGAAAAGAATTGATACAAGAAGTGTATCTAAATTATTCCATTTTATAGGTAAATTGTTCAATAATAACCTACATCAAAATAAACTGCTACCATAAACAAGTGGGACTGTTTCACGTCGATAAAACGCACAAAAACATGCATCAAATTGCACCATTTAAAACATCCAAATGCAAAAAGTTCTTACCGTGGGAAGGGGATCACCCCCCTCCCACGCCCCCCCCCCCCCCCCCCCTAAGATGAAATCCTGGCTACGCCGTTGTTTTACACGTATTATAGTTTTCCTACTATGGAAATCAGATAAAACGAAGTTCTGCTGTTTGGTCTATTCTGTTCGATATTGCATTCGGGATAAAAAACAAAACAAAAACAAAAACAAAAATACAGCATAAGATACCGTTGCTCCTGAAGCTGATGCGGCGAGGGCGAGGAAGAAATCGTCTGGCATGCTGCTATCTAGTTCGAGAGTCTGAAGGTCTGGCATGGTGCAGACAATTTCGGCAAGGGCTTGTGATGCAGCCACTGAAACGGTAGAGAATTCTATAGACAGCTAGGTAGCATGACAGAAGGATGTAATGAAAAAAAAAAACGAAAAAAAAAACGAACATAAATTATATGAAAAGACAAAATAATGAATATTCAATGAGAAGATATCACCCTTCAGGCTTTTATCGAGTCCCATACTATTAAACGAAATGATAATGATGATTCCATTCCTGTCACAGGTATCTTGCACTTGATGTGGGAATTTTCTTTAAAACGTTTTATTTATTCATTTTTGTAATGTCATGCCTCTACAAGTTATAGCTACTGGTCATAAAGAAGAAAAACAATCATTACATTTGTCATACAATTATGAACAAAGTTTGACATTCTTACTACATCATTGCTCATAACATGTCGAGAATAACACAAATCTTTAAAAGATAAATAAATTTAAACAAAAAAAAAAGAAATGTGGCACTCAAGTCTGGGGATTTGTACCATGACACATATAAAGTTAAGCGGGTGCTGCACGTCACGAGACCGACACCCACGAGTAATACGGCTCACAAGTCATACAGCTCAAGAGTCATACAGCTCACAAGTCCTACAGCCCACTAGTTATGCATTCCACGAGTTCGACACCAAATAAATAAAGCCCGGTAGTTTGACATCCAGTAAAATAAGCCCAGGAGTCATACAGCCGATGAGTCCGTCACTACTCACAGAGGACTCACGAGTCCGACAATACGCAAAAGAGGATAACGAGACCGATACTGGGCAAAGAAGGTCAACTAGACTAACAGGATGAACAGCGCCACATATATTCAAATTGATAGTACAGGGTGTCGAGATTATGGTTTCAGGAAGATATGAGAGATGGAAAAGGAGAGCGCCCTCGGGCATTACCCCGTCAGTTGCCCTCCATCACCCCCTGAACTGTTCACAATCTTTACTATTATCTTTGTGTGTGATTGTTTATGAAAAAATAAGAAATAAGTAAAAATGTGCGTAAGATGTTTCCACATTAATTTCGAATATGTTAAAACACCCTCATTTCCCTTTCCGCAAAACACATACCGGTTTACACGTACTCAGAAAAAAAAAAAAAGTGATGTGGACATTGAGATCAACCATTAGAAAAATAAAATACCCAGCTGTAAATTGAAATTTACAAGAAAAAAACATGTCAGAAAGTAGTCAGTGTTGCACTACACACCTGCTGCTTACATATCGAGGGGAATTAGTCATTTGCAAAGTTGTTGATTTAGTATAAATTGACAATAAAATGATCGTCTATTAAGGTTGTGTAAAGGGTTCGGAAAAAGGAAGATGCATCCATTAAAGCAGCTATTTAATTTCATGGAAATGTACCGTTTTGAGGAGAACAGTATTACAATCACAAGCCACAAATCGAAGTGAATCACTGCGATATTTAACGTTTTCATTCGTTGAATGTCATAAATTAATTTTTAGTTACAGAGGAAATAACAAATCGAACTGTAAGCAGGGCGGGTGTAAGCACGCGAACAGGATATCTAATAAGGCCCACTTATCTATTGAGGAGAGAGAGAATACAAAATTACGTCCTGTCCACCGTCTAGCTAGAAATTTCGAAAGTCTTTCGAAAATAGCAAAATCGCAGTTAAAATTAACTGATACATCAGTTTCGCCCTTTATTTTTTAATATAGTTTTCTCTCTTTTTTTTTTTTTTTTTTTTGGGGGGGGGGGGGGGGATTCCATGAAGATGACCTTTATTGTTTTCATTAAAAATGACAACAATGTCGCTCCCAATAGCGTGACAGAATTGTCCCCTAAAAGTCACACGTGTAGAAATGCATACTTGATGTGGTTGATATGGCGTTCAACGGACGAAATTGCACCCTCCAGTATGTAATTTCCCCCTCATGGAACACTGTCCCTTTTTGCAATTGACATGTAGATTGCGCTGTTAATCCTATCGGTGTCGTGTGCTTACTTTGCCTAGTGTCGGTCTTGTGAGCACTCTTTGTCTAGTGTTGGTTTTATGGGCTTTTTTAAATTTCAAATTTATTTTTTTTTTTTTGGCCTAGTGTCGACCTCTTCAGCCTCTTTTGCATACTGTAGGTCTCGTGAGCCTTTTGTGCATAGTGTCAAACTCATGGACTGTATGACTCGTGGACCTATCTTTGATGTCGGTCTCATGGACCGTATGACTCGTGGGTGTAGGTCTCGTGGGATAACCCCTGTTAAGCACTTCGAAAAGATACTGTCATTGGTTGATGACTGAGAAAAAAAAGAAAAATGTCATGTGATCTAGCGTTACCCCTTCAATTAGAGTACGTTAAGTGAATTCTATGTCATGTGGCTTTTTTTTTCTAAAATATGAAGTGGCATAGGATTATAAAAAAGAAGACACAAAAAAATGGATATACCCATTCTTGTCCTGCCTTTGAAGGCAAAGAATCAGCACGAAAACTCGTTTCGTCCGAACTCGTTTCGTCCGGTATATGCCCTCTGAAGTGTTTGAAAATGGGGCATTGCGCTAATAAATTGAACGTTGGCTTGCACTTCATCGGTCGAGAATTCAGATCCTTCCTGTTTATTTATTGAAGGCAGCGATGCGGATCCGTAAGAGTGCTACAATAAGATAAAGGTAAAATGTGTAAACACATAATGTGAACCTATCATCTCGTGCATAAAAAAAAAAAAAAATATCAAGGGGTGCGACTCTTTGCTCGTTTTGTGATGCACGGTCACATATTATGACTGTAACATCAGTCCCCTCCCCCCCCATTCCTAGGACAATCTCTACTATCAAGCATTTGTTTATAGCGTTTCTAGTATAAGAGTAAATGCCCAAACTTAAGAACGATTGTTCTCGGCTTTATTTCTCCCTGTGCGCAACAAAAATACACCCTTTTACCACATGGCGGCCAAAGTAGCTAAGACTTATTCATCTATCAGAAACCTGGTGGATATTGCGCCCGCCTAGTAATCAGGGGGTAGTTAATTTGATTCTAACTCGAATATGTATGATATTTATCATGACTATTAAAACACTGAGTAAACGATGTAGTGTTATTGGTCAATCATGCACAATTAGTTTAAAAAAAATCGACGCAAGATTTATTTTTTCGGATAACAATAAGGAGCGTTGGAGTTTGTGTTACATCATTTACCACAAATCAGTTAAGAAACCATTCCAGCAAGGGGTCTACATGGGAGTTACGATTAGTTTCTGTATGCGTACATGTGTATGTGTGTGTGTGTGTGTGTGTTTGTGTGTGCATGTATGTATCGATTACATGAACGAGTAAGAAGTATTATTCATTATTGTATCATGCATTATTCCATCGGAGTAATCCACTTTAAGGGGCTTGTGCCATCACCTTATGTATTATGCACTTTGTTCTCGTCACAGACATCACTGTCGTGAAAAAAAAAACAATAACAATCAGTGATCTTCTTTTATTTCAATTACAAAACATTGAATATTCATGCAATCTCAGTCAGATCATGCAAAAAAAACACACAACAACAATGTAATATACCAGTGCTCCTGATAGTGATGCCGTAATGGAGAAAAAGATATCCTTTACTATGCTGACATTCTCTAGCTTCAGAGTCTGTAAGTTTGGCATTATGCAGATACTCTCGACGAAGACCCGTGATGCAGCAGCCGAGATGACAGGTCCTCCAGAGTGTATTATTGATTCAAGCTGTACAGGAAAGTTTCAGAGTGAAAATCATTACGGTATTGAGAGACTGTGCAGTGTGTGTGTGTGTGTTTGTGTGTGTGTGTGTGTGTGGGGGGGGGGGGGGGTAACGTATTCTCCCCCACCGAGAACACATCCATCCACACACGCATAGAAATCCTTTTGAGTGGAAAGATGATGACGCGGTATAAAAGCGGAAGACTGGGGGGAAAAACGGATATGTGATATTCAGACTCTGTTCAGTTGTGGTCCACAAAATCATTGCGTATGCCTGTAACGCAGCAACCAAGATGTAACTTCCTTTAGTGTCTAATTGATTCCAACTACGTAGTACAGATAAAGGTTAAAGATCATATGAAATGCAGGTATATATATACTGGACAGCAAAAGAAAGTACCCACTTCTGTCAAAGGCCGCACACAAAAATTAACCCCCTTGAAATAAACAATTTTTGTACGAAGGTATTCAATTCAATTCAATTCAATTCAATTCAATTCAATTCAATCATAGTTTATTTCCAATCAACGAAAATCAAAAACATAGTACAATGTATACATGTCATTAAATGATATTGTTCAAACGCTTGCAAAAGATTCATGTAATATACGAGACAAATTATAGAACAACATATATGTACAATAATAAAGAGGAAAACTGTACAAATACTACGTGGGCGAGCGGAAAATAAATTCGATCATGGAAAATAGTGATCCACTAAAAAGCAAAGCTTGTCGGACGTGGATCGCTAGATAAATAATGAGTGAATGATATACTATTCTATAACAATATACATGTAGTTATTTTGAGATACACAGGTCGGGAAAAAAATATAGAATACCAATGCTATAGTGCCCGGACACTGTTCATTGAACCACGTGTACCGGGAAAATATGACAAGGACAATACATTCGTACACACATTCAATTACCCACACGCATATGCACTGTTGGACGCGAGACAGTACCGAGAGGAGAGAAGACGGTAACAATACAAGTCTACGAAGAACAATAGACAGGAAAGGAAAAGGAGAGAAGAAAGAAGAGAGGTCTGCACACAGAACACGCCAAGTGCTGCGACATCAGGACAGGTGAAAGCTCAAGCATAAATTATAACAATTTAGATTATCTAAGATTATAAGTAGAAAGTAAATGTTTTCTGAGTTTATATTGAAATGTGACAAATTTGGGGGAATCTTTTAAACTATTATCTAATTTATTCCAAAGTCTGGGTCCGGTATAAAGAAATGTATTTTGGGCATGTGCGGTTCTCATTAACGGAAGATGGAATTCGTCGGATCGTCGCGTGGGATAGTTATGAACATGACTGTTTCGATGAAATATATCGTGGAATATTTTAGGTAAAAAGGTACTGTTGTAATTAAACATAAACTGACCAAGTTGAAACACATACAAATCATTTACTTTTAATATTTTATGGTCAGAAAACAAAGCATCTGTATGTTCTCGGGTATGTAAATTAAAAACAATTCTAAGCGCTTTCTTTTGCAATAAAAGAAGTTTATCAAGTAACATCTGATATGTATTACCCCAAGCAAGAATCCCGTAGTTTAAATAAGGGAGTATCAAACTAGAATAAAGAGTTAATAATGCAGATGAAGGAAGATAATATTTTAATCTTTTCATTACGCCAATGTTACGTGAAATAATTTTACATATGTTATCAATATGATTCCTCCATGAAAGCTTGTTATCAACGCAAACACCAAGAAATTTAAAAGAAGAAACTTCTTCTAAGGGAGTAGTATCAAATGTTATATTGCCTGGGAGGCTATCTAAAGAATTACTAAAGAGCATAACTTTTGTTTTTTGAATATTTAATGACAATTTGTTTGCGTATATCCATTGTATGACCTTTATCAATTCTTCATTAACTGTTCTTATTAAGATATTTGGGTCAGGGTGGGAAAAAAAAAGATTAGAGTCATCCGCGAATAATATGAATGATAGTTTCTCCGACGATCTGCGAAAATCATTAATATAAATAATGAATAACAATGGGCCTAATAAACTCCCTTGTGGAACACCACATGCAATTGTTTTACTTTGAGAGTGAAAGCCGTTGACATGTACAAATTGGGATCTTTCTGATAGGTAACTCGTGAACCACTCCAAGGCCTTTCCACGTATTCCATAATGAGACAGTTTGGCGAGAAGTATTCCGTGGTTAATCGTGTCAAAGGCCTTGGAGAAGTCCAAGAAGATACCTATTGTGTGTGAAAGTGTGTCGAGTGCGTGTGTGACTTTGTCGATGAGGGCAAGTAGTGCGTGTGTTGTGCTGTGATTTTCCCTGAATCCAAATTGAAAGTTTGAAAATATGTCGCAGGGTTTAAGAAAACGTACTGTCCTGATGTAGACTATTCTTTCAAGAATCTTAGAAATAGAAGATAATAAAGATATGGGTCTATAGTTATTGACATCATCCTTCTCCCCTTTCTTATAAATAGGAATTACTTTCGCAATTTTCATGCTATTTGGCACATGGCCAGTTGCAAGCGATGAGTTGATAATATGTACTAAGGGATCCACTATTTGAGGAATTATGTTTTTTATCAAATAGTTGTCAATTCCGTCGTGGCCAGGACTTTTACCTTCTTTCAAATTGGCAACAATCTTTATTATTTCTTCTTTATATGTTGGGTCAAAAAATATAGTTTTAGAGTTAGGTGTATCTAAAAAATCACTAAAAGATTTACTAGAAAGAGGAATATTTTGAGAAAGATTTTTTCCAATTGAAGAAAAGAAATCATTAAAAATTTCAGCAATGCCAGCGGGAGTGTTGCTGGAGGCATTGCCCCACCAAACTTCAGAAATATTAGATGAATTGTTAGGTGTATTCATAGCATTCTTTAATGTTTTCCATGTGTTTTTAATGTCATTTTTATATTTGCTTATCTGATTAACATAAGAAAATTTCTTCTGCGTACGCAATAATTTGGTGAGTGTGTTTTTGTATGAAACATATTTTTTCTTATTTTTTTCAGTGGGATTACATCTATATTTATAAAACAAATTATTTTTCCTATTTATAGATCGTAATATAGACTGGGTTATCCACGGGAGTCTTGGAATTTGCTTATATCTATTTTTTATGTTACGCAGGGGAATATGGTTATCGATTTCGGAGGTAAGAGTAGATATGAAATAATCATAAGACAAATTGACATCGGTAGTGTTGTAAACAAAAGACCAATCGAGTTCTTTTAAACTGTTTTGGAGACTTGTAAGATTATCTACAGTAATCTTACGACGCTTATAATAATTATTTTGTTTATTCAGTTTAATTGGAACCTGAGCAAATATAGGAAAATGGTCAGTGATGTCTGAGAGGACGATACCAGACTCAGGAAGTGGAAGAACATTACAAAAAATGTTGTCTATGAGGGTAGCCGATTGGCTGGTGACACGGGTAGGCTTGGAAATTAATGGTAAAAGCGAAGCAGACATTAGGAGATTTTCGATGCAAATTTCTGTTTATACCGTAAAAGTCATTTCAGTATTGCCCTGCTGCATCATTTTGCATTAACCACTAGAATATATTTTAGATTAGATTTTGACATGTTTATTCTGGTTATTGTTTCATGTTTTTCGTGGAGCGTTGCCTAAATCCTTTCAGAAACAATGACCTTATCTCGTAATATACGGTGAGGAAACATGATTTTCAGTAAAATCAACTCCCATTTTATTATCTTTATAGTCCTATGTTTTATAAAACTTTAATGACAATGTATATGCCTCCACATCTGCCCACACACTACTACGCCGATACACATTTAGTGGACTGTACTTCACGGAAGAAGAGGAAGAAGAAGAAGAAGACGAATATCATGCCAATTCCACTTTTAGAATGTCGGACCATGAGGATAGTGAATCTTAATATTGATTTTTCGGATTAACACTCTTTCGAAATAAGAAAATGCTTAATAAGGAACCTCTTTGAAGTTTTACAAACATTTTTTTTTTTCATTTCGGAATAACGAACCTTTGGAATACTGCATTCAGGGAATATCAAACATTCGGAGTAACGAATCTTTGGAAGAGTGAAGGTATCAAAATTCGACTTCAAAACTATTACTAAACCATCACTTTTTTTAACATGTGTTTTCAAAGCAGTGACAAAGCACAAACAACTTAAGAACTCTCTGTCTCTTAAAAGTAAAACTTAAAATTTGAATATATATATATATACATATATGAGACAGAATTGCAAATTAACATTGCTTTTCATTGATGAGTTAAAGAAAAAAATAAAAATCACCATGTCATGATAAACGGAGGATTTGCATGTTTTCATCAGGCAACTGCATTATTTTTTTCGCTTATGACGAAATTTCGATAAATAAAAAGTAAACAAAAACAGCCCCTGTAGAGGAATTCGGTATAACGGGAGTGCACTGGCATTTTTTTTTTTTTTTTTTGGGGGGGGGGGGGGGGGGGCGTCTCTTATGTGTTGGAGCTCGATCCCTTTCCTGTTTCTTCTAAATTTCATTCAACTGCTTCCACGTTCTTTTGAATTTTTACGTTTCTCCTTGTCACATGCAAATCAAAGACTTCTTCAGTCATTTCATCGTTTTTGTTTCAATGTATTTCAAATGTGACTGCGTAGCACTTTTTTTAAAATCCTAGCATGTTCAGGCTACTTAGGGAATGAGAGAAAAATAGTTGTGAAAAGAAAAAGAAGAACGTTTAAAGGCACAGAATATATGACAATTACAGCGTCCGTGATGGAGACCAAACATGGATGCGTTCTGTTTGAGAAGGCAGCTACCTTACTCAAAAGATATATTCAAGGGGAGCATCTGTCACTAAAAAGTGGCAATGTTCCTCTATCTCCTACTATTTATTTCATCGAATTCCGTGAGCAAAACTTTTTCTTTCTGTTATTACAAAAGTGAATAATGTTAAATTGAATGCTGAACATTATTCACTTTTGGGTATGAGAGAATCAGTGATTTAGTAATATTATCAAGTGATATCAACTTATCGTACAGTGATATATTTGTAATTATCAGAAATTTCCTTTTTCGAACCGAACGTCCGTAGACGAAACTTCCAAAACATGTAACAGTGCAAATTCTCGCTTTCGCCAATGACGTAAAAAACTCCTGCGCACGCTAAAAAGCTCTGTTGTCACAGGTGCACTGTGGAATTCCTCGGTCCCTTGTTCGCTTCCGGTTGTTTCACGCGAGTCGAAGTTCCCATACGATTCAATGGCGTTCTTTGTCTGATTTTCCGTTGTTCGCCCTTTTCTTCTTGGCATTAATTCAGCTTAAAGGAGTTGAAAGTGTCCAAGCTTTACTGATTTGTGGTCACTAGAGTCATGGTTCACTACTGCAAGGATTTAATGTGCTGGTCACATGATGGAAAGCGAAGAAATCTTCAACAAAAAATACCTCTTTATAAAGACAGAGTGTGTTGTAAGTTCTTGTGCAGCCAAAACCGGGACAAGTTTGTCCCATGAGCTATCCCATAATGCATCAAAAACTCTGCTCTGCACAGGGCACCTACGTATTGGCAATACCCTCAAATGTCTCCAAACATCATCAGAAAGAAATTTAAATACACAGTTATTACAGTTTTTGAAGGCTTCCGTGGTGGTAGAACGTTGGGTGGTAGAAGGCTTCACGGTGCACAAACATAAAAGTGCAAGTCAATTTTGAGCTGTTTGTTCATTATGATCACATACCGCCTTAAAAATTCAGAAACTACTGCTCTCAGCTCATCGTTTACTTTGTAAAAGTTTACTTTGTCTTATTTCAGCTGAAAGTTTTAAGGAGTAAAGGACATTTTCGAGGCAAGTTATCCCTATCGGTCGGATTGTTGATGTCACGGACGTTCGTCCTACCACTGGGGTCATTTTCCAGGACGGATAACTAATCGACAGAAAGTACGTAGCCTTCCTAACTCTTTCAAAATGTTGAAAAGGTATTTCATCACTTCAGTAAGTAGATACAATGACATTGCCTCAATAAAGTTTTCCATTTAATTTTACACATAAAATCTTCATTATTTTTTCTATCCTTTTAAAGAAACCACTACCATCCACATTTTTTGTAATATTAGTACATGTATCTTCTATAGAGTGACACCTAAAATTATATAGGATTATGGGGTTATGCCAGCATCTCCTTTTCAATTTTCAGTAGACCTTAATTGGAAGGACTGTTTTGTGTACTTGGGAAACCCCACCCATTTATTCCTTCGTTTTATTGGAAAAAATCGGTTTCTGATCGAATGATTACAATCCTTCCGTATTAAAGAAAACTGTGTAATTCCATTCATTTTCGATTCTATTCAAAACGGTCAACATGAATCTCTCCTCTATGGCCGACTATACGATATTACACTGGAATATAACAAATGCAAATTAAGATACCCTTGCTTCTGATGCTGATGTCTTGAGGGCAAGAAAGAAACCGTCGTCTATCTTGACTTCCTCTAGCTCCAGAGTCTTAAGGTTTGGCATGGTGCAAATACTCTTGGCATATGCCTCTGATGCAGCAGAAGAAATGTCAAGTCCTCCAGAGTGTTTGATTGATTCCAGCTGTGCAGTACAGAAAGAGGGTGAGAAATAACATAAAATACTAAGGGAAGACTATCCTGTCAGTGTGAATATAATACCTCCATGTTTTCATCCCTTTTCCTCCCTCCGACACAAACAAATACGAACAACACATAAACAAAGAGTACATATTATCGAATAAGGATCCCGACCGATTGGCACGAAGGCTTGTAACAATTTTCATTCTGAAGACATGATGTAACATTGTGGTCACATAACTGTAAGTTTGAACAAAGCAACAATGTACACCACAAGTAAAAATCCATGAATTCAGATTCTTAATGTTTGGTGGGTAACAGGTGCTCTTTTTTTTTACACAAACCTTGGCGGCACCAAGAGGTAGATCATGAAATGTGGACTTATGGATTTGAGCTGTGGAGCGAACTGCTGCCATCAATTACTGGCAGCAAGATCAGGAGAATTGCATAACGATTAAATGCGAGCGAGCGAAGAGAGCGAGCTTGAAAATTTTGACATTTCAGAGTAAAAAAGAACTGCCGTTTGTAGCTATATTTTTTCGCTTTGGAAATTAAAGAGGGGCGCACCGGGCGCAACTGATGACAATTACTGGCAGTAACATCAGGAGAGTTGCATAAAGATTAAATGTGAGCGAGGTTGAAAATTTTGATTTTTTACAGTCCCAAAACTGCCGTTTGAAGCTATACCTTTTTTGCTTTCGAAATCAAAGGGGAGGGGGGAGGGGCGCACCGGGCGCAACTGCTGGCAATTACTGGCAGCAATATCAGGAGAATTTAAAAGCGAGCGAGCTTGAAAATTGTGACATTTCACAGTCCCAAAACTGCCGTTTGTAGCCATATTATTATTATTATTATTTTTACATGAAGGGGGGGGGGGGCGCACCGGGCAGAACTGCCGGCAATTACTGGCAGCAACTTCAGGAGAATGGCATTACGACTAAATTCCAGCGAGCGGAGCGAGCGAGCTTGAAAATGTTGACATTTTACAGTCCAAAAACTGCCGTTTGTAGCTATACTTTTTCGCTTTGGAAATTAAGGGGGGGGGGGGGGGAGGCGCCCGGTGCTCCCTCCCCCTAGATCCGCCACTGGTAGTCAAGGGTGTCGGTTTATGTTCATGAATGGGGGAGATATGACCAGCGAGGTTGCGTCGAAGTGACCAAGTGGGGGAAGGATGTCCAAAATCTGCACTTTAGGGCATCACCTAATTGTGCGTGTTTGTTTGTGTGTGTGTATTATGTACATGGAAAAGTTAGGAATTAGCACAGGTCAAGTCTTTTGACTGACAATGCAAGACATTTTTATATAGACTAGTATGTAAAGCAACACTACAAACTCAATGATCTAGCTTTGATATAACGAAGCGTAAGGTACAGAGGTGTACTAACTCAACATTGTAGCGACTCTTTTTGCCGTTCGGATTTCCGAGTACACTGCGCACATCCTGCTTATATGCAGAATGCCAACCAGGAATCACGCTGAATCACAATCTTTTGTCGGCTCCGGGCTTTTTGAACAATGTTTCACACTATATACCTATTTAACCCGTTCCATACGGGAACCTGGTGGCCTGTGTATTAAGTCTAAGGGGATTTCAGAATCCAGTAGTGAAGGGTTAATTATGGTTAAAAGAAATCATAGAAAAATATCTTATTTCTTGATCACCCTTTCATTCAAAAGCAGTTTACTAACCCATGAATGAAGTCTTTTTTTTTTCACCAGCGGATTGGGGGGGGGCACCCCCCCCCCCCCGTGCGCCGCCCCCCCCCCCCCCACCCTCCGTAGTTACGCCACTGCTTTTGGGTGAAATAATTGGACAGATTTCTGATAAAAAAGCAAGAAAATCTTTTCATCGCGGTAATCATGATTATGTGGGGTGGGGCAAATGGTGCGCTTGCCTTCCAATATGGGGGCAACATTTTTGTTTTCTTTCAAAAGCAAGAAAATCTTCTCATTTTGGGAATAATGGGGGGGGGGGGCAAAATTATAATATGCCTGCCCCTCCAATATTTTTATGGGGGCACTGTATAGAATACTAGTAGATATGTATAAAATCAGTACTGCCAGAACCAGGGGTGCGAATTGTTTTTGCCCACGATTTGGGTTTTTTTTTTTTGTCCCTGGTGCAAAAAAAAAAATGAATAAAAGATAAAAAAAGAATAATCATTTATCGTCCGGAGTTGAGGTCGCTCGCTGACTGAAGGTTTTGTTTTTTGTTTTTTTTGTTTTTGTTTTTTTAAAGGTCTGAAGTGCGTTCGCACCCAACGCACCCCCCCCCCCCCCCCCCCCCCCGTAACGCCCATGAAGAAAGAGGATAGGTGAGTGATGAATGACAGGAATAGACTACCTTCACGGTACATGGACAGAGAAAAGCGAGAGGGAAGAGGAAGATGATGGGTCAAATTCAGGGCACGTGAGGCATGAGATATAAGCGCCTCTAAATAAAGAAGTGTTACATGGAGTTGTGGTAAACGATAGACGATTGTGGTTAAAAAAAATATTGCAAAAAGTATAACTCATTCTGAAGTGTAACATTCCTTCAAAATGTCTTTAGTTCAATTGTAAAGGCATTCAAATTTAAAACTTCTTTTGTACTGCTATCAAGAGAAATCCGAAATTTCGCAACACTAAAAGAAAATACAGATTTAGCGAAAATAGTTTTGGTTAAAGGCATTGACATTTACTTTTCATAAGAGGAAGTATCAGTATATAGCATCTCCGTGATTCCTGGCAAATAATACAAAGAACTTCGTTTCCTGTAGTAATAATATTCTTTTTATCAAAAGTAAGAGTTAAGGGGGAGGGGATGCAATGACCCGGGAGGGTCTTCCACCCTTATGTTTACTGCATGTGTGTGAGAGTGTGTGTGTGTGTGTGTGTGTGTGTGTGTGTGTGAGTGTATATGATATGTACGTATTAATGTGATGGTGTTTTGTTTATGTTTATTTACTTGATATCACACAGAATCAGTCGTAATATATGTTGCTATTGTAAAGTATATAGTATTTTCATGTGTAGGCAAACTAACACAAGCACAAGATGCTTTCAAGGCTGCCTGGCTCTCATTGTGAACGCCACTATTATATTTTTTGTGTTTTATTTTGCCGAATAAATGGCCTAAATAGGCCTCAATCAATCAAACAGAAAAAAAAATGCAATATCTGACGAACATGGTTGTCAGTTTACGGTTGCCACGACAACCAGCAATATCAAAGATAGCTAAATTATATTTGAACATATTTGCTCTAAGATTTTAGGAAAAGTCACCAAATTTGGTTGAAATCGGGTAAAGGGTGTAAGAGTGGCAAACGAAGGGGGCACAATGTGCCCCTCCCCCTTGGGCTTTATAGGATTAAGGCCACTGAATGTAAGCTAGATTTTCAGGTTTTGCAAACATTATTAAAGTTTTGCAATGGCAGATGACAATGAAGATACAGTAGGTTTATAAGATAGATGAAGTTGTATATCAGCCGCATAACAATGACAACCAGCACAATTTTGCGAAATACTTTACTGATTGGTTGCATATAAAGAGAAAAAGAGAATCATGGCGTACACAATCAGTCAGGGTGATTGTGAAATAACCGTTATACGGCGGATAAAGGTACCAAATCCGGAGAGATGATTCCTCAGGACCTACTCATAGACATTAGAGTAGAAGCACTTTGGAACTTTTTTTATCGTATAAATGCTGAATTTCATATTCAGGAATTTTCTCGTGCATTATTTTTCTCCCAAATTTTGCGAGGAGCCAAGAGTCGCGAAAGTAAAATGCGCGTGATTCTACATTATGCATTGAATGCTAGTGGCAATTCGCGAGAGCTTCATGCCGCGAAAGTAATACTAGATCTATGTATCTTAGGAAGTATAATAACAGGAAAGTGATTCAGATGGAAAACATAAACTCAATCTTGAATTCCATGGTCAACAAAGCATTTTATCTTAAAACATGGAGGTGGTTGAATTAATTACCGAATGTCTGGGTTTCAAAAAAAAAATGGCTAGGTTACAAAAAGCAAACGACATCCTGTCCTTTACCCTTGATCAATTTGATTTATATCGCTTCTACAGAAGGCTTTCAAGTACACCGCAGTGAATGGGTGTTGTCTGGGGATACGGACATCTTCAATCACACAAAAATAATAATGTTTCAGTACTTATGGTAAACGTATTTCAAATGCTAATACATGTACATAAAACAAAATAACTGACACTGACAAGGGCAAAAGACGAATTAGATAATACATTGAGTAAGATTATTATGGCAAAATACCTTACCTTTAATCGTGGGGCCAATAAAGCCATCATTGCAAAGAAGTCATCATCCAGTCTGGCATCTTCCAAGTACAATGATGTGAGGTTGGAGAGTAAGCTAATGCCTCGACCAGGAGCTTGACTGACAGATTCGAGGCTACCATCCGTGCTTGTCACACGAGAGTGATCTGAACGCTGTGCTGCCTTTGAATGGAAGCAAGAAAGCAGAATGCATTATAATTCTCCCAGATATATTTGCGTATAATAATGTGTTCAGTATCAAGCTATCAAACATGACGCCAAAAGGTCAAATTTCGAGGTAAAGCAGGACATCAGAGCATCAGGGTATTAAAAGTTGTACAGTTTTTGTTAACATTACTATAGGTATGCCATTTGAATGCCATAACTATGGATCTCCTGATGATATCCAAATTCACCTAGACACACAGCGACGTAGGGCGGCCTCTTTCTGGAAATGTGCAATATCGTGTAATAATAGAAATTGTGGTCAAAATATGAAGAAGTACTACCTAAATACTGCATACCTAGCGCATCAGCAATGCATCGGTAATGCTCATAGAAAAGAACAAAAATCTATGAAATGACCTGTAGGAGAGGACGGGTAATTACCAGGTAGTCACATGCCTTACACACGAAGATCCATCCCCGACCTGTGTGTCCCCTAGCAATACGTAGCTTCGACATTTGTTTCAGGAGAGGAATCATCGGCTCTAGAGCATCCTTTTCGTGGCATTCAAATGCGACATCAACGAGGAAATCATCATCATCATCATCATCATATTGGGTAATATCTGGATCATACGTCTGGCACAAGGATGCGATGACATTCCTTCCGACTTCCTTATTTTGTGCAACGGTGAAGTAAAGCAGATATTCAAACGATTCGTATTCCTCCATCACCACGCTATTTATTCTGTTGAACTCTTCCCTGTTGCTTCCATACAGCCATGCCAGATGCACCCCTGCCAGAAACTCCAGGAATAACTTGTGGGGAATTTGATATTCGACTACAATCTCCGTCCTTCTCCTGTTGTTTTCTCTTCTGCGAACAAGCCGCTCCTCTCTTGTAAGCACTCCAATTTCACAGACGGTTTTTAGGTCATTTGGGCGTGTCGTTAAGTCCTCCTCCCCAAACACAAGCTTGTTCTTAAGGAGGCAATACAACGCATCTTTGCCGAACTGCTGTAAACTGTCTCTGCCTTGCTTCGACTTTTCTGCCTTCTTCTTCTGGCTTTTCTCCTTTCCAGCATAGTGATCATTCAGATGCTGAATTAATTCTTCAAAGAGTTGAGCGAATGTTTCGAGTCCTTGAATTACACTGCGGCTCCCTTCATTCTGCCAAATGAAACAAAGCATGCTGCAGAAGATTGGATAAGGAGCCATATTCTCTGCCACAAGACTGTCTTTGTCTGTCATTAACCTGATGAGACCGTCTTTAGCTTCCTTGTTGTCGGGGAAGAATTTAGCAATGTAAGAATTCACATCTTTTTCCTTGAAGCCCTCAATTTCAACAAATTTATATCGCTCTTCCAATTCGGTATTGGATTCAATTTCCTTAGCTCTCCACGGTCGAGTGGTGACAACAACTGGGGAGCATTTGTACTTATTGCCTCTTAGAACAGCAATAACATCATCTTTTAAGGCATCTTCTTCCATGTCCTTGCTGTATTCGTCAAGACCATCACAGAGAATCAACACTTTTCTTTGGTTCTTTCGAATGTGTTCTTCTACTCTTGGTCCATCAAATTCCACTTCATCAGATATCTTGCCCATGATGATGTCACCAAAGGATGTGTTTTCCTCGATTTCCCTCAGAGGAATTAGGAAAAGGAGATCAATTGCCTCCAGGCATTTCCCCAATGCCCAGTCCAAAGTAAGTTTAGCAAGAAAAGTTGTTTTGCCAACGCCAGCCTCTCCAAACAGTACAATACGGTTTTTCGACTCTTTATTAGCGCAAATGTTCTCCAAGTGTTTCATAAAATCACCGTACTTCATGTCTGTTTTTTCATCCTTCATACCTTTAGAGAACATCGCCAGATTCGTATAAATGTTGTCTAGACTCATTGATGATTCGGGATGAAGTGGAGAAATGCGTACTGTACTATACATGCGCTGATAAGACATTCGGAGCTCTTTTTCCAACTGCAGAACTTCGTCATGTGTAAGGCAATTGGATTTTCCCTCTGTAATACTGGATAATGCTATATCAGAAACAAACAAACAAACACGAAATTATTTGAAATGCGTCCAAGGCAACTGACTTGGAAAGACATTTTCCTAATAGATCTCATCGCTTTTTAACCACACGAAGGGCTTGATCGTCCTATATTCAATGTAAAATCTATCACTGTGTGTGACTATACTGCAATACCCCCTTAAAACTAAGGGAGTTAGCGTAATCCGAAAGGAATATTTTTTTTTGTGTGTGTGACAAAAGTGAAAACATTGTTCACATTGACAACGGAAATGTTTTGCTTATTTTGGATCACATGTGCCATCTTTCAAGTCAAATGCCCCTAAACTGAGAGAGCTTCCGATTCTTGATATCCCTGATTATATACTAAAACTGCCGTTTCATAGCGACATTTTATTAGACAATGACGAAGATCAGATTTGCATATCTATTGTGTGACCATGCACCACAAAACCAACAAAAAGTCGCCAGACATGGATTGTCAGGTAAGGGCAGATTCTGAAAGAGCAGGCTCTAAGCATTTCAATGATGTATAACTCAATTCGAGTGGACCCCCATAACTTATCAAAATACTGGAAAGAAAGCACACACCCTGGAAAAAAATGTGAACTGAGAGAAGAGGCTCTGAAGTGCAGTGTCTATTCAAGCACTTAATCTTTACCGAGCCGTACTGCTTTGCCATGAAAGGGACAAAACACAGGATGTAAACCATCGGACCAATATCAAAGCAGGGATTATCAGATTAAGCTGAAATTAAGCATACTATATACGCACATTCTGCCCATAATTAATGCTAACTTTCAAAGCAGGGGCATTATCCTGTCAAAAATTATTAGACTTAAAAGTGAAGAGTGTGCATAGGATTTCAAGACATGAAAAGCAGCCTCTAAGACATACCTGATCATTCTACTCTTCCCCTAAAAATAATTTTAGAAAAACTGCTATATAAACACACTTTCCCACTCATGTTATGATACCTAACTGAAGCATAATATAAAAGAAGGATAGCTCTTTCAGAAAATATGAAATACTCAAGATTGACTTGGTTGGACCATTTCACCTTTTATGAGTCCTCACTTAAAATTATGGGGTGCACGGTCACATATACTATAGCTGTCACATGGGCAGAAATTCAAGTTAAATGCTCAAAAGTTGGGGAGTTAACCCAATCAACAATTTTTTTATGATTTTTATTGAAAAAAATGCTTTTACCACGAAAAAGTATTGTTCAACTTTGACAAAAAATGTGCTTTTGCACAATTAATGTCATATTAAATGTCCTCCATCTCAAGTCAAATGTTCATAAAATGAGAAAGTTTGCAAAATCCATAATACTTTTGAATGATTTTGATTTATAAATGTTCCTACCATGGTAATACATTATCTAACATTAACGAAATATCAAATTTGCACATCAACATACAATAGCGGTCGATAACAAAGAGCTTACCCAATTAATGTTTAATGATTTCCAATAAAAAAAAAGCATTCTTACCATTGCCAGACAATGCTTGACATTGATGTAATGCGCACAAACTGGGGGAGTGGTATGATTTTCACACAGACGATGTTACCGTATAGCAACACATTGTTCGACATACACAAAGGACAACGTTTCCACATCAAAATATTATAGCGTTTCCATGTGCCAACTTTTAAGTCTGATGCTCAAAAAGTGAGGAAATTCATTCAATTCCCAATAATTTTGCATGCTTTTAATGTACAACATGCTGGCGCCATGACAACTCATTTTCAACATTGACAACAGACGCGTCTGAACATCCAAAACGCAAATTAGTCACAAGTGCAAAATTTCAAGTCAAATATGCTCCAAAGCTGAGGCTAATGCTAAAGTTCAATTAAATCCGCAGGTTATTTGCATAATTTTCTTTACAAATATGTTTTAGTTGTTACCATGGTAACACATCGTTGACAAAAATGACAAAGTGTAAAGTTTGCACATCGGCATATTACAGCTGCAGTCACCGTCATGTGTAACACTTCAAGTCAAATGTTCTAACACTGAGAGAGTTAGGCCAATACACATATTTTGGAATGATTTGTGTAAGAAAAATGTTATTGCCATGGCAACAGATACGTTGACACTAACAAAAAGTGTCTTACATATTAACATATTGTAGTTACGATTCCTACGTTTCAAAGCAAGTGCTCAAAAACTGAGAGATCTGATGCGCCACATTTTACATGATTTCTTTAAAAACCCGATGTTGCCATGGCCACAGACTTTGCATCAATCACAAAAGAGGTGTCTTGCACAAACATTGCATCAATTGCATGTGCCAGATTTCAACTGAATTGCTTTGAAACTGTGAGAGAATTTTCATACATAATTATTCTGTGTGATTTTTCAGTAATTGATTTGCCATTAACGTAAACATGCAACGCATTACTCGATACTGATAAAAAAAAGGTGTCTTGCTCAACCTATTATAGTGGTCACACATGCCAAATTCACTCAAAATCACTCAATTACTCAAAAAAAGGGGGGAAATGAACAGGGAGTAAAACTGTTCGATGTACAAGTTATGCAACAGACCTTCATGTACCTACTGATCACCCGACCTCAGAGTGATTCCACTATACCCCCGCCCCCCCCCCCCCCCATACACACTTTGTGAGGTTGGAGGAATAGTACGAATTTTGGCTATAAACCGCCTTGATGTGAATCATTTGTCCATGGTATTCATTCTGTACTCCTCAGATACAAAACCATTTAAGGTCCCAATTATATCGGCAGAGTTCTTGAAATCTCTGCTATTCTGACTATTCTGCGTACAATTGCAAAGAAATTATATTGCAGAACACGATTCCTGCATCTCTTTTCTTTAGTGGAGAGTGTTATAAATATGGTTATACTCCAGCAGCCGACTGGGGCTAAGTACCTTTTCTCTGATATAGTTTCTTTCTTTGCTGATTATTCATCTTTTGGGTCTCTACAATGATATTTAGGTGGGTGTGGAGGTCTCACCCTTGGGCAATTTTAATTATTCAAAATGGAGTCCAAAATGGTCGCCATGAAGCCTAAAGGCCAGAAAAATGTCACTAAAACACTTGTATTTCAATTAGGACACTCATCTAAAAGACCAGTTACATTGGTATAACTTTTGGAAAGGTTGTGTCTTTTAATACGCACAGAACACGCGCGTGCGCACCCTGTGTTATAACCTTATGGAGACGCACAAGCAAAACCCGACATATTGTCATTAATGGAGAAATATCATAAAGTAAGTAATGTCCGTGGACTTGGGGCTAGCGGTTTTCTAGTCTTAGGACATTTTTCTATAGAATACTAAAAATTAGAAAATAAATGGACTTCTAATAACGTCGGACTGGCTGCTCAAAAACAGCTTTGTGATTTCACTTCAGAATAATTGCCCCATAGGATTGTACACACTTCCTGAAGTATTCGCCGTGTGATGCAGTGATACCTCCCTATTTGAAAGGCTGTATATATCTTCGCAACCGAATGGCACATGAAGCTGGGGCTTCTACCATATATTACGCGCCGAAAAAATTCTCTATCATATATTTCAAACTCATTGTGATTGTATTGTAGGTCTTGTCGGAATTGGCAAAAAACTGAGAAGGTTCGTCCTCAATCCAATCACAATCAGCGACACAGAGAAGCTCATTATCATATGAGACATGACGTCACTGTTTATTCGTGGCTGCATTTGGACGAGTTGTTATTTCATATACCGTGAGTTATAACGTAAATTGGATATGTATTTCTCATTTCTAAGTTTCCTGAAGTCAGCAGTGAACCCTTGTATTAACTGACCACCTACTGTACCAGTTATGACTTTATATGTTGCTGAGAAGATATAGAAAACGGGAATTTTCTTCTTCGATGATGTTCGATAATCATATCTTTCTCGGCAAGCACAAATACCCAGAGTACACCATTGTGTAATGGGGGTGAACGTGCCCAGGTAACCGCGAGTGGAGCATGAAGCACAGTGCAGTGCAGTATACCGGTGGAACTTGCAGTGGTCAACATTCCAGTATGATTGTGAATCTACATGCACTACATCAGCTTTCAGTTTCTATTTGTGCATCTTTTAGAGTGTACTTGGGTTTTGCTATTAAGTTGCTGCACGTGTATGTATGAGAAAGCGACTGTCAGCAATATATGATTGATACCTCAGTGAGTGTGTGTGTGTGTGTGTGTGGTGGTCAGTTGAAAAGTAGAAAATGTAAACAATTTCATGAAAAGCATGTAATTCATGTTGTCAATGTAGGTTTAACCCATATAGTGCCATGTTTATGACTGCCCCTATGTTGTTTCTGCAGCATTTTACCCATATTCGGCAATGGACCAGTCCGTATCACTGCTATGTGCACGACATGTGCGGCAGTATGGCAAGCCAAATTACTTTTTAAAAAGATTTTCTGATATCACAAATTCCATTTCGTGATATCAACAATTCGAATTTCTGATATCACAAATTCAATTTTTGATATCACAAATACCCATTGGTTTATCACGTAAAACCAATTTTTGATATCACGAAATCGAATTAGTCATATCACAAATTCAATTCGTGATATCACAAATTCAGTTCGAGATATCACGAATTCACATTCTTGATATCAAGAAATACATTTTGTGATATCACTAATTCCAATTTGTGATATCATTAATTTACATGGAATTTCAGCACAAATCTTTCGCAAAGAAATCATTTGATTTCGAGCATTAGTTTTGCGCTGAAATTCAACAGTAAATTCTAGCGTTAGTTGAGCGCAGAGATACACAGGGAATTCAAGCTTTAGTTTTGCGCTGAAATTCAGCTGTGAATTCGAGCGTTAGTTGAGCGCAGAAATACACAGGGAATTCGAGTATTAGTTTTACGCTGAAATTTAACTGTGAATTCGAGCGTTAGTTGAACGCAGAAATACACAGGGAATTCGAGCATTAGTTTTGCGCTGAAATTTAACTGTGAATTCGAGCGTTAGTTGAGCGCAGAAATACACAGGAAAATCGAGCATTATGTGGCGAAAATGCGATAGGGCACCTTTAAAACATGCGGCTCATGCTCTTAATTTATGATCATGTGTAAAAATCCCATAGAGTTTGCCCCCGTGCATTTCCACTGGAGAAATTGTATAGAAGGTTTTGGAACACCCTATAGTGTTATGATACACCCTGTACAGAAACCAGGGTTAAGGGGTCCAGAGTAGGGAAAAAGGCCAGAAGCCCTAGGGAAAAGGGCCCGGAAAAACATTAAGCCATAGAAGTAGGGTTGTATAGTACTCCAATACATTTTGATACATGATGGGTTAATAAGACAGGATTGGTCACGTGACCCTGGCTCGAGAGGGTATAAATACCGCGAGCTTACTGCACCATTTTTCAGTTGGGTTGGGGGGTAAGTGCGGGTCCACAGCACTCTCACTCTCTTTAGGTATGACCATAAAATTAATGGGGAACCACTAGGCCAGTGTAACAGAGCTTAGCAGAGAGAAAACCATCGATTGTAACAGCAGGAACTACAATATAGCAATGCTGCACTGAACCGTATTTCGGACTGTCGTTTCAACACCAGCCTCCTTCTTGCAACTGGTAGTCTTTGGTACTAGACCCTGTGAATGGGTTGCTGTATGGTTGATTGGGAGAATGATATGCCTGGTTTCTGATGCGCCTAGTGAGTCCGAATGCACGTATATAGACGCATATGAGAGCTATATGAATAAGGTGCTGATGTGCTGCTACACATAGTACACATTATACATGTAGACACAAGAATTAAGGCTCTTGGACCGCTCCCCGGCTACGCTACAATTAGTTTTGCGCTGAAATTCAACTGTGAATTCGAGCGTTAGTTGAGCGCAGAAATACACTGTGAATTTCTATGGAATTTCAGGTGTTATATTTACATATAGTATATAACGATAGTTACAAAAAAATGAAGAGTTTTAGCCACTCGTCTTCATTTAAAGTGATTAGGAATTGGTTTTAAAAGAATCGAAAAAAAAATAAATCGTTTAGCAACATAAAATGCCATTATTGATATGTTGTCAATTACTTCAAAGTAACATGATTATTATTATATTCTTATTTATCTCCATTTCTCGCCACTGATTTGGCAGAGACTGGTTGACTTACAACTTTTGTTTGCGTCTGTCACGTGTCACGTGAAAGATACTCTATCCCGACCTCCCCCGTTACTCTTCCAAGTTAATAAGAGAAATTTCTCATTGCGCAGATTGACAAAATTGAAGTCCTTCGTACCACTGCTTTTTTCTTACTACAAATTCTAACTGTTTGCTTGCCCTGCATACTGCTGCATAAACTCCTCAGAAGATCTGGATGTCTTCACTCTTCTTGCTCTGGTCTGAAGACTTTTGGGCTTGTGCATTCCAGTTTTGTTCTCCCCGGTTTTGGTTCTTGAATGAACTTGCCTATAATAGATTACACTTTAAATTATTTTACAAAATCATAAACATATTTGGGCAGGCAAACTGTACACCCAACACTATTGGTCTTAAAGGACAAGTCCACCTTCATATACATGTGGATTGTGTGAATGCAACAATATGAGTAGAACACATTAGTGAAAGTTTGGGGGAAATCGGACAATTCGTTCAAAAGTTATGAATTTTTAAAGTATCTGCGCAGTCACTGCTGGATGAGAAGACTACTACAGTGTATGATGTCATATGCGTACAACGATATAAAGAAAATAAAAAGAGAATTTCACAAAACTTAACTTTTTAAATAAAGTGCACAGTTCTTCGACTTGTTACTGACGTATGTTAAAGGGTGTGTACAGTTCCGGTCGAGGTGAGGATTTAGCTTTTAACGTTTTGCGAGATATTCAGAAACCACTCTATCAGTAGAGCGGTTAAGCCCTCAAAATCACGAGAATTGTGCAAAATTTGACTAAAGCATGAAACTTTCACCAGTGTTAGTACATACCATAACATTTATTTTAAGATCGGGAGGTAAGTCTGATTTGACCTCTGATGACCTCCAGAGGTCAATGAACTTTAGATATCAGAATATTGATGTTTGGAGACATTTATGAATGATATATGTGGTTATGTTGCACTAAACATGCATTTATACTACAGAGAAATCATTTTCTGATTCAACAGAACACTGACAGGTTTTTACCTTTGACCTCTGATGATCTCCAGAGGTCAATGACTTGTAAATATCAGAATATCGATGTTTTGAGACATTTGTGAATGATATATGTGGTTATGATGCACTAAACATGCATCTATACTTCAGGGAAACCATTTTCTGATTCCACAGAACATTGACAGGTTTTTACCTTTGACCTCTGATGACCTTTAGAGGTCAATGACCTCAAAATATAATATTGATCTGTGATGTCTGTCTGATTGATCTGTGTGGTTAACGGTAAACATAGTTAAGATGTACAACAGAAGCATATCTGTCTTACAATGAAATTGTCTTCATATTCAAAAGAGCAGACAAGTTTCTACCTTTGACCTTTGACCCTTGAGAGGTCAATGACCTCAGAATATCAGAATATTGAACTACGACATCATTGGTTGGTGACAAACATCGCAAAGATGTACAAAACAAGCATATCTGTTTTACAATAACATTGTCTTCATATTCCAAGGCACACAGACGAGTTTCAGAATAGTTTCGCATCATTAATGGTAAACATGATGATGTTCTAGAGAGCACTCGTAGGCCCTGTTTATTAACGAGCCGTTACCTTTCACCAATGAAAATCACACAAGGTCAAAGACCTCTGATGAAATGTGTGAATATTAATATTGATATTGCAATAGTTAATAGTTAATTGTTTATAATGTAGGGCTTACAAACCATGCATTTCTGTAACCAAAAAAGTTGCTACTCATTCCGCAGAACTTTTCAGGTAATTATCTACATCGGGTATGTGCACAGACCAATGGGAGTCGATCTGTTTTCATGTGGGGGGGGGGGGGGTTGGAATATGTGTGTAAGCATAAGTCCATGGTGTAATGGAGTGGAGCGGAGGGGGAGGGGGAGGGTGTGGGTGGGGGATTGGATTTTTGCGGTTTTAGACCTGAAATCAGTGATTTAGTGCAGCTCTTGTTTAACGTGTGCGTCATCACTTATATGGGAGTTGATGGGGGTGTTTGCGCATCTCACCCCCCCCCCCCCCCCTCCGACGAAGTTTTTGAATTTTTTGAATTTGATACATACGTTTGGGGGAATATTTGGAAAACTATGGATCGCCAAAGTGTACCAAGTCTATATGGGAACCCAGCAAGGGCAGCCTTGGCGAGGATAGGATATTCCACTCCCATTCGAGAGAGCTCTTGTATTTTGAGAAATGACATTTAACGACCTGGCACACATGCACTTTTGAAGGAATATCTCGAAATTTGTATCAGAGAGGTGTAGTAAGTCAGCCATTTATGAAGGGAGACCAATCGAGGGAAGGATGTGGGTGGAGGTATTCCCCTCCCACATATGGAGCTTTTGCATTCTTTTATTTGCAAATTTAATGATCTTGTGCCACTCTTGGTTGAACTACCAATTTGAAAAAAAAAAAAATGACCGTCCCCAAATGTGTCGCCATAATCAATGCATGGAGGGGAGGTTGATATAGCGAGAGGAGGGTATGAAAGGTGCTGTCCCCCAACCCTTCCCATGCGAGGGAGCCATCCGAGGGAGAAAAAAAAAATCTTGTATACACATTTATGATGGAATATTTAGGAAATTATCAGTTAAAGGAGTGTTCTGAATCTAAGGGTAGAAACCGAGGAGGGAAGGGTTAATTGAAAGAGGGTACCCTACCCACTCCAACAAGAGGAATTTTCTTTAATTTGTTGGAACTGAAATTAAAGATCTAGTACATACTTTTTGATGATATACAAGAAAAAATGGTTAATCTCAAAAGCACTAAATTATGGAAGGGGACCTAACCTTTGCCTTTTAATCTGTTGCATACTATAAGTGAAATGTTCAGACAATTCATTATACTATCAAAAAAGTAAAAAAAAAAAAATCCGCATCTCAGGAAATACTAGGAGGCAAAGTTTTATGTCCCCACCACTCGCCCTCCCATATTTTCTCGGGAGGCGGGGCAACTGCCTCTTGCCCTCCAAGATGAACACTCATGCATATATAGGAAAGCCTTTTCATCTTTAGAATTCAAATTAACATATCTCTTAAAACATTTTTCATAGAATTAGGTAAATTATCAATCCCAAAAGTATGTTATATCTGTGTATTGAAAGGACATATCCCCTCTCACAGAAGGGAGATTTGGCATTTCAGAATTAAATTTCAACATTCTGATTCCCCCTTAAAGTGAAAAACTTGGGCAGTTTTCTGTCTAAAAAGCAAAAAAAAAGCAAAAACAAAACAAAAACAAAAACAAAACAAAAACAAAAACAAAACAAAGTCAACATCTCACAATTTATTGGGGTGGGGGTCAACTATCCCTGCCACCACCCCACCCCTCCTCCAAACTGATGCCCAGGTATGTGCATACGTTTTATTCCACTTGTTGAAAAGAAGAGAGAATTGTAAGAAACAATATTGTTCAGTGGTCGCTATCCCAGTCAAGTACAAGTAAATTTGTTATCAATGAGGTGATTTCCTTTACCTGTATACCTTAAGGACTGGTGATGTACGTAGGCCTGGTATTTGCTTTGCACGTTATTACATCTATTTCTTTGTTAGTATTCTCTTTTATATTTTGATGTGAAAGCTGTTCACTTTGCCATGATTTTATTTGTACACGTTAAAAAAAAAATCCAAGACTGAAAATGAAACTGATACATTACTTAATGATTGACATGATGCACATATTGTGTATTTCTATAGCAATAAAAGTGAGCAACTGAAAAGGCGTGTACTCATTTCACATGAACATTAGCGATTATCCTCTGACCTCTGGAAGACATTGAAAGATATGCATCGAAATGTAAGAATATTGATGTCTGGTCTCATTGGTTTGTAATGGCCAGCTGTTTATGAAAAAATATACCAAAAAATGCATTTGTGTGTGTGTGTGTGTGTGTGTGTGTGTGTGTGTGTCTCCAAAATTGTATGCAGAGTATTCCACACTCTGTTGAATTTTGACTTCCATCCAGGACAATGAGAGGTTATTTTTTTTTCTCAACTACAGTGTAATATCAAAATCTATTGACAAAACACGGTGGTGGCTAGGTCTAACACATTATCATTCTTTTGTGTTGGAGATCCATGCCGGATGGTCAAAACAAACATAAAAAACAGATATCTCAGACCTAATTGTTATAACAAAGCATCATATCCTCATAGACCCAACCCAACCCTCTATGCCCAGACAATGTAAACCACCCCAAGGACTTACTTGGAGCTTTAGAATATCCTTTGCCAACAGAGACATCCGAATCTTTGCAGTGCCGACTAAGATCTACCATGGAACTGATTTGTATTGGCTCTGCATCATTGACAGCAGATCTCTTTTCCTCTTCTCTTTCTTCTACTACTACTTCTTCTTCTTCACTATACTGTGAAATCTTGTAGTATTTTGCTGTGGAGCCTTTTCTTGATTGGTTAAAAAAGGTCTCCAAAGAGCTTTAAGCAGCAAAAGAAAACAAAAACAAAAAACAACAAAGAAAAACAAAAAAGACAGACATCTGTATCTTTAATAGCAGAGCTGAATATTGAGTATCTCTCTCTCCTGAAGTGTTTCAAAGAGATACAAGAGACAGCGGCCTTGGGTAGTGGAATGCATGTTGGTTCTCACAGTATGTCGAAGTTTTCAAGATTGTCCATGATGTCGCAGCTGTGGACTGTATACTCCAGGACCATGAGTCATTCATCGCAGTCATACTGTAACAACTCACAAGCTTGCCACTGGCCAATACCGGCCCAACAGCTTGAAACTATGCAAATATTGCCCATGAGCTTGACACTTATATAGGCAAACCAGTCCCATAGTGAGTCCGACACATGGGGGAAAAGGTCTATGAGACCTACACTGAATAGATTAAACGCTCTGATGTATATCAGTCTCGTGGGCCTAGTTTTCCTCGAGTGTCGAGATAATGGCCATATTTGCCTATATTTGCTAGTCTGCATAACTAACCCAAACATAGAATTTATATATAAGGTCACTGCCATCACTCAAGACATTTTAAAAGCGTTATTTCTGAAGTAATTGACCTCTCACATTCCAGAGACCTGTTACTATAAACTAATGCTTTGTGGAATGTGGTAATCCCTGTGGTACTTGTCGGTACCACACAATGTACCACACACTTGTAATGTTACCACTGTGTGGTACTGTACCGCAGGCTTATAGGGTACTCCCTGTAGTACTTGTCAGTACCACACAATATACCACATAAATAAATGTTACCACAGGAACTCTGTGGTACTGTTTTACAGGCTCATGTGGTACTCCCTGTGGTACTGGTTGGTACCACACAATGTACCACACAAATATATGTTAACACAGGAACTGTGTGGTACTGTGTCACAGGCTCGTGTGGTACTCTGGGATGTACCACAGGGCAGTACCACAGGACATTACCACAGGACAGTACCACAAGACAGTATACACACAAATTGTCCTGTGGTATTTTGGGACGTATACCACACGACAGTACCACAGGACAGTACCACATGAATTGTCCTGTGGTATTTTGGGACGTTTGTACCACAGGAGAGTACAACAGGAAAGTACCACAGGATAGTACCACAGGGCAGTTCCACAGGACAGTACCACAGGACAGTACCTCACGACTTGTCCTGTGGTATTTTGGGACGTACCACAGGACAGTACCACAGGGCAGTACCACAGGACAGTACCACAGAGCAATACCACAGGACAGTACCACAGGAAAGTACCACAGGATAGTACCACAGGACAGTACCACACGACTTGTCCTGTGGTATTTTGGGACGTACCACAGGACAGTACCACAGGATAGTACCACAGGACAGTACCACATGACTTGTCCTGTGGTATTTTGGGACGTACCACAGGGCAGTACCACAGGAAAGTACCACAGGATAGTACCACAGGTCAGTACCACACGACTTGTCCTGTGGTATTTTGGGACAAACCACAGGACAGCACCACAGGAATTGTCCTGTGGTATTTTGGGACGTACCACAGGACAGTACCACAGGACAGTACCACAAAGCAGTCCCACAGGACAGTACCACAGGAAAGTACCACAGGAGTAGTACCACAGGACAGTACCACACGACTTGTCCTGTGGTATTTTGGGACGTACCACAGGGCAGTACCACAGGACAGTACCACAGGAAAGTACTACAGGATAGTACCACAGGACAGTACCACACAACTTGTCCTGTGGTATTTTCGGACGTACCACAGGACAGTACCACAGGGCAGTACCACAGGAAAGTACCACAGGATAGTACCACAGGACAGTACCACACAACTCGTCCTATGGTATTTTGGGACGTACCACAGGACAGTACCACAGGAATTGTCCTGTGGTATTTTGGGACGGACCACAGGACAGTACCACAGGGTATTACCACAGGACAGTACCTCACGACTTATCCTGTGGTATTTTGGGACGTACCACAGGACAGTACCATAGGGCAGTACCACAGGACAATACCACAGGGCAGTACCACAGGACAGTACCACAGGAAAGTACCACAGGATAGTACCACAGGACAGTACCACATGACTTGTCCTGTGGTATTTTGGGACGTACCACAGGGCAGTACCACAGGACAGTACCACAGGATAGTACCACAGGACAGTACCACACGACTTGTCCTGTGGTATTTTGGGACGTACCACAGGACAGTACCACAGGGCAGTACCACAGGACAGTACCACAGGATAGTACTACAGGACAGTACCACATGACTTGTCCTGTGGTATTTTGGGACGTACCACAGGACAGTACCACAGGAATTGTCCTGTGGTATTTTGGGACGGACCATATAGGACAGTACCACAGGACAGTACCACAGGGTATTACCACAGGACAGTACCTCACGACTTGTCCTGTGGTATTTTTGGACGTACCACAGGACAGTACCATAGGGCAGTACCACAGGACAATACCACAGGGCAGTACCACAGGACAGTACCACAGGAAAGTACCACAGGACAGTACCACAGGACAGTACCATATGACTTGTCCTGTGGTATTTTGGGACGTACCACAGGGCAGTACCACAGGACAGTGCCACAGGATAGTACCACAGGACAGTACCACACGACTTGTCCTGTGGTATTTTGGGACATACCACAGGACAGTACCACAGGTATTGTCCTGTGGTGTTTTGGGACGTACCACAGGACAGTACCACAGGGCAGTACCACAGGACAGTACCACAGGATAGTACCACAGGACAGTACAACGCGACTTGTCCTGTGGTATTTTGGGACGTACCACAGGACAGTACCACAGGGCAGTACCACAGGACAGTACCACAGGAAAGTACCACAGGATAGTACCACAGGACAGTACCACATGACTTGTCCTGTGGTATTTTGGGACGTACCACAGGACAGTACCACACGAACTGTCCTGTGGAATTTCGGGACGTACCACAGGACAGTACGACAGGAATTCCTGTGGTAATTTTCAATGTATACCACAGGAGAGTACCACAGGAACTGTCCAAAATCCGACAGGAAAATCCTAATATGGTGCTATTCCACACAGAAGTACCACACAGCAAATTAAATTCGTAAGTACCACAGAAAAATGCTACAGGATATTCTTTTTTTTTCTTAACATGTTATACCAGAGGACTATCACACCAGGAGAATATCAAACAGCAGTATCACACAGGAGTACCACACAGGAAAATTGTAAGGCAGAATCAACTGAAATTTTTAACAATACAAACAAAAAAGCACATATTAATATTCCTCAATTAATTGATAGATGAGTTATGCTGTGAATTATAGTAATTGATTTGCCATTACTTATCCTGTCCTATACTCCTACAGTATTACCCATTTAGTGAAAGTGCTGATGTAAAGCATGAGAAATTTCATAAGGACTTCTGTGGTGTTCCTGTGGTACTCCTGTGGTACTCCTGTGGTACAAATTTTTACATAGCTCATGAATATTCATAAAAATCACTCTAGATTTTAGAAAGTACATATATGACTTAAAAAGTCAAAGTATTAATGATGGAACTTACTTTGAACTTTATGAAAGATTGTCTAATTATGTTATGTTATTCCCAATATCATAGATATTGTTATGAAAGTGTAATTTCATATCTTGATAATAAAGCATAATCGAGTTAGTAACCATGCCGTAATGCTTTACGGATAGACGGCCATATATATATGTACTGATACGGTCGATGGCTACCTAGGAATAGAATATGACTATAGATCTATTATAGGACTAGACTGGCACTTGGCCATTAGACTCTCGTTTGAGGTTATATGTTAGGAGTAGGACAGGTTATTAAGTAGGGCCATGTTTGTCCTGAAGTCCATCACTCACCTATCAGGAATATTCCTTGATATGAGGCTAAAATTCTCCCAGATTTTTATTTTCGATCTATCCTGTGTGGTACTGCCCTGTGGTAATGCTGTGTGGTAATGATCGACCTGTGGTACTGTCCTGTGGTACTGTCCAAAAATACCACAGGACAGTTCCTGTGGTACTGTTCTGTGGTACTAGTTCTGTGGTACTGCCCTGTGGTACGTCCCAAAATACCACAGGAATTCCTGTGGTACTGCCCTGTGGTACGTCCCAAAATACCACAGGAATTCCTGTGGTACTGTCCTGTGGTACTGTTCTGTGGTACCGGTCCTGTGGTACTTTCCTGTGGTACTGCCCTGTGGTACGTCCCAAAATACCACAGGACAATTCCTGTGGTACTGTCCTGTGGTACTGTCCTGTGGTACTTTCCTGTGGTACTGTCCTGTGGTACTGTCCTGTGGTACCGTCCTGTGGTAATTACCACAGGAGTACCACAGGACTTTTTCGTAAGGGATATGCACACATACTTTGATCAAAACACCAAGGCGTGATTTGTACATGATAAAGCATTTACGATGAAACCAATGAAGCCAAACATCAATACAGGTAAGCCTACACAAATTCAAATATTCTAAAAGGTCAGTGACCTCTCATTGTCCTGAGGTCAAAGTTGGATATAATGCTCAGGGTAATGACCAATGTTCCATGGAATGACAAGATTCTTCTATCATAGCATAAATGCTAATAGCATAATGCATGATTGTACATCGGGTATAAGTTGACCATTGACTATACATAAAATATCAATATTCTGATATTTTGAGGTCATTGACCTGTCACCTTCCTCAGAGGTCAAAGGTAGTGACACGTGAGTAATTTCTCTTGCTCTGTGGGATAGGAAAACAATTGTAATACAAATGAATATGACATCTTAATCATCTTTATCATCAACCAGCTGCAACAAATATCAATGTTCTGATATTTTGAGGTCATTGATGTCATTATAGGTCATCTGAGGTCATCAGAGGCCAAAGGTAGTAACCTGACTTGAAAGGCTGTGTGGAACATTGAGGCAATTCCACTTTATACAAAAATTAGTTTTTAGTAGATAATTATCGTGTTTCAGTTACACGTGGCGCATCAAAACATCAATTTTCTGACATTTTGAGGTCATTCACCACTGGAGGTCATCAGAGGTCAAAGGTAGAAACCTGTCAGGGCTCTGTAGAACATGAGAACAATTCCACTGTAACAAAAATTTATTTTGGTACACCATTACCGTGTTAATCATTAACCAATGACGCAAAATATCAATTTTCTGACATTTTGAGGTCATTGACCTCTTGAGGTCGTCAGAGGTCAAAGGTAGAAACCTGTCAAGGCTCTGTTGAACACGAAGACAATTTTACTGTGACAAAAATTAAGTTTTAGTACATCATCACTGTGTTTATCATTAACCAATGACGCAAAATATCAATTTTCTTACATTTTGAGGTCATTGACCTCTGGAGGTCATCAGAGGTCAATTCAGACTTACCTCCCGTTCTTAAAATTGATCTTACAGCATGTACTAACAATGGTGAAAGTTTCATGCTTTAGTCAAATTTTGCACAATTCTTCGGCTTATCTGCTCTACAATTATGATATGTCAAAGAGCATGCGGTTCTAAGGGGTATCAAAAGTTTATTTGATGAAAATCGGTTTTGAAATGGCTGAGATATCCAAAAACAAGGTGAAACAAAGAGATCCTAATAAAGTTGTGGCATGTCGCCCTTTATTATTAGCACTTTTTTGGATATCTCAGCCATTTGAAAACCAATTTTCATCAAATAAATGTTGAATCCTTCTTCAAATTTCATGCTCTTTCATATTTCATAAGAGGCTTTTCATTATCTCACTTAGGAATGTTCAAAACATGAATCCCCACCTCAACCAGTACTGTACAGTCCCTATAAGGGAAACATTAACCCCCTTGCCTTCTGAAAGAGAGAAGTCGAGTGTTCTTTTGTTATGCGAGAAAAGTAAAAATATGTTGAATTTTCTTTATACTTTCTTTATATCGTTGTACTCATGTGACATCACAAGCTATAGTAGTCTTCTCATCCAGCCGTGACTGAGCAGAAACTTCAAAAATTCATAACTTTTTAACGGATTATCCGATTTTCCTCAAACTCTCACTGATGTGTTCTACTAATATTGCTGCATTCACAAAACCCACATGTCTATGAAGGTGAACTTGTCCTTTAATGGATACATCCCTTTGTTCTCGAGGAGTGATTTTTGAGGAGTGAGAAAATGTCTTTACGAGAAACACGCTGCCCTATGTGACCACCAGCCGACACCAGTGATGAACATTTGGCAGGTTTACGAATCCCTCTCCGCACCCTGTATGAGTCAAGTCTCCCTATCTTATTCTCCGCGGCTGACATACACAGACCAGAGGGGTGGTTGCCCTCGGTCGGTCCTCCGCAATACAAACACGTGGTATGCTTTTATAACACACATACACATACAACCACACATAATTATCATCGATTTGGTGGAAGAGTCTTACTGTAAGGGGGATTACCACATGAAAAATGTATCACAATTAACAATAACGTAGTAATAGATGACAATTTGAAGACCAGAACGATGAATTAAATGTAGGCCCTAAGTGAACATATAGTATCATTGAATTCATGATATGTTGCCAAACAATATTATTGATTTGTATCAATAATTCATCGAATAGTATACCTTGATGATCATGTAGGGAATGATGGATGTCTAAATCTCTCATATAGTTATTTGTATTTTGAACATTGTTCTGAAAAAGTTAGCAGTAGTACACTGTAGTACACATTCCATTATATGAGCTCAAAACTAATGTTCCAATTCCCTGTGTATTTCTGCGCTAAAAAAACACACCGCTCGAATTCACAGGTGAATTTCAGCGCAAAACTAACGCTTGAATTCACTTTGTATATCTGCGATAAACTAATGCTCGAATTCACAGGGATTTACTGCACTGAACTAACGCTCGAATTCCCTGTGTATTTCTGCGCTCAACTAACGCTCGAATTCACAGTTGAATTTCAGCGCAAAACTAACGCTCGAATTCCCTGTGAATTACTGATATCACATATTCAAATTTGTGATATCAATAATTCAATTTGTGATATCACAAAATGGAATTTGTGATATCAGAAATTCGCATTTTTTATATCACATATAAGAATACTTGATATCACAAATTTATTTCGTGATATCACAAATTCGAATTTGTGATATCAAAAATTCATTTTGTGATATCACGAATTACCATTGGTTTTTCACGTGAAACCTATTTCTGATATCAAGAATTCGAATTTCTGATATCGCAAATTCATTCCGTGATATCACAAATTGAATTTTTGATATCACAAATTCGAATTTCGGATATCACAAATTGAATTTTTGATATCACAAATTCGAATTTCGGATATCACAAATTGAATTTGTGATATCAAGAAGGGATTTTGTGATATCACAAATTCGATTTCTTGATATCACAAATTAAGTTCATGTGCTACACTTACGGGAATTTGTGATATCACAAATTTAATTCTTGATATCACAAATTGAATTCTTGATATAAAAAAATGGATTTTTTGATATCACAAAATGGAATTCGTGATATCAGAAATTGACTTTAAATGTAAAAAAGGCTTGCCATACGGCAGACCGTGTGGGCTCATGAATAATTCAAAGCGTGCACCTTCGCGTTCTGTGTGTGCGGGCAGCGTGCACTCTCAGCTGTAGAATGATTTTAGCAGACTTTTGGCCAAAAAGCTTTCCTTATGGTCTTTAGTTGATGAGCAGAATCTGGCTGCCATGGTGAGCAGAATCTGGTTGCCATGGTAACCATCAAATAATAGGAATAAACCTCATAAAAAGTTAGAAAAGTATGCAAACTACACAAAAAATGTTTGTTATTTGTGCGACGTGCACTAACTTAATATCAATAACCTGCATACCCCCTTACAAAGAAAGTCTTAATGAAGTAACCATTAATCTAGCCTTTATTTATATTTATAGCTGCCATAGCAATCTAGACTTGAATTCAATTGTGAATAAGGTTGTTAAGTGACCAAAGATTGAACTGCAATATAGCAATGATGTGAAAATGTGACATATCATATTTCAGGTCTTTACTCCACATGTGCCTGTATTGGTTGCATATACCGGTACCTCTCTCTGTTATATGAAGTTGATAATAGTGTCCTGGTTGCCATGGTAACTGCTCAATGTCACTTTCAAGGACAGTCCCATAACATGCATACGTATACATTGCAACAAAATTGTTTGACATTATTGAAGTGAGATGGCAAGAGACTAACATCTTTATTGAATACTTATTGGTGGATGAACCGACTGTAAATTAGCTGGTGATGTGTATGGTTTCATTTGATTCCAAGTTGTAGTAAAATCATACAGTGTGAAATAATTTCATGGTTTTGTCAGATTATTGGAACATACAGTGCAATATTACAACCTGCATAAATGTCCTCAAAATCGTTTATTAAGTGTTATGTGAAAAACAACATTTCAAAATGAGACTTCTTATATGGTACAAGGTAAAGGCTCTAATGAAATAATTTCCACATTCATGGCATTGGCATTAATACATACATTGTTCGTAATAAACTACCATCCTTGAGAGTGAAATAATCCAGTTTGTTTCATGATTTTTTTTTATTATCTTTCAGTACTTCCTGTTGTTTTTATTCATGAGTCATGCATATCAATTTAACAGAAATTGATATTATACAAGTGTCGAAGGCATAAACACTCTGAAAAATAATAATGTGTTTGTTATAATTTTCTATAACCAAAATAACATATTATGACTTACTTTTCTTGTTTCATTTCTGTAGTACATGCAGGTTTCTAAATTAGGTTTTTTTTTTTTCTTTTTAAAATTCAGGTTCCAGTTCTGATGAGTAGCTTATCTTTTCTGTGCTTCATTATGCGAGGGATTATAGTATCTATTAAAGACATAGGGAGGGGATGAATAAACTTAAAGAATCTTAAATATCTTACTTGATTCTCACTATTCTTCCTTAACACTCTCTGTTCCCTTCTCGTCTCCACTAGTACATCTTCAACTTCCGACCCATTACTATCCCCGCCCTTCACTTTTTGCCCTCCTTGCTATCCCTATATGTCGCTTCCCTCTTCAATTCTCCTCTTTCTAGACTCTTCTGCCAATCAACGATGCGGTTAAGGACTACATGCACATGATGTCACCGCAAACCTTTCTCCCTCAAACTTGAAGAAGTTCCATTGCAAAACATCATCACGCAAAACTTTACTTTTCATTGTAATACACAAGGCCGACGCACGTAAGGGGTGAGGGCTCGCCTCAACTTTTTTTTTTTTTTTTTTTTTTTTTTTGGGGGGGGGGGGGGGGCATAATACATAGGAATAATCATACAGAGGGTCTTACCACTAGGATCACCACACTTTGGAAAAGTGGGATAGCCCCCCCCCCCCCTTCTCCTTTTTTTTGTCAGCTGATTCAGCCAATTAACCCGGAAGTAGCATCAGAAAATAATAGTTAAGCCCAGCCTCTTTTCTCCCTCCTTTTTTTTTTTGCTTGACAGTAACACTCAGAAGTCGCACAAAAATATTATAAACAGGGTCGCCTAAATTTAAAAACGTATACTAGCGCCAGCCCCGATATGAGGGCTTCTTATATAAGGGATGTTTAAGCATAAAGACCATATCATGAGTGTTTGAATTTCGTAAAGTTTCAGATGATTCTATGCTTGAATTTAGGATAAAACCGATTTTAGTTAGTTAAGCCCTCTTTGCCCCCCCTTTTTTTTTTGCTTGTCAGTAACACCCAAAAGTGGCACCAGAAAAATAAACTGGACCGTCTAACTTTAAAAACATAGCGCCTGCCCCGATATGAGTGCTTATTATGAGGGATGTTTAAGAATAAAAAGCATATTATGAGTATTTGAACTTCTTACATTATTTTTAAGATGATACTATGCTTGAATTTAGGATAAAACCGATTTTGTTAGCTAAGATTTATTTCTGGCTACTTGTAAGCCGATATTTTAATCTAATCTTTATGGTTTGACATCCTGGTTCAAGTCGCAAACAAGTAACACATGTCTTCTAAATGGTGGCTCATCTCTTCTCAAGACATGGCTCAACTCTCCTTACACTGCAGAGTGTTGGCATTTATTTTTCTAAAGGGCCATTCTCCCAAAAAGGGTGCAAAACTGTGATTTCCGTGTCGCCAGCATGTTCATACACATTGAATTAACATTTTGTTCCCCAGATATATTTATATTTTTTAGTTAAATTCATCCGAGAGGTTGGAACTGTTAAATGCATATCAATAAGCTATTTGGACATCTGGGATAATATTAGAAATATGATCCGAAGTTTCATGTAACCCTAAAAACCCCATGTCGCCAGGACAGGAAGTGTTCATATACAAGTTATTACTCGTTAACATATCATTCAAATAAAATCTTGTGTACCTCATTCCATTGTCCCTCAAGTGCCTGAATGAAAAATAATATCACATAACAATGTGATATTACTCTGAGAGATCATTCATATCATGTCGCCAAATCGCCGTCAGGTATACGTTACCTTTTTTTCAGACTCTTAAGAAAAGATCAAAGAAATGCAGCATGGCCGTGTAATTTCATGTGTTAAACAAAGTCAACTTAACGCATACATGGAAACAACATGTATTCATTGAATCTCTTGCTTAATATATATATATATATATATATATATATATATATATATATATACTGATCCGAAGCCGCGGAAGCCTAATGTTACGATGAGCTGATATTAGATTCGTTACCTAAACTTTGCTGCATTTAAACATAATATGCTGTAAATAAATACAAAGCTCAGACACTGTTTAATACTTAATGTAATGATAAATGACACAACAGAAATTGTTGGAAAAACTGAATATTTTTGTAGATAATAGTGTGAGAACGGTAACGGCGCATCAGATACGTTACCATCCAAAATGTCAGATACGGGTTAACTGGTTTCACTGGTTTACAACGTTACAACTGGATTTAACCGGTTTACAACGTGCTCTATATGACAGTAAGAGGACATATAGTTCTAAGAGGAATTAGAAGTTCATTTAATGAAAATCGGTTTTTGAAACGGCCGATATATCCGAAATAAAGTAAAGGAAAAAGGTCCTAACAAAGTGTGGTGGCTCATCTATACTTGTATCTGTACATCTCTCTTGTACTTTATTTTGGACATCTCAGTCATCGCAAAACCGATTTCATGAAATAAATACTTAATTTTCCTTAGAGTTGTTTGCTCTATAAAGTATTTCGTATAAGTGAATTTCGATTATCTTGCAAAGAGTTAAAACCTAATTTGGCATTTGCAAAAAGTGTCGTCAGATATATTTTACCAATTCATTTTACTTCTGCTTTGTTGTATGTGTGTTTGTGTGTGTGTGTGCGTGTGTGTGTGTGTGTGTGTGTGTTCTGTTTCACGATAACATAGAAATACTTTAAAAAGCTGAAGTGTGGTACCCACTTTTTTCAACTTCACAGCAAACGCAACTACATAAACGGTCTACCTTTGTTCATTATACATGTAATTTTGCATCTTATCTACATAAAATGGGGTGAGTATGGTTAAAGGCTGAAGTGTGGTATCCACTTTTTTTTCAACTTCACAGCAAACGCAACTACATAAACGGTCTACCTTTGTTCATTATACATGTAATTTTGCATCTTATCTACATAAAATGGGGTGAGTATGGTTAAAGAGAGTGAGCGTTCAGCCCATGAACAGCTCCTCACATCTGCTCCCATATTTTGTTCTAATTTCTTGCTGTATCATCTTGGCCATAGCTTCAAAACTACACCAATGTTCTTGGTAAGGCATCTGGATCACGCTAGACTCTTGATGCAATTTCTAAGGATGTACCTGTCATGTCTGTGGACTTCATATTTTTTGCCATACCATGAGTCTACTTGGGTCAAGCACAGCCATGTTACAGCTTCTTCATGGGCATACCCATTGCTGATTACTCAAGCCTGAATGAACTAGCTTGGAATCCTATTGTGACCATCCACTGAAGCAGTTACAAAGTACTGAGACAATGGAGTCAATCAAGTATTCAACCCTTGTTCTGCTCCTTGGCATGCACCTGCTGAATGGGTGTACTTCAGAATGCTGGTCTCAACTGAGACAATCCCAGTACACTCTTACACCAGTGAAGTGGACACATTCTCAGGCAGTGAAACTTACAAGTAAACTCTGTGGCGGTCAGATTCACTACTACCCCAAGTCTGATGCTTGTTTTCGAATCTCCATTCTTCGTGATGGCGACATCAATCCTAACCCTGGACCTGTTGAGGATTTGTGCAGAGGTCAAGGCACGCAAACTAAAGACATCAGAGAGCATGTTACGCATACTTATCCCAGGCAGAAGCTGTATGATATCGGCCTCAAAGAGACATGTCATCAATGGCTTCCCCCTACATTATGGAGAACTCTCACTTCTCTTGGAATCTCGTACAAAAAGAAAACGAGACGGGGGAAAAAGCGGAAAGCAGCAACACCCATTACTCAATCTTCTGTCATACATGTAGCGTCTGAAGAGAGCAGCATTTCAACTGTACAATCTATGCCTCTACCATATTTGCCATGCTGCCACAAGGTAAGACCACCCCCAGCATCCATGATGCCCTCAACTTGCACGTCAGCCCAAAAGCCCTGTCACTTTGGCTTGTGGAATGCACGGTCGCTGAACAATAAAGTGGACATGTTCTGTGATGTGGTGATGGAGAGAAAACTTGATATTATTGTCATCACAGAAACATGGATGTCAGGGGATCATCGAGATGACCACACCATTGCAGGAATACTAAATGCACTACCCGATTATAGGCTGCACCATGTGCCAAGACAAACCAGGAAAGGAGGTGGCCTTGGTATTTGCCTCCGTAAGTCCTTCAAAGTTGTTTTCAACAAATCCAAAGTATTCGAGTCTTTTGAAATTATGGATTTGACATTTACCTGTTCGTTAAAGTGTTCATGTGTGCGTCTGGTAGTGATTTATAGGCCGCAAATGACAGCAAACAGATGCTCCACAATTACTAACTTTTTTCATGAGTTTTCAACATTCCTTGAAGAACTGGCTACTTACCCTGGTCACGTTATGGTGTGTGGGGATTTTAACATTCATGTTGATGACGTCACAAGTCGCAGCACTATACTTCTTGATGATCTTGCTACGTCATTCAACCTCAACCAACTTGTTAGATCTCCAACCCATGATGCAGGCCATACATTGGATCTGATCCTGATACGTGCTTTGGATGATTTTGTTGTGGATGACAGTGTCACCGTCTCTAATCCCTTGCCTTCAGATCATGCTTTGGTTGAATGTAAGCTGAACATATCCAGGCCTCCGGCAGGGAAGATTGTCATAAAGACGCGTAAGCTTCGTGACATAGATCTGGAGGCATTTCGCTGCGACATTACAAAATCTGCACTGTTTCTTGCTCCATCCTCTGATCTAGCCGAATTAGTAAAACAGTATGATGATGTCCTTAGTGATCTGCTGAACAAGCATTCACCTGAGATAATACAAACAATCACTGCTCGTCCACATGCTCCTTGGTATGATGATTCTCTCCGTGTAGCAAAGAAGGAACTTCGGAGCTGGGAACGGCTAAGAAATTCTCAGAATCTCGAAGTGTACAAACAAGTTTTTCGAGATCAGCGAGCTAGATACAAGGCTTTGTTGAACAAGAGAAGACGTGAATATCACAAGAAATCCTTCGAGGATTGCAACACTCGGCAAATGTTTCAAAAGTTCAGCAAACTTTCCTCGTCATCGTCCGACAAGGTTCTTCCATCCAAGTATGGTGGTGATTTACTTCACTTGGCTAACCAGTTTGTGCAATTCTTCTCTGAGAAAATTCAAAACATAAAGAATGAATTGGCAAAAGTGTCAAACAACCAGTCATCACTTTCATTTCCTTGTACATCACCACGTCCAAATAGCATCCATGCGACAGCATACGGACCAACCTTTGCAGAATTTCAACTCGTCACCGAGACAGCGGTAAGGAAACTGGTGTTGGCTTCACCATCTTCATCTTGCAACCAGGATCCAATACCCACATGGCTGTTGAAGAAATGTGTTAATGAGCTGACTCCAGTACTCACACGCATTATCAACCTTTCTCTGATGAGCGGCTGTTTTCCAGATTCCTTCAAGCATGCACAAGTTGATCCTCTTATTAAGAAACCAGGTTTAGATTCAGATGTATTGGGAAATTATAGACCAATAGCAAAGCTTAAATTTGTTGCAAAGTTGGTAGAGCGAGCATGTGCCAATCAGATACATGCATATCTGGAATCAAATGAAATGTATGGAAGAGCACAATCAGCATACAGGAGAAATCACAGTGTTGAGACAGCTATGATACGTGTTTTTAATGACCTACTTCTTGCAGCAGACAGGGGCCAGGAGACACTGTTGGTGATGCTAGACTACTCGTCTGCATTTGACACTATTGACCATAACATCATGCTCCGCCGTCTGTCATCGACTTATGGAATTGTTGGTACTGCATTTGATTGGTTTCAGTCTTATTTTAGCAACCGAACGCAGAGTGTCTCAATCAATGGTACTGCATCTGCCCCTTATGTTCTCAAACAAGGGGTTCCTCAGGGTTCTGTCTTAGGACCACTGTGTTTCATAATGTACACAGCTCCCTTAGAGGATGTAATTGACAAGTGTGGCATAAGTAAAATTACATATGCTGATGATACTCAGATTTATCTTTCATTGCCAAAAAGCACCAATTCTGATGTAGCAGTTGGTCAGATTGAATCATGCTTAGGTAAAATTCAAGATTGGTCTTTGCAAAACGGTTTGAAATTGAATCATGAGAAAACTGAAGTTGTGCATGTAAGATCTCGTAACAAGTCCTCAACAACTTTGTCCGTTAATGTTTGCGATACTCCTGTGCTGCCAATTTCTAAGGCACGTGACCTTGGTGTCATTATCCAAGATGATCTTAGTATGAAAACTCACATCAATAACATATGCAAATCTGCAGCCATAGGTCTACACAGGATTGGAAAATTGAGACACGTTCTCGATAAAGCAACTACAGAAAAACTGGTTCATGCGTTTATTTTTAGTCATTTGGATAATAATAATGGTTTGCTCATTGGAGTTCCAGACTCTCACCTGAAAGGACTCCAACGGATACAAAATTCAGCCGCAAGGCTTGTAACACGCAAAAGGAAATTTGATCATATAACTCCCATTCTTCGTAGTCTTCATTGGTTGCCCATAAGAGCTCGTATCAGGTTTAAGATTTTGACCCTTGTATTCAAATGTTTTCATGGAAATGCCCCTGCATATCTCAGTGAACTCATCAAGCCATATCATCCTGGTCGTAATCTGCGCTCAAAATCAAAAAATCTCCTCTCTGAAATAAGTGTCAAATCTAAGACATATGGTGATAGGTCTTTTGGAAAAATGGCACCCTCATTATGGAATAATCTCCCTCTCAGTGTTAGATGCATTACAGATTTTGATAAATTCAAATCTGTGTTAAAAACTCACCTTTTTGATAATTGTAGATTACATGTTTGAATAGAGAAATATGTGATACATTTTGTTTCATTATTTTGTACACGCATAGAGACTATCTTATGGTATTATGCGTTTCTAAGAACTGACTATTATTATTATTATTATTAAAGGCTGAAGTGTGGTATCCACTTTTTTTTCAACTTCACAGCAAACGCAACTACATAAACGGTCTACCTTTGTTCATTATAATTTTGCATCTTACCTACATAAAATGGGGTTTATGGTTCAAGTTAAGAGCACTTCCTTCGTTGCATGTTTAAGTCCTGGAAATGACAATAGGATTTGATATCTAACGTTTTGCATCAGGTTTTTGAATCACATATTTGAGTGATCGGATTTTGATGCAATCGGTACTTTATTATGTCAATGAACATAAATACTTTGTCAGATACGTTTCAATTGCTTATTAGTTCATGAGATCTAATTCATTACAAACAGGAACAAAGGAAAATTGAATTCATGCGTACATTTAGATAAATCTTACCCAATTTCATTCTTACCGTCTTCCGTGTATCATAATAACACAATTTCGAAACTATATGAGAGAAGAAGTATTGTGAATTTGTGCCTGCTTGGCTTTCGTATTTCACGTACATCTTAAAGTTTAATTGAAGAGTTATCTAATCTTATATCTATGACGAGAACATTCTTTACGTTTAGAAGTGCGGTCTTCTAACGAAGATAATCATATTGTGATGTTCTTACAAGTTAAAATGAATATATTAGCATGATTGTTGTATGGTTTAAAATTGTATACTAATGGAACGCCTGATGCGTCAAATACGTTACCGCACACTGTTCTTCTTTCGATCCTAAATGTATTTAATCTGGCAAAGATGTTACCTGGCATTTGCTACTTATGAGAAATATAATACTTGTTCACAAAGTTCCATACATAATCGATGAGATTATTGATATAATTCAAATGCAGGTAAAAAGTTAGATTGAGGTAACATATTTCAAGCCGAAATGTGTATATGTTCTTGATTTTGATTTAGCCTTCATTTATAACTCACAATATTTTTTTCTATCACCGGTTACATCAAGGCTGACTTCAAAATATTTCTATGATGTTTGTAGATGTTTAAGTTTGTAGTTTTACATTATCATTGCCACTTTGAAGCAAGAGATAAGCAGACAATCAACAGTTTTCTAAGATGCTAACTCTGGTAACGTATCTGATATTTTGTTTTAACATACAAAAAAAGGACTTTAGTTTGGAAATGTTTCTAGATAGAAGTATGGGCTCTCAAAAATCACCCATTGATTGCCTTATTTTCCTAAGGGATTGAAATTTCTGAATTGATGAAAAATGAATGAAATCTCTGATGTTGATTTTTTTTTTGTCATTTGTACAACGGTAATTGCACACTTTTTTAAAATTAGGCAAAGACCTAGAAGAAATTTTCATACCTGCAAGACAGGTTTATAGTTGTACTTCGATTTAGTAACAAACATTTGTTGTGAGCAAGGATTGACTAGGAAACATATCAAAAAATAGAAGAAGTGGCTCAACTCCCTATCTCCACTACTTGATATCGTTGGATTTTCTTTATATGTACCAGTAAATGTGTAGAATTTTATGATATTTCAAGACATCAAAGGCAATTATCTCTTCAGATGATACTCTTATGGTAACATGTATAACACCAAGAAAAAGGCAAGTTCCCATGGCAACCATATGTGACCGTGCATCACAAAACGAACAAAAAGTCGCACACACTGATTTTGCGCGAGGACTGAAAATAAGTGAAATGGGTAAACCTAGCCGCTCTTGACTTTTTCATATTTTCTGAAAGAGCAAGTCTTCTTTTACATTATACTAAAATTTGGGATCATAAGACGGACGGGAAAGTGTGTGTGTGTGTGTGTTTTTTTTTTTTTTGCAGTTTATCTCGAACATACTATTTGGCAGAATAGTGTGATTAGTCGTGTCTTTAGAGTCCCTTTTTCATTTCTGAAAAGCCTTGTTCCCCCTCTTCACTTTCAACTCTAATAACTTTTGAAAGGATTGTGCTACTGCTTTGGAAGTTGACATTACTTATGGACAAAATGTGTTAATGAGGAATGATTAATTTCAGTTTAATCTGATAATTCCTTCATTGTTTCATTCCTTCATTGAATGGTAGGAGAGGAGACGTCTATCATAGCTGCTCCTGGAGTTGTGGATATTTTTCGATATTTGCGCGTTCCTTTGCACATACTGGTGTTGTGCTTTGTTACTGTGACATAGACGTGAGGATGTGACAGCTTGAACGTCAAAAAGATACTGTTTCGTCGCTTGATTTTGGTGTAATTTGACGGTTAAAATGTCGAGCAACGGGCGATCTGCTGAACACGAAGCTCCGAAAACCCGCGCCCGGACCAGGGGGCTGATTCAAGCACCGATGACCGAGGAACTGACCGCTGGTCATCAAACCGAGGCAGGAACAATCGAGGGTAATACCACTTTCGATCTCGCCATTGAAGTGAAAATAAAGGAAGCTCTTTGTTCTGATGATGTGTTGAAAGCTCTCGTGTGCGCCGTGAAAGAAGCTGTTCTTGAACAAGTTACACAGCAGGTGTATGAGGCTCTCAAAATGGACGCTGACCAACACCAAGTTCATGCGAACAGCTTGGAAAAGAAAGTGAAGGAGCTGGAAGGAAAACTCTCCGCCATGAACTCAGCGCTCGAGGAACAAGAGCAGTATAGTCGCCGCAACTGTCTGCGATTCTACGGTGTCAAGGAAAAGCCGGGCGAAAATACCGATACGCTCATCACCGACATTGTGAGAGACCACATGAACATTCACCTGGCAGCATCCGACATTGATCGCAGCCATAGAATCACCCCGAGAAGCAGCACCAGGACAGGGCCAGAGAGGGGAAAAAGCATCATAGTCAAGTTCGCCAGCTACAATGTGCGTCAAAAAGTCTACGCTGCAAGGTCGAAGTTGAAAGGGACATCTGTCTTCATCAACGAGGATCTTACCAGCCATCGCCAGAGCTTGATGTACGCTGCGAGGACCAGTGATGCCATCGCCTGGACATGGTCGCAAGATGGAAAGATCTACGCCTTGACATCTGGAACTGGTGCTGACAGGAGGAAAATCGTCATCCGGACAAAGGCCGACATCGAACGTCTCAGCTAGTTGCAATGAGTATGATAGTGATATAGTAACGTAACGATGATTTTATAGCAATATGCCAACACTATACCCATGTATCATATGCTGTAAAGCAGTCAAAAATAATCAAAATGCTATGATGTGTGTTAAATGTTCATTATGGTGCCATCTCAAATGCACGTCAGTTGACAGAAAAACATTCGAATCAGAAAATGATTGGATATGTGATGTTTGTTTATCCAAAGAATTGCCATTCTATCCATATTCACTCAACCCCGAGTTAAGTGGGCCATCCGATGAGTGTATAAGTACAGACAGATGTGAACCCAACGTTGAAGATTTTGAAGTAAATGTTCAGAGAATTTCTAAGTGTAAAGGATTGAAATTGACACATTTAAATTGCACGTCTTTATTGAAGAACATAGATGAACTGAGATCACTTCAACATAAACTTTCAGCTGATGTTTTTCTTTTGACTGAAACACATATAAATGATTTAATTTCTGATTCTGAATTAAGTATTGATGGATATGATATCATACGCAGGGATAGGGACCGCTATGGAGGTGGTGTCGCCGCCTATGTCAAATCAAATATGATGTATGAAATACGTACAGATTTAGTCGAAGACAGTCTGGAGTTGTTGCCTATTGAATTGAAGTTCACAAATAGAAAGAACTTGATAGTAGTTGTGTGGTATAGGCCACCTAGCGCCAATCGTGAAGTATTTGAACATTTTCAATCGTTTTTGCAAAATAGCAATTGTAATATGACGAAGCCGTCTGGTGTGAATTTATGGCAGACTAAGCGACTCTTACAATTGTTTGAAAGTTATAACTTAACACAAGTTATTGATAGTCCGACCAGAGTCACACAAACAACTTCTTCGATTGTAGATTTGGTTATCACCAATAAGTCTGAAAAAATTGTTCAGTCTGGTGTTTTGCCCATTTCTCTCAGCGATCATTTTTTGATATACTGTACATGGGGAAATAAATCGCCTGGATTACAAGGAAATTGTCACAGGTACAGAGAAATGCGTAATGTTAATAAAGTAAATATGACAGAATTTGTCGATGATGTGAGTAAAATAATTTGGTGTGATATCACAACTATGACAAATGTTGATGATGCATATCGCTCGTTTGAGGAAAGTTTAATGAAAGTCATTGATAAACATGCACCATTAAAGAAACAAAGAGTTAAAAAGAAAAACTCGCCATGGATGACTGTCAATATACTGGAATTAATTCGCACAAGAAATGTACAAAAGAAAAAAGCAATAAAATCTAAGCAAGAATGTGATTGGTTTGAATATCGGAAACTAAGGAATCTCGTCACAAAGGAAGTGAGAAAGGCCAAAACTGAATTTGTTAGTAATACCGTAAAATCGAATATTAGTAATTCCAGCGCAATTTGGAAATCGTTGAAACATCTCATGCCATCCAAAAGTCGGAAAGAAAATATTATGTCTATAGAAAAAGAAAATGGAATTATAAGTGACAAACGAGAAATAGCAGACTGTTTTAATTCATTCTTTACTGAAATTGGTGAGTCCATACAAAAAAGTGTGGAGTGTGATGATTGCACACAATACAGACAGTTGAGCACGTGACAATACGTTTGAATTTCACTCGATCTCGGAAAGAGATGTAATCGACGTAATAGACGTATTACCAGATAAAAAGTCTTGTGGAAGTGATAATTTACCATTGTTTTTGTTGAAACCCATTTCTAAATATATTGCGATTCCTTTGACCCAAATGTTCAATCTGTCCATTCGAACAGGGAAGGTGCCAATGAAACTGAAATGTTCCAGAATTACACCCGTTTTGAAGAGTGGTAAAAAGACTGATATGAATAACTATAGACCGATATCTATATTACCTCTTTGCGCTAAGATATTAGAGAAAATTGTGTACAATCAAGTTCATGTTTATTTGAAAGCTGCTGATATTATCAATGTAAACCAGTCTGGTTTTCGTTCTCTACACTCCACTCAGACCACCCTCCTAAAAGTAACGGAAGACTGGTTAAGTTCTATGGACACAGGGAAACTATTGCATGGTTACTATTGACCTGCGAAAAGCGTTTGATACAGTCGATCACTCTGTACTTCTTGACAAACTGCGCTTGATTGGTATTGGTATGGGTCCTGTGAATGGTTTGGGGATTATTTGAGTGGTCGCTTTCAGTACACTGAAGTCAATGCAGTTAGATCCCAGCCTTTGAATGTAAGGTGTGGCGTCCCACAGGGGTCCAATCTCGGTCCTCTTTTGTTTATGATCTACATTAACGACCTACCCAATTGTTTGCAGCATTCATCTGTTGCGTTGTACGCGGATGACACATGTATTTATTTTTCTGGAGAGAGAATCAGTCAGATTGAAGCCAAACTTAATACCGATTTGGAATATGTATCTAAATGGCTGAAGTGTAATCATTTAGTTCTAAATTCCAATAAATGTGAAGCTATGATAATTGGTTCACATAAGCGAGTTAAAAGCAACATATCGATATAGTAATTGACAACACAACCATTAAACAGGTTTCTTGTTGTAAATATCTTGGCGTTTATGTCGACCAATCACTTGACTGGAATGAACATATTGATTATTTGTGTAAAAGTACAGTGAAAAATTTGTACTTGTTGAAACGGATTCGGTCTTTTATTTCTGACGATATAGCCCTTTTGTTTTATAAATCAATTATTCAAAGTAAATTAGATTATTGTGATGTTGTGTGGAGGAATATAAAGAAATCTCATATTCAAAGACTCCAAATTCTTCAAAATAGATCACTGCGTGCAGTACTGAACGTACAAGCTAGGTTCCCAACTGACTTATTATACACAGCACTCCCCATCGATAAACTGGATAATAGGCGACATAAACATACTCTACAAATTATGTATAAAATTGCACACAAGTTTTGTCCGAAATATTTGCTTGATATGTTTCAACTTGAAGTTTTCAGCTATAACGTAAGGAATTCATCGTTAAATTTTGTGTTACCTTTGATTAAGACTTGTTTCAAACATAAAAGTTTGACATATTCTGGATCAATGCATTGGAATAAGTTACCATTGGAATTGAAACAAAAACCAACGTTTGTAAGCTTTAAAAACGCACTTGACCGAAACTGTTAATTGACAACTTTTTTCAGTTTCCCCCTTTGTATGTGCTTCTCTCTCCCTATATCTCCTCTCTCTCTCTCTCTCTCTCTGTTTCTCTTTCTGTCTGTCTCCCTCATTCTCTCTCTCTCTCTCTCCTGAACTCTCATTTTTTTCGTCTCTTTCATTTTAAACTACGGCGATCATTTGTATAATTGTACATGGTTATCTTTGATTGATCATGTTTGTTTCTGTCGAAATGTGTGCCGCAGTTTCATCAACCTGTTATTGTGTTTTTTCTATATGTTTTTCTCGGTTTTTAAGTATGAATTTTGTTTTTGTTTGTTTGTTTGGTTTATTTGTTCATTTCTGTATAAAATGTATATCTATGTTGTATTTTTTATCCGCACGGACCTGCGGAAGAACAGCCTTCGGGCTGAAGTATGTGCCGTGCATAAATAAATGAATGAAATGAAATGAAATGAAATGAAATGTTGTTACTCCAGTGGCTTACTTCCTGTTTGTTTGTTTGTTTCTTTGTTTGTTTTTTTGTCCCATTCATCGCACGGCCAGCACGGTTTGGTAAAGATTAAGCGCTTGAATAGACACTGTACTTCAGGGCCTCTTTCCTCAGTACACACTTTTCCTGAGTTTGTGCTTTCTTCCAATGTTAAGACAGGTTAGAAGAGTCCATTTGATTTCAGTAATACCTCATTTTAAAGGTGAAAGTCTGCTCTTTCAGAATATGGTCTTAACTAAAAATACATGTCAGGTAACTTTTTGTTTGTTTTGTGGTGCAGTGTCACACGTATCCGGGCAATTACCCCCGGAGGGCAATTACCCCCCGACCAAATACTGGTTAGTGGTAAGGATAGAGTAAAGATTATGGTTAGGGTTAGGTTTAGGGTTAGGAGTTGGGTTAGGGTAAGGTTTGGGATTAGGATTAGGATTAGGGCCAGGGGAAGGGTGCGGGGTAATTGCCCAGGTGGTAATTGCCCTAGACCCGTGTCACATAATGTAGTCAGTTTCTTTTACAGATTGATAAGATTCCACTATACACAGGATACTCATATACATTCTAAGACATCCAGGACTATACGTTCGTATGCTAAATATCATGTCTGCAACCAGCCAAAGAGCAAGTATCCATGGCAACCATCTACTCAGGTCCTGTAGGTAAAATAGTTTCATGATTTTCTGCCAAACATTCAGGTCAACATGTCCCTCATGCAACAATCACACACACAAACCCGATTTCATATTATTTTATATTTATCTTGTGCATTTTAGGGATTTTAAGCTAATTATTCAATGTTTACCATGGCAACTGTCTTGCAACAAATGTCAAAAATATCTTATTCAAGTTGTTTGACCTTTGGACAAATGCTCCAATCCAAACACTAGTATACTAGCACTTAAAACACATGATAACATACATTTTCCTATTTTGAGGGCTGTGTGACGGCCATGTTGGACGCCATTTTGAATAATTAAAATTGCCCAAGGGTGTGAGCTCCACATCCACCTAAATATCATTGAAGATACCCCAAAGATGATTAATCAACATAGAAAAAAAATATACAAAAAATGGTTTTTGGCTGCCGGACTATCATTGAAACAAACATAGATCTCCTAGGAAATAAAGCCGAAAGAAATGTACCTTGGCTGCATAAAGAGGGATATTGGTGCAAAAAAAGTAATATTGTATATCCAATGAACTAAATTCCAAACGTTCAAAAGAATTCTATTACTGACTAGAAATGTCGCTATGGCGACTGGTATGCCCCCGCCACAACGCGTGGTTCTCCTAATAGGTATATAGTACATGTGGACAATTTGTGATTACATTTTCACACAAGGCCATCGCCAAATTGTGTCTCGCCCATTCGCGTACAAGGAATTAATATTTTTATAACTCCCAGAAGTTAATTGACCTGTTTATGACCTTTGACCTTGTGGTGACCTTCAACACCCTAAGGGACATTTACTATCCAAGTTTGGTCACAAAGGGACAAAGGGATCAAAAGTAATGAGCCATAATCGAAACGCGCCATAAAAACTTAACATTGGGCCCTAAAAATTTGTTGACCCCTTTCTGTGACCTTTGACCTTTTGATGACCTTTAACTCCCCAAGGGACATCTACCGTCCAAGTTTGGTCACAAACGGACACAGGGATCAAAAGTTATGAGCCACAATCAAAATGTGCCCTGAAAACATAACATTGGGCCCTAAAACTTTGTTGACCCCTGTCTGTGAACTTTGACCTTATGACGACCTTCACCTCCCCAAGGGACATCTTCCATCAAAGTTTGGTCACAAACGGACAAAGGGATCAAAAGTTATGAGCCATAAACGAAATGCGCCCTAAAAACTTAACATTGGGCCCTAAAAGTTCGTTGACCCCTGTCTGTAACCTTTGACCTTGTGGTTACCTTCAACTTCCCAAGAGACATCTACCATCACCCAAATTTGATTGCCATTGTAGCAACATGTGCTGAGTTACGTGTGATAAGAGAGTCTTGCAAGTAAACTTTAACGTATGACCTCAAATGACCTTTGACCTTATCATGTGACCTCTTACGGCACCATAACATGAAGGTACCCCCAGTGCATCCATCACCCAAGTTTGATTACCATTGTAGCAACATGTGTCGAGTTACGTGTGATAAGAGAGTCTTGCAAGTAAACTTTAACGTATGACCTCAAATGACCTTTGACCTTATCCTGTGACCTCCAACGGCACCATGACATGAAGGTACCCCCAGTGCATCTATGATCCAAGTTAGGTTGTAATCCAAGCAACTTATGTGAAGTTATTTGTCAAAAGAGAGTCTTGCAGGTAAACTTTAACATAGAAAAGAGAGTCTTGCACATACTCTTTGATATATGACCTCAAATGACCTTTGACATCATCACATGACCTCCGACAACACCATGACATGAAGATACCCCTAGTGCTTCTATCACCGAAGTGCGGCTGCCATTGCTGTACCAGTTGCCAAGTTATGCATCATAAGAGAGTCTTGCAGGTAAACTTTAACATTTGTGACGGACGACGGACGACGGAAGGACGACGGACGACGGACGGACGACGGACGGACGCCATTTGGATCCCTTAGTCTCGCCTTCACCTCCGGTGGGCGAGACAAAAATTAGCAAAATATTAAAATGACAATTTTGTCACAAATGTGTTGAATGTTCACCTTCCTTGACCTAGGTTTAACTCTTTATGTGCCATGGTGGAAACCCCCTGTGTGCCACGTTATTCCGAGACACGTAGGTAGTCATGCTTCGAGAAAGAATTATGTTTTTCCAATTTGTATAACTTTTACAAATTTCTGTTAAGATGAGCATAATAGTAGGCAAAGTTAAAGAGGAATGCCAAGCTTTGTTTCGATATAAATTGTATGACGACTCTATTTTCAATTTTTCTTTTGAATGACCAGTTGCTACATTACTGTAAGGGCATGACTTTTGCACATAAAACCGTGATAGAAACTTAGAACATACGAGCAAATCTAGTTGGGAACATCGCTTGATAGTCGATCACCACATAGAATGCAAGCCGTATATGAGAGGAACAAAAGCACGAGAAACGCTTTCATTGTGCCGCGGGATTAGCAGTAATTAGCGGTTTATCGATCGGTCTTGGCGGCTTTGTTTGTTGAGCAGAATATGCGAAGTTGGCACGCCGTCGACCGAGTCGGACGTGCGAACGTGGCACATAAAGAGTTAATTGGATGAATAGGAGAGCATGTATTTGGAGATTTAAGAACTTTAGCGTGACTTTAAAGAGGGTGCTGTGCACCTGGTAGGAAGAAAAAATGGGGTGCTCCACTTTGACGATTTTCATTCTTATTTTTCACTTTTCCATCTTTGGAGTTATGAATTGATTTGGAGGAATTGAGGATAAAGAGAAAAAGTAGTGCAGGCTGGATTTATATGAGGACAGGATGGGCTGTATTTCATGGTGATTTCGGAAGATTGTATGTATAATAGTCTAGTGGGATTTGGGGAAAATATGAATGTTAGAGGCATTTTTTAGTAAAAGTTGGGAACCGGTCTATTTTGGATAATTCAAGTACGCTGAATCCAAAAATTTCGGTTCCCAAGCGGAATTATGAGTCTAAGAGCATCTCATTTGCATAAACAAAATGGCCGCCAATCCATTGCTTTTTTAAGGTGTTTCGATGATCTAATTTTCATAAACTCTCCACAGCAATGCAACAATTGTAATAATTTCAAAAATCAAGGTGCAGAGACAATAGCTAGGTCATCGATTGTTTATAACTTTCACTTATATATGCAAATTAAGAAGTGAAATATGCAAATTAGGAGTTGCCGCTAATACAGCAATGCATTACCGCACATGCACATGTATAGTACTTGTTCACTTCTGTTTTTAGTCATTTTAACAAGTTATCGGGCAAACAAAAAGTACATGGTGTCGTCAGAGTCCAATCAAAATTGAGTTCTGCAATCGATGAATTCAAAAGAATCGAATAACACGTATGCAAATATTTATGCAAATAAGTATACAAGAGTATACAGATTTCGCAGATTTCTACATTCTACAACGCATTGATGCAATATATGAATCTGAATCATAATCCTGATGATAGTTAGCATTGTATCAAAACCTGTCCACGATTCCTTGTGTGATTAAGAAATACAAGAACCAACTTCAATATTGAAATAAAACACGCACCTCATTTGCATAATAAATTATGCAAGTACTTTTCATTTTCGCAACATATTTTCCTCTAAAACAAAGTTTTGCAGTCAAAATGTATCTTGGCGTAGTGAAAAGTAGATAAGCTATCGGTCAAACAAATTGTACATGGTGTCATCAAAGTCCGAGGAAAAATCAAGTACTGGAATCAACCAATTCGGACCCCCAAAAAATAATAAATAACAATATTTGCAATTACGTACGCAAATTGGTATGCAAGAGGCTAAACTACGACAGGCTTCGAGATTCTACAACAAATTTCCGCGAATCTGAATCATAGTTATCATATCAACACCTAAGTTCATGTTTCTTTTGTGATAAAGAGATACAAGCAAAAACGCGATTAGAAATACCTTATTAATCTAGTTCGCATAATGAATTATCCAAATAGTTGGCCATTTATATGAATATTAGCCCTAAAATACAGTCTTCCCATCAAATTGTACCTTGGCGAACTGAAAAACATTTAAGTTATCGGGCAAACAAGGTGCACATTATAGTGTCGTCAGGGTCCGAGGTAAATCTAGTACTGGAATCAATCAATAAAGAAGAACAGACTGAATAACACTTTCGGAAATTTGTTTGCAAATTGGTATTCAAGACGCCGTAGACCAGTCGGGTTTCGAGATTCTACAACGCACTATATGCACTATACGCAATATACGAATATGTTTCATAACAGTTATTACATCAAGACCTGTTCTTGATTCCTGGTGTGATTAAGAGATACAAAAATTAACTGCAACTACTAAACAACACATCTCTATCATATCATCTGTATAATAAATTATGCAAATATTTACCAATGTTCTATGCATAATTCCACCGAAACAAGGTCTTGCTATCAAAGTGTATCATGGCGTCATGAAAGAAGGATAAGTTATTGGGCAATCACATCACTATCAACATTGCTCGAAAAATCAGTGCAAGGTCACTTTATCTTTCCCTGTACTTTGTCCTTTTCATTGGATGAATTGATATTTATTTTAATCTGCAGTTGAATGTAGAATCAAGTGGCAACTTTCATAAATCTCGTCTGCGAACATGATTTATGTCTTTTTTTTAGCCATCTCTTTACCCACTCTGCAGACTCAACAAAAAAAAAGACAAAAAAGAAAAGAAATTGTAAGAAAAATCCTGGAATCTCGGAAACAGAAACAAAGAATTAATGACTTAGTAATTCGTCAGTCATTAAGACCTTTATATGTTGGCTGTCGAAGAAACATAATATGAGTCGAAAAGTCTATTTCTCAATCGAGCTGAATTAATCTAACATGCACACACTGCTGTACATCGTAGGCCTGATTTGTGACATTTGCATTGAAACATTCGCATGCACATGAAATCATCTCAAGGCATTGGAGCTAGATACATCAGCACAGGCTGTAGGCCAGTCAAAACGTTCCCACCCATTGTCTGGGGTATTGGCACAGTGAGCAGGTTTTTCTTCTTCTTATTTTTTTTTTAATACAGGAGTACTCTCTTTGAGCTGCTTCCGCGAGCGTTCAGTTTACTTTTGTCTGTAAAATGGGCGGAACATAATTATTTTGTGCCAAACGAGCTTGCGTGATGCATCTTTTGAATCGAATATAAGTTTATTCTTATAAAGACGACTAATGGCAACCATGTTATTGAAATCCTCTAGTTTCTTTTCGTACAAACAGCATCCTTGATGATCGTGAGTTCTTGATCATTTGCTTTACTAAGAGCGCTACTGTCAGTATAAGTCTGGCAGAAAAAGCACAACTTCAGTATCTACGGAAGAAAGCCTTTAAAGTAGCTATCGGATCGATGTTATCTCTCAAGGGAACAAAAGTAACTTCGTTCGCAATAAAGGTGGTGGAAAACCCTGGTCCTCCGTAAAAGATCCATGTCCTAATTCTTGGGCAGAAATTAAAGTGACAACATGGATATTCAAAAACTATACTTGATAAAGCATATAATGAGAGGTAAAACAGCTACCATTTACCTCTTATACGAACTGGAATATTCTGTATGTAACATCGTTCCTTATGAGTATTCAGTATTCATTAGTTCTTAACCAGCCTATTTCCTAGGAATGTCATTTCTATGATCTGATTCAGAGCTGGTGAGATCTATCACAAATGTGTCTTATAGACTAACATGGAGCATGGACTTAAGCTTGATATCTAAAATTATATGATCTATATACAGAAAATGACATAAATCAATGGAAGCGGATTATAAGGTACATCACTTCTCTTAATTTACCAATTTAGCAAAAGTGGGACAGACAAGGAAACGTGGCGTCCTCCAGTTAAGAATAAATTGAATGCATTAATACGTGACGGATATCACTGGCGGCATGTTATCCACATATATATCGAAGAAAAAAACGCAAAAAGGACCATGAAGGTGTAAACCCCTTTATTTCGCAGATTGCAATGGCCGAGACAATTTTATAGTTCAAACTATCTTGGAAGTTGACTAAATTACATTCTTATAACAGATGTATAAAAGGATCAAATCTATAGCTACATAGATGTATGCCACATGTCTTTTTTTCATTTCTTCGCCCTCACTGCTATTCTAACATCGTTATCTAAGTTTATCATGAAAAGGCACGATCAGAGTGGCAAAAGATTAGTTCGGCAAAGAGTTTGGCAAAAAGTTAGGCAAAAGTTTAAGATCGCGAAATCTTCGCGATCTCAAGTTTTGTTGTCCGGTGTAGTAGGCGATTATGTCCCCCCTGGAGAAACACTCCGGGGGACCAAATCTCCGTGTCAGGTTTCAGGATTTAATGTCTTAGGATGTGATATCCTGATTTCAACCGGCGATATGGTCCTAGGTCTTTTCAACACTGACGGAAATAGTGTCCCTACTCCCACACACAGTAACTCTGCCAGCAGCGATGGCGCCAGTGGCCGATGTGTACTGCGACAGTACAGGACACTGGGTCGAAATTTAATCATTTTAAATCTACATTTCAAGTGGTGTCTGTTTGGTACCATGACCGTATCTATTAATAGTTGAGTGGAAGTTCTGATGTGATTTGGATAACAAAATTACACTTCACATCCGAATATTAGTGTTTGATTCCAGACTTACGTGGTGACTAAGTCGCTGCGTTCTACAAAACACTCAGTCCCACACATTCCTATTTTTGCTGGGCAAGAAAAATCGTCCTATTATTGGTATGTACACGTTGTATCACTTGAGTATGTTTCTGTTTTATTTAGTGGTGCTTACACTGTGGTGGTGGTGGTGGGGGGGGGGGGTTCTAAACCCCATCCCCATTACCATTACCATGCAACGTTTCACAAGTTCTACGTCTGCATTCTGAATGTCACCATGGGTACGACTTTCGTGGAATTCATTTTGGAAAAATAATAATGATAATACACCTGCAGTCACTACGTGTATTCTGTATGGCGCACATATTCAATTTCGGTGCCAAAGGCGCTTTGAAAAGGAAGGAAGAAAGAAAAATATACACATATTACCTAGGCCTACATGTACAAAACATGACAACAGGGAAATAAATGACAAAAAAAAGGAAATATAATCCCTGACAAGATTTTTTTTTTTTTAAATATATATATCATGGATTGCAGTTATATGTAATTCTCAACACGTAATACGTCCCTAGTTTGAATTTGAATATTCCTGTAGATGGAAGTTGGCGCAGTGGAATATGTTACAGTTTGCATGATCCTATGACCGAGAGAGAGAGAGAGCGATCCCCATCTATGTTAATTTCTTGGTATTAGAATGGACAGTGCATGTCACATGAAGAACGTATAGGCTTCGTCTCCGCTTCAATGTGTATTTGGGAATCGTACAGAGGCTTGCAAGTATACGGGGAAAGAGAGTGAACTGAATGATGTACTAATAACAGAATCTTAAAAATGATATCTTTTTTCAACGTAAAGAACGGAAGATTGGTGATATGTAATCAAACTTTTTTTGTGACAGGCGGGAGGAATAATTTTGGTATTGTTGAAGTTTTATAACATCTCCCTGTGGAGATTACATAGCAGCAAATTCGAAAAAAAATCCAAATGAGAAAATATAAAAAGAAAAAAAAGAAAAAGCATTCATTTTGCAGATTTAGAGAATATCTTTTTTATGAAACTTGAATTATGCAACTGCATGATATCTAATACTCCGCTGAACTTGAATAATATAATTTGGAAAAGACATTTCCTGGACCCCTATAACACCTATAATGGACTGTTTTTGATGGAATGATGTAAAATTGCTATCAATGTGAACATAAGGCGCTCTCGTGATTGTCGTTCTTACTTAGCATGTCATTTGAATCTAATAGTAAATAAGAAAAATTAAGCTTTACCATTAGTCAGCTTAAGGTCATTGGATGCAAACTAGATTTTCCGGTCTGGGAAACATTCTTCAAGACAGTTTTGCATTGGCGGATGACACGGTAAACGTAGTATAGGTTTTAAGACACAAAGAGTTTTATAATGTATTATCATCTGCATAACAATGATAACTACTACAATGTTAGCGAAATACACTTCACTGATTTATTGCGCGCAAGTAAAAAGGATAGCGGGCTTCCAACAATACCCTTTCCTGGCCTTGGTACATCAAACATTGCCAAACTTGTGCAGTAGCTTTATGACCAGGGGTAAAATAACAAATGTGATTCTGACGTACCACTGGGATTGTTCAGAGAAATGGGACTAATCAGGGACGGTTTCCTCGATACCCAAATATTTCAACCTTTGAGTCTGCATAGCGTGATTTACTGTGCCACGAGCTGAGCTCATATCAAGCATGATAACAACAGTGATATTCCCATAATCCAATTCTCTGAGCACAATAATGTATGTTAAATTGACTAACAGTGTTTCCACATCATTCGACGAGGCTAAATTGCAGATCTAAATGGATAAAAGAAAACCAATCTTGCAGATAGTTGTCAATTCTGAGAAAACAACAACTTTCAAGCAGTTTACTCAAAAAGAATAAAAGTGAGATTAGACGGTAGTCTCTGAGAAACTCCAAACCTATTGTTATTTCTTAAATTTTGATAAATAGCAACTCTTTTACAATCCTGTGGGAATACACCTTATCTCAGGCTGGCATGTTTGTGATTCTTATAATAACGGGTATAATACCAAAACTGTGCTACAATTCTTAACCAAATCAGTTGTCAGTGGCGTATCTAGGGAAAACGGCGCCCTGGGCAAGCGCGAAAATCTGCGCCCCTAATTTCTGAAAAAGTGTTCAACCTAAACCCCATCCCGATAGAAACTTTATGCTTTTTCATATCATATGCTTTTGAGGTCTTTTGAGGGTGATTTAAATGTAATAAATTTTGGCGATTGAGCGCAACGAGCGAGCCGAAAATGTTTGTATTTCAGCTTATAAAACATGGAATTCTTGTCATTTTAGCTTATTTAATCTTACAATAGACCAGTTCGTAATTACACTCTGCGCATGAGCAGAAAAAGGTCATTTTACCAACAGGCATTTTGGTTTGTAAATTCATTGAGATAAGCATCCGTGATGCAATAATTATTCATGTGATCCTTATATAAATGAGGCTTGCCAGCACATCCACCTGACAACAAGACTGTTATTTCGCAATCATCGCTATAAGGAAATAGGCTGTTATTGCATTCAAATACAAAACATGAATTCCATAAATTGTTACGTCGGGCACGCTTATGCATTATGCCCCCTTTGAAAACGAGTGAAGTGCCTAACCAGCTGAGAAAAAAGAAAGGTCATTTGTACCAATGTGTAAATGAGGTAATTACGAACTGGCTTATTCTAATCAAGATATAGTGACGGCCTTATAGATAACGATTTATACCAACAAACTGAGGACTTGAAAAAATACTCCATCTTAGTACGCGCGAGTGAGCTGAAATTTGCATAGGCCCTATTTCCGCGTCATCATCACGTTTTGTTCTTATATTTTTTATGACAAATATTAGGCGAGCGAGCCGAAAATTTTTGTTTTCCAGCTTACAAAACATGGAATTCTTGTCATTTTTGCTTATCAAATCTTACAATTCTAGTCAAAATAATAATAGTGACGGCCTTATAGATAACGATTTATACCAACAAACAGAGGACTTGAAAAAATCCTCTGAATTAGTACGAGCGAGTGAGCCGAAATTTGTATATTTCTGCGTCATCATTACGTTTTGTTCTTATTTTGTTTGTTTTTTTGCCCCTCCCCCCCCCCATGTTCGAAACCGTTGGCGCCCTCCTTTGATCCAATCGGCGATCTCTTCAGAATAAAAGAAATTGCAGCCGCTGCTACGTGAAACATTTTGCCTGTTAAATCTAAAATGACATGTGTGAACACAATATACATTGTCATTTTGTCCGCGTCATCATCATGTTTTGTTTTTATCTTATTTGATTTGGTTTACTGCCCCCCCCCCCCCCCCCCCGGTCGGGTCGAGGGTTTCTTCTTCTTCTTCTTCTTCTTCTTCTTCTTCTTCGTCTTCTTCTTCGTTTTTTTTTTTTTTTTCGTTTTTTGGCGCCCCGAAGAAGTGGCGCCCGGGGCAAGTGCCCCCCTTGCCCCCCACACCGATACGCCACTGTCTGTTGGGATTGTATTTAGTCAAGAGAAATCACACACACACACAAGAAGTAGAATCGCCTCTTCCTGGAAAGAGGTCGATATAATGTCAGTTATTAAGGAATGAACGAATGAATACCTTGAAGAAAAAAGTTGGAATCTTGTGGAATACACTTCTATCATACACACCCTTCCCGATTCAGGGCAAATACAACCTCGTATGCCCTTGTCAGGTTTTGTGATAATTTGGGGTGTGTAAAACTGACAAGATAATCGTTAAGACATGTTCAATGCTTGTGATTCTTTGATATATCATTACACTCTCGAAGTATAATTTGTTTCATATTTACTTGCCTTCGATAAAGTTTCTGTATTGTCCTGACATTCCTTCATTTCATTTTGATTTTCTTTATCCTTTCTATCGCCGTAAATACTTTGGATAAATTTTGCTACAAATTCACATTTTCGTCTTGACTTCGCGGTATATTGTACTTTCTTTGTGACATAGTTCTCAAAGAATAAACAGTGATGACGCATATTTCACACATAAGAAGTTACTGCCCAAGTTATGCATATCATCTTTCATTTGTTTGGAATTCAGCTGAAAACCAAGCATAATTATATTGACACCCAGCTTTTGTAATTTTTCCTTTTTTGACGAAGTTGTGTAGTTCATTATGGGCACGTCGTTGATCCCAGAGAAACAGTCCCATATACAGGCATTTTTTTCCTTGAAGCCTTTCCTCCTATCTTTGCGAAAGGCGTAGCCTCAGTTTATTATCTGCTACTGATTTCTAAGTATGCTATTAAACTTTGCAAAAGACGCGTGCAGCCTATTCAATAGCTGATTCATGCCTTGCAAATCAGCAACAGCACCTGATCATCCATCACTACCTTTTGTCTCGATACGGAACAATACGGGATGACAAGCAATTGGGTACAAACGTGTCAATGTATTGAAAGCACCGAGATTACCACTCACCCAACTTTTTGGTAGAACTCGTCATTACATCATTACAGTGACGAGAAAGAGAGAGAGAGAGAGGGGGAGGGGGGAGAGAAATTGATTTTTGGTAGACCTGAATATATTACATGTTGTCATTTTAGATCCAAGGTGGTGGATAGCGTATTAAGTTGATAAAATGCTACTTTCAATCTGTTTTCAATAGAAACAGCAGAGAAGGCGTTCACGCGTGATGGCGTGAGCAAGTATTCAAAACGGCCTTTACAGCATGTCACACCGCACGTCGACTAAACACATACAATCTTTTCCTACTATAGCTACATTGTGCAAATCATGACTTCGTGAAATGAATTAGGGCTATTACAAATGATGACGGTATGTAATTATACGGCGCTTCAGCACTTCAGGAGAAATAACAATTGAGCTGAAAGATTGTAATAGTTTTACATGCAATACATAATACAGTACAGATGTACCACTCGAAGGCCTACTTCAATTTGTACCATGATTAACAAGTGCTAACTCTACATGCATGTTTTATTATCGTTCGTCTTTCAATGTACAGAACAAGGCAGATTTTTCTCTTTTTTTCAATTACAGGCAGAATTTTGTCTGTGTGTGTGTTCTCGTCAGTGTATATGTCTGTTTGCTTGTTTGTTTGGACGAGGTTAGAGTGGATATCATTAGCTTATTCGACCCCTGTTGAATCTCGCATAACTATAGTTAGCTTTTCTTTCTCAATTAAAATTCATGCGCAATGGTGCGAACTATAATTGTTTACATGTTCTTACTTTCAAACATTCACCTTTCTCTGTGTCATTTACACCTACACACACAAACAAACAAACACACACACACACACACACACACACACACATATATATATATATATATATATATATATATATATATACAATATATATATATATATATATATATATACGTGTATTTATATATAGAACTATTGGAACAAGTTCACTCGGTTGACAGCAGGTTCATCCGTATAAGTATGTCTAAAGCTCTTCCTTTCAGGATATCGAGCACTCTTCATAGAAGGATAGAATCACCAAGTATATATATATATATATATATATATATATATATATACGCATGTGACATAGATAACTTTTAGCATACTCAATTGGAAACGAACCAGTGGTCTTAATTACTGTATTCATTGAGAGATCACAACCATTCATTGCGTCATTCATTGACTTCACTGTATTATTACAGGTAATGTATTACCTCAATAATTCTTTCAGTCGTTTGCAAAAACATGCTGTCTCAATGCATACAGGCAAGTACGAACAATGACACGAAAAGAAATAAAGTACTTCGGCTTATATGTCTCACTGTGAAGTGCGAAGGAAGCGATGGACAGTGACAAACGGTTCTAATGTAAATATTATTAATATTCACATTTGTAAGACAAATTGAAACTTGCACTTTCAGTCGTCTGACAATCAGTCCGTGGATTACATGTGGCTTGTACTGATAATGCGATTATCAGTGGGAAACATGAATTAAGGTGTCATTCCTTTTAAACGTTTAATTCTTGCATTAAGCCTGAATGAGCACAGAAAAAGTAATAGAAAGGGTAAAAATTATAGGGTAAGATATTCTAATATAGCACATGCACCTGGTTATCGGATATAAATCTATGCTTGAATATGTGTGCATGTGTATGATCTCCATTTATGCATCGGTGCAGAGAGGTGACTCCTCCCTGATTTGTGCGAGTTCTCTGCAGTGTCTGTGCAATGCGTAGTTTGTTTGTTTGTTTGTGTTTTTTTTTTTTTTTGGCATTCCACTGGAGCAGCTTCTTGTATGGCATGGTGTATGCACGTCTCATTAAGCCATGTCATCGCCAATCTCAGAGTTACAGGCTTCTGTGCTACCACTTGGTACAGCCTGTCTTTTTCGTGGACTTTCAAATCCATGCCGTTGTTAAATACAAAGCTAAAATCTCACGAGACTGGACGACCTGCTTCTAATTATTTCCAAAAGCGTGCGTAGGACCCTCGTCGGCACTGCACCACTCATTCACTCATAGGGAGATATGGATGCGTACAGTTCTTTTTTTTTTACCATCCCCGTACAATACAATACACATAATCATGAGAAATAAATCGAAGCGGAGAAATGCTCGCAATCACATGAAGACGAACTTATTCCAAGCAAATTCAGCAAATACGCACACTGTGCAGCAATTGCATTTTTGCTTATTACAGCAAAACAGACAAAACTGGACCAATGAGACTCATACATGTACATTGATTATTGATTATAGCCATTATAAAATCTACCATGAACACTTCTCAACTGTTGTTCTCCCCCCCCCCCCCCCCCCCCCCCACCCATGTTGTCTGCCGATGGAACCTATCAATTGATAGAGAGCAATTCGGCATTTGCTTATAAATGGACAAGGCTGTAGCTCGATATGGAAGTGGTATTGAATACGTTGAGTCATGCGAAAAAGATAAACAAAATAGAGCAACCTTCGGCGCTCTGCTGTCAGAGTCTAGGAAGTCTTCATGGTATGATAAGGGTGGTTTTTCCCTGAACTGTTATGATACTATCAGACGATGGTCAGTTACCCTCAAGAATAGCCATTAAAATATCATTTTACCTGAGGTCAACAAAGTTCGACCGTATGTCTCCCCCCAGAAAAAGAAATACAATCGGACCTTCCGTAATAATTGTGTAAAAGTAGTGAATCAATCCAAAATCAATTTTAAAGAACAAATCTATAACTATTACCCCCATCTTTATACACGATACAGGAAATATCATCCAATTGGATTTTGTGGTAATGAAGAGAAAGGGGATCTTTGTATGAGAGCATGTCAGGAATACCTTCCTTCCAAGTTGTATGCAATGACTGTGTTCATAATTCCAAGATCAGCCATCTTCTCCGGACATAACAATGGAATCGGAGATCTCACTATGGACATATTGGGGTGTCTGAAATCTATTGTACCTGTACCACCCACTTTGTATTATGCCGAATTCTATAGGCGTTTGGTTGGGATTACATTCTATACCCCATGGCGCTCTTCCCGTGGCCTTTTGGTGGGTTTGGCTGCGGCCTTTTCAGTCATAATCTCGCAGCCCTTTTGATCATTTTGCAGCAGCCCTTTCCACTCTTGGATCGAGCTTTCCCAATCGTTTGGCTCTAGCCTTCTCGATCACTATCTATTGGCTGCAGTCTCTGACTGTCCAAAATTCATACAGAGCTTCAATGAAAACAGCTGCTAATATTCTTTCTTCCTGGATTTAAAGAAAACACTGATTGAAATCATTTCCGCGACATTACACCTGTCGTTTGGAAACTTGGGAGTTTATCACATCGAAGCATGACGGGGAATAAAAAAGTTAGACAGTGGGAAAGATTTCGAGAGATACTAATTATAAAAAGTTATAGAGCGATCATGGAGGAGAAAAAAATAATCATGGAATCTTAGATCATACAAAACTATACACAGGGCTACAATGCATACCTAATGAGAGACAAACCGCCAGTAAATACACACACACACACACACACACACACACACGCACACACACACACATGGTACATTATGTATGTTATATATATATATATATGTATATATTTAACAAAAACAGCTTGATCTCATTGAGATTGCAGTATGCATATCAATATCAATGCATATGGACGTTCAACTAATTACTTTTTAAGAATATAAATGACAAACAAGTCAGCTCTTACACAAACAAACACACACACGCAACATATCCACAGACCTGTCCCTCAAGAAGAAAGATGTTTTGGAAAGTTTGTATTCTATTCCCGTCATTCTTTCCGCGACCATTTTGGTGTATGTGTTCTTCACATGCAATGCATGCGTGTTTGTTCTGTTGTTTTGGTTTTTTTTGTTTTTTGTTTTTGTTGTTGTTGTTTTTTTTTTTTTTTTTTGTTTTTTTTTTTTTTACATTTTAATACATCAGCGACGTAATATTTTCCGGCCTTTCGCAGGCCTGTGATTATCAAATATACCTGCAACAAATTTGATCTTCGGGACTATCTAGAGTTTATACCTGTCATTCGTCATTCCGAGGAGAAGAAACTTTTTTCGGGTATTTATTGAGCTTACTTCTATAATAAATAGTGGTTGTGAACTAATATGCATGTTGCTGGAAATGCACCACGGAGCTGACCAATCACGCAGTTTCAGCCTCCGTTGCTATCACAACAGTCGTCCGATTACCATCTCGAAAACCCCAGAATCATTTTAGCTCAAAAATCATTAAAGCACAATGGACCAGATATTTGGAATTCTTTACCCCCTAATTTAAAACAACGTACGTCGTTGAACATTTTCAAACGAGAACTAAAAAACACCCTCATAATCCAGTATACTTCTGACACATAAATATTCATACCACCTGGTCAACAAACACCCTAAACAATGAGTTCACGGCCATAACTGAAGTAACATTCACCTCATCACACTGATACACAAAATAACACTCAACGTACAAACCAAGATTCATCCCAACACAATGCACACCGCACTGCACCGCACGCCCTTCGCACAATTACTTCCCACTCAGTGAGTGGCAAGATTTTCTTTTTATGTATCTCTTCGTTGAGCCCATTGCACAATTACCCCCCACTCAGTGAGTGGCAAGATTTTCTTTATGTATCTCTCAACCTGGGGCCATCATCCTCGTCAAGCTTAGCTTATGATGATGGTCCCCTGCATTTCATTTTTATCATTTCCTATTGCTTCCTTTCATATATGATATTCGTTCTTGAAAAAAAAAAGAAAATGTATGTAAGATCCAAACGTTACGAATATTAGCTGTGTAAATGACTGTGTAAGTATTTTGTTGATTTGTTGATTTGCATTGATTTTGAAATGCAGAAATAAAAACTGAACTGAACTGAACTGAACAACAAAGGTTTGCTTTGGGAAAGATAATGGGTGATGATCGATTCACGGTGCCCATCGCGGAAGTGTCCATCTTCTCCGGACATAACAATGGGATCGGAGATCTCACTATGGACAGGTCGGGGTGTCTGAAATCTATTCCCTGTACCACCAACTTTGTATACGCCGAATTCTATAGGCGTTTGGTTGGCATTACATTCTCTTCCCCTTGGTGCTCTTCCCGCGGCCCTTTGGTGGGTTTGGCTGCGGCCTTTTCAGTCATAATCTCGCAGCCCTTTTGATCATTTTGCAGCAGCCCTTTGTACTCTTGGATCGAACTTTCCCAATCGTTTGGCGGCAGACTTCTCTATCACTATCTTTTGGCTGTAGTCTCTGACTGCCCAAAATATGTTCACATAGGACTTCGATGAAAACAGCTGCTAATATATTCTTTCTTCCTAGATAAACGTTTGAATGACTAACTAACTAAATGAATATGTTAATGAATAGTTTAATAAATAAGTAGATAAATGAATGAATAAATGAATAAATATATAAGTACATTGAATAAATGAATGAATAAATAAAGAGATTAATAAATTATTTAATACTTGACATGTCCAATTCAACAGTCTTTAATAGTCACACAATATACATCAGTTCGCTAGCTGACCGAAAGAGTCGGATTCAAATTTTTGGAGATACCATGCATGCAGTAGCAGCAAAAACAAACAAACAAACAAACAAACAAAACAATATATATATATATATATATATATATATATATACCGGTAGTATAACCTGGTTTCCATGTGTAAATGTTTACAAGGTGAAATTAGCGCCTTCATCCATCACGTCCCATGCATGTATGTTGTTGTTGTTGTTCATTTTCTACACCAGTAGTATATCTTTATACTTTTGTAATGATTTCGTACATAATTTTACACAAAGTACAGCCGCTTTGCCATATAACAGTATAAAAGAGCGATAAAAAGAAAACGACAGGTAACCGCGTTCTATGGTGTGTATCAATACATGCGTGCGTGATGTGGCTGTGGATGTTTAAACTGCCGTGTTGATATTCAAAGTCGAATGATAGTTCGACAGCTGGTATGGACTTGAAATTGCTTTTCGACATTGGGTGTTTTAAAACGCGTATGATTGACTTTGGTGTTGTTCAAAGGAAATACTGATTGAAATAATTTCAGCGTCATGATACTGTAGCTTGGAGTCTTGAGAATTATTGATGTAGAAGCATGACGGTGGGAAAAATACGATGTGGATCAAGACGACATTTATTTCACTATTCGTAGTCTACATAGATTCACTGCAAGGCTGCAGGAGAAGAGGAGAGATTTTTGTTTTTGGAATGACTCACTCCAAAGAGAAAAAGGCACACACACACAAACACACACACACACAAAACACACAAAAAAAACTTGCAACTCCATAGATCAAGATGATGGGGAAGAATGTACAAACCTGTATATGACACAACACAGTAACTAAAAGTCACGAAAATGTTGGATAGAATGCGTATGTTTTGTGTATATTTTGCTTTTATAAAGTTGTTGAGTTTCCCGGTTGTCAGAGTGGGCTGAAGTCGTAGAATAGGTGGACACCATGAGATTATTAAACAGGTTTTCTGTTCCGATGTGTTATTCATAATCTAACGGAGAGGGCGCTATATTGCTAAAACGAAACGTACGCACTCTGACGCCCAGATTTTGTGAATGGTCGGCTCCTTGAAAAAAGCGCCGCACGGGCCAAGTGCTAAAAGCGCCGCGCAGCGGGCTTTTGAATGGGAGGATTTAAAAGAACGCGGCGAAACAATAGAAGACCGCTGAGCGGGAGCGCCGCTGTTTTCCTGGAGCGTGTAATCTGCCAAGGCGCCTTATTTCGCAGATTGCAATGGCCGAGACAATTTTATAGTTCAAACTATCTTGGAAGTTGACTAAATTACATTCTTATAACAGATGTATAAAAGGATCAAATCTATAGCTACATAGATGTATGCCACATGTCTTTTTTTTCATTTCTTCGCCCTCACTGCTATTCTAACATCGTTATCTAAGTTTATCATGAAGAGGCACGATCAGAGTGGCAAAAGATTAGTTCGGCAAAGAGTTTGGCAAAAAGTTAGGCAAAAGTTTAAGATCGCGAAATCTTCGCGATCTCAAGTTTTGTTGTCCGGTGTAGTAGGCGATTATGTCCCCCCTGGAGAAACACTCCGGGGGACCAAATCTCCGTGTCAGGTTTCAGGAGTTAATGTCTTAGGATGTGATATCCTGATTTCAACCGGCGATATGGTCCTAGGTCTTTTCAACACTGACGGAAATAGTGTCCCTACTCCCACACACAGTAACTCTGCCAGCAGCGATGGCGCCAGTGGCCGATGTGTACTGCGACAGTACAGGACACTGGGTCGAAATTTAATCATTTTAAATCTACATTTCAAGTGGTGTCTGTTTGGTACCATGACCGTATCTATTAATAGTTGAGTGGAAGTTCTGATGTGATTTGGATAACAAAATTACACTTCACATCCGAATATTAGTGTTTGATTCCAGACTTACGTGGTGACTAAGTCGCTGCGTTCTACAAAACACTCAGTCCCACACATTCCTATTTTTGCTGGGCAAGAAAAATCGTCCTATTATTGGTATGTACACGTTGTATCACTTGAGTATGTTTCTGTTTTATTTAGTGGTGCTTACACTGTGGTGGTGGTGGTGGGGGGGGGGGGGGTTCTAAACCCCATCCCCATTACCATTACCATGCAACGTTTCACAAGTTCTACGTCTGCATTCTGAATGTCACCATGGGTACGACTTTCGTGGAATTCATTTTGGAAAAATAATAATGATAATACACCTGCAGTCACTACGTGTATTCTGTATGGCGCACATATTCAATTTTGGTGCCAAAGGCGCTTTGAAAAGGAAGGAAGAAAGAAAAATATACACATATTACCTAGGCCTACATGTACAAAACATGACAACAGGGAAATAAATGACAAAAAAAAAGGAAATATAATCCCTGACAAGATTTTTTTTTTTAAATATATATATCATGGATTGCAGTTATATGTAATCCTCAACACGTAATACGTCCCTAGTTTGAATTTGAATATTCCTGTAGATGGAAGTTGGCGCAGTGGAATATGTTACAGTTTGCATGATCCTATGACCGAGAGAGAGAGAGAGCGATCCCCATCTATGTTAATTTCTTGGTATTAGAATGGACAGTGCATGTCACATGAAGAACGTATAGGCTTCGTCTCCGCTTCAATGTGTATTTGGGAATCGTACAGAGGCTTGCAAGTATACGGGGAAAGAGAGTGAACTGAATGATGTACTAATAACAGAATCTTAAAAATGATATCTTTTTTTCAACGTAAAGAACGGAAGATTGGTGATATGTAATCAAACTTTTTTTGTGACAGGCGGGAGGAATAATTTTGGTATTGTTGAAGTTTTATAACATCTCCCTGTGGAGATTACATAGCAGCAAATTCGAAAAAAAAAAAATCCAAATGAGAAAATATAAAAAGAAAAAAAAGAAAAAAGCATTCATTTTGCAGATTTAGAGAATATCTTTTTTATGAAACTTGAATTATGCAACTGCATGATATCTAATACTCCGCTGAACTTGAATAATATAATTTGGAAAAGACATTTCCTGGACCCCTATAACACCTATAATGGACTGTTTTTGATGGAATGATGTAAAATTGCTATCAATGTGAACATAAGGCGCTCTCGTGATTGTCGTTCTTACTTAGCATGTCATTTGAATCTAATAGTAAATAAGAAAAATTAAGCTTTACCATTAGTCAGCTTAAGGTCATTGGATGCAAACTAGATTTTCCGGTCTGGGAAACATTCTTCAAGACAGTTTTGCATTGGCGGATGACACGGTAAACGTAGTATAGGTTTTAAGACACAAAGAGTTTTATAATGTATTATCATCTGCATAACAATGATAACTACTACAATGTTAGCGAAATACACTTCACTGATTTATTGCGCGCAAGTAAAAAGGATAGCGGGCTTCCAACAATACCCTTTCCTGGCCTTGGTACATCAAACATTGCCAAACTTGTGCAGTAGCTTTATGACCAGGGGTAAAATAACAAATGTGATTCTGACGTACCACTAGGATTGTTCAGAGAAATGGGACTAATCAAGGACGGTTTCCTCGATACCCAAATATTTCAACCTTTGAGTCTGCATAGCGTGATTTACTGTGCCACGAGCTGAGCTCATATCAAGCATGATAACAACAGTGATATTCCCATAATCCAATTCTCTGAGCACAATAATGTATGTTAAATTGACTAACAGTGTTTCCACATCATTCGACGAGGCTAAATTGCAGATCTAAATGGATAAAAGAAAACCAATCTTGCAGATAGTTGTCAATTCTGAGAAAACAACAACTTTCAAGTAGTTTACTCAAAAAGAATAAAAGTGAGATTAGACGGTAGTCTCTGAGAAACTCCAAACCTATTGTTATTTCTTAAATTTTGATAAATAGCAACTCTTTTACAATCCTGTGGGAATACACCTTATCTCAGGCTGGCATGTTTGTGATTCTTATAATAACGGGTATAATACCAAAACTGTGCTACAATTCTTAACCAAATCAGTTGTCAGTGGCGTATCTAGGGAAAACGGCGCCCTGGGCAAGCGCGAAAATCTGCGCCCCTAATTTCTGAAAAAGTGTTCAACCTAAACCCCATCCCGATAGAAACTTTATGCTTTTTCATATCATATGCTTTTGAGGTCTTTTGAGGGTGATTTAAATGTAATAAATTTTGGCGATTGAGCGCAACGAGCGAGCCGAAAATGTTTGTATTTCAGCTTATAAAACATGGAATTCTTGTCATTTTAGCTTATTTAATCTTACAATAGACCAGTTCGTAATTACACTCTGCGCATGAGCAGAAAAAGGTCATTTTACCAACAGGCATTTTGGTTTGTAAATTCATTGAGATAAGCATCCGTGATGCAATAATTATTCATGTGATCCTTATATAAATGAGGCTTGCCAGCACATCCACCTGACAACAAGACTGTTATTTCGCAATCATCGCTATAAGGAAATAGGCTGTTATTGCATTCAAATACAAAACATGAATTCCATAAATTGTTACGTCGGGCACGCTTATGCATTATGCCCCCTTTGAAAACGAGTGAAGTGCCTAACCAGCTGAGAAAAAAGAAAGGTCATTTGTACCAATGTGTAAATGAGGTAATTACGAACTGGCTTATTCTAATCAAGATATAGTGACGGCCTTATAGATAACGATTTATACCAACAAACTGAGGACTTGAAAAAATACTCCATCTTAGTACGCGCGAGTGAGCTGAAATTTGCATAGGCCCTATTTCCGCGTCATCATCACGTTTTGTTCTTATATTTTTTATGACAAATATTAGGCGAGCGAGCCGAAAATTTTTGTTTTCCAGCTTACAAAACATGGAATTCTTGTCATTTTTGCTTATCAAATCTTACAATTCTAGTCAAAATAATAATAGTGACGGCCTTATAGATAACGATTTATACCAACAAACAGAGGACTTGAAAAAATCCTCTGAATTAGTACGAGCGAGTGAGCCGAAATTTGTATATTTCTGCGTCATCATTACGTTTTGTTCTTATTTTGTTTGTTTTTTTGCCCCTCCCCCCCCCCATGTTCGAAACCGTTGGCGCCCTCCTTTGATCCAATCGGCGATCTCTTCAGAATAAAAGAAATTGCAGCCGCTGCTACGTGAAACATTTTGCCTGTTAAATCTAAAATGACATGTGTGAACACAATATACATTGTCATTTTGTCCGCGTCATCATCATGTTTTGTTTTTATCTTATTTGATTTGGTTTACTGCCCCCCCCCCCCCCGGTCGGGTCGAGGGTTTCTTCTTCTTCTTCTTCTTCTTCTTCTTCGTCTTCTTCTTCGTTTTTTTTTTTTGTTTTTTTTTTTTTTCGTTTTTTGGCGCCCCGAAGAAGTGGCGCCCGGGGCAAGTGCCCCCCTTGCCCCCCACACCGATACGCCACTGTCTGTTGGGATTGTATTTAGTTCACGTGATTTGTTTGGTGAGTTCTTGATTAATAAGTGAATGTTCTATACCATCTATACCGACATACTGTAACTCACTCAATTCTTACTTGGCCTCACACACAATGTCATCTTACTGTACGATGGAAGTTTGGAAAGACTGTTGAATTGCCAGGATTCTACCAACAAAATTCTGATTAAAACAATTTTCAAGCTCAGTCTGATCACCATGAGTGAGGTATTTTGGTAAAAGTTAAAGCAATAACAGCTTTATACAGTTTCTTTGTGTCTTTCCCACAATCCGTAATACTTTTGAATGGTAATTTGATGAAGACTTAATGAAGGCATTTACATATTGCTTTTGAGTACAATATCTGCTTGTGAAATTCCCGTTTTATGGACCTTAAATTTCGTTTTATTTGTCAACGAAGATTTGCTCGAGCTATTTCTTGGGTATATAGTACCATAAAGCGTTGGGGTGAATAAACCTTGAGCCGTTTCTCATGTGCTAATATCAACCTTCCGCTCCCCGCCTTGTTACACTTGCCAAGAAACGTGAACACATAATCCTTCAAGATCTGCACTGGCTTCCTGTAAGATATCGTATCCAATACAAGATCCTCCTCATTACTTTCAAGGCACTACACGGAACAGCCCCGCACTACATTACAGAACTCATAACCCCATATAAGCCTACTAGATGTCTCCGATCCTCTGCTCGAAACTTGCTTGTTGTACCTACCATTCGAACGAAGTCCTATGGGGACAGGGTTTTTTCTTTTGCTGCACCTACTCGTAGAATTCTCTGCCAGACCCACTTAGACGTCAGATGCCAATAGACAATTTCAAACAAAAACTCAAAACCTATCTTTACGAAATAGCCTATGATTGTTAAACTTGAAGTCATTTTTCAGTAGTACTGGCAGCTCTGACCTTCAAAGTACGTATATTTAAGAAATAGTGATTGTAGGGTAATATATTGTGCTTGGTAAATTGTAATTTTTGTTGCTACATTTTGTATTATGGTATAATTTGTTTGTTTGTTTGTAAAGCGCATTGAAATTCTTTTCAAGTCTAAAATGCGCTATATAAGAACTTGTTATTATTATTATTATTATTATCATTATTATTGTTATTATTATTATCAAGGGCAGAAGAGAAAAAGATGCATGTTGTACATACATGTATTCACTTATTGAATTCTTCATCAACACTATAATAGTTAGGTCAGGGAGGTGAGACACCTCTCTGGTTAAGTTCATATTCTTAGGGTCTTAGGTTCATAATATTTACAAGAACAATGAATTTTCTTAACCAATTCTCAATTTGGGTTTCGTCAGAAACACAGCACCGTTCATGTCCATTTGAAGTTTATTGACCACACACCGCGCATACTATTTATAATCATTCTCATCTTATTGGTATCTTCCTGAACTTCTCCAAGGCCTTCGATACAATTAATCATGGCATTTTACTTCACAAAATATTGTCTTATTATTGAATACGGGGGAAGGCCTTGGAGTGATTCAGGAATTACCTACAAAATCGAAAACAATACATAACTCTGAACGAGAACAACTCAAGTCTATTATAGGATTCATTGTGGCGTCCCACAGGGTAGCTTGTTAGAGGACCCTTACTTTTTGTTATTTATATGAATGGCTTTTGCAGATCATGGGACATACTCTCATTTATACTCTTTGCTGATGACTCAAATATTTTCTTTTCTCGCCAAAATCCAGATACTCTCGTTCGAATCGTTAATTCCGAATTGAAGAAAAAGTGTTTCAGTGGATAAGAGCTACTGAATTATCACTTAATCTCCAGAAAACCGAGTAATATGCTTTTTAGCAATTCCAGAAGCTTTACGCATAGGTTATTTCTGATGACTCTGCACGTATCACGATGGACGATAAACTTTCGTGGAGGCCGCATAATTTCGACTAATATTGATATCATTGATAGACTCAAGTTTCATATCAAATTACCCAGTTTGTTGCGGTTGTATTTTCTCTAATTTTACCTTATCTTGATTACGGACTCCTAGCATGGGGTATAAACTGTCCCCATCAAACTATACTATATAAACTACTGTTACAAAAGAAAAAAAAAACGAGCACTTCGTATTATTTGTGGCATCCCGCCACGTTCTTATTCAGATCCATTATTCACTAAATATAAGATTTTGAAAATCAAAGATTTGTATAACCTTTATTTTTTCATCTTGGCAAGTTTTGTGTTTAATTACAACACAAATGCACTTCCCAATATTTTCAATTCAATGTTCCCACGGAACCAGTTTTTTCATAAATATCCCACTAGGCAATCGATGAGTTTCATTTACCCCTCCTGAGAACTTTAAAGGCTCAGAATACATTTTTATTTACACCGGTCCCAGATTTTGGAATTCATTAAGCTGTGAAGCAAAAAAAAATATATTCATCTTTGTATTATTTTAAGTGCAAGTTGAAATTCTTTCTGTTAAATCCTCTCTGATATCTTTTTTCTTTATCAGCTAGGTCTCATCAACCTCAGGGTTCAATACACCATCAATCAGTCGGTCACTAAATTCATTATTTCGCAATGATTTAACTATAATGATACTTCCACAGCTGTGAGCTGTGAGCTCTGAAGCACCCCAATTCCCTGTTCCATTTCCCTTGTTCAGCGTGTATAGGCATTCTCTTTTTTCTTTTTTTCCTTCCGTTCTTTCCATCTATTCTGTCAAGACGTCTTGTGTTTCTCCTGTTTTGTTCCGTCCTGTCGTAAATTATATTTGTGATAAGTATTTCTAAATAAGTAATTCATAAGATTCTTTGAGTGGTTAACAGTATACAAGCTTGTTAGTGGACCTCTCAATTTGTTTTCTTAACTAAAACATAACTTTGCATTTTTGCCAGTATGCATTCTTATGTTAAACTGTATCATTTTATCTCTTGCAGAGGCGAATGTTTATGTTTATGATGTAATTCCTGATTTATTCTGTTTTATGTTTGTTGGAAAAAGAAGAATGAAAATAAATGAATTGAATCAAATTGAATTGAATAATCCTTTGTTCATGATCTGATTCGTCCAGATTATGCGGTAAAAGATATCATACCGTATATATGATCAGGAGCATGCAGAGAAGGGAAACCTATTTGCAAATACTTTACAAATTTCCTACTTCGTTGACTTCTACACCTGATAATCAGTTTGTTCCCTATACGATGAAGTGCAAAAAAAAAAATAATAAAAATAGTGAAAACATTCATGGACAATATGATATTTATACTGCCCTTAGAAGTAGGTCCCTACATGGCAGCTCCTTCTTTGCATATTTTGCCCATAATTTGTATGTCAATAAAATGGATTTAATTCATTCAAAGTTTATTTCGTCTTTCGACAAAAACATAGTATGTACATTTCAATTTCTCAGGCAACAGAGAATGAGGTAAATATAACATTGTATATAGAATATAAGACAATATGATAACAGGCCTATATTGTGAGATAATTTCGACAAAGGATTGAATAGCATCAACTTCGTTTCTGCGGCCCCTGGTATTACCTTCTTGTTACTGCAGGATGTTATTAGTGTTATTGGATTTGTCATTTCTGTCGAGAAACAGCTGATAGATTGCATGTATGGAGAAAAGGTGATGATTTCCCTTTTTTATGCCAATGATTGGTCTTGCACTGAGAATCATACTAGTTTGTGGGGGGGGGGGGGTGTTGTTATTAAGCGTACCTAACCCTATGCCAAAAGAGCCCAATTCAACATTAACTCTAAAGTAGCCTACTGCTAGGAATCGCATTTGTCAATAACCCCACCATGAAGGGGCTATAATGGAACAGTTATATTATTATTTCTTGAATCCACTAATCAAATCAAATAACAACACCTCAGCGGCAAATCATCCTTCTGACCTGCTGATTTAAGTCCCTTGCACTTTGACGTTAGCGAATACTACAGTATAATAGTAGGCTTGTTCTTCTAAACCCACCGATCAAGTCCTTTCTCGGCGGCGATTTGGTCCCCCCGAATTTGCGTATAAATCCGCCCATTCGACCCCCTCAGCGGCGATTTGGTCCCCCGAATAGGCTTCTTCGTACAAACCCGGCGATTCGATCCCCCTCGGCGGCGATTAGGTCCTTGCGAAAAGGATATTTGGTCCTAGGATACTATTTCCTAAATTCGAACCCGGAAATAAGGTCCCCCGGAGTCTTTTTCCGGACGGACATTACTTCCTACCACACCGGTCACACTGGCAAAGGATCGAGAAGTTTGGGATGGCATAGGATGAAATGAATATCCTTAGTTGTAGTGGGAAATTCGCGAAAAGTTTGCAGTCACACGCACTTGTATAACCTCAAGACCTTAAAGATTGCGATCTTAAACTTATATTTTGCCAATCTGAACAAACCTTTTGAAATCTAAGAGATCGCGATCTTAAACTTCTTGATCTTTTGTCAGTGTGTATATAATAAAATATATATCATTTCATGTAACGGACTTACAACATCATTTATTGGGACATCAGCACTGTTTGTTGCAAAATTAAAGGTTTTTTTCTTCGACGTGCAAAAGAGAAATGCCTCAAGAGAAAATAGAGTAAAACCACTATATCCCATTTCAACCTGTAGACGAATGTGTGCGATATAATATGATATATATAATTACTAAAACCGAAAGTTATTTGCATGACACTTGTGGTACTCACGTGTGTGTTATAAAACATGAAAATAATGATGAATACTTTGTGTCATGACTACCATACTCTGATTCACTAGTAAATAGAATTTCCGTGCCGATACCACAGATATGCATATTGGAACAATATGTTGCATATGAACAAAATGCATTGATCGATGATTATTTTCCACCCCCCTAAAAGTTGAGTCATGATCCGCGTAAAGAGAGTTTTCATCAATTCGTTTTGCAATTATATTGCAGCCATTTTGTATGTATTATGCAAATTTGGTGTTAAAGTTCATTCACTTCAACAAGAACCAGATTTTTTCCCCTAGCGCAATCAATTTGGGTTAAGAATCAGGTTCTAACTTGAATTTAAAAAAAAAAAAATCTTCCGGTGTTAATATATATTTATCTGCAAATTTCAGCAGGCCTACTAATTTGTATAATTATGAATAAGATAATATTTACTACCTGAGAAACGTTTATCCCTCAAATTGCTAATTCCATTCTACGTACAAAGATACCAAATCACTTTTTTTCCCGTTCGTTTGCAAAATTTTGTAGAAAATGCCGGTCTGAAACTGACAATTTCTGTGGCTGGGCAGTCGTTTATGCAAATTAGATGGTCAAGACCAGTGAATTTCACTTGAGAACCGGATTTTTTTTTCTAACTCTAAAAACCGTAAAGTCTACATATCTTATTTAGTGTTTAACTTGCCTCTCAAGAAAAAAAAAATGTAAAAATTATTCCTCCAGTGTTACTATACATGTACATATATATTTCATCTGCATATTTTAGTACTAATCTGCATAATCAAGAATAGAATATATTATTTACCATCTGAGAAACATTTATCCCTTAAATTGCCAAATCCATTATATGAACAAAGATTTCAGATCACTTTTATTCAGCTCGTTTGCAAAGAATTTCTACAAAATGCATGTCTGAAACTGACAATTTCTGTGCGGCTTGGACGCCATTTTGTTTATGCAAATTAGATGGTCAAGATCGATGAATTTCACTTGGGAACCGGATTTTTCTAACCCTCCAAACCATAAAGTTTACTTATCTTAGTGTTTAACTTGCCTCTCAAGAAAAAAAAAAGTAAATACTCTTCCAGTGTTAATATACATACATATATATATATATATATATATGATCATCTGCATATTTCAGTACTAATTTGCATAATCATGAATAAGATATACTAAGTACTACCTGAGAAACGTTTATCCCTTAGATTTATGATTCCATTCTGTGTACAAAGATTTCAAATCACTTTTATCCAGCTCGTTTGCAAAGAATTTCTACAAAATGCGTGTCTGAAACTGCCAATTTCCGTTTCCTGGGCAGCCATTTTGTTTATGCAAATTAGATGGTCAAGATCGGTGAATTTCGCTTGGGAACCGGGTTTTCGGATTCAGCATACTCAAATTAGGTAAAAGAGACTGGTTCCCAACTTTTACTAAAAAAATGCCTCTAACACCTTTTTAGAGAGCCCTTTTTCAGAAATCCCACTAGACTATAATATCCACATGCATGTTGTTTATACCCGTTGTACATTGATGTGGTGTAAATGTACTCGGTACACACGGATACTGAATGTACACATGTAGCATGACCATGCAGCTGCATTGTAATTTGTAGCCTCATACTATGTCGGGTATAGGCTTGCTGTGTAATGTGTGACACTGTTGGACGTAATGTAACGATAAAGGAATACTGTAGTTATAAGTTGCTTATTGAAAGTGATGTTATATAAGAATCTAGAATTGCATGCAACATTACGTAAGCTGCAGTAATTTAGATATTGTTTTTTTTTTGTTTGTAGAAATGTTATTATGAATGAGTGTGAACAACACTGTACTGGCCACTGCACATTCAACACTGCCACTCACTGGTTATTAGGATATGATTCAGAACATAGTATAAGACAATTATGGTTCTGAATTTTATTTTAGATTTATTCATCAGTGCAGAAAGAATATAATCTCTGCTTCTGGCAATGTTTGGATTGATTGTATTTATAGGCTATTTATGGAAAGTTTATGATACTACTAGCATAAATTATCAGCGGCAGCACCACTACCAGTTCTGAAATTCTGACATTTTTGCTGGCTGGAGTAAATTAGCGTGAGTTTGGTTTTGAGTTTCGGAAATTACATATTTAAGGATTGAAGGTTTTTTGTGTATACAGTAGAGTTCACTGCTGTGTCTGTGGCTCTTGTGTAAATCTTAAAAGAGCTAGGGACTGTTTTATGAGTCTTGTGTTTAGAATTAAAGATACCGGATTGTCGATGTTATATTTGCCTGGTTTAGTATAGTTCCACACACCCCACAGTACCGGTAACAGTACTGTACATTGGATTCGTAGTTCAGACACTCGGGCTGACTGAATTTAATTTAATTTAGTTTTTATTGAGCTATAGAGAATTGAATATTCAGGACTATGGATCTCGGTTATCACGATTATTATACAAGTGTATGCCACAACACTCACGTATGTGAATGATATTTGTTACATACACAGTTTATGGTGTAGTGTGATGCTTGGGAAGTTCTTTACCTGTATCTTGTAAGGTAGCTTAGTGCTGGTATGTGTATTACTATTAACAAGATTATTATGATTTGAGTCAGCGTTATAACAGCTTTGTGTTGGTTGATATAGATGCCCAGACATAAAATTTGTATACGGTTGTGTATTCAGTAGATATTTGGAACATGGAAGACCAGAGAAGCACGGGTAGACAAAGGAGTCGTACGAAAATGGTGGCGAGCCCAGAAAATAAGGTTCATAGATCTCAGAGTGCGCCCAGTAGTAGTAAATCTGCCAATGAGTTTGATGTGGGAAATACCACCCAGACAAGAAGTAAGGGTAGAAAGGGTAGCACAAATACCGTAGGTAAGGAGAAGTCCACTCCAGTAGTTAAAACCACTACTGAGAGCTCTCTGAATGAGCAAACCACGGATACAATTTGTGGTGGTGTATGCGGCAGAATACTCTCTGGCACAGATGACAGCATTGAGTGCGAGAGATGCCAGAACTGGTTCTGCATGAGCTGTTGCTCTCTGTCACCAGATGAATTCAGTCTGTTTAACAGTGTATCATCTCTGCCCCCCCAAGGAAAAACGCAGTATCTAACATTTTTGGCGATTTTCACTTTTTTGCATAAATATAGTCAGTGGGCAATTCTTCCTCATATGACATATTCAGATTTTTGAAAAAATGTTTGAAAAGCTACTTTTCCGTAACTGACAAACGCAGTATCTACACTTAACTTGCACTTTCCCCAAGGAAAAACGCAGTATCTACATGATGAATATTCCCCCAAGGAAAAACGCAGTATCTACAAAGCTAGTCTTAATTACCAGACACTGTTATTTATATATGTGAATACTTTGCCAGTTGTTCTGTAATTTGAACGTAAATTACCTTTCTTTAGATATACTTGCTCAATAATAAGACAGAATGTTCAAAATATCTAACCGAAACAATACTGATTAGTAAATATTTTGATGAGATCGTGATCCTAATATAAAACACAGTGTGTGATTAAGACTAACCGAGTGCACATTAAACAATACAGCACAACACTGACAGCTTGCAGCTAGCTGCACTGAGCATGCAGTCAGCAAAGGGCCCGGCCGGCTAGTCAGCATACAGTGTGAGTACAGTGTAGGCAGCCTACTTGGATTAAAACAAAATGTTGTCGCGGGGAAAATTACTCGTGAGCCTAGCCCTCAAGAAAAATTTATCTGCAGATAATGAGTAAGTTATTCAAAACTATTTCAATATTGAAAGAATAAAGCTGATAGTTTGTCACACGAAGCGAGGTAAACACAAATGCATGTTTGTCACACGAAGCGAGGTAGAGTTCTAAACTCAAATGCATGTTTACCTCGCTTCGTGTGATCAACGATCAGCTTTTCTTTCATATTCTACCTCGATGATGAACATCTTCCGTACTATTTCAATATTAACTTGTTGTGAAGTAACTTTGATAGGCCTAGACCCTTGTCAAAATTCCTCAGGCTCCAAATCTGAAAGTTTCGTCGAAAGGCAATAGGCCTACAGTATGTCTAGATCTGTTTGTGTTGTATCGGATAAACGTCGCGTTATACTAACAATATTACATGTTAGACCCTATATTTAGATGTAAGTCCAAGTCTAAGACTTGTCTAGACAGTAACGTTTGAGTCTTGCGTCTCTTTTCTAACGTTAGACTTAACGTTAATCAGAACTTTCAGGGTCCGTATTCCGAAAGTCTAAAGAAAGATGTAGTGTAGGACTAGAATAGGCCTACTCTAGGGCAGGCCTGTTTATAAAACTAAGAAAGAAATCTAAGACTAAAACTTAACCACTGACTTAACCCTATTCCTAAGTCTAGTGAAGTGTCAATGTTCAATTATCTACTCCATACCATACTGTCTTAAAATTACATAGACAGCGATCTAGTTGAAAATAGATTATGTGAAAAATAGGTACCCACGGTAAATGGACAGAATAGAGACAGTTAAGAATAAGTTGTATTTTAATTCTTATCGGATCTAGACAGTGTCTAGACCCTAGTGAGACTGGGTTGCGTAAAGTGCATGCATGATTCCATGTTGACCGAAAGATCGGTCTGTATCTGTCCGTCGGGGAATGTTCCGCGGAGACTGCGTCTGGCTTCACGGATCCCCTCCGTATACAGACCGAAGTCAATGATTGCGGCTCCTGTGTGGAGCAGTCGCGCACAGATCAAACGTTACGATAAACCAAATTTCAGACAGCTTTTTTACATTCAAACAAGTTTGACATGACATGACACATTATGCAGCAATATTTGGGATAATTTTCTCAATTGTGCAATCGAAATACTCACATAAACTCGGTTATAACGCAGACATTTTATCGATATCGCAACATCGCCGTTCGCAAGCTGTAAGTCGCCATTTTGAATCTGTAAGCCAATCACATGCGAGGTACGTGTTTTAGTAAAACAAACACGTAGAAACTACCTCGCATGTGATTGGCTAATAGATTCATAGTGTATGTTTCTGCAGTTTGAACGTGACGACGCGACAGGCTGTGTTTTACGTTGAAAATTCTACTAAAATTTTGGATTATTCATTAATCTGGTGAGTTTAATGTATTCTTAAAAAGCTAATTTCACTATACAAGCTTAAATTTGCCGACCTAGGGCCGTGAATTAGACGCAATCGAGAAGGGTGAGGTACCTCACCCAATTTTCCATAGAGACAGTAATTAAGAACATCCACACAGCAATGGGTGCTGCAACCTTCCGTCTGTCTACGGAGGACAGCGTTAATGGCAAAATATAAAGAGTCCTCCGGACAGACGGATCTTTCTGTCTAGATTCCATGCTGCATGCTACAACTTACAAGTAAAAAAGTTACATTACAAATTTACATGACATACGTAACAAACTTAGGTTCAATCCAGAAGGAATAGGCCTAGAGAGCAGATGTCACTTCGATCTAGACCGGTTCTAGATTTATCTTTTTTTTTCTAATTAAAGAGTCCTGTCTCGTGTAGGGCTTAGACTAAATCTTCTGCAGTCTATACGTTAGGCTATTTTTTTTTTCTGTGAGTATCATGCATAGCCTGAGGCTGTAGACTCGTGTAGCCTGAGCACTACGTAGCCAGCCTAGAATAGACGATATAAAAACTAGACCTAGTCTAGATCGATCTAGGTCCAGACATCCGATTTAGATTTATTTTGGTCTAGACAGACTGTAGCCTAGACTGTACAGATCTAGATCTAGTATTCTAACACGGTTAGATGCTAGTTAGCGGCTACGCCATGTAGCATCACATTATACAGCCCTGGTAAGCTTCATATTAAACGCGTAACGTTACAGCAAGATCGGTCTGGGAATGTAAGCAAAACGTTCCAAGAACGATCTGTTATTTGTTAATGCTAATGTTATGAAGCCTGCTCTGTAATCAGGGCATAAATGAGCCAGAGGTTGAGGATGGTGCATCATGAACACTTGTACAATGATGCATACTTGCATACATAATTATGGTAGAAGATTAATCCTAGTCATTCCGCTGTAGATACTGCGTTTTTCCGTGGGGAAATTCGTTCCATTGTAGATACTGCGTTTTTCCTTGGGGAAATCAGTCAATTGCATGGGGTTTCCCCAAAGTATCTACACTTTCATTAATAACTTAAAAACAAAACAAAAACACAAAATGATATTTTCCAGGAAAATTGGTAGCTAGATAGACAAAAATTCCACAATGAAGGAATTTTTCAAAAGAGTATATTTTCCAGGGGCTTTGGCAAAAACATAAAATGGTGAATATCTCGGTTGTTGAGAAATGGAGCTGGATGTAGATACTGCGTTTTTCCTTGGGGGGGCAGATCTGCACACTGGTATTGTACATCTTGTGAGGCCAAGGCATTGGAAGCGGTGAGAACTGACCAAATAGTGGAGGAACGCTGCAGAAAATTCCTTGGAGGGACACTTGAGTGGTTAGACAAATTGGAGGCTATAAGTGACAAATGGTGTGAGGTGGAAGACTTGTGCAAAAAACTTGAATCCGACATGAAGGACTTGAAAGACACCATAAAGTCTAAGGACGTGAAAACTCTTAGCGATGTGCTTGAAACTCATAGTGATGTGCTTGAATCTATCGTCGAGTCTATCGTCCAAGAAAAGATGGCTGAGGACAGGGAAAGGGAAAAGAGAAAACATAACATCATTATACGAGGTTTGTCAGAATTTAGTTCTGAGGATCCGAAGGAGCACACATACCACGATACAGCCGAAGTCTGCCAAGTCTTAGAGTATCTCGAGATGGACTACGAAGTTAGGCGAGTGCAGCGGCTAGGCAAGAGGAACCCTGAACAGGAGTCTGAATCGGAGAAATCCCGTCCACGCCCTCTACTGGTAGAGTTCTCAACTGTTGAATCTTGTACCGCTACTAAGGCAAGGGCAAGCAAACTACGCTTCGCTACAAATGATTTCAAGAAACTGTATATCCAGCCTGACAGAACGAAGAAGGAAAGAGCTGAAAGGAGAGATCTGGTTAGGGAACCGAAGAGAAGACAGGGTGAAGGTGAAGGAGAGTGGATTTACAATACGAGGAAACAAGATAGTCAAGAAAGGAGACTATATAGGTCCCAGTATAGAAAGCATCCTGCCCGCCGCAAGGGAAGCCAGCCCTTTCGAGAAGAGTACAGGCAGTAATACTGCAGATGTTAAAGGTTGGGTTTACAGTAAGGTTTATAGTCATGTTTTTAGTGATAATACACATGTTTCAGGAAGAAACTGTGTTAATTGTTTATCATGTGTATTTAGTAATGTTGATTCTCTTTAAGAAATCTATTTTGGAAGCAAGGATTTCCATTACCAATCCAGATATTATAGCATTGGTGGAAATATACCCTCAGAACAGTTTGTATTCAATAGAAGAGAGTGAACTTCAGTTGCCAGGATACAGTAGTATTATTACCTGTCAAGTGTCGAAGAGGAGTTGCCATTTATTACAGAAAGAGTCTTCACTGTAAACAAGTTTTCTTTGATAAATCTGATTTTGAAGAAAGTGTCTGGTGTTCCCTGAAGGACAACAATGAAGAGTTATTGTTTGGCTGCATTTATAGAAGTCCAAATAGCCTCGAAGCGAATAATACAGCGTTGTTACAACTCTTTCGAGAAGTTGAGAATTCTCAGTACAAGAATTTGCTTATCGTGGGTGATTTTAACCTGCCAAATATTGATTTGGAGATCCCTGCTGTACAGGGAACAGGTGCAAATGACTTTGCAAACGCATTTGTTCAAGTTATTCAGGATCTATTTCTGATGCAGTTAGTAAATGAGCCTACTCGATTAAGAGATGGGCAGAGGTCAAACATCTTGGATCTTGTTTTTACTAACCAAGAAGATATGGTGGAATCTTTACACACATCTTCCCCAGTAGGCAAGAGTGATCATTTAGTTCTTGAATTTGAACTCTATTGGCCAGGTTGCTACTTATCTAGTGAGAAACCTGAACGTTATGCATTTTTCAGAGGAAATTATGATGGTATGAGGAAATATGTGTGTGTCAATGATCTTTTTGATGTGTTGGATACAGAAGGAGATATTAACTCTGCAAATGATGTTTTTTGTGAATGTACTTGGAATGCTTACTGACAAGTTTGTACCTGAAGTCAAACCAAGAGTGAAGGAGAAACCTCTATGGTTGAATAGTTCTGTTAAGCAAGCAATTGTCAAAAAACATAAAGCTTGGAATCGTTATCAAAAGACAAGAAGTCAGGAAGACAGAGATTGCTACAGAAAAGCTAGAAATGAAGTAACTAGAGTAGTATCTGGAGCAAAAAGGGATTTTGAATGCAAACTGATATCTGAATTAAGTTGTAGCCCCAAAAGTTTTTAGAGGTTTGTGCAAATCAAAACCAAATTCAAGCCCTGTTTAAGTTCTCTGGAGAAACCAGGTGGAGGTATAGCAGTAAGTGATGCAGAAAAGGCAGAAACACTGAACAACTTTTTTTGCCTCTGTTTTTACACACGAAGACTTATCGAATGTTCCAGTTCTGGGTACCAGAATTCATGATGTACAATTAGATACAGTCATTTTTACAGAACAAGTTGTGAAAGATGTTATATTGAAACTGGATCAAACAAAATCCCCCGGTCCAGATAATGTGCAGAATCGTATTTTGAAAGAAATTGTGGATTGTGTTTCGAAACCACTTGCAGACTTATTTACTATGTCAATGTCAAAAGGTGAACTTCCAAAGGCATGGAAGAATGCTAGTGTCTCTCCAATTTACAAGCAAGGAGATAAGAAGAAACCGAATAATTATCGGCCGGTGAGTTTGACTAGTAATATTTGCAAGTTAATAGAAACCATTGTCAGAGATAAGATTGTACAACACATGGACTAAAATCTGTTATTTACAGAGGAGCAATATGGTTTTAGGAAAGGAAGAAGCTGTGGTGCACAGTTATTATCTGTATCAGAAACATGGACAAAAGTATTAGACAATGGTGGAAACGTCGATTGCATATATTTAGATTATAGTGAGGCGTTTGACAGTGTACCTCACGAACGACTGATTAGGAAAGTAGAAACGTATGGGATCACTGGGAATCTTTTGAAGTGGATTAAGTCTTTTTTAAGTGAAAGATCACAACGAGTGGTGGTCAATGGTGTTTCATCTTCACAAACTGCAGTATCTAGTGGAGTCCCACAAGGTAGTGTTTAGGGGCCGACTTTGTTTCAGTTGTATGTAAACGACCTTCCTGATGTGTTGTTAAGTGGCAGATGTGAAGTTAAGCTCTTTGCTGATGATACCAAGTTGTATTCACAGATATATGATAATGATGATGTACTGAATCTGCAAGCTGAACTAATTAGAGTGATGGAATGGTCAAAAAAAGTGGCAGCTTCCTTTTAACCGGGAAAAGTGTAAAGTTATCCATTATGGAAGGAATAACCCATGTGTCAATTATACAATGGATGAAACAAACCCGCCCATTCCAGTAGCTACATATGTAAAAGATCTTGGAGTAAATTATGATAAGAAGTTAGATTTTACTCATCATGCGGACACAATTTGTACTGCAGCGAATCGTAGGATTGGAATTATCAATCGTACATTTTCTACTTTCAATGAGAAAGGATTTATTCAACTGTACAAGTCTATTGTTAGACCGACATTAGAATATTGTTCATCAGTGTGGCATCTTCATTGGAAGAAGAATGTTGTAAAAGTAGAGAATGTACAGCGTCGAGCTACCAGAATGATACGTCCACTCAGACCTTTGAGTTATGAAGCACGACTTAAACATTTGAAATTGCCTTCATTGGCATATAGACGGCATAGAGCCGATATGATACAGATCTTTAAGATTGTGAATGGGATTGATGATATGAAGTCCTCAGATTTTTTTGAGTTCTCAGTTGGAGGAAGGACGCGTGGTCATAAGTTTAAGATGCTGAAGAAACATGTAAAGTCCAAAGTGAGACAGTGCTCTTTTTCTCAAAGAGTTATTAGTGAGTGGAATAAGTTGCCATCATTTGTAGTCGACAGCCCATCCGCGAATAGTTTCAAGTCTAACTTAGAGAGGTTCTAGAGTCAAGACAAGAACAAATACAACCCCGACGGGATATTTTTTTTTGTCCATGTTATACTGCACAGCGCCTAACTAAAAGTTATTAATATCATGTAATGACGACACCGAGGGGCAAATAAGTTAAGTATAACTTTACGCCCATATCCAAGGTATGTTATCCAAGGTATGTTATTAATAAGTTTATGCACTGAGTAGTTTTCTAGGTATGGAGAAAAAGTGCAATTTCTGTATTGAATAATAAATTGTCATTTTCATCTAGCCTTTGACCCTAAAATTCATATTAAGATAATCACTGTCAGGCAGAACATGCATAACCATGTAGTAAATTTCAAGATAACTTGAACCATTTCCTAGAAATGGAGGAAACAGTTCAGCACTTTCACTTGATCTTTGACCTTTTGACCTTTGAGGCAAAAAAAGAAAGAAAACAAAACTTAACAGAGAATCTCTATTGGGTTGTACATGCATACACCAAGTGTAAAAGAAATAATCCTGCTAGCATTGCATAAATATGAGGGACGTAGTAAATTTTTGAAGTATTGCCCTTGACATTTGACCCCTGACCTTTTACCCCGTGAACGCTAAATTCTCTAGATAATCACTGCCAGTCAGTACATGTATATGTACTATGTTCCATGAAGGTACTGGGAAAAAAGTGACAATTTAGTATTTTTACTTGACCTTTTGACCTTTCACTTTTGACCTCATGACCTTAAACTTTCACCAGACAATCTTAATTGGGTAATACATGTATACACTAAGTTTCAAGAAAATATCTTCAGGCAATGCATAGATATGGAGGAAATAGTGAAAATTTACGTAGTTGACCTTGACCTTTTGACCTTTGACCTTAAGCACGTGCATCCAAAAGTTGATAGGCACAATTTCACCCCCTAATACACACACACGCCAAGTTTCATTAGGATACCTCAAAAGGTTTTTTTAGTTACGCTTGCCACAAAATTCATTACGGATGGACGGAAGGACGGATGGACGGAAGGACGGACGGACGGAAGGACGGACGGACAACCCGAAAACAAAATGCCTCCGGCACCACTTCGTGGAGGCACAAAAATGACATGAAAGTTGATCCAGTCACAGAAGTGTAACTAAAGACTGGTAAAGTGTCATACACTGAGTAGAGAGCTGGTGTTTTTCTTGTTTGTTATTCGACTATACCTTCTATATTATGTTCATGGATGTGCTGTTCTGAAATTCCACAAACCATGAAAATTTAACGCATTAAGATACATTTTATAAGTATAACATAACTTTGTTTTACGTGATGGAAGGCATTCTAGTTTATCAGTGTTGATGCAATCGGTTTTATCAGCGACTACTGTGAAATCGAAAATGGTTATTTCACACACACACACACACACACACACACAATATCTGACATTTCGTTCAATCAACATTTTACATTTTATGCTCATGTATGTTAACAAAGAAAATTGGAGAAAGTAACAGGTGGTGAAAAACGGCATTCAAATCACAAAAAGTAATATCTTTAATGTCTGTAATAAATTGTACATGTAAATAACCTCTTTTTATTGATTGAATTCTTATCATCAATAAATCACACCGACAATATTGTTTAGTAGCGACAGTACTTTTATTTTCACCTCTATTCCTAACTCAACGGGCCATAATACATTATAATACATTATTTGCCTGTTAAAATGCTTTTGACGTTAATAGCACATGCCACTGACTAGATGACACGTAAGAATTGGGTTCTGAAGCCTTTAATATCCCTGATATGCAGGGAAAAAGAGTTAGCCACTCTTGAATTTGAGAATTGCCCTGAATTAGTTATTTTGACGCAAAAAGCTTATTAGCTATCAGTTTGTGAATAATTTTATGCTGGGGATCCTTTAGATGTCTGGGTAGCCAATTTAATCACTTCTCCGTGATGGATTTACATTCATAATTTTGCAGTTCTGAGATCTGCATCAGAAAACGTAAGCAGCCCAGACTTTGTTGTAACAATTTGTTTTTTCCTACCATTTATTTGCTATAACCGTTCATGTCTCTTCTCATGTTGCTTTTTTAAGCATTCTTTGTATTTGCTTGCCTTTCATAATTCTCCTCTTTCTCCCTGATGTACCCACGTATCATATGCACGGTTTTCCTGTGAAAGTAGCGAGTCTCCCCGATTTTTCGCAGAATGATAATGTCATTGCTAGTTTATGTTTCAATCCCAGTTTCAATATTGATCGTAGAGATGACATGCTGTTTTATGCTTGCTTCTTGTGTATTACTCAATTACATGTCTAATTTTCAATCTTTACTTTACATGCATTTTGATGAATATTAAAACAAAGCTGAATTGAAAATTGTTCCTCCAAAAAAGTTAACAGAGTATTCACGGAGCTGAGTATGTAATAATGATTATAGTCAGATTACGATCTATAATCAACAAAGACTGGAAATTTGTTCGAGTGAAAATCTGTGATGTCGATCTGATCAGATCAAACTATAGTCTCGGTTGAACAGCACTTCAAAGTTTCGTCATATTTTTCATATATTAATTTCAGCATACCACTTGCCACTCATTTGACCCGTCAGTAACTGAACCGCCTGAAAACGCCCGTTTTATTACTCCCCAGAACGCCTGTCTGCTTTTTTTTTTAAGTTTTATGCTTTACTATTTGAAACGACCCAAGTCCACGGAAGACTATTTCGAGTAAACTAAAAAAAAACTTCATATCTTTTTTTTATTTGTCCAATAATATTTTATTTAAATGTGATGGGAAGGTAACATTGTATATACAAATTAGAACACATATTATTATGACAATTAACAATTACATTAATTGTGGAGAGGCCATTTTGTGTGGTGGACTTGGGTCGTTCTTTAATTCATATACGTGTACATGATATTCTGCTATAGAGATGAGAGAAGGATGAGAGAGGGCGCTATTATATGAATGTAAGAATGACCCAAGTCCTTCATTTTGACATTAAAATACGATTTAACTCATTCATTTCGGGCACTTCCGGGGGTAATTAGGATTTATCATTTATACACAAGATGAGTCCATGCATAAGCTACAATTTCCCATGTCAAACTGAATTTGGCCAAAAATTGGACTTGGGTCGTTCGTATATTCAGGTCTTCATTTTATTGTGTCCATATAGCATGTAATCAGTGAATTGAAAGAGATCAAAGGTCTATAAAAGTATGTAAAAATTAATTTTGTGATACACGATTCCCTTGATAAAGTCTTAATAGGCTTTCAAATAAGCATAACCCATAATAAACAAAAAGATAAATAAATATGCAGTGAGCTTTTTTTACATAATAAAGAGGGTTGTCAAAATGAGAGTGATATCGCTGTACCTTCTATTGACCAATAGACCAGTGTGTACTGACTCTTTGGACCATTATTCTGTATAGAGAGCAGCCTGAACACAAGTAGAAGAACCCTTCTGTATTTTAAGGAAAATGAGCTTGATTTGTGTGTGTGTGTGTGTGTGTGTGTGGAACCGTTCATAAAATATTCAGCCCTCGATGATTTTTTTCCCGTGCGTATTTGCGTATTTGAATACTTAATCTATGATACTTAATACTTGATCCTGAAAATCTACGATTACACATCTTCTAAAAGTGTTTTTTTTTCTTTAAAACAATGAAAGTGACACAACGGAAGTCTATTCATTTTCCTTAAACAAGGCGAATTAGTCAGCAAAGTAAAATAATAGCCTACGACAGCGTGCAAAGTCAGCTGCTAAATTTTAATTTCACTTTTGAAAATAAATTACAATAAGATGCCACAAAACTGATTTTTTAAAAAGTTGAATGTGGTATTTGTTCTCCAACGGCCGAAAGGCAATTATACCGAGGACTATTGACTTAATGATATGATGTTTGTTTTCTGAATCGCTGTATCCAGAAAGATCACATGACATCTCATTTCTTAACGATACCCTACAAATATATACTTTTAACTCTTCTAGTCTTTTAATGGTTAAAACAGTGAGATGACTCACCGGATTGCAGATGTGCCCTGGCAGTCCGTCGTTCTTCGGCTCTCTTTAAAGCTTCTTTCAGGTCCGATCGAAGTGATGATGGGCTCACTCTCTCACTCCACTTGCGAAGCATGCACACAGTACCATAGCTTGTTATTTCATGGTCACGGTAATTAGTTCGTATGAAATTCTTGACATCTCCCCTTGAGAACCCAAACTCTTCCCCAAGATCCTCGATGACTTCATTGTCAGTGATATTACCGGCAACGGCTCTCAGATAAGAGTCGATATCACTTGACTGTTCCGCAGCCCTCCTGCAATAAATTGTGTTATGATATTTATGTTTTTTATCAATTGCCGCTCTCTGCACACTGTACAATGCATCCATTTTGTACGATCACAACTGCTAATCTACATTTTTAGCAAACATGGGGGGGGGGGGCGATGGGTATTAGAACTTGTCAGTTAATTTTTCGGCAGCGACTCTACCATCAAGCTATTCCTGGTTGCTGACGATGAACTTGGAACAGATAGTCCATGGGCCAAGACCCGAAAAATGTGTTATTGGTACCACCTGAGGTGGCAAAACCTTTTTGGTGTCATTTTATTTGTCGGGCATAAACGTGTGCTTGTCAAGCTATGATAGCATTTCCAAATGATTAGCTTAGTTATTATAAATGAATGTTTAACCAATTTGGTCCTGTGTTTATATCCCTCTACTTCTGAATCGAGACTAACCGCTATAAAAAGAAGAGTGCAGCTGTCTTCTGTATCTCCACAGGTGTTCTGTTGTAAATGCGGTGCCCTTAGTCTTTATTCAAGGCAGCGAAAGGAATATCCAAAGGATTATGATGTCCACAGCTGTTCAGTTTTAAACGCGGTGCGCTTAGTTTTTATTCAAGACGGCGAGGGAAATATCCAAAGCTTATGATATAATGTATATCCCTTTATCTAAAAACAGAAAAAAAGTAATTCCTATAAAATTTTATACCCCACAATGACATGTATAAACAGTTTTTTCCAGCATATTTGTTTATAAAAGATCAGCATGGATTAAGTGCATACCGTTATGCTTTTGCATTCAAAATCATGCGCAATACGCAATCTTTGGAAATTGAGTTTGCTCTGCGCTCTTCAGCGGATTTTGTTAGTTGACTTTCAAGGGTGATCTGGCACCACAAAACCAACAAAGAGATCGCCAGACATGTTTTCTTCCTTTTAGCTAAGGACAGATTTTGATAGGCCATACTTTAAAGAAGAAATCCACCTCTAAATTAAATAAACTATAAAAAAAACAGAAAAATATATCCGACAAAACGATACAAAAATGACCAGAATAGGCTAAGGAAATGAGGAAGATATGCCATTTTGACATTTCCCCCTTTTTTCGAAAAAAAAAAACATTTCTTAAGAATTCCTTATGACCCTTAATCAGCAAGTTAAGCTGTCTTGCTATTTCATTTCATTTCATAAACATAAATGATAAATATCTTATATTTCAGCAGTATAACTATAAAAATTCTCTTCAAACTACCCAAAATAAGAAAGATAAAAAATGTTAACTCTGATATATCTTGGTACAAGAACATGCTTTTGCTTGTATTAGCTGAAAATGACAATTTTCCGAGTTTCGTCAGTCTTATGACTGAAACATTGTCTTACCCCAAACGTCACGCATCGAGGCCCTTTTCAAAACCACTTTTATTGATTAAGTGAAGTAAAATAGGGAAGTTATTTTTACTCAACTTAACTTGATGCTACCTGAGCTTTTTCTCATTTGCTGTTCTGTAAGGACACATCACTAAACTTGTATCCACTCCCCAGGCATTAACATTGGGAGTTATCATCATAATGCATGTCACGATTTCCATAAGACGTTCCTATCTGAATGAAATATCCCGCTTTGGCAATTGAAAGACTTACCTCTTCTCATCAGATTGGGGTTGAGGCTCGGCATGCCTTGCAGCCTTAGCCGGCTGTTCTTCCCTCTCAGGTGTCAGCGAAGGTTTTTCAGACATGATTGCTTGTAATATGCTGACAAAATGGGTCACCCTGATAATGATGCCCAGATTGCATGAAGACGAGACAGATGGAGGAGGTCCAGGGTTATGGGCAGTTCCACGTGGTGAGCCAAAATAGACCGGAAGTAGGGCGTGGCTAGGACCGGATGGATGAACTGATCATCACACCTTACCGGACACTACTTCCCACACCGCACTAAGCTTTTAGTCTATGACCTGGAAAGACAAAAGACATAACTCTGTTTAATTTGCCATTGACTGGTTGAATTCATATTTGTGCGGGGTATCTGTCTCCACAGTGTCAAAGAGGAGATATTCTTATTAAACGATTAGGCATTTGTTTTGTATCTGCATTTTAGTACCAATAACATAGATTAAAAAAATAATAATAATGGTGATGAATAAGTCCTCTTTTGAGATTCGCTAACTGTCTTTATTCACGACGCTCTTTGTTTTTTTTTTTTCTATTGTGTGTCTGGTGTGTGTTTTTTCTGTGTGTATAGGTGTGTGCATAGCAACAGATTTGTGCTTGAGTGATCATAACCTCTTTTTTTCAACATCAGGTTTGATATCGTAACAAGAATAAGAAAAACCAAAGTAATGAATCAAAATAAAAAAGAAATTGATACAATAGCTATAAAAAAATAATAGATATGAGTAACGTTCTTTACTAATTGTTGATTGGTTCTACTGTTTCTCATTGGCTTTCACGCACACTTTCATATTGTTTAACAGTTTATCCATAGGGTATAAACGTGAAGGAAAAATATTCAAGATGATATGTGTGTAATAACGTGTATGTTGTTGCGCGTATGCGCGCAGTGTTGGTTGGATACGAACATGGCGGCTTATTTAAAGCAGACCATGACCATGACAACGTAACTCAGATATATACGCCCGAATTCACGAAGGTGGTACGGTTGTCTACGGTTTAAACCATGGACAAGATTGTACCACCTTCGTGAATTCAAACCATAATCATTATTGGTCGACTTCATTAAGGTGAACCACCTCGCAGAACAGGGTGGCTACTATAGTTATTGTCATCTCGATGAAAGAGGCATAGCTGTGATGATTTCGTCGATTTTTTTTTTCATCGGTGGTTACCGGCGCATCTTCAGAAATTTGAGAGCCGTGCATGCATTGTTCATCCGACAACACCAGTTTTGTAAGATTTGTAAGATTTTATTGACTCTCTTGACCCCCAGCCTCTCAGGGTATGAGAGTACAAACATATTTACAATTACAATTTACAATTATATGAATACAAAAATGTAAGTGATAATGTACATGTACATGTGAAAATAAGAGATATGAATAAACATGTTTACAAAACGAGGCTTAAAGGACGTTTAACTACTCTACCATTACGTGTACACACATTCACGTCTACTTATTTTTATTATTTTTTTTGCAAAACTACTGTCTTTCTTTGGTTTTGAGGAAAACTAAAGCATAATCATTCTGACAAATTTGGCTAGTTTTCAAATGGCAGGCATTAGTTGAATTGAATACTTTTGCCATATGTAATGCACCTGGTCTACTGGCCGTCAAACTACTAGGTAAAAACAATAGTCTCTCTTTGTGGAAAAAGGAACAAACAAAAATATAATGAAATTCGTCCCCTATATCAGCAAAAGAGTATATAGTACAATGCAATTCATCTGTCAGGCTTGCATCAAACTTGCCCTTATTAGCAGGTAATCCATTGGATCGACACCTGAATTTACTAATCTTTCTTACACATGACCTGTAAATACTTCTGAAACATCAAACCAATTATCCTTAAACATTCTGTAATTTGTGATACAGATTCTATTTGACCATGTGGCTGCTCTCCACTGTTGACTAAACATATCTAAGAGTCTAACTTATGGAGTGTGTGAAATTCATGCATCACTAAATCCACCCCCTTGTGCTTACCACACATTCCCTAGCCCTGCAAAATCAGAAATATTTGCGATGTAAACAATAACCATTGTGATTTTGACGGAGTGTATGTCTTCTTGTAAATGCAGAAGACATTTCAAAATTGTACATGGGTGTTTGGTTTCTTTTCCCTTTACAATCTCAACCGGAAACCAATCATTCGACTTTTAATAATATGGTTTAAAAATACCCCACGTTTAATTTCACCACAAACCATACAATCAGGAGTACATTTGTTCACAAGCAAAACTTTTCTTAAGAATTTTCTATGGAAAACTTCAATTTGGTCTATGCACTCATAACCCCAGACTCCACAACCATAGAGTAAAACAGGTAAAACAAAATGATCAAGTAAATGGCACTGTATGTCCACAGGGAGCTGTAACTTCTTTAATAGCCTTTACCAAAGTCATTTTCTAGCTCGTTTGACTTGTTTTGAAAGTGCCTTTTTAAAACTACCATTATAACCAAATTTTACTCCAAGGTACACAAAGTCATCTACAACCTCAAGTGGATCACCAGCATAAACACATTCACGAATTCTTCAACCTTCCCACGGAAGAAAATAACAATTTTAGTCTTGCTAGCATTAACAGTCAAGCGCCATGTCTGACAATAAATATCCACAGCATCAAGAGCTTTTTGCAACACCTTTGGAGTTTCTGCTAAAATTATTGTATCGTCTTCATGAAGTATTGAACAAGAAAGATTTAAAGCTTTCTTGACATCATAATCCAGGTGGTCAGAAATCTCACTTTCCAATACTATTTCAGTCCACCACATGATTTTCTAATGTACTCTTGAAAATCATTTAGTTTATGGCAAATAAAAGTGAGGATAAGTTTTCGCCGTCGTTCACCAGTGTTACTATTAACCCCCCCCCCCCGACATCCCCCCTCCTGACCGCCACACTTGATTTAGAACTTTCATAAATGTTCTTAATGACAGTAAACAGTTTACCCGTAAGTACCATCTTCAACATTATTTTTTATACCATAAAGATGATATATCAATTAGATCAAATGCATCCTTGTAATCAATTCATGCACAGTATAAGCGTTTTTTTTTATTTTGCAGATAAACATAAATAAACATCTTCAAAACAAAAATATTACCAATTGTAGAATAATATGAACGAAAGCTAGCCTGTTCTTCACCCTACGTATTAGCAGCTTCGAAAAACTCTGAGATTCGACGATTAAAAATGGAAATAAATTTTTTTTCTCGACAACTCAGAAGAGTTATTCTTTTATTATTATCACAATTTGTGTCTATACCCTTATTCTTAAAAATAGGAATGATAATCCCTATGTACCATTCAGTTGGAACAATACCACTGTCCAGTACCACATTAAAGAATTTTACCAACACATGAAGCAGCATCTCTACGGGACAATCCATGCTTAAGGAATTCATTTCTTATGATATCTTTTCCACAGGCTTTAGAATTTTTAAGTTTGTTTTTTTTTTTAATTAGTGCTCCTTTCCAAAGTGACGGGGGCATCCAAGGAACCATCTGACTAAAAAAAGAAAGAAAAAAAAACTGAAGTAATATCTTCCAGGCCCGTGGACTGGTCATCTTTGATATTTAAACTAAGAGACTAAAATGATCAACAAAATCTCCTGATGAAACAGTTCCTATTTTCTTCACCTTGCGTTCATTATTACTGTTGAGTAATTGTCAATATTCTTGTGGATTGGATGCCCGCAACGAACAGAGTGATTCATTTGAATCTCTATGAAATGTCCTTCTTTTATGTCTTAAATGAGGCTTTCCTGTAGATTCATAATGATTCAATAGACAACTAGCTTCTGAATTGCCCAGAAATCTTAGCGTCCTCTTTAATCGATTTTTATCATTCAAATACTCCCACCAGGCAACTCTTTATTCTGCATCAAACCAGGTTTGATGTTTTTTTCTTTATTAACAGTCTCATTTGTGTTTATATTATTACGAGATTGTCTCACCTTACAAATGCCAACATCTTCTGCAATATGGACGGACATATCGCATAATTGTGAGTAACAAATATCAATAATATCTTGATTTGCATTCCCATCTAAAAAATTCCACATTTTCACACATTAGCTCAGCCGAGTCTTTGATTTTCTGTTTAAATATTGCATCGTCGTCACTCTTCCACTGGGATTATATATATATATATATATATATATATATATACATACATATGCATATATATATATATATATGTGACACTGCACCTCAAAACAAACAAAAAGTCGCCAGACATGAATTTTTAGTTAAAACCATATTCTGAAAGAGCAGACTTTAAGCTTTAAAATGATGTATAACTCAAATCAAATGGACTCTCCTAACCTATCTAAATATTGGAAAGAAAGCACAAACTCAGGAAAAGTATGAACTGAGAAAAGAGGCTCTGAAGTACAGTGTCTATTCAACCTCTTAATCTTTACCAAACCCTGCTGGCTGTGCGATGAATGGGACAAAAAACAGGAAGTAAACCACCAGAGTAACAACAATGAAGGGATTATCAGATTAAACTGAAATTAAGCATGCCTAATTAACACATTCTGTCCATAATCAATGCCAACTTTCTAAGCAGTAGCACTATCCTTTCAAAAGTTATTAGAGTTGAAAGTGAAGAGTGTGGACAAGGTTTTTCGGAAATGAAAAAGGGATTCTAAAGACACACATAATTACACTAGTCTACCAAAAATGTTCGAGATAAATTGCTAAAAAAACACACTTTCCCGCCCGTTTTATGATACCAAATTTTAGCATATTGTAAAAGAAGACCCGCTCTTTCAGAAAATATGAAAAAGTCAAGTTCGGCTAGGTTGACCCATTTCACTTTAATATTTTCAGTCCTCACGCAAAATCAGTGTGTGCGACTTTATGTTCGTTTTGAGGTGCACGGTCACATATATATATACACATGCATGTATATATATATATATATATATATATATATATACATATATAACGTTGACTTTCATTAGGTTGTGTATCTAAATCGGCATTTTTTGCTGCAGTGTTTTGACAAATATTTATCAAATACACTATGCTGAAATTTGTAATGCTAGAAAGTTAATGGCGAGATATAGTAACATAATCAAAAGTGCTATACCCACCATTTTTGTTGAAGCATGTGTATTTTCCGACAGACTAATCTTCGCCTCTCCTTCCACTATGTAAACAATCCTGAGATCAAAGCTTTGGCTTATATCAATAACAGACTTTCCATTATTATTTACATTGACATCAGTATTATAACGAGAAGTTAGAATATCAAAGCCATCAGTAGTTACATGCATATCAGAAACATCATTACAAATGCCTAATCAAATCATTCTGATCTGTCAACATATCCTCTACATATAAAAAGTCATCAAGCAAACCCGTCCTGGCATTAGAATCCCCCAACAAAAGGGCGCATCATACCTGCTTTTGATATCGATAACATCCTGCACCAGGTTGTCAGAAACATCATTAGTATGATGAATTGATCTTTCACATGGCACGTACACTGCACTCTCAAAACCTAATGTTTTACTATCTACCTTGACGCATAGAATTGATTTAGAAACTGTTGCATGAATTCTTTCACAAAAATTAAAAATATGATTCTTCATCAAAATACACATACTGAGAAACCCACCACAATGTTTATTGTAATATTTTGCCATCCTATAACACTGAAAATCGCAAATATGAGATTGAGACAGATCTGGTGTGTCTGTTTTTTTTTTGTTTTTTTTTTGTCTCTAACGTTTTATGCTAGCAAATGTAAGTCCAAAATTCCAATATCTAATCTACTTTGCAAACCTTTAACATTCAATTCGTTCACAATACGACATGCAAACCGTTCACATTCCAGTAAATGGGACAGTGAAGAAAAAACACGTGATGTAGAGATAACAACAGCTGTTTTGTCCACAAAATATCTCCTTTAAATGGCAGTCCAGAGACGAGACTAGAGGTCAAGAAGCAAGAATTTGGATATAATCCTGAGATAATTTAGAACAGTAAAGTCATCTTTTATGATTTCGACCAATACACATCCAAACGTGAGAGCTGCAATCCTCACAAGCACATGCCGTATCACTGTACATTAGGGAGTTTTCGGTACAGGACGAGAAGACCCGAGAGTGCGCGGAAGCAATCAGCTGTGACTGTCCCCGCACTCGGATTCCCGTCCCCATATCTAAAGGCCGTGTCACACTTTTTCGGGCAACCGTCATTGCCTGCGATTTGTGCAGAACAGTTTTTTACTACCCGGAGTTCCCCGCATATCACCCGCAAATGACAGTTTTTAGCACGTATGTCACTCGTATTCGCTGGGAGGTACGCACGCAAATCTTTTTACCCGCAAGCGTGTTTAGGTCCTGTCACACCTTTCTGGGCATGCTACGCGGGCTTGTTTTATGTGCGGATTTTCCAGCATACCGGACAATTTCTGAGGGCAGACAAGCATGTGTCTTACTTGCTGGACGCGCTCTACTTAAATTGTACTTGCGAATATACTGTGTGACCTTTGTACCAGTCGCATAGATGCTGACAACTCAATGAAGGAAGTCTTCTGAAGGAATGGCAGAAGTCCCACAGAATGTCATTATCTTGGCTGCATACGGGGACTGCAAACTACTTGCGTAGGAGTTGCCTGCCGCTAACGGCATCGTACAGGCGTTCTGCGTGGACCTCTCTGGGCACTCCGCGACTCACCTGGAAAATGTTTTAGCCATGCTCAAAACTTGGCTGCGGTAAATGGGACTTGCGTGAGCATTTCCGGGCAACTTCAGGTCAGATACGCGCTAGGTACTGTCAGGCGCGGAGCAAGCGCGGAGCAACTGCGGAGAGCTCCGGGTAGCAAATTTGTTTCCCGAAAATCAAGCCGCAAAACTTCCCCAGATACGGTATGACAAGGCCTTGAGCTTACTCGAAACTTGATCCGAATGAGTCGTGGGAGTTCGCTCGCAAAGGTACACGCAGAACACCAGGAGGAGACCCTTTCCTGCAGTACCTCGCAGGCAACTCCAACGCAGGTACGAACATGCGAAACTCGCTAACATTCTTGTCCTTCTGGGGAAACTCAGCTGCGTGCTGAAAAATCCCTCCTGAGTAGCTTACCCGAAAAGGTGTGACATGGCCTTAAGCAGCTTCGCTTTCCTGTTAGGACGGAGGCGTGCGGACATGATCGCTGATTGGCTGGCTGGCCGGCTCAATCCTGTCCAGTATCGGGATCGAACGCTATTTTGGGCTTGCAACGTACTCGTTTTCTCACGGGACGTTTGTAAAGGCCGCGTCGCACCTTTCCGGGCAATCCATGCGAGAAAGATTTGATCCACTGTAGTGCTATCATGCTATCAGTGAAAAGAACCACCTTCTCCATTTGCAGTCTCAACTCTTTACTCATAGTCTTGTACATCCTGGCTGCTAGACTGCTGCTTGTAGCTCTAGACGAGGAATCGTCAATGGTTTTAGTGGTGCAACCTTTGACTTCAATGCTAGAAACCGCATTTCATAGTCGTCATCACTTCTAATTCGCCATCTCCTATAAGCACAGGTACCGAATGATCTAGAGCGACCTCGTTTAGATTCTGCATTTCATCAAACAGATTTCTCCACTCCGCTTCGTCTTCTCCAGACAAAAGATCATCCAAATCATAGCCTCTCTGAAAGAGTTTCTGCAAACTTGAATTTGTTCAAGAACTTGAATGATTGTTGCTCAGCAGAGCATCCTTCAGACCATGTCATATCTGTGCAATGCTTGAAGATATTTTATTGGAACTTATTGTATACGTGTACTGTCTCAAATTAAGATTTTTAGCTGATTAGGTTACAGGTCCAGTTTACCTTTGGGAACAATGATTTAATTTTTTTTTTCCAGATATGACATTTAATGCATATGTGTAGGTCTGTTGTACCACAAAACATCCTATCATATAAAATTTTCGCAATAAAGCCTAAAATATAAGGACATATCTGTATTTTTCTCAATAAAATGTAACTGTACACGGTTGTTCACATTTTGTATATTTAACAATACTTAACATCGATTTTACCGATTCAAATTTTTACTGTGGTTGTTTTTATCCCAAACTCACATTTTGGAACTATTTTAAAGCACTAACGCTGGGTTTTTGTTTCATCTGCAAATGCCAAAGTTCAAAAGGTCAAGTAAACATGTTAAAATTTCACTTTTTTACTGGGGGTACAAAATTTTCGAACATGTCGTGCTATGACAGAGAGCGTGTGAATTTAGCTCGCCGCAAATTATCCTGCAAAAGGGTCTGTAAAAGGGAAGACTAATAGTCCTTACTCTTAAGGATAGTGAGCACACTTTGCGGAAATACAGTAGGTGTTTAAACGCATGTAAGCGGTTTAATCGGTTGCCATAGACTTTACACGTGAAAGCAAATCGCTTGGGTCTGAGCCAGATTCGCTTCCGTTTTATCCTGTATAGTGAATTTTGGCGTTATCCTTCACAGAGTATTTACCTGTTAAACATAATAGAACTTCTTGATTGGATAATCTAGACCATGATGTACTTTAGGTTTTCCAGGTCAAATGTCCAAAGATATAAACCATCATTGCCAAATAGGTAGTTCAAATGTCCATACAGCTAAATAATGTTCACGACTGAATTTGGTATCAAATTAGGCAACTCAAATGTCCACTTAGGTATGAAATGTCCGCATAGCATATATCAAATCTCAGACAAGAAACAATGCAGTTCAAATGTTGCGTAGCAAAATATTACAGAGAACAATGCTCCCGGAAACCAATGTCAAATAATGTTTTCAAATGTCCATTCCCTACTATACAGTGCTTTCTTGATTTAAAAAAAAAAAAATCATTATTTCACATAGGTAATTGTATCGTTTATGACATGTTTTACAAGTGAAATGTCCACTGGCTCAAACACATTGTTCAAATGTTCATGTGCATTGTAACAGAGATGAATGTATGTCCGGGTTACGCCATTTCCTGACCCACTTCATCTGACACACTCTTTCTGACACACTTTTTTTGCCATTCATTTTGTACACTGGGCCGTTTTCATGAGACGGCCTCTGTTATTGGCTACTGTGCTAATGAATATTCAACAGCCTTACGATTTTTTTTTTTCATAATGAGTCACTCGGTCTGATTCTGTGTCTGTGATTGGCTTTTAGCTATTGACTTACGCGTGATATCGATCTCCTCAAGGGGGTCCATGACGATATCTGATTACCAGTGTGCGTGTGTGTGTCGAATTGCGTTTTAGTGCCAGTGAGTGTGGCGTAATTTCTGCAGGTTTCCTGTCCATTTCTCTCTCTTTTTCTCTCTTTTGCTTTCGTATCATCTTATCTCTGTTATTCTTAGAGTACAATCGTACTACCACAAGTGTTTTTCCACCATTTTTTGAAGTGATTATCTCGTTTGCAACAATTTAGAGGTGAGTTTTTGTTCGAGTGTTTGTTGAGTTTTTTGATTGAACACGATGTAGATTATCTACGTGTGTGCGAGAACATTCATGGTACCCACTCGTTTGTTTCCGTGTGCATTTTTACCGTACAGTGTCTTCATCGTTCGTCTTCCAAGCAGCGAGTTTTCACCCTAGTTTTCCTCAACGTAGTTTTTTACCTCATTTTTTTTTTTTGCGGTGCAAGATGTTCAGTGTATTTTTTCTACGGTAAAATGCCATCGTTGATGATCTCCGTGTATTCATTACTAGTTTTCCACCTCCGTTTCATTTTGTGTACAACTAACATTGATCTAAAGTCTAACGTAGTTAGCTACAAAGTCTGCGATGTCTGTACGTTTGCTGATGTGTTTTTGTGAGCTGGGAGTGACTATGGTGGGAATAATATTCAGGGTTTTGCTGTGGTTTAGATGATAGTGATGATGATCATAATGATTCTGGTGATGATATACGAACCCTTTTGATGATGCAATTTATTTCGTGTGACCATGACGTTGATCATTGATGATGGCGAGAACGACACGAGTAGCCTAGCCTAGGCCAAGGACGAGAGTGACACTGTCCACGGGGGCTGTTGCTCGCTCATGCACAGGAGTGGTCTAGACCTAAAGACCTGCGTTTAATCATTTTTTTAAAACCTTTTGGTTGTTCACTTGGGTTAGTGCTCCAAAAATTCGTTTCTCTAAAGAAACTCAACCAAAAGCTTGACAATAAGGTTACATCAGGGCTATTCTTTAGTAACTATTAGATCTAAATGGCGATGCTAATTTAGTTTTCATTTAGAACTCGATTATATCCCATTTTCTTTGCTCATTTTTCATATGATAAATTATTTAGAACTGTAAATTTACTTAAATTCTGATGTACTGCATTCACCATTGTAAAAATCAATAAAAAAGAGCCCGCTGAGCAGGTGTTTCATTCTATCCTTTTCATTTCCTCCCTATCGTGTTGGTTTCCTTCCTGTCACTTCCTTCTTTGACCCTGGATGGAAGAAAAAAAAAAGTCCCATCTTGCCATGTAAAGACAGAACACATACCATCATGAAATATTATGACATTAGAATAGTTTTAAAAGATTATGTAAGTCATCAAAATTCTTGTGTGTGGAAATAGATAATAAATAAAAGGTGATTTCTTACAAAGCAGTTCTTTCAAATGTCCAACAGCCTCAGAACAGCTTCGATAATGAAGCTAGTGAAATCTGAAAACTATCGTGGCAACAAGTGATATTGATAGGAAATTCTGACAAAAACTGTCACAACATTTGATGTTTAAATTTGTCGTTTTATTGGATTAGGTCATGAAACTATAAATGCCACCGATAAAATCACAATCGCTCTCAATTTGAACAGAGGCAGTAGGGTAGGAATGACTCAGCAAACAGCTGATTATTTATGCGTCGTATCCATGGGCAACTGCGGGGTACTTTAGTAACTGGAAGAAGACGCACGAAGTTTAGACTTGAGTCACGAACTATTACTTATTATCAATTTTTTATTCAAAACATTTTTTCTTTGGATTTCAAAAAAAAAGGTCAAAATATTTCATATTACGCTTCTTAAATGTATTATGAATATAGATATGAAGTATTTTTATCGTGATTTCATGAAGAATTAGAATTATTTTGAATATATAAATACTAGACGGGCTGAACAATGAAGTCTAATTTTGCCCCAAGAATTTGCAGCCCACCGTACGTGCTGGTGGTGCATTCCTAGCGTTCTTGCCGCACTCTCCCAGCCACGTGCAAGCGCAGCATGCATGCAACAGTCACCAACAGTCACATAGAGTACATGTTTAGCTACTTCACCGATCTCACTCCTGATCTTTTGCAAAGAAAACCTTACAAGTGTAGAAAATTCTCTCGAAACTAAGCCAGACATGAATTTGGAATATACATTACAGTGTCAAGACCTTTTCAGTGGACTTTGTTTTCGCTATTTGTCTGTTTAGCTCTTGAATGTACGACTTCTTACGTCCGATTTGTTTTTTACCTCACCACGCGGTACTGTTTTTTCAGCCCCCATGCTTCCTCCATATGCACACATGTTGTAAACACACACAAGCCACCGGCACCGCGATCGAAGTTTGAGCGATAGCGATAACATGTGTGGAGCAGACATGCGGATTTCAGCACAGATGAGTAGTTGAACGTATCACGATTGTAAAACAAACATTTTTCTATGTCACTGCCAATTTGAATTAGGTTATCTAATCATAGATAGATTACGATTTTATTCTAAAATAGATTAGCTATGGCAAGAATTTGCTTACATGAGAGTTATTTGATAACATTGCAAAATGAAACCCCCGTCATTCAAAGGAATGTTCCAGAGCTATCTCGGGGGTTGGGAGCATTATATGAATACCCTTCGCGTGTAGATCGCGCCGTAGGAAAGATCGCGCCCAAGTTCGCTGCTGACTTACTAGGCAGGCACGAAGATTACTAGTACACAGAGGCCCGGCGCCCGTACGTAGTATGGTTTAAGCAGCTGAAAAAAAAAAAAAAAAAAGGTACTGGAAGCGCACGTAGTAGCAAGGCCTACACGTGGATGAGATTAGAAATTGCCGCGCGCCTCCAGCTCACCAGCTCCTGGCCGCCTCTTATTGGCCGGCCTTGAGCGCGACGTTCGACAAGCCATACCATAGTCTTGAATATTCATTAGCACAGTAGCCAATAACAGAGGCCGTCTCATGAAAACTGTCCCGTGTACAAAGTGAATGGCAAAAAAAGTGTGTCAGAAAGAGTGTGTCAGATAAAGTGGGTCAGGAAATGGCGTAACCCTGTATGTCCCCAATACAATGCGGTTAGCAATAGCTAGTTCAATTGTCCGTGTATCACATGTCAAATATCAGACTAGGCAGTTTAAATATCGCATGGCCAAATAAGTATCCAAATGACTGGAGCAATATCCCATAAGGGAGATCAAATGTGACATTGTGATTTCAAATGTCTATAGTCTTGAAAACTGTGTATTTAAACCATATAAATCGTATAATCTTATACATGCAGAAACGCATTCCTCAGTAATCAGTCTTGCATGTACTTGCTATAATACACAAACGCAGGTCCTTACGGTGTCAAGATAAAAACATATTCTATTGAAACTTTTTTTAATGCATACATAAAAAATCAATAGAGCTAAACTGACATGAATCTCATGATAGCGGTGTGACTTCCTTACGTGCAATTCATTGTTTAAAGAATGAACATTCTGGCATTAGACTATTCACTTTTATTATCTAAAACATACTGGAAGTCACTTTGTTCAGACTGTTCTTTTGTGATATTTTGCATCATCTCATACATAGAGTAGAATAGTTGACTATATATATTAACTGTATATACAGAACGGCCAGAACTGTTAACCCTATTAAGCCCAAGCTATTTTGACCCCTCGCAGGCCCAAGGGGGGGGGGGGGGCACATTGTGCCCCCCTATATAACTTTTTTATTATTTGAGATATCATCGTCATATTTGGCAGGTGGGTAGAGTAACTCATACTCTACATGACCGTACATTTGAATTTTCACAAGGTCACCTATGGAGGGCGCTATTTACAAAAATATAATGAAATACATAGGAAATATGCTAAAAACGTGATTTTTTGGTATAATTTCTTTATCCCCATTATGTATGTCTTATTATAGACCAATCATTTTCATATTTGCCACAAATGATAAGCAAGTGGAATTTCATCATTTGCTATGTTTGAAATTTCTCAAGGTCACCACATGGGGGCGCTATTCATATCAACATAGTGATACATTATGAAACCTGAGATGAAATGTTTGGGATGGGTACACGTACAGTTATGACATTTCATATTTGCATAATAGTGGAATTTTGAGATTGCAAATTGAAAATATGATGAACTAATGATATTAGAGGCATAACTTGGGTGAAGGAATCAAAATAATTCAAAATATAAGGGCAATCTGTAGAAAATATTATTGTTTTCAATTATCTCTATTATATCTATTGTTTTATGCCTTTGTCACATAAAAACAAAGGAAATAATAAGAAAAACTTTCCAGGACTATGATTACTTCAAATTTTGCTTCTTCAAAAAATTTCAGCCAAGAAACACCCATTTCATACACTGTAATGCTGTTAAATGAAATGGGAACAGAAAAAAGATGCAAAATCTGGCTGACATGGTTGTCAGTTTATGGTTGCCATGGCAACCAGCAACCTCAAATATAGCTAAATTATATGTCAAAATGTTTGTAATAAGATTCTAGGAAAAGTCACCATATTTGGTTGAAATCGGATTAAGGATGAAGGAGTGGCAAACGAAAATCTGGTAGGGGGGGGGCACAATGTGCCCCCCCTTGGGCTTTATAGGGTTAACCTGTCGTTTGATGTCAATTTCTCAAGTTTCAGTTTTCTAAAGAGCGTTCTCTCTCAGGCTTGTCGGACGGAATTTGAAAGTGGGATGGTTTCAGTCGGGGCTATAACCATTTACCCTTTATCACCATCCAAATTATCTTCTTTCTTGTTTTTTTTTTCTAACTCTTTTCTTCTCCCTCCATTCTCTCATTTCTCTTCCCAATATTTCTCCCTCCCCTTTTCTTTTTCGGCTAAAAAGTGGTATAAATGATACCTTGCAATTCACTTTGGAAGACCTTCTTTTGTATTTCTAGATTTTTTTTTTCCAGATAGGAAATAGAAAATCAACGAGAAACGAAGTTATTTCTGAAACCGTGTTGCATAATGTTGTCATAGTTTCCAAACGCAACACTTATTATCGTATTTTCGAGTCAAAGGATATTTGAATTACCATGAATTCTTTATGACCGACACGATACTTTCATTGACCTAAGATGACGAAAGAATTTCTTTTGTGTGGACATTTGACTTGACTATGGACTGCTTATGTACCTATATGCAGGCGCGCCGGAAGCAGTTTTGGATTGGGGGGGGGGGGGGGGCAAACATTGGAGGGGGCTCAAGATTAGACCATGCATATGTTACACAATATACACATACACACACACACACACACACACACGCACACACATCTATTATATATATATATATATATATATATATATGTGTGTGTGTGTGTAAAGTGGCGTATATGGTGGGTCGAAACATGGGGGGAACCGTTAAAGGGACACAGTCCTCACGAAATTTAAAAAAATATGTTGTTGTTGGTACCTCCAATGAACTACTTTCACCAAAAACAAACTTTAAAATCACCAAATAAGCTCGTACATTTTGGTTGAAAAAGTGTGACTCTGCATGGTGAATATGCTAATGAGCAAGTCTTGGCGGAGAGTCATACGTCGTCGATGCACAACTCTTCCCAGCCGTCTTCTGCTCGTTATCCGTACGCTCCCTAGTTTACCCGGATGCATGAAGACGTCGGTGGCTACTCCGACTCGTATTTGACATTGTTTCTACGTTGTGTGTGTGTGTGTGTGTGTTTTGTGTATTTATTCGCACGTCGTGTGGACGGTACAACTACTAGTAGATGATAGATCTACGGTAGATACGCGTACGCACCCCGTACGCGGTATGCCCTTCGCACTTTTCCAGTCTCAAGCGCAGCTAGCTGCAGCCCTACCTGTCGCCGCTCATGCATGTTCTATAGTACGTACAGAGTGTACATATTTGTAGGTAGAAACGATTCTACACAGGCCTGCTAGTACACTACAGGGGCGACCGCATTCAGCGTCGTCTGGTCAGGTTATCTTACATCAGTAGTTTTGCTCGAATCGTGCAGAAAATTTCCCAGGAAAATCCTTTTTCCGTCCCAGACCAACAAAAGTATCGTGAAAGGTGAGCTGTATGGCTGGGAAATATCGGTACAACGATGCCGAACATAAGAAACTTAGGGCCTACAAAATCTCGAAATCGTGTTGTGACCTACCTGTGCGTGGACAATTTGTGAAGCGATGTTTTTACGTGGACCGGCAGGCTGTGGCCCTTGGTTATAAACCGAGAAAACTCCTGAAACCAGATGCAATCCTGACCATTTGCTCACATGAGTTATAAAACAGAAACACCTCGAGCATCGACTTCGAAGAGAACCGAGGGAATGTTTAATTTACCGTGGGCCTGCAGCCGGGGTTGGACTGCAGTACAGTGCCACTGAGCTAGCTGCTGCCAGTGCCGACTGGACATGCACGGCAAAGTGGAGCGAAATCATATCCCTACGACCCCCTGTGTTTACCCTTCCCGGCTCACGTCATATTTTTTTTTTTTTCGAGGAAAGGCGATTATCTGACTACTTACAGAAATATTGAGATACAAACAATATTTTCTTTGAAGAATTCGACTCTCTCATGCACAGGTTATCTTCGGTTTGAATGCCAAAATCGACTGGACGGAGTCGAGTGTACGGTGTATGTACACATAATGGTAAGGATTTGCGCGCGAGAGTGGTTTCTACGCTAAGAAGTATGCAACACGGACGGAAGCTAGAAAACGACCGTGCCTATTTGATGTCAAGTTCATGGTATATTTGGTTTAAAAATACATATAAATTTATGTTTACAATATTAACTTTTCGTAAATTATATATATCTAAGCTTGAAATATTTTGTTTGAAATTATAAAACCACAAACTTTCACATTATGGGACAAAATTTCAACTAATCATTTGAACACTTAAATTGGTTTTTAGAGGCACGGCTGTCAAATTGGTGAGTAGGGCATGCACTACGTAGCATCTTTTTGCCGGCTCTTTCACGATCGCTTGCAGGAATTATTTTTCAAAAATCGCGTACGGAGACAATTTTTGATGTCCAAGCGTATAAATTGGTGAAAGTTTATATTTTTTACTCTTCTTAATTATCAGTACAGTGAAAATCTCAGGATTGCTTCCCTTTAAGTAATTTTGACGGTCTGTATGCTTGTGCGTGTGTGCGTGAGCAATAATGGGACTACAATACATTACGGAATGTGATACATTCAACAACGCAGTCATTGAGGAACATTGTAAGTTTTCCTTACATGGATTATGGAATGACGGTGTCAAACGATCGACAAATTATATACTGTCAGCAACATAAGGTGAATGGCATAACAATAAAATGCGAGCGAGCGAAGCGAGCGAGCTTGAAAATTTTGATATTCTACAGTTCCAAAACTGGAGTTTTAATTGTAGCTATATATTTCGCTTTGGAAATAAATGGGGGCGCATCGGGCGCAACTGCTGGCAATTATTGGCAGCAACATCAGGAGAATGGCATAACGATTCAATGCGAGCGAGCGAAGCGAGCAAGCTTGAAAATTTTGACATTCTACAGTCCCAAAACTGGGGTTTGTAGCTATATCTTTCACTTTGGAAATTAATGGGGCGGTGCATCGGGCGCAACTGCTGGCAATCCCTTACGAAAAAGTCCTGTGGTACTCCTGTGGTAATTACCACAGGACGGTACCACAGGACAGTACCACAGGAAAGTACCACAGGACAGTACCACAGGACAGTACCACAGGAATTGTCCTGTGGTATTTTGGGACATACCACAGGACAGTACCACAGGAATTCCTGTGGTATTTTGGGACGTACCACAGGGCAGTACCACAGGAAAGTACCACAGGACCGGTACCACAGAACAGTACCACAGGACAGTACCACAGGAATTCCTGTGGTATTTTGGGACGTACCACAGGGCAGTACCACAGGAATTCCTGTGGTATTTTGGGACGTACCACAGGGCAGTACCACAGGACTAGTACCACAGAACAGTACCACAGGAACTGTCCTGTGGTATTTTGGGACAGTACCACAGGTCGATCATTACCACACAGCATTACCACAGGGCAGTACCACACAGCATTTCCATGGTACCACAGGAGAGTACCACACAGGATAGATCGAAAAAAAAAATCTGGGAGACTTTTAGCCACATTTCAAGGAATATTTCTGATAGGTGAGTGATGGATTTTAGGACAAACATGGCCCTACTTAATAACCTGTCCTACTCCTAACATAATAAAATAACCTCAAACGAGAGTCTAATGGCCAAGTGCCAATCTAGTCCTATAATAGATCTATATAGTCATATTCTATTCCTAGGTAGCCATCGACCCTATCAGTACATATATATATGGCCGTCTATCCGTAAAGCATTAAGGCATGGTTACTGACTCGATTATACTTTATTATCAAGATATGAAATTACACTTTCATAACAATATCTATGATGTTGGGAATAACATAACATAATTAGACAATCTTTCATAAAGTTCAAAGTAAGTTCAATCATTAATACTTTGACTTTTTAAGTCATATATGTATTTTCTAAAATCTAGAGTGCTTTTTATGAATATTCATGAGCTATGTAAAAATTTGTACCACAGGAGTACCACAGGAGTACCACAGGAGTACCACAGAAGTCCTTATGAAATTTCTCATGCTTTACATCAGCACTTTCACTAAATAGGTAATACTGTAGGAGTATAGGATAGGATAAGTAATGGCAAATCAATTGTTATAATTCACAGCATAACTCATCTATCAATTAATTGAGGAATATTAATATATAAAATACCACAGGACAAGTCATGTGGTACTGTCCTGTGGTACTATCCTGTGGTACTTTCCTGTGGTATTGTCCTGTGGTACTGCCCTGTGGTACTGCCCTGTGGTACTGTCCTGTGGTACGTCCCAAAATACCACAGGACAAGTCGTATGGTACTGTCCTGTGGTACTGTCCTGTGGTACGTCCCAAATTACCACAGGACAAGTCGTGTGGTACTGTACTGTGGTACTATCCTGTGGTACTATCCTGTGGTACTGTCCTGTGGTACTGCCCTGTGGTACGTCCCAAAATACCACAGGACAAGTCGTGTGGTACTGTCCTGTGGTACTATCCTGTGGTACTGTCCTGTGGTACTGCCCTGTGGTATTGTCCTGTGGCACTGCCCTGTGGTACTGTCCTGTGGTACGTCCCAAAATACCACAGGACAAGTCGTGAGGTACTGTCCTGTGGTAATATCCTGTGGTACTGTCCTGTGGTACTGTCCTGTGGTATGTCCCAAAATACCACAGGACAATTCCTGTGGTACTGTCCTGTGGTATGTCCCAAAATACCATAGGACAAGTCGTGTGGTACTGTCCTGTGGTACTTTCCTGTGGTACTGCCCTGTGGTACTTTCCTGTGGTACTGCCCTGTGGTACTGTCCTGTGGTACGTCCCAAAATACCACAGGACGAGTCGTGTGGTACTTTCCTGTGGTACTGTCCTGTGGTACTGCCCTGTGGTACGTCCCAAAATACCACAGGACAAGTCGTGTGGTACTGTCCTGTGGTACTTTCCTGGGGTACTTTCCTGTGGTACTGTCCTGTGGTACTGTCCTGTGGTACTGCCCTGTGGTACTGTCCTGTGGTACGTCCCAAAATACCACAGGACAAGTTGTGAGGTACTGTCCTGTGGTACTATCCTGTGGTACGTCCCAAAATACCACAGGACAATTCCTGTGGTACTGTCCTGTGGTACTATCCTGTGGTACTGTCCTGTGGAACTGCCCTGTGGTACTGTCCTGTGGTACGTCCTAAAATACCACAGAACAAGTCGTGTGGTACTGTCCAGTGGCACTATCCTGTGGTACTTTCCTGTTGTACTCTCCTGTGGTACGTCCCAAAATACCACAGGACAATTCATGTGGTACTGTCCTATGGAACTGTTGTGTGGTATACATCCCAAAATACCACAGGACAATTTGTGTGTATACTGTCTTGTACTGTCCTGTGGAACTTTCCTGTGGTAATGTCCTGTGGTACTGCCCTGTGGTACATCCCAGAGTACTACACGATCCTGTGACACAGTACCACACAGTTCCTGTGTTAACATATATTTGTGTGGTACATTGTGTAGTACCAACCAGTACCACAGGGAGTACCACATGAGCCTGTAAAACAGTACCACACAGTTCCTGTGGTAACATTTATTTATGTGGTACATTGTGTGGTACTGACAAGTACTACAGGGAGTACCCTACAAGCCTGTGGTACAGTACCACACAGTTCCTGTGGTAACATTACAAGTGTGTGGTACATTGTGTGGTACCGACAAGTACCACAGGGAGTACCACAGGACTTTTTTGTTAGGGATTACTGGCAGCAACATTAGGAGAATGGCATAAGGATTCAATGCGAGCGAGCAAAGCGAGCGAGCTTGAGAATTTTGACATTTTACAGTCCAAAAACTCCCGTTTGTAGCTATATCTTTCGCTTTGGAAATTAAGGGGGGGCATCGGCCACTGGCGCTATCGCTGCTGGCAGAGTTACTGTGTGTGGGAGTAGGGACACTATTTCCGTCAGTGTTGAAAAGACCTAGGACCATATCGCCGGTTGAAATCAGGATATCACATCCTAAGACATTAAATCCTGAAACCTGACACGGAGATTTGGTCCCCCGGAGTGTTTCTCCAGGGGGGACATAATCGCCTACTACACCGGCAAACTGGCAATGCTCTCCTTCTTATTCCTGTATTTTCGTTATTTACGGGTCGATTTTTTTTTCGTTCGAAATGTAAAATGGATGACCATAGAATTTCTCAATAGAATATAAAATTGAAAACTTTCGAAAGGATAGAGAAAATTGAGTTCACTTTGAATGGTCTGCCACAGGCAGATATCCTTATCATGCTCTTACGTAATACGACAGCTGCTTTCTCAACGATCCAGTCAGCAGGCTGATTGTAACCAGGGAGGTAGTCTCACCTGCCCGTTGTAACTCACTGCCAAATAGCACATTGTCAGCACCGGCAAACTGGCAATGCTCTCCTTCTTATTCCTGTATTTTCGTTATTTACGGGTCAATTTTTTCGTTCGAAATGTAAAATGGATGACCATAGAATTTCTCAATAGAATATAAAATTGAAAACTTTAGAAAGGATAGAGAAAATTGAGTTCACTTTGAATGGTCTGCCACAGGCAGATATCCTTATCATGCTCTTACGTAATACGACAGCTGCTTTCTCAACGATCCAGTCAGCAGGCTGATTTTGTAACCAGGGAGTAGTCTCACCTCCCCGTTGTAACTCACTGCCAAATAGCACCGGCAAACTGGCAATGCTCTCCTTCTTATTCCTGTATTTTCGTTATTTACGGGTCAATTTTTTTCGTTCGAAATGTAAAATGGATGACCATAGAATTTCTCAATAGAATATAAAATTGAAAACTTTCGAAAGGATAGAGAAAATTGAGTTCACTTTGAATGGTCTGCCACAGGCAGATATCCTTATCATGCTCATACGTAATACGACAGCTGCTTTCTCAACGATCCAGTCAGCAGGCTGATTTTGTAACCAGGGAGTAGTCTCACCTCCCCGTTGTAACTCACTGCCAAATAGCACCGGCAAACTGGCAATGCTCTCCTTCTTATTCCTGTATTTTCGTTATTTACGGGTCAATTTTTTTCGTTCGAAATGTAAAATGGATGACCATAGAATTTCTCAATAGAATATAAAATTGAAAACTTTCGAAAGGATAGAGAAAATTGAGTTCACTTTGAATGGTCTGCCACAGGCAGATATCCTTATCATGCTCTTACGTAATACGACAGCTGCTTTCTCAACGATCCAGTCAGCAGGCTGATTGTAACCAGGGAGTAGTCTCACCTCCCCGTTGTAACTCACTCCCAAATAGCACCGGAAAACTGGCAATGCTCTCCTTCTTATTCCTGTATTTTCGTTATTTACGGGTCAATTTCTTTCGTTCGAAATGTAAAATGGATGACCATAGAATTTCTTAATAGAATATAAAATTGAAAACTTTAAAAAGGATAGAGAAAATTGAGTTCACTTTGAATGGTCTGCCACAGGCAGATATCCTTATCATGCTCTTACGTAATACGACAGCTGCTGGAGTCATCAAACCCTGGCTTGGCCTCCAGGTTTGTCACGCCTGAGCAGAAAGTTTATTTGCAATGGACAAGTACTTCGACTCCCAACTCCCAAACGACAAATATACGCACCCCACTTTGGGTAACCTCAGTTGAGGACTCGCCTCAAACGAGGGATTGACGGCATGCGCATTGCCTGCGATTTGTGCAGAACAGTTTTTTACTACCCGGAGTTCCCCGCATATCACCCGCAAATGACAGTTTTTAGCACGTATGTCACTCGTATTCGCTGGGAGGTACGCACGCAAATCTTTTTACCCGCAAGCATGTTTAGGTCCTGTCACACCTTTCTGGGCATGCTACGCGGGCTTGTTTTATGTGCGGATTTTCCAGCATACCGGACAATTTCTGAGGGCAGACAAGCATGTGTCTTACTTGCTGGACGCGCTCTACTTAAATTGTACTTGCGAATATACTGTGTGACCTTTGTACCAGTCGCATAGATGCTGACAACTCAATGAAGGAAGTCTTCTGAAGGAATGGCAGAAGTCCCACAGAATGTCATTATCTTGGCTGCATACGGGGACTGCGAACTACTTGCGTAGGAGTTGCCTGCCGCTAACGGCATCGTACAGGCGTTCTGCGTGGACCTCTCTGGGCACTCCGCGACTCACCTGGAAAATGTTTTAGCCATGCTCAAAACTTGGCTGCGGTAAATGGGACTTGCGTGAGCATTTCCGGGCAACTTCAGGTCAGATACGCGCTAGGTACTGTCAGGCGCGGAGCAAGCGCGGAGCAACTGCGGAGAGCTCCGGGTAGCAAATTTGTTTCCCGAAAATCAAGCCGCAAAACTTCCCCAGATACGGTATGACAAGGCCTTGAGCTTACTCGAAACTTGATCCGAATGAGTCGTGGGAGTTCGCTCGCAAAGGTACACGCAGAACACCAGGAGGAGACCCTTTCCTGCAGTACCTCGCAGGCAACTTCAACGCAGGTACGAACATGCGAAACTCGCTAACATTCTTGTCCTTCTGGGGAAACTCAGCTGCGTGCTGAAAAATCCCTCCTGAGTAGCTTACCCGAAAAGGTGTGACATGGCCTTAAGCAGCTTCGCTTTCCTGTTAGGACGGAGGCGTGCGGACATGATCGCTGATTGGCTGGCTGGCTGGCTCAATCCTGTCCAGTATCGGGATCGAACGCTATTTTGGGCTTGCAACGTACTCGTTTTCTCACGGGACGTTTGTAAAGGCCGCGTCGCACCTTTCCGGGCAATCCATGCGAGAAAGATTTGATCCACTGTAGTGCTATCATGCTATCAGTGAAAAGAACCACCTTCTCCATTTGCAGTCTCAACTCTTTACTCATAGTCTTGTACATCCTGGCTGCTAGACTGCTGCTTGTAGCTCTAGACGAGGAATCGTCAATGGTTTTAGTGGTGCAACCTTTGACTTCAATGCTAGAAACCGCATTTCATAGTCGTCATCACTTCTAATTCGCCATCTCCTATAAGCACAGGTACCGAATGATCTAGAGCGACCTCGTTTAGATTCTGCATTTCATCAAACAGATTTCTCCACTCCGCTTCGTCTTCTCCAGACAAAAGATCATCCAAATCATAGCCTCTCTGAAAGAGTTTCTGCAAACTTGAATTTGTTCAAGAACTTGAATGATTGTTGCTCAGCAGAGCATCCTTCAGACCATGTCATTATCTGTGCAATGCTTGAAGATATTTTATTGGAACTTATTGTATACGTGTACTGTCTCAAATTAAGATTTTTAGCTGATTAGGTTACAGGTCCAGTTTACCTTTGGGAACAATGATTTAATTTTTTTTTCCAGATATGACATTTAATGCATATGTGTAGGTCTGTTGTACCACAAAACATCCTATCATATAAAATTTTCGCAATAAAGCCTAAAATATAAGGACATATCTGTATTTTTCTCAATAAAATGTAACTGTACACGGTTGTTCACATTTTGTATATTTAACAATACTTAACATCGATTTTACCGATTCAAATTTTTACTGTGGTTGTTTTTATCCCAAACTCACATTTTGGAACTATTTTAAAGCACTAACGCTGGGTTTTTGTTTCATCTGCAAATGCCAAAGTTCAAAAGGTCAAGTAAACATGTTAAAATTTCACTTTTTCACTGGGGGTACAAAATTTTCGAACATGTCGTGCTATGACAGAGAGCGTGTGAATTTAGCTCGCCGCAAATTATCCTGCAAAAGGGTCTGTAAAAGGGAAGACTAATAGTCCTTACTCTTAAGGATAGTGAGCACACTTTGCGGAAATACAGTAGGTGTTTAAACGCATGTAAGCGGTTTAATCGGTTGCCATAGACTCTACACGTGAAATCAAATCGCTTGGGTCTGAGCCAGATTCGCTTCCGTTTTATCCTGTATAGGGAATTTTGGCGTTATCCTTCACAGAGTATTTACCTGTTAAACATAATAGAACTTCTTGATTGGATAATCTAGACCATGATGTACTTTAGGTTTTCCAGGTCAAATGTCCAAAGATATAAACCATCATTGCCAAATAGGTAGTTCAAATGTCCATACAGCTAAATAATGTTCACGACTGAATTTGGTATCAAATTAGGCAACTCAAATGTCCACTTAGGTATGAAATGTCCGCATAGCATATATCAAATCTCAGACAAGAAACAATGCAGTTCAAATGTTGCGTAGCAAAATATTACAGAGAACAATGCTCCTGGAAACCAATGTCAAATAATGTTTTCAAATGTCCATTCCCTACTATACAGTGCTTTCTTGATTTAAAAAAAAAAAAAATCATTATTTCTCATAGGTAATTGTATCGTTTATGACATGTTTTACAAGTGAAACGTCCACTGGCTCAAACACATTGTTCAAATGTTCATGTGCATTGTAACAGAGATGAATGTATGTCCCCAATACAATGCGGTTAGCAATAGCTAGTTCAATTGTCCGTGTATCACATGTCAAATATCAGACTAGGCAGTTTAAATATCGCATGGCCAAATAAGTATCCAAATGACTGGAGCAATATCCCATAAGGGAGATCAAATGTGACATTGTGATTTCAAATGTCTATAGTCTTGAAAACTGTGTATTTAAACCATATAAATCGTATAATCTTATACATGCAGAAACGCATTCCTCAGTAATCAGTCTTGCATGTACTTGCTATAATACACAAACGCAGGTCCTTACGGTGTCAAGATAAAAACATATTCTATTGAAACTTTTTTTAATGCATACATAAAAAATCAATAGAGCTAAACTGACATGAATCTCATGATAGCGGTGTGACTTCCTTACGTGCAATTCATTGTTTAAAGAATGAACATTCTGGCATTAGACTATTCACTTTTATTATCTAAAACATACTGGAAGTCACTTTGTTCAGACTGTTCTTTTGTGATATTTTGCATCATCTCATACATAGAGTAGAATAGTTGACTATATATATTAACTGTATATACAGAACGGCCAGAACTGTTAACCTGTCGTTTGATGTCAATTTCTCAAGTTTCAGTTTTCTAAAGAGCGTTCTCTCTCAGGCTTGTCGGACGGAATTTGAAAGTGGGATGGTTTCAGTCGGGGCTATAACCATTTACCCTTTATCACCATCCAAATTATCTTCTTTCTTGTTTTTTTTTCTAACTCTTTTCTTCTCCCTCCATTCTCTCATTTCTCTTCCCAATATTTCTCCCTCCCCTTTTCTTTTTCGGCTAAAAAGTGGTATAAATGATACCTTGCAATTCACTTTGGAAGACCTTCTTTTGTATTTCTAGATTTTTTTCCAGATAGGAAATAGAAAATCAACGAGAAACGAAGTTATTTCTGAAATCGTGTTGCATAATGTTGTCATAGTTTCCAAACGCAACACTTATTATCGTATTTTCGAGTCAAAGGATATTTGAATTACCATGAATTCTTTATGACCGACACGATACTTTCATTGACCTAAGATGACGAAAGAATTTCTTTTGTGTGGACATTTGACTTGACTATGGACTGCTTATGTACCTATATGCAGGCGCGCCGGAAGCAGTTTTGGATTGGGGGGGGGGGGGGGCAAACATTGGAGGGGGCTCAAGATTAGACCATGCATATGTTACACAATATACACATACACACACACACACACACACACGCACACACATCTATTATATATATATATATATATATATATATATATGTGTGTGTGTGTGTAAAGTGGCGTATATGGTGGGTCGAAACATGGGGGGAACCGTTAAAGGGACACAGTCCTCACGAAATTTAAAAAAAATATGTTGTTGTTGGTACCTCCAATGAACTACTTTCACCAAAAACAAACTTTAAAATCACCAAATAAGCTCGTACATTTTGGTTGAAAAAAGTGTGACTCTGCATGGTGAATATGCTAATGAGCAAGTCTTGGCGGAGAGTCATACGTCGTCGATGCACAACTCTTCCCAGCCGTCTTCTGCTCGTTATCCGTACGCTCCCTAGTTTACCCGGATGCATGAAGACGTCGGTGGCTACTCCGACTCGTATTTGACATTGTTTCTACGTTGTGTGTGTGCGTGTGTGTGTTTTGTGTATTTATTCGCACGTCGTGTGGACGGTACAACTACTAGTAGATGATAGATCTACGGTAGATACGCGTACGCACCCCGTAAGCGGTATGCCCTTCGCACTTTTCCAGTCTCAAGCGCAGCTAGCTGCAGCCCTACCTGTCGCCGCTCATGCATGTTCTATAGTACGTACAGAGTGTACATATTTGTAGGTAGAAACGATTCTACACAGGCCTGCTAGTACACTACAGGGGTGACCGCATTCAGCGTCGTCTGGTCAGGTTATCTTACATCAGTAGTTTTGCTCGAATCGTGCAGAAAATTTCCCAGGAAAATCCTTTTTTCCGTCCCAGACCAACAAAAGTATCGTGAAAGGTGAGCTGTATGGCTGGGAAATATCGGTACAACGATGCCGAACATAAGAAACTTAGGGCCTACAAAATCTCGAAATCGTGTTGTGACCTACCTGTGCGTGGACAATTTGTGAAGCGATGTTTTTACGTGGACCGGCAGGCTGTGGCCCTCGGTTATAAACCGAGAAAACTCCTGAAACCAGATGCAATCCTGACCATTTGCTCACATGAGTTATAAAACAGAAACACCTCGAGCATCGACTTCGAAGAGAACCGAGGGAATGTTTAATTTACCGTGGGCCTGCAGCCGGGGTTGGACTGCAGTACAGTGCCACTGAGCTAGCTGCTGCCAGTGCCGACTGGACATGCACGGCAAAGTGGAGCGAAATCATATCCCTACGACCCCCTGTGTTTACCCTTCCCGGCTCACGTCATATTTTTTTTTTTCGAGGAAAGGCGATTATCTGACTACTTACAGAAATATTGAGATACAAACAATATTTTCTTTGAAGAATTCGACTCTCTCATGCACAGGTTATCTTCGGTTTGAATGCCAAAATCGACTGGACGGAGTCGAGTGTACGGTGTATGTACACATAATGGTAAGGATTTGCGCGCGAGAGTGGTTTCTACGCTAAGAAGTATGCAACACGGACGGAAGCTAGAAAACGACCGTGCCTATTTGATGTCAAGTTCATGGTATATTTGGTTTAAAAATACATATAAATTTATGTTTACAATATTAATTTTTCGTAAATTATATATATCTAAGCTTGAAATATTTTGTTTGAAATTATAAAACCACAAACTTTCACATTATATGATAAAATTTCAACTAATCATTTGAACACTTAAATTGGTTTTTAGAGGCACGGCTGTCAAATTGGTGAGTAGGGCATGCACTACGTAGCATCTTTTTGCCGGCTCTTTCACGATCGCTTGCAGGAATTATTTTTCAAAAATCGCGTACGGAGACAATTTTTGATGTCCAAGCGTATAAATTGGTGAAAGTTTATATTTTTTACTCTTCTTAATTATCAGTACAGTGAAAATCTCAGGACTGCTTCCCTTTAAGTAATTTTGACGGTCTGTATGCTTGTGCGTGTGTGCGTGAGCAATAATGGGACTACAATACATTACGGAATGTGATACATTCAACAACGCAGTCATTGAGGAACATTGTAAGTTTTCCTTACATGGATTATGGAATGACGGTGTCAAACGATCGACAAATTATATACTGTCAGCAACATAAGGTGAATGGCATAACAATAAAATGCGAGCGAGCGAAGCGAGCGAGCTTGAAAATTTTGATATTCTACAGTTCCAAAACTGGAGTTTTAATTGTAGCTATATATTTCGCTTTGGAAATAAATGGGGGCGCATCGGGCGCAACTGCTGGCAATTATTGGCAGCAACATCAGGAGAATGGCATAACGATTCAATGCGAGCGAGCGAAGCGAGCAAGCTTGAAAATTTTGACATTCTACAGTCCCAAAACTGGGGTTTGTAGCTATATCTTTCACTTTGGAAATTAATGGGGCGGTGCATCGGGCGCAACTGCTGGCAATTACTGGCAGCAACATTAGGAGAATGGCATAAGGATTCAATGCGAGCGAGCAAAGCGAGCGAGCTTGAGAATTTTGACATTTTACAGTCCAAAAACTCCCGTTTGTAGCTATATCTTTCGCTTTGGAAATTAAGGGGGGGGGGGCATCGGGCGCAACTGCTGGCAATTACCGGCAGCAACGCTAGAAGAGTGGCATAACGATTCAATGCGAGCGAGCAAAGCGAGCGACCTTGAAAATTTTGACATGTTACAGTCCAAAAACTCCCGTTTGTAGCTATATCTTTCGCTTTGGAAATTAAGGGGGGGGGGGCATCGGGCGCAACTGCTGGCAATTACTGGCAGCAACGTTAGGAGAGTGGCGAAGCGAGCGAGCTTGAAAATTTTGACATTTTACAGTCCAAAAACTCCCGTTTGTAGCTATATTTATCTTTCGCTTTGGAAATTAAGGGGTGGGGGCATCGGGCGCAACTACTGGCAATTACTGTCAGCAACATTAGGAGAATGGCATAACGATTCAATGCGAGCGAGCGAAGCGAGCGAGCTTGAAAATTTTGACATTCTAGAGTCCAACAACTGCCGTCGTAGCTATGTTTTTCGCTTTAGAAATTTAAGGGGGAGGCGCAACGGGCTCAACTGCTGGATGCGAGCGAGCGAAGCGAGCGTGCTTGAAAATTTTGACATTTTACAGTCCAAAAGCTGCCGTTTGTAGCCATATTTTTTCCCTTTTATTCATATATATACATACTTATTTTATTTTCTTTGTTTATTCATTCATTTTTATTATTATTATTATTTTTTTTTGGGGGGGGGGCTTTTTGGGGGGCAAAAATGCGTTTTGCCCCCCCCCCCCCCTGCCCCCCCCCCACTTCCGGCGCCTATGCCTATATGGACATTTGATTCCCTTAATGGCATTAGAATGACTATAATATACTTGCTTCGCTACAGAATTTGATTCAGAAATCCTATATTGTTATGCGTGCAGAGCATCATACATCAAATGCCAGACTACGGTGGCAAGAAGATCTTTGCACACCTACACAGAATTACCGAAAAAAAAAAATACACCTGTATATGTGAATCTTATGATAGGAATTTCATCGAATATCTCATAGTTTTTGACAATAGAACTTTCTAAGGTCGGAATATTAATTTCCTTGGTCAGAAAAAAATACAGGAGGTCACTCTTCGTGATAATGATTCTTCACTCTTTTGCATCACCCCATGATAACGTGATACTTCTTTTGTTCATTTTCTTGCAGTTCATCAATGTTTTCCTGTCATTTTACTGCAAATGCAAAATTGCGTATCAAGTTTCCAATTTCTAAAATATGCTTCATCACTCTTTTGAAATCCCTGGTTAAAAAGAAAAACAGTGTTCTTCATAAAAAGGAAAAAATGAGTGAGACTCGCTTTGTTTTAATAAAGTCATGACAAATTGTCTGTGAATGAAAACGCAATTGTCTGCGCCTGATAATGTTCATCAATATTTCATATTCTTGAGAATGATAATTCTTTTTGCTGTGTTTTGGAGTCAACTGATATCTAAATTACTTACGTGCCATCTGAATCACCCATGAATGACATGAAATGCTCTTATTGACCGGAGGTGACGCGAAAATTTACATTTTGTGAATATTTGACATGATGGACATCTTACTTACCTTACAGGATATTGGTTTGCTAAGTGGACAGTTGATTTCCCTGTTGACATTCGAATTAGCTAATATGACGCTTGATCTGATATTGCGGATATTTGACCTGGAAAACCTACACAAATCGGTTGGTGTGGAATTAGGCCGTTTTGCCAGGAAACCCTTCATATGGCTGCATAGAATAAACGTCATGTATTTTCATTCTATAATATGAATTGCATTATTTCTTTAGGAAAATAATCCCAATGCAATCCCATATCTCGAGTGGGTTTCGACCAAAATTAAACAGAATTTGGAATGGCGATACTTTAATATTAAAAAACACGTATTTTGCTTAAAATTATGTTGCCAATTAAGTTAGAAAATAATCCTCTCGGTGGAATTTTTTCCATCAGAGAAGAACGATTGATCTTATGCTCGATTTATTGAGCGTAACTTGGTGAATCCAGTGTAAGTTCACTATTGAGCCTAAGTCATATTTCATAAAGACACACTTCATACCCACATGAAAAATCATGCATAAATTTCAATAGATAAAGCGTAATTTGCGATCAACTGCAAAGTTGTTTATGAAACGCAATTTGCGATTGATCGCAACTTATCCTCAATTTTTATCAAACAGGCGTCAGACATTCAAATTTGAAAGTTGGTCTCGATCAAAATTTCAACTATTGTGAAGCCCTGATATTAATATCCCAGATTTAGCGCGCCACATCATTATGTACTAGTGTAGGATCCTCGGCGAAAGAGTGAAGCTATACACCGAGCTTTAGGAGGGTGGATACCTCCGTCCCACGGTAGGGACTCTTTGTCAATAATCTAATATACCAGTACAGTATGAAATTAGCCAATATAGAGCATTTCTTTTACCTTTTGGGGAGCAAAATTTGGACGGGGCACATTTATGTGACAGTGTGAGATCCTCTGCGAGGGAGCGAAGAGAGCGAGTGGAGTGAGGGTATGGGAGGGGTGACTATAAAGAAAATGTAGTATAAAAGTCGCATTTATAGCGAATTAAAGAATTCCTTTTAGCTTTTGGCGAGCAAAATCTGGCCGGGGAATATTGTGAGATCCTCGGCGAAAGAGCAAGGAGACTGAGCGGGGTAGGATGTTATACCCCAGAGGCATGACACTCTATGGACATTTTGTAAAAACATATACCATAAAGTCGGGTTTAAAGAGCATTGCCAAACCATTATTTAGGGAATTATAGACATTTTGAAAAAAATACAGCACTATGAACATGAACTAAAAAAACAATTAGCAGGATGAGGGAGAGCGAGAGAGAGAGAAAGGAAGAGAGCTTGTTAATAAAGTGAAAAAAACTAGTTATATCAGTTATGAAAGTGACAATTTTTAGACAAGAAAAGTGTCTTGATTGCCCCTGAGTGAAAAAAAAACAACAAAACTTCAGGGTCATTCCTATCAAAAAAGATCAGGCTGCAGTCGCGTTTACCGCCATGCGTGCGCAGCCATGCAAAACTTCAGCGTCGTAATGCTGAGTGGAGGCATACAAACAACGGGGATTCCCATTTCGTTACACACAGTAGCCATTTTGAGAAAAGTTTTCGTCTTTGAAAAGGGTCTATCAGCCCACTCCCCTCCCATATGCAATGCAACCAATGAAAACATATAATATTGCATTCATTTTGATTAACAGTTCTCCTACAACCCTGGAAATAAAGCCATGCCAAGCCCTATAACCCCTTGGTGAAGAGTCCACATGTCTTCTGTAGAACAAAAGTAAAAGTATAGGTATCAAGTACATTTTGTTTTTCTAGTGATGGTTGTCTACTTACCAGTTATACTTTCGAAACACAGATGGCACGTAGTCCAGTTGTGAATACTAGTCTCAGAATTGATGCAAGGAACGGCGATTTTCATCCATGGACGTGCATATTTTGCACTACATGACCGCAAGAACCGGTGATTATAAATGAATGATTACATTGCATTAACACAATTAAAATAGCGAGTCACAATGCATTGATCGGAGAGTGAAAGTACAGTGTTGATGCGACGACAAGCATACTCAATTATGCAGAGGATACGGATGAAGTAGCAAGGTAAAGTACAAAGTCCACATAGCGCATTCATGATAGGAATTCCCAGTGCGATACGTAACCAACGAGGTTGTATACTATACACGCGCGAGCACTAGGGCGGACGTCCACTTGGGCGCGGACAAGCCCCGGAAGGGTTGCGGAAGCAAATTTTGTTATTTCGGCATCCTGTCCGCAACAGACGCGGAATAACTTTGTGAATCGGCTTGTCCTGGGACATTCCTAGGACTGTCCGCGGACTGTCCGCGGACTGACTGCGGACATTCCTAGGAATCACTCCGGAAGAGCGCGAAATACCTCGGAATATGCTAATCGTAGCCGGGCAGCGCGGAAACATCTAGGATTACACCAGGAATGAACGCGGACAATCAGGATGCCTTCCGGACAACACAAGTTAGGCATGCGGACAAACTGCGGACAATACCAGGAAAATGGAAAGGTATAAATTTGGAACTGACTTTGACTTTTCCTCATTTGACTGCTAGCCGTCATTGATGCTCCTTGTTGTGCTTCCGCAGTAGCGGCTGATATTATATTAATATGATTGGTCAATATTATTTGATAAATGTGACCACCAAAAGTCGAAGAATAGGATTGTCTGCATGTCGGCTGACAACTCATTTTCTTTTTTTGATTTGTCTCATCTGGGAGAACATTTTTTTTCTCTGCCTACCGTCACATGGATGATATTCGCAAACTTTTGGAACCATATATATATATATATATACATAATATACATAAAAATGTAAATGTACATATATATATATATATATATATGTATATGTATATAAAGTCATGTTGATAAAGTAATCCACGTGTGGGCAAGATGAAAAGATAAGTAACAAAACTGCAACAAAGTTCATGCTGTATTCACCAACGATTTATTTCTTCACAAGAAATAAACCGTTGGTGAATACAGCATGAACTTTGTTGCAGTTTTGTTACTTATTATATTCTTCATTCCTTTTTTTTAGACCTGTGTTTTATCCATCGTGAAGTATATACATGTTTTGTCTGATACTTCTGTAGAGCATGCCAAAATGATCCTAATCATTAAATTTGTTTTTCTTTCTCTGATTTTTACCCTTGTGCATCTCTAACCCTCTCTTATTTTGATCACTTTTGAACATTTTCAAGTCCGAGAATTTTTTTTTCATGCTTAGAGCTTACTAGCCTATTGTCAATGAAGTGTAAAAATGGGAAATATGTTTAACTTACTTTAATTTACTTTTTTTTTGGGGGGGGGGGGGTTCAGCTGGGCTGTCAAATTGGACAATCGAGTTTATTTGCAACTAAAACAAAAAGAGAAGAAAAAATTATTAGGTAATAACAACTACGAAAATCACTCAGGTAAAGAATATTTCTGAAATGATTTGTGATGCTTAATGTGTACTTAAATAATATACACTCAGCAAAAAACAAAACAAAAGAAAGACAGAAATTTAACACTTTTTAGAGTTCATGATTTATTGCTTTTTCTCTCATTTCACTTTAATTTTGAAGTGACAGAAAATTCTTCACTTTCCTCCATCATCTTTAGCTTTCATTGTTATTTTGGGCTTCAAAGTCATTACATTGTAATGAGACCACAAGTATATCTTTGCAATTGAATTCATGCTTTTTACACGTGTTTTAGTGTGATGAATTTGTCTTTTGTTCTAATATGTTGTAACATTATAAAGCATTTACGTATGAATAACAACTTGTTCATGTTTATATAATACAGTAACATTTAGACAAAAATTCTATGCTTTTTTTTCTGAGTGTACTTCCACCTACTTTTGTGATTTTTCAGCTGGGCTGTCACATGGGACAACCTAGTTTGTTTGCAAATAAAATAAAATAAAGGAAAATGTACTATAGTTAGTAATAGGAACCAGGAAAGTCACCCAGATGAAAAATAATTTCTGAAAAGATCAAATCAAAACAAACTTACTAGGAAGTTAGGGGGCTGATTTCACTTCTTTCCGGTTGCTTTTGGTACAGTCTCTACTACCTTCTTCTTTGCCTTCTGGGACCGGAAATTCCTCAGATTTACCTGTTCTTCATCACTAGACGAAAGGTGTGCCTGTGATGGGGATATTTGCATGGGGGCCTCGCCTCCCTTCTTGCTCATTTTGCGTTTCATTGGCATGACGTTCGCGGAAAGTGTCGACATTTTCGTGTCTGGATCACAAAATTTCCGCATTGGTTCCGGGCACTTGCATATATTGATCCGCATCGGCTCCGCGCTGTCCTAAAACATTCCTGGTGTCTTCCGCTTTCATTCGGGAAGCTTCCCCACACCGCGGGATTCTTTCCGGAGCGTGTGCGGAAGGAGCGGAAGGGTTCCGGACAAGCGGGACATCCTCAGGACATCGTCAGGACAAGTCGCCGAAGGTGTCAGGAAGTTCATTTCCGCGTCCAAATTTTGGTCTCGATCAAAAAGGATCGTCAAAAGTCATCACATACAAGCCCGAGTACAAGCCCACGAAACGCACACGCGCGCGATATGCACTTCAAAAATGAAATGAAGTGAAATCAAGAAAATGGTAATGTACTTGTATATGGGTCAGAATTTTGAACGATGTACAATTGAGCCAAAACAAGGCAAAATTTAAAAAGTAGGAAATTCTCCAAATCATTCATCTTACCTGAAAGAGTATAACTCAAGCTTTAATATGAACCCAATTATACTAGGATTTTCCCTGAGGAACAAGTTTTTATTCACCGCTGAAGTTTACCATGTCCACAGCAGTGAACGTCCGTGAGGAATAGTAGTGCACATACACTTGAATACCATTTAACATAGTTTCCGAAGATCTGATTCAGTTCAAAATCCTAACGAAATATCTCAAGGGACATGCGTACGTAATTGCAGAATATTAAGCTTGTACTCTTAACCTGTACGTAATGGTAGACAACTGATGATTTAACTAAATTTGTCATTTCTGTGAAAATATTGCTCTTCCGCTAAACACTTTCTCCACTTTACGCGCATTTTACAGAAACTCAATATTTTCACCTCTTATTTCACTATCCTATACTTTAATCCTCACTCCCAAATAATAATATACCTTTTAAAGATGTATCTCATCTGGGCAGTCTCTATAACCCAACAAACATAGCATAGTTTTCATCACGGAGGTTCGCATGTAGCTCACGGACGTTCGGAACAAACAAAATATTGAACAATGCAGCTCTCTTGAGTTGGAAACGCATTCTATTCACACCAAACAGCAATTTCATGTCGAGAACAAACTCCTCTGCAAAATCCTGAATAGATATTACCAATTCTCAATTATAATAAGCTTGTTTATCTTCTCATACTGAGGAATCAAAGAAAACATTTTTTTCAATCTCTCGTAAATGAACGTACAAACGTACGTGTAATCTCAGTGACGTAGTCCATCCTTGAGAACTAATATATTTATCAAAATTTCGCTATTATGAAGTAAATATTCAGGTCCTAAACTCTGCTTTTTATATAACGAACATGGTCACAGCTAAAATTATGACAAAGAATTGATATAGAAAAACAACAGAAATGTGCTCCGTTATAGAAATACGAAGTTTAGCTGGGGAGGGCAAACGAATACGTTAGGAAGAAATCCCTCTGTGTTTGCTCCTTGTGTAACACACTGTTACCGAGAAAAAATTGTGTTATTATATTAGTCAGAAATGGTAATAGGTTCGATACTGCGAAGTTACGTCATAACAAGACACAATAAGTCCATATATCTTGGATGGATGTTTGTGACTTCGATATTATACAATATGGTTTGTTATAACAAACCTTTTGTAGCGCGTCATTTGGGAGGCTCGTTATTCATACAGTTTGTCAATACGAAAATTGATAGAGTTCGTATAATTATGAAACTTTTTTATTCGGTAAATGATAGGAATCTCCGAAGGTTATCCGAAAGGCTTATCAATTGGAACATGAAAACTTACGTTCGCTTACCCAAATGTGGAGAAACAAGTTAACAACTAAAATCCTCCACTTTCAAACCCTCATAATAACCGTTTTCACCTAAACGAATATCAGGCCCATTCCACTTTTAGAAGGACGGACCTAAAATAATGATCCTTAATATCTATTTTTCGAAGAACATTTCTAATAACAAACCTCCTGAATTAACTACAATTTTTTTTTTCATTTTGGAATAACAAACCTTTGGACATCGGAGTAACGAATCTTTGGAAGAGCGAACGTATCAAAGTGCAACCTTAAACCTATTCTTAATCATTACTTTTTTTAACATGTGTTTTCAAATTAAGCACAAAAGCACAAACAAACTGACGATCTCTCTGTCTCTTAAATGTAAAATAAAAAAAAAATCTTGGAAAAAAATACAAATGAATATTGCTTTTCATTGATGAGTATAAAACAACACCATGTGATGATAAGCGGGGGATTTGTGTGTTTTCATCAGACAATAATTGTATACTGCATGATTTTTGTTCGCTTGTGACGGCATTTCGATGAATAAAAAACATAAACAAACAAACAAAAACTTCTCCAGAGGAATTTGGTATAACGGGAGTGCACTGGCAATTCTTTTCTCTGTGTGTTGGAGCTCGATCCCTTCTCCGTTTCTCAGTCATTTTCATTCAACTGCTTCCACGTCCTTTTGAAACTTTTTTGTTTCTTATTCAACACATGCTCATTACGGACTTCTTCCGTCATTATCCCGAATGTGATTGCGTAGCACTTTTCGGATTTGTTTTGGTTTGTTTTGTTTTGTTTTTGTTTTCTGTTTGGTCGCAGCATGTTCAGGCTATTGAGGGAATGAGAGAAAAATCGTCATGAAGAGAAAAATAAGAATGAATTAAGGCATTTAATGTCATGACAATTACAGCGAACGTCCGTTATGGAGACCAAAACTGGATGTGTTCTGTTTGAGACGGCAGCTACCATACTCAAAAGATAAACACTTAGAGCACCTGTCACTAAAAAGTGGCACTGATCCTCTTTCTCCTACTATGTAATCCATTGACTTATTCAACCAACGAACATCCGTGAAAAAAACGTTTTCCGTTTGTTATTACAGGTAAATTGAGTGCTGAACGCTATTCACTTTCGGGTATGAGCGGCTCGGTCATTTGGTAATATTTTCAACTAACTTTAATCTTATGTGCAGTGATATATTTGTAATTGTCAGAAATTTCCTTTCTCGGTCAGAACGTCCGTGAGCGAAACTTTCAGAACCTGTAACAGTACAAATTGTCTCCAGAACCTCATTAGAAAGAAATTTAAACGCACAGAAATTACAGATTACGCAAAATTCCATTTTCCCATAACTTTGTTTTAAGTGTTTAGCTGTTTTTGTATAATTAGAGGGAAAGCAAGCGTAAAATTGTGAGTAAATTTTCAATTGTTTGTTCATCATGATCACATAATGCCTTAAAAATTCTGAAACTACTGCTCTAAACTCATTGTTTACTTTGTAAAACTTTATTTGTCGCTATTCGAGCCAAAAGTTTTAAAGAATACAGGACACTTTCGGGACAAGTTATCCCTATCGGAGGGATTGCATACGTCACGGACGTTCTCTGGAATTATCACGGACGTTCGTTCTACTACTAGGGTCATGTTCCAGGACGGATAACTAATCGGCAGAGAGTACCTAGCCTTCCTAACTCTTTCAAAAAGTTGAAAAGGTATTGTCCATGCAAATTATAAGAAATTTGACATCCTTACAACATATGTATTGCTCAGAGGGGGGTCAGGAGGTGAATTTTCAGAGAAAATATCAATTATTTGCTTGGTTTTTGGTGAATTGCATGGTCCGAAAACTGCGGACGAACCTCAGTCCGCTCCAAAAATGGTATGCAGCTCCTCGGCAAGAGAGCCAAAGGTAAAATGCACCCTCGCCATCAAAGCAAGATGGTGTCCCACTCGAAAATGTTTTAATCATCACGGACGTTCTTTTTTTCTTGGAGGTTCGTCTAAATATACAATTTCGGTTCCTATTTGACAAAGGATGGACAGAAACTCAAAACAAACATATTATCGTGTTGCTAGATCTTAGTTGATTACGACTCAGAACAATATCGCCAATAACGTTTCATGGGCTACGATCTTTATTAGAAAATAGCGGAAGCACGTCCGTGACGAAAACTGAGTATAATTTTGCATAAAAGAATATTACGTCCCATGTACAGCCAGCAGACGTACAATTTTTGCAGGATATGTTCATTAGGTGGAACACCAAATTTTCGTATACGTTACAGTTGGGACAACAAAGTAGAATTTGCAGCAGCGATAGAAATAAAAGCATCACGGACGTTCGTCTGTTTAGGACTTTGATATTTCAATTGTTCTCTGTAATTTTGTACGTGCTCATAAAGTTCTTATAATTTTGTTGTACATACCCATGATATGTCAGATCCAGAACATGGTCAGATATTTGATGCCACGTACCATTAAAAATGCACATCGTTAGTTTGAAAAACAAAAATTATTGTGAAAATAGCGTTTTTACCGTATTTTTACCCTTTAAGTCCTTGTGAAATGAAAAATATCAGGGAAAAGTCAACCAAACCATATATTTCCTGAAAGGAAATTTACCAATCTTTGAGATGACATGAAAAAATCTGGTTTCTTAGATCATCCTGGCGTGTTCTAAGGGAAAGAATGTCATAAGGTACGAAAATTGGCAATTGTACATCGTTCAAAATTCTCACCCATATATGTATGTATAATACATATACATATCTGGGCCCTGTTTTATCAAAAGATAAATTTAACGTTAAGTCAAAATAATCTATGATTAACCTCTCAAATCAACTCTAAGTCCACTTAATCTATGATTAACTCCCAAATCCACTTGAAGTCCGTCTTATCAAGACACCCAGGGTTGACATCAACTCCAACTTCCTAAAAAATCAACACATAAGTTTTCTCAACCGCTCCAAATCTATGATTAACTTAACAGGTAATAAATGTCAACTTTAAGTAGAAACAGTTTAGGTAGACTCAATTGTAAGGCAATTTACAGAAGAAAGATGACTGTCACGCTTTCCTAGTCTAGCTGGGGTCTTGTCACAAATGTTTGTCTGTTAACTGCTAACTTTCTCTAACATTTAGTTGCGTTTCTTTCATGTAATTATGGTCTTTTCCTTGCATGAAATTCACGATCGGCACGCACTGCTTACGCGACTGCTCCACGCAAACACCCTAGACAGCAGTCGCAATCCCAGCCTGCGCGCCCGGCGCCTCGGCACGCCGTCCGCCCGCCAGTCAAGCTATCGCCAGCAAGCAAGTAACCGAGTACAGTACTGGAACTGGAACCGCGTCTGTGTGTAATGCATATCTTGCCAAAGAACCCATATGCGAGGAAACCAGTGATTTCTGACATGCGCAGGCCTACGTAGAGCTAGTTCGGCAATAGATACTAATTACCCACGCCGATGAAAATCGGCAGGGGGTTATGTAAAGGGTTCCGTATGTTTGTTTGTTTGTTTGTTTGTTTGTTTGTTTGTTTTTTTGTTTGTTTGTTTGTTTGTTTGTTTGTTTGTTTGTATGTTTGTTTGTTTGTTTGTTTGTTTGTTTGTTTGTGTACAAGATAACAAGAGAACGGGTAAACGGATTTGCACGAAATGTTCAGGGAATGTTTGGATAATGACAGGAAAGAATCGATTAGATTTTGGTGATAATCGGTTGACCCTTGCAAATTCTGTGTGACCTTGAAGTTTTGACCCCATGGTATAGTGACCATTCCGAAAATTTCCCGTTTCTCACTTTCCGATTTTCCGCTACCATACGAAGACATAAACTCCCCAACGATCCGACTTCGCTGCTCAAATGTTCGTAAGAATTCCGAAATTTACGTTTAGGCCTATTTGAGGGACTATGTCCTTCTAGATTTATGAAAGTTCGTTCTCCGTCATCACAAACTGGCCCGTATTTTGATGATTTTTCAAATTAACATTGATTGTTTTTTTCGTTGGAGGAGCAGTTTGCTCGGTCGCAGTCACACTGCACGATATGCGTGCTCAATGTCAATGCGTGTGCAAGGCCGCTGAAAATGCATCGCGCTCTACACTGTTGGTGCAAAATTGCACCGGGGACGTTGCGGCGCTCGTTGGTGGCCGAATACTGGTGCAGTAGACATTTGCATTCAACCCTTGCATTGAATAATTCCCGTAGACACTAATCATAGGGGTAATTGCCTAGGGGGTACGTAAATTTTGTTTTTCTTTTTTGCTTTTGTGGATACCATCAAAGATCGTACACTCATACGACCTTTGGTATTTGATGATTTTTCAAATTAACATTGATTGTTTTTTTCGTTGGAGGAGCATTTTGCTCGGTCGCAGTCACACTGCACGATATGCGTGCTCAATGTCAATGCGTGTGCAAGGCCGCTGAAAATGCATCGCGCTCTACACTGTTGGTGCAAAATTGCACCGGGGACGTTGCGGCGCTCGTTGGTGGCCGAATACTGGTGCAGTAGACATTTGCATTCAACCCTTGCATTGAATAATTCCCGTAGACACTAATCATAGGGGTAATTGCCTAGGGGGTACGTAAATTTTGTTTTTCTTTTTTGCTTTTGTGGATACCATCAAAGATCGTACACTCATACGACCTTTGATATCATCACACTCTCGGCTTGCTATAATCAAAATATCCCGCAAGAAAACGGCGTATTTCTTGATTTTTAGCGCTTTTTCCGCGACCCGTCGCGTAGACAATACTCTTAAAACTGGACTTAATTCGCGCGCGCTTGGAAAAGTTCCGATTCTGCACTTTTGACGGTGGAATTTGGGATTTTCGATGGATTTTTGGAGGAGACTTAAGGACTTTCCTGTACGTGAATGAGTGTTAATACCGTATGTGTAATTATGTGATTTGCGTGTGATGTGACTGTAGAACCAAAGATCGTACACTTCAGTGTACGATCTTTGGTAGAACTCACTGGCTGGTGATAAAGCACACTGGCAATTAAGTGGCCGAATTCTGGTAGATGACCGAATGCACATTATGTTTACCCCGACTTTGTACTTAGGCGTGGGTCTGCCGCCTTTGACGGCCCCTCTCTAGTTTTTTTAATCTTTTACTTTAAAAAGTTTGAACCCTTATGAGGTCCAACAAGCCGCCGTGCATATAAACAGCATAACGACAATTAAAGCATACACAAAGTCCCGCAAACTTCTTCAACTTTCTTATTTTTTGTATCTACGATGATTCAATTTATCTTTCCATCGATGTTCTTTTCCAGAGGGGCCTACATCTACTATACTACAAACTCTGTCTTTTTAGTGGGTTCCTCCATTTATACATTTCCTTCACTTTAATCACTTCTGTTTCTTTTTTACTATACAACAAGGAAAAGTAGAAATTACGCGGTGCGTAAAATATGTCCCCGCCGGAAGTAGCATTTAGTATCAAAATGTACTATATAGGTCAAAAGATCAAGGTCAAAGGTCAAAGAAGTCAAAGGTCAACATTCTGTGTAGAAGTTTTGAAGCCCTCACCTAGTGCCATCACATAAAGCAAACGGAATCGAAATCCGGTTAGAAATGGTGAAGGAGTAGCATTTTGTAGCCAATGTACAATATAGGTAAAAAAATCAAGGTCAAAGGTCAAAGAAGTCAAAGGTCAAAATTCTGTGTAGAAGTTTTGAAGCCCTCACCTAGTGCCATCACATAAAGCAAACGGAATCGAAATCGGGTTAGAAATGGCGAAGGAGTAGCATTTTGTAGCAAAATGTACAGGTCAAAAAATCAAGGTCAAAGGTCAAAGAAGTCAAAGGTCAAAATTCTGTGTAGAAGTGTTGAAGCCCTCACCTAGTGCCATCACATAAAGCAAACGGAATCGAAATCGGGTTAGAAATGGCGAAGGAGTAGCATTTTGTAGCAAAATGTATAATATAGGTCAAAAAATCAAGGTCAAAGGTCAAAGAAGTCAAAGGTCAAAATTCTGTGTAGAAGTTTTGAAGCCCTCACCTAGTGCCATCACATAAAGCAAACGGAATTGAAATCGGGTTAGAAATGGCGAAGGAGTAGCATTTTGTAGCAAAATGTACAATACAGGTCAAAAATCAAGGTCAAAGGTCAAAGAAGTCAAAGGTCAAAATTCTGTGTAGAAGTTTTGAAGCCCTCACCTAGTGCCATCACATAAAGCAAACGGAATCGAAATCGGGTTAGAAATGGCGAAGGAGTAGCATTTTGTAGCAAAATGTACAATATAGGTCAAAGGTCAAGGTCAAAGGTCACGACTGAAATTCTGTGTAGAAGTTTCAAAGCTCCCATGTAGTGCTATCATATAAAGCAAACAGAATCAAAATTGGCTCATAAATGACAGAGAAGTAGCAAATTGAAGATTTTGATCACACACGGACGCACACACGGACGGACACACGGACGGACGGACACACGGACGGACACACACACTTGGATACAGTATGCATCAGTTAGAATGTTCAGTGTTCTGTTCCATCTATGGTATTTGGTAAACATCTATTTAGATAAACTGAATTTAATCTGAGAGATTTTTTTTTTTTCACTGACCGACAAGATACTGTGTGTACTTCTATTATTGGCCCACGGTCAATGACTGGCTCGACCAGGTTTTGCATTCAACTAACTAAGTCATCTATACTTCTATTATTTCAATTCATCAGACAAGAACTCGTTTGTCATTCCCATTTTGCACAAAACCGCCCGCCAGTGCATGCGGCATGGTTTCATTGTTCTCGTGAGCCCCTCTAAATGACAGAGTATTGAGACAACTCGGATTTTCACAGTATGCACTGCCCATTGTGGCTGTCCCTATTTCGTATCAATCATTATAATTCCATTACAATTAAGTTTATCCAGGCTCAGATTGTCAAGACATTTGAACGAGAGTGTCTTACTATTCTATTCCATCCTGGTAGACCTATTCACAAACATCCATTTAGCCAAATGTTGAACCACAAAGTAATGCGAACATGTCAGGTGTTATATTATTTTCCAGCCTACGGTTAATGACTCTTGGTCTTCCGGGTTTTCCTGGAGAATTCAACTCAGTACGTTGTTCAATGCCACATAGCAATATTCCAATCCTGAGGCGACAACTCGATCGTCATTCCACATTATATACGAATATACATCTGTATGTGCAGCCAGGTTCTGTTCCATTTCTTTTTTTGTGTGTGTGACCCTCTATTAAAAGAGGGTAATGAAACAACTAGCACTTTCACAGTGTTTAAAGACAGCATGTTTCTGCATGAATATGTCAGTGCGTTTATTTTATCCCTGGTGCTGCAAACACCGATTTGGTTTAACTGCCATAAATTTGATAATTTTTTTTTTGAAAGATAATAAAAAATATGCACGGGAATTTTAGTCCAGTACGACGACCCTTGTCCAATGACTTTAAGCCCACCAAGTTTCTCTAAGTTCATTAACCGTATTAAGTTGTATACTGTTAGCTCCTTTGGTTTCGTAATAGCTCACAATAATTTCAGTACTTCACACAAGGCTATTTACTGCTAAATTCCATTTTTTTTTTTGTACCTCTCCAGAGCTGAGATTGTTATACCAGCTGGATTTTTTTTTTTAAATTTTGGTCAATACACCAATGTCACTGCTCCTGTCATCTTCTTGCTCAATCACTCTGGGTTCAATGAGACTCGTATGTATCGTGATTCTCTTCGCAATCACTTTGGTTTTTTTTTTCTCGTAAATATATAAAAAGTGATTATTTAGATAATATTTGCTGTATATAATTACCCACTTTGGTACCCCTGGCAGACTGCCAAATACTGTTGTAGGTTTTTTTTTTTTTTACCCATTAATTCTTCCCGCATATTCCAGACATTGCATATTTTTCTAGTTCTGTATACGGTGACTCTAGTTTCAAGTAAATAATTTAGACGCTTCACTCTTTATCACATACACTCAAGATGAATGCACACGCACGCACGCTCAGCGCACATGCACACACAGACACCTGCACTTGCACTCAAACCTCTTCCCACAACCCTTCAATTTCTACTCATACCCCCACACCGACAATGATCCCTCATGGTATGATCTTTGATGATCAAAGTTTGAATGACTCCGAAAGTACTTATTACACAACTGCCGAGTTTAATGCACTCATAAAACAAAATAAATTTCAATCATTTTTGGATTTGTTTAGTCTTCTTCACATCAATGCCAGAAGTTTAAATAAGAATTTTGATTCCATAGAATCATTTCTTTCCTCTTTACAAAATTTTCAATTTAGTATAATTGGCATATCAGAAACTTGGCTTAATACAAATTCACCACCAATGTTTAATTTAGAGCATTATCGAATGTATCGTTCTGATCGTTACTTAGGCAAGGGAGGTGGGGTTGCTTTCTACATTAGAAATAACATTGATATAAAAGTCAGGCATGACTTACATATCGAGGGTACGGAAGATATTTTTGTTGAAATTGTGAACAGTAAAGCAAAAAATATAATAATAGGTAATATATATAGGTCCCCAAGAAATAACATTGATTGTTTTTTAGAAAGTTTTGATCAAATTCTGAGTATTATTTCTCAGGAAAAGAAAGACACTTTTATAATGGGAGATTTTAATTTTGATCTTTTAAATAATTCTGATAATCATACAATGCAGTTGCTAAGTTTATTAGCAACTTTCTCATTTCAACCACATATCAACAACCCAACAAGAATTTCTAGTACATCAAAAACTCTTATTGATAATATATTTTCAAATGTAATAAACACAGAATTCACAAATGGTATATTTTATTATGATATATCCGATCATTTACCTGTTTTTACCATCAACAATAGTTCTTTGAAAATAAAACAATATTTTGAAAATGAAAAATCTCAAATGTATTATAAGGAAACAGAAAGTAATATAAATTCTTTGATATTTGATTTAGCGCAGGAAGAATGGGACGATGTATTTGATGAAAGCAATGCTGATACTGCTTATGAAAAATTTATCAGCAGATTATTGTATTATTATCAGAGAAATATTCCTTTGGTTAAACGGAAACCTTTAAAGAAAAATAGACAACCCTGGATTACCAAAGGTATTATGCGGTCTATATCAACCCGTAATAAGTTATATAAGCAAGCAATAAAGAATCAAAGTAATAACTCATTTATGAAATACCGGAAATATAGAAATCAATTAACATCAGTAATAAGATTGTCCCGAAAATTGTATTATTCAACTAATATAGAAAAAAATAAGGATAATCTTTTTTCATTGTGGAAAACTGTCAATGCTCTTATGGGAAAGACGGTAAAAGAAACTACCAACTCTATCATCATTGACAATGAGGAAATTACTGATTTTACCACAATTGCCAATTCATTTAATGATTATTTTATAAATATTGGTCCTAGTTTAGCATCTAATATGAATTCATGTAATACACATTTTACTGATTATTTACCCAATCCTTGTGAAAATTCATTATTTCTCACGCCTACCAATGACCATGAAATAATCAATATTGTTCAGAATCTGAAAACAACTAAATCGAGTGGGCATGATGGTCTTAGTGTTCATTTATTGAAACAAATAATCTTTTACATTGCAAGCCCCCTAACTCACGTATTTAATATGTCTCTTTCAACAGGCATTTTTCCGAACTCATTCAAACTTGCAAAAGTTATTCCCATTCATAAAAAAGATGACTTTAAATCAATGAGTAATTATAGACCAATTTCATTATTACCAAGTATATCCAAAGTTCTTGAAAAAATTGTGTATAAAAGGTTATATCAGTTTTTACAAACCAATAATTTATTGATACCCAATCAATTTGGATTTAGAAGTGGATATTCTACTGACTATGCAATCGCTCACATGTGTGATAAAATGATTGAAGCTTTTGCTGATAAAAAGCTTGTTATAGGTATATACATGGATTTGTCGAAAGCATTCGACACCATCGACCATGAAGTATTGATACATAAACTTAATACGTATGGTATACGAGGTCACGCTCTGCCCTGGATTATAAATTATTTGCAAAACCGTCAACAGTATGTTAGTTTTCAGTCTTATGAATCACACAAACTTGATATTAAATGTGGGGTACCTCAAGGCTCCATTTTAGGGCCTCTGTTGTTTAACATTTATATAAATGATATTATAGGTTCTTCTCCATCTTTGAATTTTATACTTTTTGCTGATGATACATCCATTATTACATCAGATTATGATATAGGGACACTTGTTAATCGTTTGAACACTGAATTATTGAATATATTGAATTGGTTTAAATCAAACAAGTTATCTTTGAATGTTAATAAGACAAATTTCGTTTATTTTAGAAAACCCTACTCACAGGATCTTAATGTCAACATATCAATTGATGGGTTTTCTCTTTGCGAGAAACAGGTTATTAGATTTTTAGGCATTACAATCGATTCTCATTTAACATGGAACGAACATATATCCTGTTTACAAAGGACCCTATCAAGAAATATTGGTGTACTCTGGAAGTTGAAAGATCTCTTATCAGAACGATCCCTGATTATTTTATATAATTCTTTAATTTTGCCTCATATATTGTATTCAAATATTGTATGGGGAAATTGTAGTATTACTAAACTGAATTCATTGTATTTACTCCAAAAGCGTGCTATTCGTATTATTACTAATTCCACATATTTATCTCATACAGATCCTTTATTTCATCGTTTGCATACTTTGAAGCTTCAGGACATCCACATTTTACAAACAGGTATATTTATGTACAAGTATGCAACAAATCAACTTCCCTCTTTATTTCATAATATTTTTCACTTAAATTCGAATATACACACATATCCAACTCGCCGTTCGACAGATTTTCACCTTGTAAACCCCAAAATTGTTTTAGCTCAGAAATCAATTAGACATTACGGTCCCGATGTCTGGAATAACCTACCTGATCAATTAAAACAGTGTACTTCACTGTTTTCCTTTAAAGCTCATTTAAAAAAGTATTTATTATTGAAATATGTTTCCAGTTAGTAGTTTTTGATCAATGTACTTTTTCTTCTTTTTTTCTGAAGTCTCAGTAAGCCCTGATCCATGCAAAGTGTTTTTTTTTCATTCCCTCCCGTTCCTATCCTTTCTTTGATAATGATATTGCATACATTCATTAAAGCGTATACCTTACCCCCAAAATAGGCATGCTACAGCCTTTATTCTCCCTTGCACTGTCACCTGCACACACGACGCACTGTCACTCGCACACACCTACACTTTTATTGTCTACTATACCATGCAGCAGTCAATGGTGCTGCGTGCTGTTTTTTTTTCTTGTTCTAAAGCGCCAAGTCACTATTTTTCTTTTCTGTTTTTTTTTTCTGTAGCAAAATGTGTTTTGTGTATTAAGATTAAGAGTTTTATGAGTACATATATAATTGGTGTTGTATTACATTGGTATCACATATTCAGATAGGGCCTCATCCACGTCAAGCTCTGCTTATGATGACGGTCCCCTGTATTGATTTCTCCTTTGTTATTAGATACAGTAAGCCTTAATATGTTATTTTGATTCATAATTATGCCACTTCAGACTGAATGTTGTTACGCAAATAATTTTTTTTTTGTATTGATTTGTATGTATCTGTATCATTTTGTTTTCATTTGCAATTGTATTCGGAGAAAGAAAATGCAGAAATAAACCAAACAAACAAACAAACAAACGTACGGAGCCCGTTTCATAGTCCCCTGCTCGAACTCGTTCGGCGGGGACAATAATTATGATTATCACTATAGGTCCTCAATGTATTGTTGTACAGTCTTTTCATTTCACTATGATTGTTCTATTTACCTTATTCTCTGTTATCAAAAGAAGTGAAACATATGTTTTGTCGAAAAATGAAATAAACTTTGAATTGAATTGAATTGAAAAACGTAAACCAATAAGATATCAATAAACAACAAACTAAGACGTATACAATGTTCACGTTATCAGTTTATGTACGTAGCCGAAATTGCTTTTCCCGATGGTGTGGCCTCAACCTTTGTACAGCGTTTGAACAGCGCCGGGTATATTCAAATTTTAGAATGAACAGGTGGACCTATACAGCAAAACTAATTAATGATTTCCATCATGAGGTCTAATCCATTCAAAACTAAGTGAAAAAGACACACATACACAAATGACACACATACAAATGACTTTTCTTTTCTCAGTTGGTTATGTGAACAGTCATTTCACTCGATTCAAAGCGATATAGGTTCAGTTTGCCCAACAGCAATTCATGGAATTCGTATTCAAACAAAGAATGAACCTGCATCAACCAGGTGACCAGAATGGTTCGTCGATTAACACTCGAGGAAGCATTCAATTTATTGTTGTTGTTTTTTTAATATAAAAAGCGTGAACATTTTTTTTTTTTTTTTTTGCCAAAAACTAAGCTTGCTCTCAGCATGGTCAGTGGATGTACCGGTAAGCACCATCTATAAAGACTACATAGATAATTATAACATCACAGATGTTTATCTTATAAAAGTATCTTAGTAAATTCAAAAACCGACCTGCCTCTCAGTACAAATCGGCCGTGATTTGGCAGAACTATACGTATCTCACCTTATTGACATTTTTATTTTATTTTTGTTTTGTTTAAACTTTAAACTTGAATATCTCGAAATCGCTTCAAACGTGATACAATATGTCATGTACGTATAGTTTTGCCAGATCACGGTCGAAATGATATTTTTCTGCTCATTCGCAAACTGGAAACCCGAACTGGCTAATCACAGGTGTCTAGACTTGGGAGCACCCCATACGGTAATTCTATATCCATGGACAATCATGAACGAGCGTACCTAAATTTTTCCCTTATCAACACACTCATTACCTCTAATGGGATGAAGTACAATACTGTGAATGTCAATGTACTTAGAGTACTCGACACTCGGAAATGTATCTCTTGGATGTTTATACAAACTATTTAAGGGAATATAATCGTCTTTTGGCATTTTTAAAAAAAATGATCCCTTCTTTTTTTATTATAGGCCATTATTACACTGATATCATGCAGTAGACAAGCATTTATTAGTATGAAGACATTTCACTTGTTTGATCTGACGGTTATAAGCCACTCTATTTATACAGTCAGATCGCAGCACGTATGCTAATGAGCCGATCCGGCAAGATTTATTCAGCACTCTCGTTGACGATCTTTGCGCTCGATAGGTGTCTCGTCGTGCGAGATTTTGCGAGAGTTTGACAGGGCTATGGTTTTCACAGTGTAGCGACTTGTACATACATTCATCATCGCTACAAGTCACGGCAAATTGTTCTGCAGACTCTGATCTTTATTTTGATACTAAATTTGCGTACAACATCGGATCTTATCATGACGATAATCAGTTGAATTTGCGTAAATTTTACCTGCTTTTCACGGGAGATTTTGTCGTCTAAAGTTCGTTTTTGGTTCCTGACCGGTTTAAGAAACTGTTGTTTCTGATTTTGGCTTTTTCGTAGAGAGGAAACTTAGATACTCATCATATATTGGAGCGAAAGAGATGCAAGCATGATTTATACTAGTTTTTCTGAACTTTTGAAATGTCTGTAAAATTCACTCCTAAGCCGGAAGTATGCTCCACACAAAGTGTACATTGGCGCGAAAGAGCTCTCTCATTGGACAGTGCTTGCATTCAGCACTTGAACTTGGCTTGCACTATACACGCGTGCAAAGAAACCGCAAGTGGCATCAAACCGTTATACATGTAGCAGCGTAATGACGTAATACAAGCACTGAATGCAAGCGCTGTCCAATGAGAGAGCTTACTCTTGAGATTGCACGGTTTCAAGCTGATCAGCACTGACATCGATGTATATTTTACTGGTTCCTGACCGGTTTAAGCAACAAATTGTCAAGATGTTTACATGTATAGAAAGATTAAGAGATAGACTACCAATCAATGCATTTTCATTGAGATGCAAAGTGAATTCGGTATTCTTTTGACGTCTTGAACGTGTACTGCACGAATTACTTTTTCACCACTTTTCAAGCTCAAATTACGCTATGATACTTTTCATTTACAATAATTTGAGTAACATGTGACGATAGTTTACATATTTTCCTTGAATTTACTACCAAATTTGTGAATATAAAGTGTATTTTGGTTGCCGAAAGCCAAAGGACAAAATCCCCTTCCGCAGCTCATTATTATACGTATGCAAGCCTCGAGCGGGCTTGCATACGAGTTGAATAATACGAGCGAAATATCGGGTGCTGCGGTCTGACTGTATAGTGCCAACTTACTCAGTAGGAAGTTTCACTCAATTTGAATTTGCAAGCATGCTCTTAAGTGGACGTATCGAAGTTGTGCCGTCAAAGTTAAATTAGATATGATTTATATGATATCGAAATTAATAGAATCTGTACATTAAGTCCGCTTGCTTCAATGTCGAGTGAAAATAGATACCCATTAATGGAAGCCATCGGTGCTTTCCTATCAAGCCGATAGGGACGCACGATACAAAATTTAAGTGTACCCCTGTCCCGCGTCAATTAGCATGATTAGCGAGTCTTAAAGGGCCCCTGAAATCCAAATGCATGTTGATCTGTGTTGATTTATGATACCCTCAACATCACTTTTGCGGTGAAACAAATATCTAGAAACATTCCACATATCTTAACGATTTGTTCTTCTATTTTTCTTCAGATTACTTGGGAACGCCCACAAAAAATCCTTCAAACCAATATTCCTCAGATGACCTCATGTGTCAATCATTGCTAAAGTACTGAAATGTTTAACAAAAGACATTGGAATGCACCTTCCTCTCTGCTTAGCATAACTTGCATGTTTCTGTGATATTAGGCCTAATGTGACTAACAAAAGACATGGCGAGGGAAGAAGTAAAAAAAAGCCCAAGATTAAAACAAACAAACAAAAGACGACTATTATTGTGAGGGAAACAGTGACGTAATGCACGCTTGAGCTCACACAAAATGAAATCAGCCCACTATCATTACACTTAGTGAACACAGCACAGAGCAAAAATCCAAAAGAACAAGCAGTTGAAGCAGAAATCAAATCAATGTTATTTCAAAACTGATTCTTAGAGTACGTGCATTCTAGAACTCCGAGTGAAATAACGCACATCGTACCACACTTAAAGAAAAAATTATTTCAATTCAATTCAATTCAAAATGATTTTATTTCCATATAAAGTAATACAAAGTAATATACATTACGCTTGCATGAGTACATACTATTTTAAGGAACTTTGAATCACATAAGTTTCAACAAAACGTACATGAATACAATATTATAATAATATCAAATTTGGTTACGATAAATAAACAACAATACCATCTTAATTTGCAACTCACGTCATGGAAAAGAGAAATTCACAAGAAAAGCATAGCTTGTAAAATTTGTGAATTACTCTAGAAGGTGAGAGCATCTCAAGATCCGTCAAGGACTCCATGCGTAAAATTTTGATATCCTGATGTCAGGATATATATTTCTGATTATACAGTTCGTTTTTCCGAAGGTTCTTTACTCCGAAAGTTCGTTATTCCGCAGCTTCGTTATTCCGAAGGTTCGTTAATCCGAAAATGTGATAAGGATTGTAATTCCAAAGGTTCATTTATCCGAAATGAAATAAGTTTCGTTATTCCGCAGGTTCGTTAATCCGAAAATGAAACAAAGCTCGTTATTCCGAAGGTTCGTTACGGACCCTTTTTCATTTCGGATCAACGAACCTCCGGAATAGCGAACCCTATTTCATTTTCGGATTAACGAACCTTTGGAATAACGAACCTTAGGAATAACGCCACGAATGTTCGGATTAACAAACCCTTTTTCATTTTTAGATTAACGAACCTCTCGGTATAGGGAATTTGTTTGTTTCGGATTAACGAACCTTCGGAATAACGAACAGCACCCACATTGGTAAGTACACTTATTTTCCTGACGCTATACTCCCACTGAACATTCATTCTTTCTGAGACGTATTGACATGTTTCTGTTTGTTTGTATGCTTGCATGATTGCATTGATTTAGCCCTACACCGGATTTCCTAGCCAGAACAATTTTTTTTTTTTTTTTTGTTCGTCATAGGGGAAGATTTGAAGACTCTTGGTAACAAAGTGCTATATATACAGTACTTTACAAAACTGAGCGGAAAAAACAACACAAACACAAACAACTCCCTCTAAAAAGGGGAAAATGATACTGGTAATCGCATCACCCATACAATACACTGTATGTTATGTAAATTACCTATCTCTCTCTCTCTCTCCCTCTCTCTCTCTAACTCTCCCTCTCTCACCCTCCCTCTCTCTCTCTCTCTTTATATATATATATATATATATATATATATATATATAATACATTGTATACTTATATACATATATACATATATTCATATATATCATATACAAACGTAGAGACATTAAATGGACATTAAAAATACAGGGAATATCTTTATTTAACTGTAATGAAACCAAACTGATATCCCTTTCACATGTAAAATCTGTAAGATATATAGGCCTCTTGTTTGTCATTTCCTCACACGTGAAACTGAAAAGAAAAAGAGATTATCACATGCTCACGTAAAGACAAAAAAGCAAATTATACATGCAGACGCCAACTACAGTTAATACACTGCAAAAAGTCCGGTGTTAAATAATGAACACCGAGCTGGTGTTAAATTTTCGGTGCTCATTTATGGTGTTAAATTAACACCTCCGGGTGTCATTTCCAAATTTTAAACTGTTTTTTGAAGAGTTTCTTAGTAACTGCACTTCTTGTTGATTTTTAATTTAAACAAGACGATCAAAAATTTTACATTAAAAGACTAGATTTTTGAAAAAAATGTGAAAATAAATTTACACCAAAGTAACACCAGCTGGTGTGGTCTCTTATTGAAGCTGGACGGGTGTTAAACCATTGATATTAACACCAGCAAATATCAAATCAACACCATCTGGTGTCATTTTTGAATTAATACCAGTACAGTGTCAAAATAACACCAGGTACAGTGTCAAATTAACACCACGAAGTGACAGGTGAGCACTTTTCAACACCATCATAGTGCATTTTTAACACCTGTGGGTGTGGTCCTTTATTGAAGTTTGATCGGTGTTAGATTTAACACCCGTGGTGTTAAATCTAATACCGATGTTTTTACAGTGTAGAAACGCCTGGACAAAGAGACCATCAAAACATCGTGGAATACTCACTTGTCAAAAGCGTTACACACAGAAAGTTCTTCAAGCTAAAAATGCGGACTCTTCTTTTCCGTCGTACCTAGGAAGAGGAGGGGGGGGGGAGGATCCAGATAATGTGAATGAACAGAAGGAAACACGATTGACTTTATCAGACTATTAAGTACAAAAAAGCACTCATTTTAAGTAATGTAACACTGTATATAACACTGTATACAATATATCATTTTTATGGATGATTAAGTGGGTGATTTGTGTGCGTTCAGGTATTATGTTCTTCTTTATTAGCATCAACGCCAGCAAGAACTTAAAAGTTTCTCTTAACTCAGTGAAGATAAACTCTTGAAGGGTTTGTTTGCAAAAACCGATAAGTCCATTTTTGAAGATTTTGAAGTACGATCTCTGTCATTAAGTACAAAATAATACCTTTTAAATGATACATTGGTCACCATATGTAAAGGTATATTTTTGAAGTTATGGTCAAAAGAAGCGAAAATTTTCTCATTATTCTCTTTATTTTTCTTGACCTTTAATCGCAAATATCTCCATTTGGCAAATATGGACTTATCGGTTTTTGCAGACAAACTCTCCTCTTATCTATACAACGTGTACGCAAATATAAACCACTCTTTTAGCATTTGAAGGCATCGCTGAATTACAGTATTTGAAGTCTTTTGGAGCATGAATGCGTTGAATCTAATGAATTAATGGCGAAATATAAAATGTACTTTAGTGAGTATGACATAATGACACATATGTATATGTAACACAAATAATATATATACATATATATATATGAAGAATTTGTTCGCAAAAACCGATAAGTCCATATTTGCCAAATGGAGATATGTGCGATTAAAGGTCAAGAACAATATAGAGAATAATAAGAATTTTGTTTGCTTCTTTTGACCATAACTTCAAAAATTTACCTTTATACGTAGTGACCAATATATCATTTAAAAGGTATTATTTTGTACTTTATAACAAAGACCATACTTCAAAATCTTCAAAAATGGACTTATCGGTTTTTGCAAACAAACTCTTCATTTGTATATATATAATATAAAACATATACAAAAATGTACGAAAAGATAAAAACAATTCAATGAATTCTTGGCTCATGTGCAGTGAGAAAATAAGACAAATAATTACTTGGAAAACAGATTGCATTTGAGTGGAGATGTGGATAGATAACAGCATCAAAGAAGGCAAGCAATCTCAAGTGACATGTTTCCAAGACTCTTTTCATAAGGAATGTGTAAATTCTGACATTTATACGAAGTTTACAACATCAAGATATGTTAGAAACTTGTGTAACACATACACTTTCTTTTTGCACAAACACATGATCCACGTAATAAGAGGTGGCACATATAAAGAGCACGATAAAGACATCACTTTGTTGAAGCTTCTTCGATAAACATACAGTATAGAAACATTGCATATGAAAGAAACACCGGACTGCTATTACTTGCTTTTTTTTTTCTTTTTAAAAAATTTAGTTGCCATTTGTCTCTTCAAAAACGTAATTGTTATCATTACGAGCATGTGAAAACCGATGTACCAGAATGATTTCACTGATAGCAAGTGACCGCGAACTTGTACATGTTCTAACTGACACAATGTGATCTGTAAACGCATAGCTTGTATATTGTGAATTAAAAGAACCACCTGTTTAGGCTTTGTATGAAATATGTTACAGAATATCAATACAACAAATACATTATAATGTTATAGTAAATTCGTCTACTAAGATTTTTGGAAAGTTCAACATAAAAACGTTTTGAAAGGATAGCAGGAGAATGTATGAACTATAAAGAACCGGCCCATTCGCGGACATTAGTGTCATTTTACTGAGGCAGTTATTCAGAATTTATTCAATTGGTAGACAATCATTCCAGGCGATTGCACTTATGAATGACTTCTCCGCCTCACGACTACAATATTATGACTATCCTGAAGTTCTTGTGTTATTCCAACACTATGGACAATTTTTAGTTGCACAAAATCTCTGAAAAACAATGCTTTTTTTTATTCTCGTTAAACTTTTAACAAAAATGGGACGAATAAAAAAAAACTGCTTAAAAACTAGGCTTCACACTTTTAACTGGAATGCCACTATACAATTTTAGTAAACCCTCCGAGATAAACGTCATGTCGAACTCATTTCTATATAGCTATACCGTATCTTTCATGTTATCACACCAGTAACAATCTTGTTTATATAATAATTTGTGTAGGAAGAACAACATGTAAATACAAACGATAATGTACTCCTCTTAGCTTCATATTCCTTTTAGTTGATCAAAGTCATTGTCGTGTCGGCAGCAGTGACTGATTCAAAGAATGCAAGCGAATTATAAAGTTCTGCGCTTTTGTGAGGAGAAATGAGAGCAATATTTCAAACATGGTCGGTGAAAAGTGATAAGCAAAATCTGAACAGAAAAAGAATAGGTACTCACCGTTCTCTGGCACGATGTTGTTTGTTTATGCACCAGTCCGTTCGTTGTCAATGCCATCTCAGTAGCTGAATAGGATGTACCGCAGCTAGATTGCTAAACTGACTCGAGTTACACATATAGGTGTAGCGTAGAACTCAGTTGTTGAACTTCTTTAATTACACACATAAGCTTTACATGCAAGTGCAATAAAAAGATTGTATATTGGCACACATGTATATACAATTATGTATACACATATAAATCCATCTAGGACCTATACATAATATTGTTTGAGAACGCAAATAGTTTCCCCAACGTTTCGAGTCGTACAAAAAAGATAAGCAAAACACAAAAATCGCGTCACCACTTCAAAGTGAAGACTGAAGTGGAGTGTCACATGCAGTGTGTAATATACTTTTGATTTGCACCCAATTAATTGACAAGTCGCAGTAGTCTACAACACAATACCCTTATTTAAAGATGTGGAACACGTTTGATGACTCTGTGTAGATGGTCCTGTCTCCCCGTATAAATGCGCAGTATAACAATTCGCCAAGCAGTGCTCTGTGTGTATGTGTGTGTGTATGTGTGTGTGTGTGTGTGTGTGTGTGTGTGTGTGTGTGTGTGTGGCTGGACGCGCAGGTACCCTGGTTAATGTTCATGGAATGGAATGTATAATCAGTTGCTGCACGCAGCCTTGGCGTTCGGATGTTCTATACAATAAGTTCAGATCACATGAGAGTGATTTGCGCAATTAGCGCGTCTCTGTATTTCATCAACATTCTTCATTGTATGACATCGTATTGAATATTTTAGTATTTCACCGGATTTTGGTAAGAGCGTAAAGTGCTTTTTTTGGCATTATTATTTATGTTGTTAAGGACAATTTTGAAAGTAATAAAGGGGCCTGCTACACCTTCTTTCACAAACATAAATTTCTGCAGAAAATTAAGTTGCGACAACGAAAAGTAGGATGGTAACCAACAAACTCTGTTTCGAATATCGTCAAGATAAAACAGCTACGTGTAATGATGACTTATTGAAGAATGATGTCATTCCTTTTCATTTGATTTTAAATCGGCATTCTAAAGTACAATGTAAAGTTGTCATTTCATAGGCTCCTGTCCTGTATACGGACAATTCAGAATGTATAGTTTGCAAGTAAAGTAAAAACGAAACATACATTCGTTTAACCAGTTCTTAACAACATTTCTAATTTTCTACGCACACTGGACACTACCATGGCCCTAAAAGGTTCCCTGACATGAATCCAGTCAAAAGTTATTGCAATCCAATCTTTTAGGGGAAAATACTGTGCAGACGTATTATGAAAATACGTTTTTCTACATGTAATACGGTGTATTTTTCTTCTTTTTTTTTTTTGGGGGGGGGCTCATTTTGTCCCCTTGTGATTTTTTGAATTGTGTGTACTCTCAGAATGTCATGTGGAATATAAAAATGAATATAGGTGTGCAGGATCAGTCTTGTCCACTGAGTCTCTCGCTTTTACAAAAAATCAATGACAAATCCAATTAAAAGACAAAATGACTTTGTAATCTCTGTATGTACCTTACATGCTTATAGTTCCTATACTGAATCATTGAAGAATAGGACCGATATAAATCGTTCTTGTTCAAGCACACACTTTCAATGATTCTTATTGTGCTGCAGTCTAGATAATCTTTATATGTTTACGTGAACGCCCGAATAAGTCGACAACGTGCCAAGTTTGCATAATTCATTTTGCTCAATCGCAGAATCCCGCCCAAACCGATCGATAAATCGCCAAATGACAGAGTACTATATGGAAGCTCTGCTCTCGATCCCATTTTTCTCTCATGTATCTTAATGCATTGCGTGGTGATTGAATATCAAACGGTGCTCCGTACTCGATAATATTCGGGTAAATTCTAAATTTTTTGGTCATTGTTTCCTTCTTTTAAAGCAGAATTCATGCATAGACAATAATGTAGTTATATTACTGATCATTTTAAAGAAAATAATCATAGATTTGTCTAGCCCGACCAGACGCTGTTAATACGCTGTGCGACCTCGCGCTACGTACGTACAGTGACTAGGCTGTGTATGGTCAAGATTTGTCATTAAATTTACATGTACGCATCGCTTGGCATTTTCTCTAGAACTTTGTTCAATGCATGTCCAGTGTAACAAAAATCTTTTAAAAATTCCCAAACCGAACATTTTCTTTTTTCTAAAAGCATGCCTGGGATGTAGTCTTAGAGTAATGTGGCACACAGGGGTTTGCACTGTGACCCATGAAGAGTTAACAGTGCACTTCCGTTATAACGAAAACATTTATAGGGAAATTCCGGTTCAACGAAGTAAAATTTCAGGCCGCAACATTTTTTGCTCTATGTTCTTGTATTGTCTTACAATCATGCGTTCGGTTACACGAAATGTAACGAAAGAAAAATGCAGGTCCCAAGGACTCCATTAGAAAGGGAGTCCACTGTAATTGATTTCATTTCTTTTTTAAGTATAGTTGTTGTTCCTGTTTCTTTAATGCATTTTGCGTTCTCTAATTTCTCCACATTAGTTATATATACTTGTAACTCGTGTCATACCATAATCTTGCTAAATCTCCATTTCCTAGCTATACAACAGACAGACTCTATACGATAACGTAATTGACAACAGAAGAATGACAGATGCAATCGATTTTGAGGAATGATGATGCTTTATTTCAATCAATTCAATTCAGTTTCATTCCATGCAATCAGATTTTGATTTCGTTTTTCTACATCGCGGGTACCGGTGGATCGAGTGATATAATAGTGCTAGCACACGTTGGTACATTTACTGCATGACAAAATTAATGTTGAGATGGGAACAGGTCCCAAGATAATCCAGATTCACAAAGATTTAATAAGATAAGCAAAATTAGTATTAGGCAGTGCTACTCAAAACTTATCACTAAGAATTACTATATCACAATGAAACAGTCCTTAATATAAAATGTGTTACGCTATTTTGCTCGAAATTTATGATCATGTTAGCTTTATTTCTGGAACCTACATTTTTTAAAGCCATGAAATCTTTCTTTTTATAAGCCTTCCTCACCAGTTTTTACAACGAATGATGGCATATTCTTCCTCCGGTTCTCTCTCATCATCCTTTTTATTTTATTATTGTTTTTTAATACAACCTCTGCTATGAAAAGAGTGTGGCTCACTGGGATTACACGCTTAATTATCTCGGGAAGCTCGCACGTAGCCTGAACGGACGGTGCATTTGTGATTTTTAAATTGGGATTGACATACATGTTTTACAGCTACAGTAACTGTATGAAACACGATACTATCGTTTTTGAACGGCAATGTAATAGATTTTGCACTTACATGCGTGCAATATATGAGTCAATACATTATCTCTCCTGCAACTCTGCGTCTGGATTTTTATTTCATTAAACCAATATCCTCAAATGAAAGTAATTTTCAAAGAGTCGTACAACCGTGTCCGCTTGGATCCCTGGTCCTTGCAGTCATAATTTTGAGATCTGATTCAACGTGCAATATTCATTGTAAAGTTTCTCTAGGGCTTTTTACACTTGTAAAATTTTGCTTAGCCCCGGACCAACGGTGGGGCTAAGGGGGGGGGGGGGGGGGCCTTAGCCCCACCGTTGGTACGGGACTATCCTTAGCCCACTTTCTGTTTACACTCGTTTTTGCCAAAGTGGGCTAGCCCCACCGATAGTACGGTACTATCTGGCCCTGCAAAATAGCAAGGGTTAGCACCGCAATTGCGGTGCCAAGCAAGTGAGTGTAAACAGAACGAAAAAATAATCCTGGGCTAAGCGACGGAGACGAAGTCCGACCCTCACTGACCAATCAGAAACGAGGTAATCAAGTGCTGCCGGTGCGTGCGTGTACGTGTACAGTACACAGCGTAATTATGAATATTCATGTGGTTTGGAAAGTCCGGGGCTAAGAAATACGAGTGTAAAACGGTCAGTTTTCTCCTTAGCCCCGGACAAGAGATAGTACGGGACTAATTGGCGAGTGAGGGCTTTTTACACTTGTGTTTCTTAACCCCGGACTTTCTCTGACCCAGGACTATCGTTAGTCCCGCACCAATTTTTTCAGCTTTTTACACTCGCACCGGCAGCACTTGATTACCTCGTTTCTGATTGGTCAGTGAGGGTCGCACTTCGTCTCCGTCGCTTAGCCCAGGATTATTTTTTCGTTCTGTTTACACTCACTTGCTTGGCACCGCAATTGCGGTGCTAACCCCTGCTATTTTGCAGGGCCAGATAGTACCGTACTATCGGTGGGGCTAGCCCACTTTGGCAAAAACGAGTGTAAACAGAAAGTGGGCTAAGGATAGTCCCGTACCAACGGTGGGGCTAAGGCCCCCCCCCCCCCCTTAGCCCCACCGTTGGTCCGGGGCTAAGCAAAAATTTACAAGTGTAAAAAGCCCTTTAAAAGCTGAAAAAATTGGTACGGGACTAACGATAGTCCTGGGTCAGAGAAAGTCCGGGGTTAAGAAACACAAGTGTAAAAAGCCCTTCTCTAGAGGAAATACTCAATTTTGTATTACAATCTGTCGAATGCCAGTGATTGCAAACACATATTTTTTTTTAATTCATAGAGTACCCTGACGGTCTTCCAAAATCATAAATCGTCTATAGTATGGCAATGACGACTGATTAGCATTTATCATTCATCAAATAGACTCAGTTTCAAAACAGATGGTCATAGTAATTGGAGAATGTTGCAGAATGTCGCTAAACAGACGGTCACAGTAATTGGAGAAATGCGCTACTTCTGTCCAGCTTACATGCGATCATTGTAATGTGGCAAGTTTATTTTGGTCTACTGTCCTAGGATGAACAGTAGGACTCAGAAACGCAAGTTCAACAAAATAAATATATACAAGTCAGAAATTCCATATAAATTGAGTAGGCTACATAGAATTAGACCAGTGTATATCTGTACCTTGTCATCCCACATTGTTATTGTACGTCCTCTTCTCCGCCGTAGCTGAACGAGTCTATGCTGTTACCAGTTACTAATAGTAAGCTTATTATGCGCAGATGTATTAAGAAGAGTTTTATACATAGTGTAATATTATTCATTTATAACGCGCAACATATCCCCTCAAGGTGCTTTAAAAGTCACTCACTACTAATTAAATGTTCTCAAGAAGCACATAATTTGTCAATATATTACACAAACTATATCTGCAACATGTTTACCTTTAAGAAAATGAATTAGTCCAAAATGTGTTTTTTAAGTTTTCTTTCGAAGGCACTAAATTGACAGTCTCGCAATCCTTCGCTGAAGTAGGTATCTGGTCCATAAGCAGGCAGCTCCTGACATGAATTATATTTATCCCCATGACATTTTTAATTTTGGGGAACGGAGACCAGAGAGGGAGGATTTAATGAGGTTGAGCATAAAGATGAGATGTGTCATGGTGAAGATGAACTTCAAAGTAAGTTATGTGATTAGGAGGACTTTACATACGAAAACCATTATTCGACAGCTCACTGAATCCAATGACGTTGTTAGAGGACTAGGGCGTGGTGTGATGTGATATGAGTGGATTCCCGTGAATTCGACACCAGAAGGGGAAACCGGATTATGAAAACGTTGTCCAGAGCGTTGTACTCGGCATCTTGGGATACCATAGATCAGGGAGCATGACATAGCAGTTTATGCGGGATGTTGCAAATGCATGTATCCGCTGTTCAGCAGTCTAGGGGTCACATAGTTGCAGAAAACACGGAGATTGCGACGGCTGTGAAATACAGGCGTTTGATACTTGCAAGTTTACTGTCATGTTGAAGGCAACGATTACATCAAACACGCTAGAGTAAGATATGATGAGGACACACAAGTCTAATTAAACTGTGCAAACAGACTTCATGTTCTATTTTAAACATTATAAAGCGTAAAAGTAATAATGTCCGTCCGTATACTTATGTACAGGTGTAAAAAAAGAAAGAATATGGAATTACACTGCTAGCATTTTTCAAATATGTGAGGCTCCTTTATGTCTTCAACACAGTGACTGTTCAGTATAATTTGTTTAAGATTGTCTAATTATTGGTTTCTCTGCTCAAAGACCACAAGAAATCCCACAAGTCTATAAAAGGAGCTGTTGATTATGTACTACATGATGTGAAATTCTGAAAATCGTCCGGAATGCCCATTTAAACTGTCCTAAAACACATTTAAAATTCCAGGTCAAGCTGGTAAAATATTAAATTAGCATTTAGGCTGTGTTGGAAAAAGACTTGCGAGTCCTCCCTCTTTTACGGACACTACAAGTCAACTATTACAATATCCCACACTATTTATTTGATACGAGAATGATAAATAAAGCAAAACGCCCCCCCCCCCCCCACACACACACACATGGACACCAATTATTTGCAAAACGTGTGAAACTTCCAGTATCCATCAGATCCGTATCCGGTGAAGACACCGACGTAGTTGATTTCCATGAGTGATGGGTAGGTAACCGCCATAAAGGGGAAAGGATTCCCGTGACGCCCCACAGCGATCGTCTTGTTATGGAAAGTTATCCAGAAGCGGTCATATTTGTCGTAGCCAGATAAAACGTTCTCGATCATCGCACTTATGCTTATTGTGACGTCACAGACCCCGCTCAGGTCTGTTCCAGGGCACTCGAATAAAGCACTTCTCGTGTCTCCCCAACCACCGAAGACTAAGTTTGGTGGGAGATAAAAGAAAGAAAGAAATTAAACAATGCGAAAAAAAAACGATCCTCTCAAGAAAAGGAGATTCAAGAGGGAAATTAGGATAGCACTTTTATCCGTCTAAATATCCAGCTTATAATGTTAGAAGCATGTATGCAATTTTTCACAATAGTGTGAAAATTGCACCATCATCACGCGTTTCGTCTTTTTTTTTTCCTGACAAACTGTTACAAGCTACTGAAATCCTTCCAGCTGACTGGCTGAGAGCAAATTTATTATATATATATATATATATATATATATATATATGAGAAAGCTTCATGAAATGTCCCCTGAAGCTTTGTAGATTAACAATGATCATGAATAGAGTTTGAAACAAAAAAATAGATTAATAAACAAATATTGAATGAATGATTGGATTCAGTATTTATCAACTACCTCACTAACACCGCCAAGCCGTAGATGTAGGGCAATTTGTCAATCATTTGCATAAAAAACCTCTCGACGGAAGAATTTCATGAATTTGAATAATTACGCAGCACCCACTGCATGCTATAAGGATTATAGAATCAACCCTTGCTGCGTCGCGGGCGGAAGCTCTGTGGACTAGTGGAAATGACCCTCTCCGGAGATGAGGACGTCGTAGATTCGAATCCTACGTACGCCCATGATTGTTTTGTCATGACTACTAATAAAACACTGATGAGTTCAGTGTCTATTTTCGTCGATGTAGGGCAATTTGGTCATCAGTTGCATACCTGAAATGGTTGTCAAAAAACGACTCAGCATTTGCAACTGCAAGTTTTACCTCATTTGGATCCAAGTGCCGGTCTCAATATACACGACAGCAATTTTCCGCGTAAAACAAAAACAAAAACAAAAACAAAAACAGGAAGCAAGTAATTACCTATTTCATACATTTCCTTCTTCACCTGGTTGATACTGCTCAATGCTATGAAAACGTCATTCTCAGCCCGAACTTCAAAGTCCAATGACGTCATGCTGTCAGTGACGTGCCAACCAGGGAAAGTGTACATCCGGGTATTGCCAACGTCCCGAGTGAAAAGGACCTCGCATGCTAGGAGACGTAGAGAGTAACTTTGTTAAGGAGCATGACATTCAGTTACGCAATTCAGGTAAAAATTTGATCCAATACATTGTCCATCGCAAAAAAAGAGATTATTCGTCAATCACTTGCTAGGTATAAACAGATTTATATGCCCTACTTAGTTGTTCGTATTATAAATATTTTCTTTTAATCACTAGGTGTTTTTTCTCTTCTCTTTTTTCATTCTCTCTCTCCTTTTGGGCAATAAAGGAAATAATTACAGACCATGACGTCTCAATGGATGTGAAGACCACAGAGCTTCAAAAAATGAATTCTTGCCACTTTCAGTAAAAATATACTGATATACTAAACATTAGAGTCAAGCCCAGTTCATTCCTTACTGATACTTTCACAAAACAGCGATTATTCTGTACTTGTTCCAAACATAAACGAAGTTGCTTTAAGGTGTGCATCATGTCCATACTGTCGTACGCCACCCTTCCTTTTTTTTAAACTATCAACGTGCAATTTTTAGAAAATTCATAAACGATCATATGCCGACAGAGAGCTGCATGTCAACTCATAATATACTAGTAACCGGTGCTGCCCTTATGGAAAACGTAATTGACAAATTGTGCTAACCTGGAAAAGAAAAGAAAAGAAAAGAAAAAGAAAAAGAAAGACAAAACAAAACAAAAGATATGGTCGGATATTATGAAAAACCTTAGTGTCTTAATTGTCAGTTAACCGCAGTTAATCACAGTGACATTTTAGGACCTTTTATTCGAATTAGAGGAAGAACATTCCTCTCTGAAAGGAGATCGATAGAAAGAAGAAAAAGACGACGAAGAAGATGAAACAGACGCAAAGAAACAAACACACAAACAAAAACAAGAAAACTACACACCAAGAAAAGCCTTTACTCACCGCAAGTTGGTCCAAAGTATCCGTCCGGACAAATGCAGGTAAAATTTCCGTATTTGTCAGGTATGCATTCACCCCCGTTCTCGCAAGGTGAGGAATAGCAGGCTGTAAAAATAAGAATAACCATTTTACTTCTTCTACCTTTTTTTTTTCACTTCTCGTTGTAATCTGTCGTGGTAATCATTTATTCTTGATGATACTTGAGCCATGCGCAGTATTATCACACAAAAGGCTCTTCGTATATGCACACATTCAAATTTTTTGGCTCACACTGATCCCATATTTTATCGCCTAAAAACCCTAAAGGCCCATGATATACATTCATATTTAACTGCTATATTTATGTACAAACACATTCGAAATTTATTACCATTTTTCCATAATGCCCTAGTTACTAATGATCATATTCACTCATACCCTACCCGTCGTTCCCATGATTTTCATTTAAGTAATCCAAAGCTTTTACTTGCTCAAAAGTCGATTAGACATCACGGTCCGGATACATGGAACACTCTTCCTGAAGAGTTGAAACAGTGTGCCTCCTTGTTTTCATTCAAAGCAAACTTAAAGAAGCATATTTTATCACAGTATACTTCAAATACGAATTAAGCCCGAATAATTTATATGACTTATGTTGGTCTCCCGATAGTAGCAACATCGTAAGTCATTCCCTCTTCCAGCAAACCAATTTTATCATTCCAAATCCCAGCCTATCTGCCCCTGTGCACTCTCAAGCACTCGCACGCACATTCACCACCTTCACACATCAGAGTTTATTTTCCCCTGCTATCCTCGCAGCAGAATTTGTATTGTTTACCAATTTACCTACCTACCTTTTCCTCGGGCCGGCCATCTTTTCAAGCAATGCTTACAATGGCGGCCCTCTGCATTATCATTTCCTAAATATAATATTGTTATTGTAATCCCAGTTGCATAGACATGCATACGGTAATATCATTAATTTCCTTTTATATCATTGTTTATGCAAGTCAAACGACTCTGTTTCAAATATACTTTGTATATTTCCCATGTTCACGATTATTCAGTTTATGTACAATGTATATTGATTTGCAGAAAATAAAGTATCTATCTATCAAACAAACACTTTCATTTCTTTTTATCGCACCAAAATCTTAGAATCTCAGAGTAGTCCGGAGATACGAAGTATTAAGACCCCGTTTACAGAGCAGGGCTGGACCGAGCCCGGGCCGAGCCAAGGTTGAGCCCGGCCTCAATTGCGGTACTCGGCCCCATAATTTTGTCCGTTTACAGTGGAGGGCTCAGCCCGGGCTTTCAATTCAAACCGTTCAATAATTTGTCGTGGTGGCGCTCTGATTGTAATCAAACAATTGTAACTGGCAGTGCGCCGGTCGCAATTTGGTACCGCATTTGGCCCAGTTTGCGTTTACAGTGGCAGGGCCGAGGTACGGCCGAGCAGCGGCCGAGACTACCTTCAAAGCTTGGCCAAACGTGCGGCTAATTTTGGTACCGCATTTGGCCTAATGCGCGTTTACAGTGAAATAAAGGCAGGGCCAAGTGTGCAATGGTTCCCTGTAAAGTATTTCAATCTGATATTGTTGATGCCGACATGCGCAAGATTTCATGCACCAGCACCAGCTTATTTGAAATGACATTATTCGTGTTTAGTTCATAATCTTGTTATATTTTATTTTTTTTTTATTTTCAAACACATAGTGTATGATCGCAAGCATATCCATGCTTTTAAAATAATATATATATATATATATATATATATATATACATATATTTCAGTGAGCTTGTTGCACATTAATAATGGTTAGTGAACAATACAGGAATAGATAATGCCATGAATGATGACAGCAACAGAAAGACCGTTCTTTGCAAGTTCCCATAAGTAGCAAAAGGGAAAGAAAGAGGAGCAAATGTAACAGACTAAAAAAAAAAGGAGAGAAAAATAAGGCTAGTAACTAGAAAAAGAGTACACCTACCTACAACAATTAGCGGTAAACATGCAATGAATCGTTGGTTGATATTAAAGGGTGGAATGATCTCAAACGGTTGAGTTGGTAAGGCCTCGCCGTCTGGCCCCGGGATGTTTCGGCAAGGCACTGGGTTCACCAGTCCTGTGATGTTTGACTCCAAAACGATCCGCATCTGACGCCACAATGGCTCTGACGTCACCGGCCGTGGGGCGCACAGAAGTGCTGGAATAGAACACATGTTTGATTTGTAAGTGGTATAATAACAATCTTCAGATTTGCGTCGAGAATGCTATTAAAGACGAGGCAGCCTCTTCACAAGAAAAACTAGAGGTCATTAACAAGTTGAAATCATAATATGAGACTGATGTTCGCCAACGACAAAGTTGTTGATATTAGCGAAACGAGGATGTTGTCGAGCCGCGGTGATACCAAGGAGGTTCAAGAGACGGAGTAGCAACAGCGTCATTCCCTTTGATCCCATGTTTGATGCCGCAACTAAGAAATATTTGAAGTATGTGCTAAACTAGAGCTGCCTCACAGATAGGAAGACAATTGATTCGTGTGGTATTGTATCATGACTCATCTCTCTCAAAGGAAGATTATCTCTGTGATGGGGATCGCTTTTCGCTGTCCCTTCTTATGAAACATGAACGGTACATAAAGGCACAAAAAAAAAAACAGGGATGTGCGAATAAATATTCCACAAAAATGATGAAATAAGAATTAAAATTACCCGATTGTACATGTTTTTTTACACTAGGCTAACATTATGAATGAATAAAGAACTACACTTGAAGATTATACCACATGAGTTTCATTTGTCGGAAGACTAAGTGATCGGAAAGATGACAAAATCGACTTTCCAGTAAGGGTGCAGTTCAAATATGTTCACAACGTACGGCTTAGATTTACACTTTTTGACATAATCCTGGACAGGAGTTACTTTCTTTTTCATATGCCTTATCATTACCTGAAATTTAATTTTCTTTAATACAAAAACAAACAAAATATAGCCGACATTATTTTAGCGTTCCAAATGACTTATCGCTTTGCTCGGAAAGACGGCGGCATCGAACCCTGATCATCAAAGTCACAAATGCACCTGTGTAATTATTTTTATGCGTCAAAATAAAACTGACAGCTGTTTGAATGCCTACAGCCAGTTGGAACTCAATGTCTTAAACCTCCTTGGTGATACAAGCCATTCTGTGAATAGTGGGGGCGGGAATGAACTGCACATAAAAAGAAAAGAAAAGAAATGTTTTAATGATCTCTGAAAATACTTCCGTGCACGCCCATTATAGATTACGAGGACGAGGTAAAAAAAAAAGACTCTAAATTAGTACACTGTACCTTTGTACAGGTTTTCTTCGGCCTATTTCATACTTTTGTCGAAAATATTCGGGCATTCAAATTTAGAATCAATTTCTTGTGGGAGCTCTATTTCGTTTCCGTCCAATGAAATTCACTAGCTATACTCCCGATGAACCTGTTCTTGGCATTCAATTTCATTTTTCAGATGAAAACCAATTTAATGAAAGTATACAGAGTAGATATTTTGAAGAATAGGGTAATGGGGTGAGGATGGGGGCAAAAGGGGCAAAATTTTCAAATAAACCGAGCAATAAAGTATTCACATTCATTCACATGCATTAATTTATGTTTAAGGCTTCTGTATTGTTCTGCACTGTAAAAACATCGGTGTTAGATTTAACACCATGTGTGTTAAATCTAACACCGATCAAACTTCAATAGAGGACCACACCCACAGGTGTAGAAAATGCACTGTGATGGTGTTGAAAAGTGTTCTCCTGACACTTCGTGGTGTTAATTTGACACTGTCCCACCTGGTGTTATTTTGACGCTGTACTGGCAGACTGGTGTTAATTCAAAAATGACACCACATGGTGTTGATTTGATATTTGTTGGTGTTAATATCAATGGTTTAGCACCCGTCCAGCTTCAATAAGAGACCACACCAACTGGTGTTAATGTGATGTAAATTTATTTTCACATTTTTTTTCAAAAATCTAGTATTTTAATGTAAAATTCTTGATCGTCTTGTTTAAATCAAAAATCAACAAGAAGTGCAGTTACTAAGAAACTCTTCAAAAACAGTTTTATATTTGGAAATGACAACCGGAAGTGTTAATTTAACACCATAAATGAGCACCGAAAATTTAACACCAGCTCGGTATTCACTATTTAACACCGGACTTTTTGCAGTGTGTGTTGAGGAATTTTTGTTTTGTTTTGTTTTTCTTCAAAAAAATTGAAATTGAGTGGTCCAAGCTGTAGTGCATCCAACAACACAACAGCAATTTAATGCATACGAATTTGAATTACCAAAAGATTCTTGAAATGGATTTGAATATACTCATATCTTAGATTAGGAATAAATGAATGAATGACGCAAAATCATGAACAATTACTGGCTGTGATGTTGTACATGTATTTGAATGTGTACTACAAGCTTGAATGATTCGCCTTTCTTGCTTTGTGCAGGTGTAAGAATAAGCCAGTTCGGAGATAGCTCTTAGTAGTGCATTATCTCCCTGGGCGAAATTTGAAGTCTGGGGCGAAATTTGGACACAGCACCATCTATGTCCAGATCACCGCTGCGCATTCTTTTTCATTGTAGAGCGTCGGTGGAAGTGACGCAACTTCGACAATTTTGCTGTTCTTGAACAAAAACAATTAATTCTGTTCTGAAAAACTAAAAGAATTTTCACGGAATGTTCGGATAGTGACAGGAAAGAATCGATTAGATTTTGGTGACGACCCCTGCAAAAATTATATGTGACCTTGTATAGCTTCGACCCCATACAGTACATGTATAGTATCGCAACTATAGCGCCGCTATAAGGCGTGGGTCTGCCGCCTTTCACGGCCCCTCTAGTTAAGAGTTTAGTAGGCATATGCAGAAAATAAAGAGTTTAATTCTATAATAGATCCAGCTTAACGATAGGCCCAACTGGTTATAGATAACGTTCAGCGAGTCGTTTGTGCTTACCGTAACACGTAGTGGCGTACTGCTGATTAGAGCGTCTAAGTCATTCTAGAATTTCGACATGTTGATGATGTAGATTTGCGATCTATTCTTTACAAAGCCGATCTGCGCCGTAGAGGTAAAAACAAGCTACTGTAATCACCACACTCTCACAAGTTTTCATAATCCTACACCACGTAAACACAAAGGACTTCAGCCTATTGAATTAAGACTTGAAGTAATCCTACGTACAATGTATGTGCGGAAACTTTACACGGTACACGCGTGAACGCAGATTTTCGTTGAGCTCGGGATGTGCCAGATCTATCGACCTACTTTTTTCAAGAAAACGCAAAACGGCGTATTTTGCGGTTTTGTTGCAAACTTAATACTTCTAATTCAGCTGCTGTATAGCGCTAATAATACTGCGTCGCACTAGCAGACTACGAATCCGTGGCCATGGCAAACAATCATGTTTTTGTTGTTTGTTTTGCTTAATGTATTGTTTCGTTTTCAAGCACACAGTACCGGAAACCAGCCTCGTCCCGTGTTTTTAGTTTTGACTAAATCACTAATTAAGTCATGGTGATGAGCTATAACTATAATCGACATTAAGTCTCTTCGTAAAACGGAAACTTGCAGTTGATTTAAAGTTATAGCAGACTTCAAGTTGGATAAAGTTAGCGTTGATTTCACAATCAACGCTAACTTTATCTTGATAAAACAGGGCCCTGCATATATATATATATATATATATATATATATATAAATATATATATATATATATATATATATATATATATATATATTATATATATATATTATATATTTTTAATATTCTCCATAAGAAACTATGCATTTAATATATTTTCTTATTTCTATCGGATTGGTTAATTTTCTTGAATGCATTCCACTAATCATCTTAGCAGGGACGTCGAACCCTAATTGGGGGGGGGGGGGGGGCAGAAGGGAGGGAAAGGGGCAAAACTTGGAAGGTTTGAGCAAGGGATCGGAACGAGGGAGGGGCGGGGTGTAGAGCTCACTAATGTCAAAATCGGCCACTAATGTTATAACACGCCGACGACAAATGTCAAAATCGGATTGACCACGATGTCATAACACGTTGACGACAAATGTCAAAATTGGATTTAATGTCGCAACACGTCGACAATAATGTCAATATTTCCAAATTTACTGCAAATGTCATAATGTGTCACAAGGGCGGACCCCTTCACACCAGAGGTGGAATGAGCCGGAATGCATTGGAATGACAATTCTTCCTGCATTTCTGCATATTCGAGGTGCATTCTAAAAATTCTGACGCCATCCTGAGTGCGTTCCAAGCATTCGGGCCCATTCTTGTGGCCAGCTTGAATGTTTTATCAACGCTTAAAACATTCAGGGAGCGTTCGAAGTGGAGAAATATCGATTTGCATTCGACGGATATTCTAATTGGACTCTGATTGCATTCTAAATATTCCTACGGCATTCTAACAGCATTTGAAACAATCTGACCTCAATTGAGGGAGGATCGTTACGGTGTTGCACCTCAAATTCTGCCAAAATATCTCAAATACTCATATGCTCAGAAAACGCTGCTGAGTGAAAAGTTTAGAGTAAAGATTAAAGTTAGGTTTATGTTTGGAGTAAGAGTTTGGGATAGGGTTATTAGGATTAGATTTAGGATTAGGAGTAGGTTTAGAGTCACGGGAAGGGACTGGGGTAATTGCCCATGGGGTAATTGGCCTAGACCACTCTCTTTCAAGGAGGATTTGCTGGAGGACAGCAATCTATATCTAAGCAACATGGTCCAAGGATGATCGGGTTGAGACTAGTGAAAGCACCATTTTGTACGCTATCGGAGTCCATTCTGGCGGCATTTTGACACACGCGGGACATCCGTGCTGAATTCTGAATACATTCTAATTGTATTCTAATTTTTCGTCTGCATTCTGTTTGATTTCGTGAATATTCAAAAGTATATTTGTGACCCTGCACCACAAAACACACAAAAAGTCGCCAGACGTGGATTTTTAGTTAAAGACAGATTCTAAAAGAGCAGACTCTAAGCTTTAAGGTGATGTATATTTCAATTCAAATGGATTCTTCTAACCTATATAAATATTGGAAAGAAAACACACTTTTATGTTTTTGTGGGCGGATGAAGTTGGATGCTTACGGACTCAGGAGAAGAATAATGGAGGCATGACTGCTTGGCTTTGGAGTCAAAATGCAAGTGTTTTTTTTTTATTTACTCTTCTCCAGTGTATTCAACACATTTACACTTGATACATCACTGTACATCATGTTTACAAAACATGTCCCGGTGTCTTTCCGATGTTGTTTAACATTTACATCGCTGATGTGGTGTGATGAGGTAAAGATAAATGACAGGGGGAGCGAAAAGGAAGTGGGAACAAAACGTGGCTATCGGCTTATTAGAAGATCATGATGAGAGAAAGAAACCAGAGAACGATAGGAACTTTTTTTAATGTTTTTATTGAACAATAGATAACATAATATTATATGTACAAAAATGGGTATGAACACACTTGAAGCAACAGAACAAAGCACTGAAAAATAAGACATAAGAAAGTAATAAAAGAGAGAAACTAGAGAGGGGCCGTCAAAGGCGGCAGACCCACGCCTTGTACAAAGTCGGGGTAAACATAATGTGCATTCGGTCATCTACCAGAATTCGGTCACTTAATTGCCAGTGTGCTTAAAGGGAACATAAACCCCAAGAGCAATGTGGGTTGAGTGAAAGCAGTAACATAAGTAAAACACATCAGTGAAAGTTTGAGGAAAATCGAGCAATCGATGCAAAAGTTATGAATTTTTAAAGTTTTGTTGTTGGAACTGCTGGGTAAGGAGACTACTAGAGGTTATGACGTATGAGTGGACTACAATATAAAGAAAATATAAGGGGAATTTAATAAAAATTCATTTTTCATGAAAATTACACATTCCGTCAACTTGATACTGACATATGTTAGGGGTAGCAATTATTCTCCCTGCTTTCTGGAAACGGTTTGTCAAGTACTCTTTCATTTTGCTAGAAAAGTAAATTTTTGTGGAATTCCTTTTATATTTTCTTTATATTGTTGCCCACTCATACGTCATAGCCTCTAGTAGTCTCCTCATCCAGCGGTTCCAACACCAAAATGAAAAAAAAATTCATAACTCCTGCATCGATCGTTCTATTTTCCTCAAACTTTCACTGATGTGTTCTACTAATGTTAATGCTTTTACTCAATCCACATTGCTCTTTGGGTTTGCGTTCCCTTTAAAGGGAACGCAACCAGCCAGCGAGTTCTACCAAAGATCGTACACTGAAGTGTACGATCTTTGGGTCTACAGTCACATCACACGCAAATCACATCATTTCACATGTTTCACACACGGTAACACTCATTCACAACAGGAAAGTCCTTTAGTCTCCTCCAAAAATCCATCGAAAATCCCAAATACCACCGTCAAAAGTGCAGAATCAGAACTTTTCCAAGCGCGCGCGAATTAAGTCCAGTTTTAAGAGTATTGTCTACGCGACGGGTCGCCGAAAAAGCGCTAAAATTCGAGAAATACGCCGTTTTCTTGCGGGATATTTTGCTCATAGCAAGCCGAGAGTGTGATGATATCAAAGGTCGTATGAGTGTACGATCTTTGATGGTATCCACAAAAGCGCAAAAGAAAAACAAAATTTACGTACTCCCTAGGCAATTACCCCTAATAGTGCCCTATGATTAGTGTCTACGGAAATTATTCAATGCAAGGGTTGAATGCAAATGTCTACTGCACCAGTATTCGGTCACCAACGAGCGCCGCAACGTCCCCGATGCAATTTTGCACCAACAGTGTAGAGCGCGATGCATTTTCAGCGGCCTTGCACACGCATTGACATTGAGCGCGCATATAGTGCGTGCAGTGTGACTGACCGAGCAAATGCTCCTTCAACGAAAAAAACAATCAATGTTAATTTGAAAAATCATCAAAATACGGGCCAGTTTGTGACGACGGAGAACGAACTTTCATAAATCTAGAAGGACATAGTCCCTCAAATAGGCCTAAACGTAAATTTCGGAATTCTTACGAACATACTATGAGCAGCGAAGTCGGATCGTTTGGGAGTTTATGTGTTCGTATGGTAGCGGAAAATCGCAAAGTGAGAAACGGGAAATTTTCGGAGTGGTCACTATACCATGGGGTCAAAACTTCAAGGTCACACAGAATTTGCAAGGGTCAACCGATTATCACCAAAATCTAATCGATTCTTTCCTGCCATTATCCAAACATCCCCTGAACATTTCGTGCAAATCCGTTTACCCGTTCTCTTGTTATCTTGTACACAAACAAACAAACAAACAAACAAACAAACAAACAAACAAACATACGGAACCCTTTACATAACCCCCTGCCGATTTTCATCGGCGTGGGTAAAAAAGAAAAAAGAAACAACTAGAGAGGGGCCGTCAAAGGCGGCAGACCCACGCCTTGTACAAAGTCGGGGTAAACATACTGTGCATTCGGTCATCTACCAGAATTCGGTCACTTAATTGCCAGTGTCCTTTATCACCAGCCAGTGCGTTCTACCAAAGATCGTACACTGAAGTGTACGATCTTTGGTTCTACAGTCACATCACACGCAAATCACATCATTTCACATACGGTAACACTCATTCACCACAGGAAAGTCCTTTAGTCTCCTCCAAAAATCCATCGAAAATCCCAAATTCCATCGTCAAAAGTGCAGATTCGGAACTTTTCCAAGCGCGCGCGAATTAAGTGCAGTTTTAAAGGACAAGTTCACCTTCATAAACATAAGGATTGAGAGAATGCAACAATATTAGTAGAACACATCAGTGAAAGTTTGAGGAAAATTGGACAATCGATGCAAAAGTTATGAATTTTTTAAATTTTTGAGTTGGAACCGCTGGATGAGGAGACTACTACAGCTTGTAAGTCATATGCGTACAACAGTATAAAGAAAAAGTAAAGAAAATTCAACATATTTTCACTTTTTTCGCATAATAAAAGAGCACTTGACTTGCCTCTTTCTAAAGGCAGGGGGAATAATATTACCCATAACATTTGTCAGTAACGAGTCGGGGGAATGTGAACTTTTTGCAAAAGATGAAATTTTGTGAAATTCTCTTTATATTTTCCTTATATTGTTGTACGCATGTGACATCTAAGTTATTCACACACTGCAGTAGTCTTCTCATCCAGCGGTTACTGCACAAAAACTTCAAAAATTCACAACTTTTGAACGGATTGTCCAATTTTCCTCAAACTTTCAATGATGTGTTCTACTAATATTGCAACATTCTCTCAATCCTTATGTTTATGAAGGTGAACTTGTCCTTTAAGAGCATTGTCTACGCGACGGGTCGCCGAAAAAGCGCTAAAAATCGAGAAATACGCCGTTTTCTTGCGGGATATTTTGCTTATAGCAAGCCGAGAGTGTGTTGATATCAAAGGTCGTATGAGTGTACGATCTTTGATGGTATCCACAAAAGTGCAAAAAAAGAAAAACAAAATTTACGTACCCCCTTGGCAATTACCCCTATGATTAGTGTCTACGGGAATTATTCAATGCAAGGGTTAAATGCAAATGTCTACTGCACCAGTATTCGGTCACCAACGAGCGCCGCAACGTCCCCGATGCTATTTTGCACCAACAGGGTAGAGCGCGATGCATTTTCAGCGGCCTTGCACACGCATTGACATTGAGCGCGCATATCGTGCAGTGTGACTGCGACCGAGCAAATCCTCCTCCAATGAAAAAAACAATCAATTTTAATTTGAAAAATCATCAAAATACGGGCCAGTTTGTGACGACGGAGAACGAACTTTCATAAATCCAGAAGGACATAGTCCCTCAAATAGGCCTAAACGTAAATTTCGGAATTCTTACGAACATTTGAGCAGCGAAGTCCGATCGTTTGGGAGTTTATGTTTTCGTATGGTAGCGGAAAATCGCAAAGTGAGAAACGGGAAATTTTCGGAGTGGTCACTAGTGAATATACCATGGGGTCAAAACTTAAAGGTCGCACAGAATTTGCAAGGGTCAACCGATTATCACCAAAATCTAATCGATTCTTTCCTGTCATTGTCCAGACATCCCCTGAACATTTCGTGCAAATCCGTTTACCCGTTCTCTTGTTATCTTGTACACAAACAAACAAACAAACAAACAAACACACACACAAACAAACAAACAAACAAACAAAAAACAAACAAACAAACAAACAAACAAACAAACAAACATACGGAACCCTTTACATAACCCCCTGCCGATTTTCATCGGCGTGGGTAAAAATGCAGTCACAGTTAAATAAAAATATATGCTGACCCGTGGGTATCCACTATGATGTATCGCATTAATTTCAGCGAACTACCAGTATTCGGGCCTCCCCCAGGATGACCCGCAACCCGACCACCGACAATAACCGACTGATTTACTGCTTGGACCGGGACGGCCGGGGCAGATTCCATTGTCTTGCGTTACGTATTTTAGAAGGTTATGTAATTATCCTGTAAATATATTACTTCATTTCAAACTGCCACTTACCAGGAAGGTCGGCCCTTATCTGGCAAAAGGGCATGTATCTGCAAAATTTCGGATTTTTTTTTTTTTCATTTTTAGGTTTTTGAGGTCAAAATTTTCATCTGGCCAACTCTCATTGGTGCTCGAGCTTTAGTTTTCGAGATACCAGAGGTTACCAAAATCAATTTTCATCATTTTACTGGTATTTAATCTGGCAAAAGGGTGTATCTGCACATACATCCTTAAAAAAAATGGTGTTAATCTGGCAAAAGGATTTATCTGCTACATACATCCTTTAGCCAGATTAAATGATGGGGAAAATTATTTTCATTTGATCAGGCAGAAAGGTCTATCTACACATACATAATTTGCCAGATTAAATGATGGAGAAAATGTGTTAATTTAATCAGGCAAAAGGGTCTATCTGCACATACACCCTATTGCCAGATTGAACGAATGAGGGAATGTGTTCATTTCATCAGGCAGAAGGGTCTATCTGTAGATACACCATTTTGCCAGATTGCATAATGGGGGGGGGGGGGAATGTGTTCATTAAATCAGGCAGAATGGTCTATCTGCACATTCACCATTTTGCCAGATTGAATGATGGGGGAAAATGTGTTCATTAAATCAGGCAGAAGGGTCTATCTGCAAATACACCATTTTGCCAGATTAAATGATGGGGGTAATGTGTTCATTAAATGCTTCCCTATTGAAATTTATACACTACATTACATACACGCGCATGTAACTCAGCTGCAGCTGCGGTGCTGCAGCTAGCCAGGCTGTTGTCTCTTATTCCCAGGATTTACCTTTGTCCCATGCGAGTAACGTAAAAACCACTTTGCACGCATCTAGATCTAGTCTAGTTAGATCTAAATATGTGATCGGATTTAGGACCCGATCGGAATTAGTACCTTGTCCTTGGTATAACTGTGAAAAAGTGATGCCATGGCTCCACCAAAAAAACAACAACAAACAAACAAACAAACAAAACAAACTTCATAGGATTAGGAAGCCGAGGAATGCAGCTTGTTCGTCTGGCCCTGAAGGAACAAAAAAGTGAGTAGAAACCTAGGTCTTGACTTACATGTCTAATGCTGGAGAGACTTAGACATTACATCTAACTTTATATAAGTTATAACTATTTCTGTAACTTTTTACCTTTTCATTGACTGCAACTCTAAGTCTAGAGTTTAATATGTCTAAGTCTAACTTAATGAAAACTTTAAAAGTTTAAAGCTTCTTATAAAATAAACACAACAAAAAAGTAAGTCCCCAGAGACTCCAACCCCAAGCACCTTCCTGATGTGGAGATTCTTCCGCCCGATTCTGGCCCTAGCAAACGGGAGACTCCAAGTTGATGTGTGTGAAGCGCGAAGTTCCTATAGGGTTCTAGGTGTTCTCTGGTGCTATCTAAGGCTTATTTTGTCAAAATACAATAGCAATAAGTAAGAAATCCTTTCCACCGGGAGAAACAGAGTAAGGGTGGGAGAAATAAAATCTCAAGCGGGAGAACGGGAGATTTTGCAAAAATGGGCTTTCGGCGGGAGATCTCCCGTCGAAAACTGGAGAGTTGGAGTCTCTGAGTCCCCCTTTTAAAAATTAGCATAACTTTTTAATGGAGGGGTGTCCAGTAACGAAATTTGGCAGAAATGTTCCTCAACTATCTGGCTAACTCGTGTATGAAAACCAATGTTCCAATGTGTTATGTCTGAGTGCGTACTCATAAAAGGGAAAAATGTCACTTTTCAAAAGTCAAAAGGGTCTTTTTCTGACATCTTCTACAAAGAATTTAATGAATTTTGTTTCTCGTGTACATTCAACGAGAGTATTTGCTTTAATGCCAATCTTTAGACCCCCAGCCACATATCCGACATTTTTTATGGTTGAAGGGGCATAGATTTAAGGGGTACATCAATTTGTTTGACCCCTTTTCTGGCTTTGATCGTTATTTGAGGAAACGCTGTGAAGTGCAAATTTCCTTCGAAAATGAATTTCTTGAAAATGACCGTGAAAAATATCCAGATCCATGGGATAACGTCTGATCATTGAAAACATAACAAAAATAGCACTTGAAACATGCATTTGTAACTGAATTTGCCAATTTTCTGCTCGATTTTTACCGTAAAACAGGACTTTTGAAAAGTGACATTTGCCCCTTTAATGTGTGCTCATTCATGCATAACTCAGTGGATCATATTGCTTTTGTTTGTTTTTTTCACAGAAGTGAGCCTATTAATTGAGGAACATTACTGCCGAATTGCATGGCTGGAGACCCCCTTTTCAAAAAGTGTGTCACTTAAAAGGGGGACTTACTTTTTTTGTTGTGTTTAGCTTAGAGTCTAGGTCTAAATAAACTCGACTGTCGTACTCGTAGGTACCGGTAACTTAGAGTTAGACTTAGATCTAGTTAGACTAATTTAGAGTTGTCTCAACTGCTTGCATGTAAGTTGCAGTCTCGTGATGTCTAGCTTAGAACTGACACTTTAACGTTAGCCACTTTTATAAGTATATAACAAGTATAGACTCTAGATCTATAGATCTAGCCTTGGTAGTAGGTCTTGAGTAAGTTAGAGTCTCTATTCTTTTTTTTCTATAGGATCTAGATCTATTCTAACTCTTCCGATCTAAAGTTAAATCGAGAATGCCTTTTAAGTTTTATTAGACCCGACAGATTTGGTAAAACTGTGCAACTTACAAATTCTAAACTATTTTGTAAAAAAAATCGTCACAATTGGAGCTTTTTTTTTTTTAAATGGAGTGCAATTCTACAGTTTTCTCACAGATTTAGGTCTAGGCCTATTAAAGCCCTGACAAAAACAGAAGATCAAGATCTATTCTAGAGACTCTGGCCCAGTCTGGGTACCTAGAACTTAGAAAGACAATGTTGAATTGAATCGTGTAACATGCGGGTTCAACTCTAACACTACAGTAACAGAGCCAGAAGTCTTTGTTTCTAAAACTAGGCCAAGGTCTCTAGAGTTTAAAAACAGTCTAAATAAAACTGGATGTCTAACTAAAAGTTAGATCTAGATCTAGACCTAGACTCATACTCAGAGATGATCTAGATCTAAATTCTAGATTTTGTCTAAACTAGACAAGTCCAGATTCTAGACTAAACGTGTTGGTTGTGGAATGAATTAATTCCAAATGAAGACTTTAACGTCTAACTTTGATATTTAATCTAGAGTATATAGTCTGGACTCCAGAGTCTAGCCTAGGCCTCAACCTGTCACTGTTAGTGTTCTACACCTTCAAAGTGGACTAGAATCTATCACCGTCGGGATTCCCTGTGATTCAAATTTAAGTAGAGAGTCTAGACTCTAGACAGATAGATCTAAGTAAGAGACTCATGCAGTCTCTAATAAAAAAAGTAGGGGTCTAGAGGATCTATATATCAAAAGTCTAAAATAATGATCAAGTATTGAACGACTTCTTAATCTTGTCTTAAATCTTCTAATTTAAATGAAGGGAATTTAAGATTACCAAAGACTTAGTCTCGACCTAGATCTAACTTCTCTGATTTAATTTCAAATGATCTAGATTAGACCCTAGAGATCTAAATCAGAAAATGTCAATAACCTCCACCTAACCTTTGTTTTTTTTTTAACGCAACTGAAAACAGTTTAACTTAGTAACTCATCTTTACTGTAGATGTTCAATACTATTCTAAAGTGCAGTTCTTCAAAGTTCAATTTTATTTTTAGTGTTGGGCTAGACGGATGGGATACGTCTTTTCTCATTGGGCTTCTTATCTCGTAGATTACAAACTTGTAGTTGTACCAATGTTAAATAAGAAGCCCAAAGGAGAAGATACAGATCCCATCGGTCTAGTGTTAGGCCGGCCAAGACAAGAACAAGAAGGCCTATCTGTTTGTGTTAGACCTGCTTTTTGTTTGCTGTAGAGTCTACATCTTTCAGCAGTCTTATTTTGTATAAATTAAAACATGAACTTCATGTTAAAATCGATTCTAAATCCAAGAACATTACTAGGCTATGTCTGCTAATATATCAAAGTGTTGTAGATCTAGCTCTTTTTAAAACAGATATTTACTATAGTACAAGAAGTTTAGAAGAATAGATGTACAATGTAGCCTATATAACTGAGTTATAACTTAAGTAGTCTTTATCTAAATCCAGTAGAGTCTACAGGTCTAGTCTCTGCTTTAGGTCTAGAGCTATCTAGATAGATCTAAACATCCTTCCATTAATTGGGCTTGATATGCACATATTTATTGAACTTTAAAGGAATTATTTGATTATGATTTCTAGCATTATGGACTTATTTGTTTTAAATGGGTTACGCCATTTCCTGACCCACTTTATCTGACACACTCTTTCTGACACACTTTTTTCGCCGTTCACTTTGTACACGGGGCAGTTTTCATGAGATGGCCTCTGTTATTGGCTATACTGTGCTAATGAATATTCAAGACTATGGTATGTCTTGGAAGATCACGTGCACGCGGCAGGTTAAGCAACGCTATACAACGTAGTAGTCTGTACGTACCAAAAAGATTTATCTCCTCACTGCGGAAAATCTCTTTGGTATGTACAAAATCCGCCGCTGTACAGTATCTGCCGTAACTTATCGCGGCAGATTTTAGCCCATGTCGGAACGATAACTGCCGATTGAAACGATAACCGCCGGCGGATACTGTTTTAGAGCAAAAAAAAACGCCGCGGAACGCTATCTGCCGCTACACCGGTGGCTTGTGTGTGTTTACAACATGTGTGCATATGGAGGGAGCATGGGGCTGAAAAAACAGCACCACGTGCAACGTGGTGAGGCAAAGAACAAATCGGACGTAAGAAGTCGTACATTCAAGAGCTAAACAGACAAATAGCGAAATCAAAGTCCACTGAAAAGGTCTTGACACTGTAATGTATGCAAGAGATCAGGAGTGAGATCGGTGAAGTAGCTAAACGTGTACTCTATGTGACTGTTGCATGCATGCGTGCACGTGGCTGGGAGAGTGCGGCAAGAACGCTAGGAATGCACCACCAGCAGGTACGGTGGGCTGCAAATTCTTGGAGCAAAATTAGCCTTCATTGTTCAGCCCGTCCAGTATTTATATATTCATAATAATTCTAATTCTTCATGAAATCACAATAAAAATACTTCATGTATTCATAATACATTTTAGAAGCGTAATATGAAATATTTTGACTTTTTTTTTCAATCCAAAGAAAAAATATTTTGAATAAAAAATTAATAATAGATAATAGTTCTTGACTCAAGTCTAAACTTCGTGCGTCTTCTTGCAGTCACCCCGCAGTTGCCAATGGATACGACGCATAAATAATCAGCTGTTTGCTGAGTCATTCCTACCCTACTGCCTCTGTTCAAATTGAGATCGATTGTGATTTTATCGGTGGCATTTAGTTTCATGACCCAATCCAATAAAACTAGACAAATTTAAACAAAAATCCCTATCAATATCACTTGTTGCCACGATAGTTTTCAGATTTCACTAGCTTCATTATCGAAGCTGTTCTGAGGCTGTTGGACATTTGAAAGAACTGCTTTGTAAGAAATCACCTTTTATTTATTATTTATTTTCACACACAAGAATTTTGATGACTTACATAATCTTTTAAAACTATTCTAATGTCATAATATTTCATGATGGTATGTGTTCTGTCTTTACATGGCAAGATGGGATTTTTTTTCTTCCATCCAGGGTCAAAGAAGGAAGTGACAGGAAGGAAACCAAAACGATAGGGAGGAAATGGAAATGATAGAATGAAACACCGGCTCAGCGGGCCCTTTTTTATTGATATTTACAATGGTGAATGTAGTACATCAGAATTTAAGTACAGTTCTAAATAATTTATTATTTGAAAAATGAGCAAAGAAAATGGGATATCATCGAGTTCTAAATCTAAATGAAAACTAAATTAGCATCGCCATTTAGATCTAATATTTACTAAAGAATAGTCCTGATGCAACTTTTTGGTTGAGTTTCTTTAGAGAAACGAATTTTTGGATCACTAACCCAAGTGAACAACCAAAAGGTTTAAAAAATGATGGAATGCAGGTCTCTAGACCACTCCTGTGCATGAGCGAGCAACAGCCCCCGTGGACAGTGTCACTCTCGTCCTTAATTGGCCTAGGGCTAGGCTACTCGTGTCGTTCTCGCCATCATCAACGTCATGGTCACACGAAATAAATTGCATCATCAAAAGGGTTCGTATATCATCACCAGAATCATTATGATCATCATCACTATCATCTCAACCACAGCAAAACCCTGAATATCATTCCCACCATAGTCACTCCCAGCTCACAAAAACACATCAGCAAACGTACAGACATCGCAGACTTTGTAGCTAACTACGTTAGACTTTAGATCAATATTAGTTGTACACAAAATGAAACGGAGGTGGAAAACAAGTAATGAATACACGGAGATCTCAACGATGGCATTTCACCGTAGAAAAAAATACACTGAATATCTTGCACCGCAAAAAATTTGAGGTAAAAAACTACGTTGAGGGAAACCAGGGTGAAAACCCGCTGCTTGGAAGACGAACGATGAAGACACTGTACGGTAAAAATGCACACGGAAACAAACGAGTGGGTACCATACAAAGTATGAATATTCTCTCACACACGTAGATAATCTACATCGTGTTCAATCAAAAAACTCAACAAACACTGAACAAAAACTCACCTCTAACTTGTTGCAAACGAGATAATCACTTCAAAAAATGGGGGAAAACACGTGTGGTGTAGTACGATTGTACTCTAAGAATAACAGAGATAAGATGATACGAAAGCAAAAGAGAGAAAAAGAGAGAGAAATGGACAGTCACTCACTGGCACCAAAACGCAATTCGACACACACAGGTAATCATCGTCATGGACCGGCCCCCTTGAGGAGATCGATATCACGATACCACGCGTAAGTCAATAGCATCAGACCGAGTGACTCATTATGAAAAAAAAAAAAAATTGTAAGGCTGTTGAATATTCATTAGCACAGTAGCCAATAACAGAGGCCGTCTCATGAAAACTGCCCCGTGTACAAAATGAATGGCAAAAAAATGTGTCAGAAAGAGCGTGTCAGATGAAGTGGGTCAGGAAATGGCGTAACCCGTTTTAAATCATGTAGAAACAATTCTAAAAAAAAAAATTAGTTCTACAACTAAATAGCTGGGCTTATACAGTATTATGTACATCTATATAGTAATGAATGGCACTGCACTGAGATTCATTCCGTGCTACCTCATTTACAGAATCCTGCCTTGACAACACTCCTAGAAAGGACTCAAAGGAATCATACCTGCGTTTCTGTAGAGCACGAACAGCAAAATGGGTCTTGCAAAATTCTTAAAGTAAGTTTACAATCACAGCTACGAATAACTTTTATTTGGACATTTTTGATAGTTGGATTGGTGATATACAAACAAACCTACATGAATTTGTTAAATGGAGAAATATTGTCAGTGATAATTGTCGTAAAATGATAATTTGCTGCAAGTGAGAAAAGCATGCATTTTTTTTTCAAGGCGAACGGTATTGTTAGATAAGACGAAAGAGCATGTTTGTAATACGCAATCTGTGGTAAGGATTGATGTCTACCCCTTCAATTTCTTCGCTTGCTTTTGCCTTCTCAATGTTTTTCTGGGCAAGTTTGTCACTAAAGCAGTTTTATTTGAGTTCATTGATGATGAATACACATGGAAGTACAATTATTCTCATAGCTCCTTGTCACCCCCCTCCTAAAACAGACACACTTTACGCTAAGATTCCTAAATTTTTTTAAAGTGTTGAAAAAAAACCCAACTTATCAAAGTCATTGGTAACCATTGTGTTCAGTTCTAAAAACTGAGCTGCATGTCCTTACATGCTTTTAGAATATCTGTTGGGATGTAAAAATAAACTTACGAATAAAGAATGCTCCAAGGTTGTCATTTACTGCTTCAAAAGAAAAAAGGAAAACCCTGAAAACCTAAAATATCACACCACAGACTAATATGCTGAAATGATTGTCTTAAGCGATAATAATTACAATTTTCATATGTGTCTCTATGAATGTTGTTACTTGAATTGTTTTTGCATTCTTGGTTTTAATTTGTTTAATCCGTCTGAACTTAATTATAGACCTGTCAGGTAGCTCAGTTTTAGAAATTTTAAAGTCGACCACAATATTAACCAGGGGTTTTAATTTTTGATTTTGTTTCCTTTTCTGTTGTTATCTTTTTTGTGGTTATTACGAGATGTTGTTTCCCCATCTTCACTTGATGGTAAACACTTCAAGCAAATTGGAACGTCTGTGCGTGATGAAGCGGAAAAAAGCCCCTTAAAAGGTAATTTACAAGATAATATTGTTATTATTACTATTACCATTATTATTGTTATTAGTAGTAGTAGTAGTAGCAGTAGTAGTAGTAATAATGATAATAGTAGTAGTGGTATTCAGACGGATTATTAATCTGGCTTCAACTGAGGCAGTATAATTTTGCTCTTTCATTCCAACTCATCCATTCAATCTGATGAGTCTACATCTTTAAAAGAGGCAATGCCCCACAGTGAACAATTTAACTACATTATAGTCCCTTGATGGACAAGAAATGCAAGAAGAAATCCAAACAGAAGGCATTCTTGTTTTTTCCCCGATTTTCTCGTCCACATCCTCGTTCTTTCTTTACATTCCTCTAACTTCCTGATTCCTGTATTGCAAATGGTCTGAACCTTAAATGTTCTTCTCCATTTCAAAAGTCAAATCAGCTGATGAAAACGTCCCATCTTGCTCTAAGGAGGTACCCCATGCTGGACAGAAACTCACCCAAGAGTCATCTGAAGAACAAGATAATCAGCATGACAAAATCAAAATACCAGGTATGCTCAATTTGTTCTACTATATTCTCCTCTCTGTTTTTCCTAGTTCTTCCATTACCTTCACATCCATTCCCTTTCCTCTTTCTTGCATACAAATTATCCCATGTCCGTAAATGTCGGCAAGTACGAGCATTTGTGAGAGAAGTAGGTTTGTTCTTCCTCCGCCCTTTTTTTCGCTTTTCTTTTATTTCTTTTCATTTTCTTAAAGGTAGTAGCACACAGCTGCAAGGGGCTACCAATCTGCACAAAAGTTTCTATGCAGATAGCTTTAGGCCTCATAAGAACACTGGTAATTTTTTAGATCCCAGTACATTCCCGTTTAGGATTGATAAGCAAAAACGTAACACAGAATTTCTTTTTATTTTCTTTATTTTGTAAAGGCGTCTTCCCAACGCTTTAAGACTAACACCATCCATTTCTCACTGTATCTTTGCAATATTGCTGTAAAATTGATAACATGATAGTTTTACATCATGATCTGTCATTTTACCTTTTATATATCTATGTAATGTCTTCCTGTTTCCTGTATATCAAACAGTCTGAATCACTTGTCTGTTAAATGTTTCACTCTTTTTTTCTTTAAATTAAAAAAAGCTGGTGTTAGCTACCCAACCGACTTCTCATATTATTATTTAATGTATTTCATATGGTCTGAATAACTGTACCCTTACACAGGGCTGCACACTAACCCATTTTTTCTGCCGGTCCAACCTGTCTCTGTCGGACCGGTAAATGTCCCGTTTTACCATTTTTTGCCGGTCCGAACAGAAAATTTACCGGTCAACAACAACAACCTAAAAAAACATTAAATGACTTGCAAACGTATTTTCTTATGGACGTACCCCCCCCCCCCCACCCATGTACATTTTACAGATTCATATATTTTTTTAAACTTACATTATTTATTGCACAAAAAAATAAAAAAAGATTGGAAAAAATAGAATGTTTGTTTGTGAATTACAGTGTAAAATGATATTGAACAAAATCAGATTGTATCAAATGCGTTTGTGACTTTTTCTAAACATCGGCACACGAACTTGCTGCGTATCCTGCTCTTGGTGGTCAGTTGGATTGTGACGATTTAATGAATTATTTTAGCTGTGATATTTTCTGATGCACGCGCTACAAGGGGTTCTTTATTTTTCTCCCGATAATCTATTCGCATTTGTGCATGCGTTCTTGAAAGGTACACGACATGCAGGGCCGAATTCACGATCCTTTTTGCGCCCATTTCCACCTCAAATATTAGCGGGATTGTGACGATTTCATAAATTACTTCGGCTGTAATATTTTCTGATGCAAGCACCAAAAGAGGTTGAAAATGTGTCCTTTATTTTTTCCCGACAAACTCTTCGAATTTCGTAAGTGCGTTCTGAAAAAGATGCACCACATGGCCGAATTCATGATACTTTTTTCGCCTATTTCTACCTCAAATATCAGCGGGATTGTGACGATTTCATAAATTACTTTGGCTGTAATCTTTTATGATGCACGCGCCAAAAGGGTTTGAAAATGTGTCCTTTATTTTTTCCCAATAAACTCTTCGAATTTCGTAAGTGCGTTCTTAGAGATGTTCCACACAGCCGAATTCATGATACTTTTTGCGCCTATTTCTACCTCAAATATCAGCGGAATTGTGGCGATTTCACGTATTACTTCGGATGTAACTTTTTGTGATGCACGCACCGGCAAGAATGGTTGAAAATGCGTTCTTTATTTTTCTCCCCATAATCTCTTCGCATTCCGTACATGCGTTCTACGACACGGCCGAATTCACGATCATTTTTGCGCCTATTTCTACCTCAAATATCAGCGGGATTGCGATGATTTCATGAATAACTTCGGCAGTAATCTTTTATGATAAACGCGCCAAAATGGGTTGAAAATGTGTCCTTTATTTTTCCCGGATAAACTCTTCGCATTTCGTAATGCGTTCTAAACAGATATACGACAGGGCCAAAAATCATGATTCTTTTTGCGCCTATTGTTTCCTCAAACTTCAACGGGATTGCGATGATTTCATGAATTATTATTCGGCCGTAATCTTTATGATGCACGGGCCAAAAGGGGTTGAAAATGTGTCCTTATCTTTCTCCCAATAATCTCTTCGCATTCCGTACATGCGTATACGACACGGCCGAATTCACGATCCTTTTATCGCCTATTTCTACATTAAATATCAGACGAATTGTGGCAATTTCATGAATTACTTCAGATGTAATCTTTTGTGATGCACGCACCAGCTAGAATGGTTGAAAATGCGTTCTTTATTTTTCTCCCCATAATCTCTTCGCATTCCGTACATGCGTTCTTGAAAGGTACACTCTATACACAGGCGCGTCACCAGCTTTTTTTCAAGGGGGGTGCGTTTTGACACTAAATGTTTACCGGATTTTTTGGACAGACATTTGGAATATAGGAAGCTCTCAATCCCTAGACTTTTACTGTTTTTTTTTTTTAGGGAAACCAAGCGGGAAAAGGGCACCGGCGTAGCTAGGATTTCATCTTGGTGGGGGTTAGTATGCGAGGGAGCGAGCAAGGGTGGGGGGAGGGTGTGGAAGTGCCGGAGGGGGTTGTACCCCCTATAAATGGATCATGGAATGACGGTGTGAAACGACAAATTACTGGCAGCGATATCAGGAGAATGGCATAACGACTACATGCGAGCGAGGGGAGCGAGCGAGCTTGAAAATTTTGACATTTTACAGTCCAAAAACTGCCGTTTGTAGCCATTTTTTTGCTTTGTAAGTTAGGGGGGGGGGCGCACCGGGCGCAACTGCTGGCAATTACGGGAGCAACATCAGGTGAATGATGGCATAGCAATAATAAATGCGAGCTTGAAAATTTTGACATTTTACAGTCGAAAAACTGCCATTTGGAGCCATATTTTTTCGCTTTGGAAATAAAGGGGGGGGGGGGGGACGGCGCACCGGGCGCAACTGCCGGCAATTACTGGCAGCAACATCAGGAGAATTGCGTAACAATTAATTACGAGCGAGCCAGCGAGCGAGCTTGAAAATTTTGACATTTTACAGTAAAAAAACAAACAAACGAAGAGAGCGAGCTTGAAATTTTGACATTTTATACAGTCCCAAAACTGCTATTTGGAGCCATATTTTTTCGCTTTGGAAATAAAGGAGAGGTGGGGCGCAACTGCCAGTAATTACTGGCAGCAACATCAGGAGAATTGCATAACAATTACATGCGAGCGAGCGAGCGAGCTTGAAAATTTTGACATTTTACAGTCCCCAAACTGCCATTTGTAGCCATATTTTTTGCTTTGGAAATTAAGGGGGGGGGGGGCGCACCGGGCGCAACTGCTGGCAATTACTGGCAGCAACATCAGGTGAATGGCATAACAATAATAAATGCGAGCTTGAAAATTTTGACATTTTACAGTCCAAAAACTGCCATTTGGAGCCATATTTTTTCGCTTTGGAAATAAAGGAGGGGGGGGGGCGGCGCACCGGGCGCAACTGCGGGCAATTACTGGCAGCAACATCAGGAGAATTGCGTAACAATTAATTACGAGCGAGCCAGCGAGCGAGCTTGAAAATTTTGACATTTTACAGTAAAAAAACAAACAAACAAACTGCCGTTTGCAGCTATATTTCTTCGCTTTAGAATTTAAGGGGGCGCATCGGGCGCAACTGCTGGCAAATATGGCAGCAATATCAGGAGAGCATAATGATTACATTCGAGCGAGCGGAACGAGTGAGCTTGAAAATTTTACAGTCCAAAAACTGCCGCTCTTAGCCATATTTTTTCGCTTTGAAAATTAAGGGGGGAGGGGCACCGGGCGGAACTGCTGGCAATTGCTGGCAGCAACATCAGAAGAATGGCATAAAGATTAAATGCGAGCGAACGGAGCGAGCGAGCTTGAAAAATTTTGAAATTTTACAGTCCCCAAACTGCCGTTTGTAGATATATTTTTTCGCTTTGTAAATTAAGGGGGGGGGGGGCGCACCAGGCGCAACTGCCGGCAATTACTGGCAGCAACTTCAGGAGAATGGCATTACGACTATAAATGCAAGCGAGAGGAGCGAGCGAGCTTGAAAATGTTGACATTTTCCTGTCCAAAAACTGCCGTTTGCAGCTATTTTATTTTATTTTTTCGTTTTGGAAATTAAAGGGGGGGGGGGACGCCCGGTGCGTCCCTCCCCCTGGATCCGCCACTGGTAGTCAAGGGTGTGGGTTTATGTTCATGACTGGGGGAGGTATGACCAGCGAGGTGGCGTCGAAGTGACCAAGCGGGGAAAGGATGTCCAAAATCTGCACTTTAGAGCATCCCCTAAACTAATTGTGCGTGTTTGTTTGTGTGTGTGTATCATATACATGGAAAAGTTAGGAATTAGCCCAGGTCAAGTCTTTTTATTGGCAATGCAAGACATTTTTACATAGACTAGTATGTAAAGCAACACTGCAAAATCAATGATCTAGCTTTGATACAAAGGTGTACATTCTACATCACATTGCGCAACATTGTAGCGACTCTTCGTTCGGATGTACTGAGTACATACTATATGCGCACATCCTGCTTATATGCAGAATGCCAACCAGGAATCACAATCTTTTGTCGGGTCCGGGTTTTTTGAACAATGTTTCACACTATACAATGTATACCTATTTAATTATGGTTAAAAGAAATCATAGAAAAATATCTTATTTCTGGATCACCCTTTCATTCAAAAGCAGTTTACTAACACTATTTCAGTAAATCTTTTTTTTTTAACCAGCGGATTGGGAGGGGGCGCACCCCCCCCCCCCCCCCTCTGTAGTTACGCCACTGCTTTTGGGTGATATAATTGGACAGATTTCTTGAATTCTAACAAAAAAGCAAGAAAATCTTTTCATCGCGGGAATTATGATTATGTGGGGTGGGGCAAATGGTGCGCTTGCCTTCCAATATTTTTATGGGGGCAACATTTTTGCTTTCTTTCAAAAGCAAGAAAATCTCATTTCGGGAATTATTAATTATGGGGGGGGGGGCAAAACTAAAATATGCTTGCCCCTCCATTTTTTTTTTTTTTTTATGAGGCTAAGGCTTGCTCTTGGGCTGGCAATATGGATTGGTCAGGGGGGCGTTTCATCAATGAGTTCGTCGGAGGTTTTCACCGACAAATTTGCTATCAGCCAATCAGACGCAAGGATTTCAGTATAGCTTTTATCAGTTGTCAGTGTAAATCACCGACAAAAAGGTTTCATGAAACGGTTCCCTGAAGTAACGTACATAAACCCTACATACTTAGCACACGTATACATGCAAACGTGTATAAGTGTTCCGTATCGTACGGATGTACAGTACGGTCGATAACACTGTAGAATACTAATAGATATGTATAAAATCAGTGCTGCCAGAACCAGGGGTGCGAATTGTTTTTGCCGAAGATTTGTGTGTGTGTGTGTGTGTGTGTGTGTGTGTCCCTGGTGCAAAATATTAAAAAAGAATAGAAAAGAATAATTGTTTAGCGTCCGGCGTTGAGGTCGGTCGCAGACTGATTTTTTTTTTTTTTTTTTTTTTTTTTTAAGGATCTGAAGGGGGGTGCGTTCGCACCCAACGCACCCCCCCCCCCCCCCTGGTGACGCCCATGATACATTAGGGGGGTTAGAGTATGTTACAGGGTGGGTCGTGGCTCAAAAAAAAAAGGGGGGGGGGGGCTAGGCCTAACCAGTTTCCCAAGGTCAGTTTCTGCAATAATTGTCAGTCATTTAGATGCGCCATTTTCTAAGAAAAACCATACCAAGATTAAGAATGATCGTCAGTTTTGGTCGAGTAGTTCTTGTTTTATGATACAAATCATGCTGTGGAAGGAAGCCCCACCGCCGTGCTTATCTACCGATGAACGCCACGGTGGGGCTGAATTCACGAGTAGGCCTAGGCCTATAAACAGGCGAGTCGCCGTAACAGACACGCAGTGGTGGGGCTATCGTGAAATAGGCCCCACCGCAGTGGGCATGCACCCGTGCGTTTAGCAAGCAAGGGTAGGTCCTAGGGTTAGGATTTAGGGTTAGGTAGGGTTGTATTTATGTTTAAATTGGCCGTTAAATTAGTCGAGGGACATATTAGGAAGGCGCCTTTTTTTTCGTACTACAGCGAGGCAGGAAACCAATGGGGCTCATTAATATTCATGAGTAGCACTCTTTGCACATGCGCACTACCTTTAGCAAAAGTCCCGTTGCTCATGAACATACATGATTGGTGCTCGAGCATCGGAATAGCATGGCTGTATGAACTGGGAGGCTATATGTATGCCTAACAAAACAAGATTTATGCACTGACATAGCAACGCACCTGGCTCATTACATAACGCAATGAATCACCTTATGTTCCTCTTTGTAAGCCTCCTTATTATGGCCGACATGAGTTACAAATACAGTGTTTTGAGACTGAAATGCATATAATCATGAAACATACACGCACAAAGACATTCGTCATACAAGTAGCTAGTCAGCTCCCTCTCTCTCTCTCCCTCTCTCTCTCTCCCTCCCTCTTTCCGCGCCAACCCTCCAACCTCTGATCCCCCTTCTTTCTCCCCATCTCTCACTCTGAACTCTGACTCTCCAAGCATGGTCCTATAATAAAATGAATGCATGTATTGGTCTAAGGAATAGACCTGTTTACTAATTTCATGCATAGGCCCTACCTCTTGAACAAAAGTTTCTCTTGAAGACTCAAAAGCTTGCCCGAAGATTGCCTGACATAGCAACAAGTAATGCATACAAAATGGATTCCATCCATAGAGATGCCATAATGCATAGCATGTGCACTAAATAGTTGGTAACTAAGGATTCTGGAGAGAAATAGCCTTAGATATAAAAGCCTTACCCCTGACACCACTGATGACATAACCATACAAACCAATAAAGACACCGTGCAACATCTGCAGTGCAGGTTCAATCTGCAATTTAATGTAAACATATAATCATTTGTTTAAATGTATCCAATGTTATAACTCTTCTTTCATCATGAACTGATTATGATTCTTGAATTTGTCTTTTTTTATTGGGTAGGGTTATAAAACCATAAACGCCAATTACATTCTAACAGGAGCAGTATAGGGTAGTACGACTCCCTAACAGCTGATTACTTATCCATTGTATCCATTGGCAACTGCGGGGTAACTGCAACAAGGCGAATGGAAATTAGACATGAGACAAGAACTATACTTATATTATTACTTTTTTTATTCAAAATAAAATGATTCCTTGGACTAAAAAACCCCAAATATCTTAGATTATGCTTTCCAAAATATATAATGAATATATGAAGTATTTTTAATCGTGATTTAATAGATAATTAGAATCATTACACAAATATAAATACTAGACAGGTTGTATAATAAAGGCTAATTTCGCCCAAAGAATCTGCAGCCCACCGTATTTGTTTGGTGCATTCCTAACGCTACGCTCTCATATCCACATAGTGCATGCACATGTTCGCATATAGAGTACACACACTGTTGAATGAGTAGCTAGTTCACCGGTCTCATTCCTGATCTCGTGCGAGGAAAACCTTCAAAGTGTAGAATTTCCTCTCAAAACTAAGCCAAACATGATTTTGGAACATATAATACAATGTCAAGACCTTTTCAGTGGATTTTGATTTCGCTATTTGTTTGTTTTAGCTCTTGAATGTACGACTTCTTACGTCCGATTCGTTTGAACCATGCCTCGTGCTGCGTGGTCTTTCAGCCACATGTTTCCCCACATATTATAATTATGTCATACACACACGCCATCGCGATCGAAGCTTGAGCGATGGCGATAACACGTGCGGAGCAGACATGCGGATTTCAGCACAGGTAAATGAGTAGTTGAACGTATCACGATTGTAAAGCAGATCTTTTTCTATGTCTCTGCAAATTAGGTTATCTAAGCATAGATAGATTTTAATACATCATAAAATAGATTAGCCATACCAAGAACTTGCTTACATTAGAGTTATTTGACAACGTTGCAAAATAATAACCCCGTCATTGAGTGGAATGTCCCAGAGCTATCTCGGGGGCTCGAGGACGTTATGGACACGCCGATTTGCAAAAGGGGAAATATGATTACAAACGGGTTGAAATGAAGAGGATTTATGAACAAAATACACATAAGCGTAATATTTTTTTATGATTCATTCACAGTTTATTATTTTTATCCATAAAACTCACATAAACGAGAGCTGTATTGAGGTAACCAAGTGCACATTTGCATGGGTGTGCACGCATCAACCCTCCTGTCTAGTGGGAATGACACAGGCAGTTTTTCAATGACGTCTGAATGCCCTTCGCGTAAACTAGCCTAATTTGCGTACGTAAGTCGCTTGTACGCATGCGCATCTACTTTCAAGCCATACTTATCAGAATATTAATGAGCCCCATTGGTTTCCTGCCTCGCGTAGTACGGGAAAAAAAAGGCGCGAACCCCCTTTTCGCCGCATTCACGAGTATTATACTGTGGAAGGAAGCCCCAGCGCCGTGCTTATCTACCGATGAACGCCACACGGTGGGGCTGAATTCACGAGTATAAACAGGCGAGTCGCCGTAGTATTAGTACAGACACGCAGAGGTGGGGCCTATTTCACGAGTTTGCCTACAAATCTATGTAAGCTTAGCGTTGTCCGAGTGCGAAGTATCCTTTTCTCGCCACAGTCTTCATGGTCTTACAGTTAAAATAATGGACATTAAAACGTACCACAGTTGTAATCTGTATTATTGGCAGTATTAAATCCAATACAATTCATTGAATATTCTTTTGTCCAAAGGCGGCTTAGCCAATGACAATAGTGCAGCGCAGCGCTAGCTATGCGCTCGCTAGCTCGCTCCCCCTCCAGCGCTAGCCGCCGGCGCCGCGCCGGTGCTATCGCTGCGCTGCGCTAGCCTTGCTAGCTCGCTGGCTATGGCTACTAGGCTGGTCGGACAATCGATATCGACGACTCCGTTCTTTGACGTCATCACAACTTAGAAGTGATAGTGCGCCGCATGCGGCGAAAGTATAGAAAGTTTTCCAAAACCGAGGAAATTGCATCCGTTATGTTAACAAATATAGAACAAAATTCAGAACAGTGAAAAACCCCGCATGGCCACAGAATTACTTAGAATTTAACATTTAATATTATTACATCATTAAGAAAAAAATGTCCGAACCATTTTATTAGGTCTTTAAGGCCTGAATAGTGAAGGGATCGAAGAAGAAACCGGAAATTTCATATCATAAGAATTGGTCTGCATTTAATATTAGGCCCCTATTAATATTATATTTTTGAAGACGTGTCTAACATTGATTAATAACACTGTCACCAGCTGTGTGGATAGTATTCAGAAGTGATACAAATTTTTCCGTTTTGTGTCAAATCGACAGGGAAGATCTGGGTTTTTTTGTTTTCAGTCTAGAAAATCTAGGTTGTTTTGTCCAACAGAATTATGGGCCTAGCCTAAGCCTAATGTTTTTTTTAGGCCGTAACATGAACTTATATAGCGTTAGCATTTACACTACAGAGAACCAGCTGTACGTTACCTGTGTCATTGTTACGTTTACATGTCCTAATGTTACTATCTAACGTTACTATAGGTCTACAACAAAAACTTGTAAAATACTAGGGGTTAGGGGTTATAACTGCGACCAGCCCGAACGCGAAGCACTGTGTACAACTAACAGGGAGTGCCCTGGAGTTAGGACCGGTAGTACTATCTGGAGAGTCCGACAGTGGTTAGACTAACTAGATGATAGATCTAGTAGTAGTAGTAGGGCCTAGTACGTAGATCCAGGTCTACACAGAATATGAATTGGAAACCATGGTTCAGATCTTGGTTCAGACTTGAAAGCTATCTTCAACAATTCTAAGTGCATACAGCACTGTAATCGCAATGCATGTGTCACAATAAGATAGAGAATGATGTTTACCTAGATTCATTGGCATGGAACCTCTAGAATTCTACTGCTACTCTACCAGATGTCTATAGATCTAGCAGTGCATCCAGTGGTATAGTGATCCTGAGTAGCACCTACTGACCTACAGTAGACACTACTTAACCAGTGTATACCAAAAGTATAACCAGACTAGACCCTTAGCCTTGGTATTCTTAAACATATTATCATTAACATAAGTAGACCTATCATTCATCAGTAAGGAAGTTAATAGGTCTTCTAAATAGTGCTATCTATCTAGGCAGTTAGTAGATTCTATAGGTCCATACTCCGATGCTAGTACCGCTTACACAACTTCTTTTAGCAATTTGATTGATGATGATGACATGACAACAGTTGATGATCAGAGTCAGACTGTGGCTGCATCTCATGCTGTAACTGTGATCAACCCGAATGTGAAGCCACAGTACAGCTGGTCCTACCAGATCTTAGGTAGATGTAGACCTTGCAACATGGATGCCTATCGACAAGATCTAGAACCTCAAGAAGTCATAATACCCCAAACTATAGGCTTACACATGTTGAATTGAGACAACTCAAATACTAGTAGTATGTCTTTCAATCATCCCCCAAAAAATGATAATATAAGGTACTTTATATATTTAAACTGCAAAAACATGTGAACTGATTTCAAATTTCATGCAGATTCTAGATATTGTGTGTAAAATCTTGTATAATCAAACAACAGTTTGAAAACACACTTTCTATTTTGTATTCACATTTTTAATAATAATGTTAGATATGGACCATCAGTCAGACTGCTACAATCAGACTTCTGCATCTCATAAAGCCCAGAGTCAGTTGCTGAACTTCACTGAACACAGAACCAAACTGCTGAACTTCCATCTTCTCCACAGCTAGACTGCTACTGAACTTCGTCGAGACTTATCTGCCAGCATGGTCAACTTCAACAGAATGCAAGTATTTTAGCTTATAATACTATTTTAGCAGACAACATATCTGTATATTTTCAAATACTACAATTCCAACATTATTTACATTAGGGCATCAAATTGTCTCTAGATTTTTAGTTGAATAGTGTTAGACAGGAAATATTGAAAACAATGTTTGCTGTAATGTCCATCTTGGTAATTGAAAACAACAAATTCTTATCCAGTGAATAGTGACCCTTCTAGAAACAACTGTTTTTTGCATTTTTTTATTTCACTATCTGTAGAATATTACATACTGATCCAATTGAAAAGAGATAATTCATGGAAGGGGGGGGGGGTACCTGCATGTCTACATGTATCAAGCTCCTGAAACAAACTTTAGCAGTCACGTTATCTTAACTAGTATCAAAACAACCTCATGCTCTTACAATGTTTGACAAGAATATTCGACATAGCTCATCATTAAACTGTGAAAAGTCCTATTTACAGCTTATGGATCAGTAGATACTAGTGAATTCAGTCTTTCAAAATCAATGGTAGGGCTTTTCAATTTGATTGCTATAGCTTGTTATAGCAAAGGCAAAGCACCCGTTTCTAACATACTTTCTAATGTCCCATGTCCTGCACTATTGTTTTGTTTGTAAGATATTAACTGTTCTTGTATATCAAATAAACTCCAAACAGCCAAGGACCAGACAACATGTGAACTTCATCCACTTCAGAGTTAAGGACTGGGGGCAAGATGCAAATGGAAAAGTCAAGTGACGGTGTCATGGATATTCCACCATCTTCATTTGGTATGTTAAATAATTATTTTTAGCTATTGAAGCAAGTTGAGAAATCATGTTATCTTGATCATCTACAATTGGCAGCAAAATTATTCAACCCCTCTCTTGCATGTTGGACACTCTGGCATAATGAATTACGTTATAACTGAGATTATTTCTAAATCATACAGGTGGTGATCAGATAATCTGCTACAAGTAAATAACAGATCAGTAGCCTTTGATTTGCATATAGTTACAAACTTTGATCATTCATGTATAAAGAGATATTCAATTCAATTCAATTTATTTCCACAAATCTGATAAAAGGGGTAATTACATCGTACATGACAGCACACAAAGGACATCATAAAGGCAAAATAAAAAATATACAAAACATAGGCGTTATACCAAGAAGAGTGGAGGAATCATCATAGGCTTAAACCAGCCTTTCAAGGTCAATCCCCAAGAAATATACACCAACAAGACAAAACACACATCATAAAAAACTTAGACAGAAGACATTACAAAGTACAAAACCTACAAGAGACAAAACAACAAGGCAAGTGAGCATAATGTTAATCCTTATACATAATAATTTGATTAAAAATCATACAAAGGCAGAAAAATTATTGACTCAATAAATGTATTTTATATCTTTTCTTAAATAAATTCAAACTATTGATACACTTTAAGTCATTTGGCAAGGCATTCCATAAAGAAGGACCAGCATAACATACTGTTCGTCTGGAGTGATTGTATCTATAATTTGGGATATACAAATTATAAAATTGCCGAGTATTATATGTATTTCTAACCTGAGTAAAAGTGAAATAATTTCCGAGAAACTTAGGCAAGATGTTATTAAGATAAGAATACATAAAAATACAAACAGCAAATGTATTAATATCATAAACTGTTAATAACCTAAGCTTTTTAAAAATGGGATGTGTATGAGTTAAGGGTTGAGATTTTGTAATAATTCTGATTGCACGTTTTTGAAGAACATGAATACGTTTAAGTAGATAATTGGCACAATTTCCCCAAATAATGTTACAATACAAAATATGAGGTAAAATCATAGTATAATACAAATTTAAAAGAACATTTGAAGGTGCTATTCCACTTATTCTGTTGATTGCACCGACAGCTCTAGATATCTTACAGCAAACGTCATCTACGTGATTCTTCCAAGTCAAATGATCATCTAGTATTACTCCTAAGAATCTAGCTGAATGTACAATTGGAATAGTAGTGCCTGCGATACATATATTTACATATTCCGTATAAATTATTCTATTTTTGGTTCTAAAAATCATACATACAGTCTTATCAACATTCAATTTCAGCTTGTTAGCTAAAAACCATTGGTTTACTTTATTCAATTCAGTGTTTAATATTGCACATGTGTCCCTGAAATTTTTCCCAGAAATAAATAAGTTGCTATCATCAGCATATAAAATGGCTTCTAAAATGTTACTAGCATATTGCAAATCATTTATGTACAATATAAAAAGCAAAGGGCCTAAAACAGATCCCTGAGGTACACCAACATTGATAGACTGTATGGGAGAGGAATGTCCATTTACACAAACATACTGCATACGATTCTGAAGATAGCTCTTAAACCAGTCTAGGGTTATCCCTCTGATGCCATAGTACTGTAATTTATTTAAAAGAATGTTGTGACTGATACAATCAAAAGCCTTTGAGAGGTCTAAAAACATACCTATTACATATTCCTTTCTCTCAAATGCATGAGCAACTTTGTCACAAAAGTCAAGTAATGCCATATATGTTGAATACCCTGGTCTGAATCCAAATTGTTTTGCATATAATATATTTTTATAACATAGGTATGACATCAATCGCTTGTGAACAAGCTTTTCAAATAACTTAGAAAATACAGATAAGATAGAAATAGGCCTATAGTTTGATGGGATAGAAGTGTCACCTCTTTTATGGACAGGAACAACTTTGGCAATCTTTAACGAACGTGGGAAGACACCTTGTTCGAATGAGAGATTAAAAATACTACACAGAGGAATGGCAAGATAATGGACAGATTTCTTTATAACTTCAGAATCAATATCATCATAACCAGGACTTTTGTTTGGTTTGAACTCAATAGCTGTCTTAAAGAATTTCACTTGGTTGTATGGGTCTTAGGAAAAAAAGAATCTAAGCAACTTCTCTTGGGTAAGAAATCATGAAAAGAATTTGCAGCAGGAGGCAAGTTATCTACAATGTCAGAGCCAATTGACCTGAAATAATCATTACAAAAAGTAACAACTTCCTGTGGTTCTGTTATATCAACATTATTGTGTTTGAGATCAAAATATTGCACTTTATCCTTAGTTTTGTTCAGAATATCATTTATAACATGCCATGTTCCTTTGATGTTGTTTCGTACTTTCAAAAAACGACTATGGTAATAATGTTGCTTTTCACGACGTATTGCACTAGATACTATATTTCTATAATTGCGTATAAACACATTTTCTATAATCAGTAGGGTTCTTTATATACTTTCGATACAAAATATATTTTTTCTTACACATCTTTCTTAATTCCTTCGTAAACCATGGATTAATATCAGCTTTTTTACATCGTACTTCTTTCAGAGGAAAACATTGATTACATGCGGTTGTCACCTTGTCAATAAAAATCTGAAATCTATCATCAACATCAATGCTCCTATAAACATCATTCCAGTCGAAGGACCCAAGTAATCTTTGAAATTCACGAATACTCTCATCATTTATAAATCTCTTATAACATTTGGATTGAGAACAATTATACTTTTCAAACCTGACAATTGTAACTACACTTAAATGATCACTAACATCATTTACCAAAACTCCAGATTTCAATACATTAACAATATCATTTGTGAAGATGTTATCAATGAGAGTTGCAGAATTTTGTGTTATCCTGGTGGGATTGAGAATAAGTGGTGTAAAAGAGAATGATGTTACCAAATCAATAAAACTATTAACATGTGGATTAGAAATCGTTGCTAAAAGATCAATATTGAAATCCCCAATGAGAAAACATTGTTTATTTTCTCTAGATATTGCACTGAGTGATTTTTCTAAAACAGGCAAAAACTCATTCATAGTTTGACCGGGAGGCCTGTACACAATGGCAAGAATTATATTATTTGATTTGGAATATATTTCAATGAAAATTGATTCTATGAAAGAATTAAAAACATCTAAATCATTCCTTCGCTTATATCTCATACCATTTTTGATCAAACAACCAACACCTCCACGTTTACTTGTCCTACCACATACAACAAAAGCATACCCTGGCATATTGATTGATTCATGTGTAGAAAGCCAGGTTTCTGTCAGAGCTATACATGAAAGTTGGCAAGAAATATCGGCAATCACACTGCGTATACTGTCAAAATTTTTCTTAATACTCCTACAATTAAAGTGAACCACAGAAATTTTTTTTTTTATTTTCATAATTGCTACAATTCATTACATCACTGAAGTCCTCTGGTAAGACATTATCAACATTACCAATATTCACCTCATCAAAAGAGAAACTATTATCATCTGCTTGGAAACATGAATTACAAATTGAGTCAGAAGCCTTTAATACTTGCCTACGACATACACTACATAACTTAGAATCTGGAAACATATAGAAAAAAAAACAATGACACAAAACACAACAAAATTATCTCACAATATAAAGAATAACATCCCAAAACACTTGCTAGGATATGTTTACCGAAAAGGGACCAGAATACATTGCACCTGGAGATCAGTTAGCCAATGGCTGTAAGTCATAGTGCTATACAGAGTGGATGTGGCACTCACATCATGTAAACCAGTTTACATTTCATGTCATCAATCTCGCACATGTGGCTTCTTTTCTACAAATGATCCAAATCTCTTCTTGAGTGAACTATCTTTTTGACTGGGGTACCATTGTGAGTGTTGACTGAGACGAAGATCCTGCCGTCCATACTCCATGCATGAGTGAGCTTGCTGTTTGGCTTGCGGATCATAGTGAAAGCATCCCACAACAGTGCTCGATTGCTGTCAGTTAGGTCCTCATGTATGGATATTCCACTTTTCTTTTCCTTCAGTTTCTTCTTGTTCTTTAGCAGGGTCTGACGATACTGGTAGGATGTCAACTTGACAATGATGGCTCTTGGCTTGGGACGAGTACCCTCAGGAGGAGGGTTCCTTCTTCGAACTCGATGGCTCTGTCGATGGCACTTGAAGGAAGATCTACATCCAGCATTTCCTTCGATATGCGACGTATTGTTTCAGTTGTATCTTCTTTTTCTGTTTCAGGGACACCAAAGAAACGGACACAGTTCCGCCTCGAATACTGCTCCTGGTCATTGAGCTTTGTTTTCAGCTTGTTGATTTCATGAAATGATTTCTCGTTTACCTTTTTCACTTCACAGAGTTCCTTCTCACAGTTGTCGAGTTTGCACTGAAGTTCGAGAACCTTCCCTTCCGTTTGTTCCACGCGCATGAGGTATTCACTGACTTTTGTTGCAACTGCATCCTCCACTGTTCTTCTGATAGCATTCAGGAATTCATTGTCCTGGAGTATCTCCTTCAGCAGTGCAGCTGTTTGTCGGGTCATTGTTAGGATGCAGAAACAAGTGAATACACTGCACGGTAAAAGTACAATGAAAATGCAGAGACCAGTCTCATAGAAATTTGAGTTGCGTTGACAGTTTAGTATTAGTAAGCCTGTCTGTGGGTGCTGTTGATGATCCTGAGTTCTGCAAAATACTGATTGAGGACGTTCAAATAACCCACAGAGAGGTCCTGACGAGTCCAACACGAACAACAGAGAGATACGCAGGTGGGACTGCACAGAATCAATTTGTCAAAGTTCAGTTAAAAGATAAATGAGGTGCACTCAGGATTTCAGATATTTGATCCTCAATACAGGGTACAAGTGAGCACAGTGAGACATCAGTCCACGAACGGGTCACTGTTCACAAAGTTTAGCTGTGTTGGCTATAGTCTATGTAGATCTAGTATGCATGCACTATAGTTACCGATTTGAACTTGTTCAGATAACCACACAGTTGTAAGCATGTGGGGCTGTACAGAGTGCAAGTTCAGAATGTGCAGCAAAAAACACAGTAACATGGTCAAAGTTCACTCAAGATTTCCAATTTTCGATCTCCAGGCATTTAACTTACAAAATCAGTCTGTCATGTTCATTCTTGGTAGATGTTCAGGTTATTCCATCCAAACAAAGGCTATTACTGAATTTCTAATATTCCTGCGATCATATACAGCTATACTTTCTAAATACCTCAAATGTAATGTGGTCCAGTGTATGGTGTATGGTCCAGTGAGCACATTTATGGTAATTTTCAGTCCTTTCAGTGATCACTGAAATGCTTCGTTGAATATGGTTTGTTCACTCAGTGTTTTGATAGGTGACACAATATGATGGAATTTGATGTAGGATTCTTAATATTTCAATTGGCATTTTTCATTGTAAAAAAATATTTAAATGAACTAATTTCTAGTGAAAGTTGCCACCATAGAGTTTGTACAGAGGTTTAGCCATGATATTGATAATTCAAAGTTTAAAGTCATGTCAAAATGAATATAACCCAATGAAATGCTAAGAGTTGTGTATAGAATGGCAAGATACTATTTAAAATTCCATAAAAACAAAAGAAATCAATCGTTATCATCAGACCATAACACGTCATGCTTCAGTGATTACAGAAATGTCTGAAATGACCATAATGTGCTCACTAGACCTTATCTCTTCATGCATGAATGATCAAAGTTTCTAACTATATGCAAATCAAAGACTATTGATCAGGTAGGCATTTGTCATAAACTATCTGTTCACCACTTGTATATGATTTAGTAATTGTAATATTATTTATTTTGCCATAGTGTCCATAATGCAAGGGGGTTGAATAATTCTGCTGCCAACTGAATAAAGTGAATGCTTGTTATTAATTTCCCCTCTCATTCATTACTAAAATTACCTCATACTCTTACAATTTGCTAACAGGGGCTCATTACATAGTGATTCAAACTTTGAAAACTGGCAATTACAGCTTGTTGTTCACATAATATATCTTACAAAATTGATAATCGTTAATGAACGTTTTGTTGTTATTGCTTGTTTTAATAAAGATGTACACTCATCTCAAATATTTTCCAACTATCCCATTTGTGCATCCGATGTTTCTGTTTGTATGGCATTTAACTGTTCTTATATTTGCACACCCAAAGGCCTGAAGAGAGCTGAACCTCACCAAGCCTTGGGACAGACAACTGCAGCTGAACTTCTCCCAGGTCAGAGTCAGACTACAATTGGACTACGAACTGTATAGCAGCATCTTATCTACGACAGAACACAGGTATGCTTTTCTCAAATTAAACTTGAAAGTATAAAGATTTTACAAAATAAACAACTTGAATAACAGTTGAAAAAAGGCAACCTCTGTTGATGACATATCAGTTACAGGTAATTCGGTCTTTCTTATTTTAGCAATTATTGTAGACTTGGTGGACAAACAATGTCACCTCTATATGTGAACTGTTCCACACGAGAAATGAAGAAATTAGTGCATTCATACACCCCAGTTGGGGTTGATTTAATGTTTATGTCTATATCAGCCACAATTGGGAATTCAGTACGGCTCACAAGAGTTGATTAATGTACTGACATAGCAATGCAGCTGACTTGTTGCATAACCCATTGAATCATCTTTCTGTTTATTTTTGGAACTCCCAGCTTGCCTGACATAAGTTACAATCCTTTCTAAAAAGTCAAATAAGTCTTTACTGACATGAATGAATAACATTTTGTCGGATGAGTGTTTTAAGTCACAATCACATTTTCATTTTGAGTCTGTGTCACACCTTTTTTGTTCATCAGGAAGAATCCGATACACTAATTCTTGTGTATGACAACCCAGACGATTTTCTTTGTTTTTTTTTTTCCTTGATGCTGTTAAACTGTTGCTAATATACTGTATATGAAATTGCTGACAAGCAGCTCTGTGTAATGATATGTGTGGTGGTCGTGTGTGTATTCATTCAACTGTACACCCGCATGTTACCACTCTGTATAATGTCAGGGAGAGGGGATGTGATTTGCATGTCACAAAATTTCAGTATGTAACCAGTATTGTACATGATAGATTTTCAAATTTTATGCACTTGCTGCAAATGACATGAGTAATGTTACAGAACCTAACAACATCTTGATTGTTTTCTGTCTGCTTTTCTATTTTGTGTTCACATAATTGGCATGTTCAATTTCAACTTTATCTGATTGGCCTTTTTTTTTTGCAAGATACTAAGAAACCACTATTGAAGTGCTACAGAGCTTTAATTCAAAGAAGAATTCAATGTTCATTTGACGAAAATTAGTTGAGATATCCAAAAGCAGAGTAAAACAAAGCGATTCTAGTAAAAGGTTGGTTCCACCTTTTATTAGGATTCCTTTATTTTAGATATCTCAAACATTTCAAAACCAATTTTCATCAAGTAAGCATTGAATTCTTCTTTGAATTAAAGGTCTTTCATATTTCATAAGAGGTTTCTTATTATATCACCCCCCCCCAAAAAAAAAAGAGAAGAAATGTTAACAATCTGAAACCAGGTCTCAACCAAAACTTTACCAGCCCCAGAAATCCATGTTTGGTGACTTTCTGTTGATTTTGTGATACAGAGTCACAATTGCAGTGTTAGATATGAAGCTACAATCAGACTTTTGCAGTCTGACTGCTGAACTTCACTGAGTTTTGTCATAGACGAGTCCATAGGTGATGGCATAAGTGCTTTGCCAGGTACATGTATTAACCAAACCAGAAATGAGAAAAATCCCCCTTCAAAAGAAAAACAAAAACATTACAATACAAAACAGAACAGAACAATTAAGCGTGCAAACGATTCAATGAAAAGCAAATTGGTGAATTCATTCATTCATTCATTCATTCATTTTTCATTTCCAACAAAAACATATAAATATATTACAAAAATTGAATACAGTGCATAAATTTCATCATACAAAGTAAAGGATAAATTTACAGAAAACTTGTAGGTATAGGAAAATGTTGGAAATGGGGAGGAATGCTAAAAAGCTGAGCTTGTAGGCTGCATTCCCCCCGCACGTAATACAAGAAATTATATGATCGATAGACTGATAAGCATTGAAAATGGATGAAACAAAGAAACTAAGACAAAAAGACCTATAACCTAACTTATCCGAAACAAAAACCCTGAACAGATCCCTACACTAAGTCGCTGTCATGCCGGAAAAGAGAGGAGAGAAACAAAATAGTATGTGTGTGTGTGTGTGTGTGTTTGTGTGTGAGTGTGTGTGTGTGTGTATGAGAGAGGGGGGGGGGAGAAAGCAGCTTAATGCGTGGAGTGAAGATAAAAGACAAAAAAAAGAAAAATAGAAGGACACGAGAGGTAGTGGATGGATGGAGCCGCTTAGCTGTAATTCCAATAGAATATAAGGTTGGATTTTACACTCTTTGCAACCAATAAAGAATCAACAATTCTTATAACTATTCAAAAGATTGAAGCACTCTGAAAAAAAAGAAGATTTATAGGCCTAGTAAAGTGTAAGAAAGCATTTTAAAATGGATAAATTCAAATTCTGTATCAGTCAGCACATAACAGTCTGATTTCTGATCTCTGATGATCAAAAGCTATTGTGCAGTAGACAAGGTCATTATTATTAGTATTAATATCATAATTAATATTCTGATATAGGGAACCTTAGAGTGCAAAGAAGGTGGATTGCAACACATTATTGTATGCTTACAAAATATTTGCAATGATAGCATTGTGTGAAGTTCAGCTGCTTTCATAATTTGATTAATAAACCATGAAAATAAAACAAATGATTATGAAAGATCTGTCGATGTATAAGTGATCCAAACATAAATACATCAGTGAACGTTGCAGTGCATTGTTTTCGTTATTATTTCCAGGCATGTGACGGCAATATTTATGTAACCCAGTTAGAAATTATGTCTATGCGGGCAATTACTATTTGATTAGAAAGATAGAATTAAGCATAGCTTATAATGTAGAAAGAAATACCAGAAAATACAGTATCACCAATGTGGTTGTGATAATTGTGCTGTGATAATTGTGCTGTGATTATGATGACATTGAATGATGAAATAATGTTTTCAAGATCAAATTTTCTAATGAATCAGGCAACCAGAATAAAATATATGAAATAGTTTGTGCAGTTACATAATCTGTCACATGACATGTAGTTAAATTGTGAGGAATTGATATTAATGAGTATGAAATTGATAGCAGTGAATGAATTGAATGCAGTGTAATTGAATCATTGTTGGCGTATGTCCTCCTGCCTCTTTCAATGAAATGTTTTCCCATTGTGGCAATTGATGAGTGAAATCAAATCCAAGTACGAAACAAAGAATACCTGCTGAAATTAGAACTATCATTGTGATTTTTACCCCCACCTCCAACTGAGGGAGTGCGTTCAACCAGCGCTAACTTTATATGGTTTTATTAAAAAAAGAAAAAAGCTGTACCATGGCAATGCATTGTTCAACATTGAATAAAGTGTTTTGTTAATTCAAAAAACTGTTTGTCACATGTGTCATATATGTATTGCAAGTCAAGTGCTCAAAAACTGAGTAAATTAGATGAATAAACTGGAAAGTCCTATGATTTTCACAAATGATGTTACCATGGCAACACACTGTTCAGTATTAACGAAAGATGAATATACACAAGTACAAAGTATAACTTTCACATGTTTCAAATTTCAAGTCAAATGCTCAAAGTTAGCTAAATCCACAATATTTTTGAATGATTTTCATTCAAAATAATCTGTTACCATGGCAACACATTGTGTGAAAAAGAATACAGAAGAAATTTGCACATCAGTCTATGTACTTTTATAGCAGTTTCATGTGCCAGATTTCAAGTAAAATGCTCAAATACTGAAGGAGTAAACTGAATCTACACCTTTTTTTATTATATTCATTGAAAATGCTGTTACCATAGCAACACAATGTTCTATATCTGTGAAAGATGAAGTTTGCACAACTATACATATCATGGTGGTCACATGTACGAAATTTCAAGCAAAATGCTCAAAAGCTGAGAGATAGCGGAATCCACAATATTTTTGTATGATTTTCATTGAAAGTCTGCTGTTGCATTGTTCAACAATGGCGAAAGATGAAGTTTGCACATCTACGCACTATGCCGGTCACATGTGTGCCAAATTTCATGTCATATGCACAAAGATTGACGAATTTAGCGAATTCACAATTTTTGTATGCTTTTAAGTGAAAAAATGTTACCATGGCAACGGATTGTTCAACATCAACCAAAGATTAGTTTTGCACATCTACATACTGTAATATTCATGTGCCAAATTATTTGGTCAAATGTTAAAAGAAATTAAGGAAGTTAGGTCATTTCACATATTTCTTTGTGTGATTGGTATAGAAAAACTTGTTGCCATGGCAACAGATTTTTTCACACCCCACATGAAAAAAGTGTTTTGCACAACTACATATTACTTTTATCTGATTCTATGCAGAATTTCAACTGCATTGCTTTAAAACTGAGGGCAGTAGTTCAATCCACAACAATTTGTATGTTTTTGTGAAAATTTGCCATTGCCATGACAACGTATTATGCGATATTAACGAAAAAGATATATTGCATATCTACCTTTGACAGTGGTCACACATGCCAAATTTAGGGTCAATTACTCCAAAATGAGAAAACAGTTTGATACAATGGCTCTCTCAAAAAGCTATCACATAAACTTAGGAGTGCTCCTGACCACTCCTAGATTTATGTGATAGCTTTGCCAAGTTAGGAGAGACTTTATGTGCTAGCTTTGTTCATGAAATGGTTTCTAGAAAAAGTCTCTCCTAAGTCTGAGTTTATGTGATAGCTTTATGCGCTAGCTTTTTCATGAAACGGTTTTTAGCAAAGTCTCTCCTAAGTAGGCCTATGACTTTAGGAGAGAGAAAGTCTCTTCTAAGACTTTCATGAAACGGACCCCAGGACTACTGCGTTCAAACATACTTTCCCTCAAAAACAACCACTATGATGGGGTAATGCATTATCTCACTCTATCTAAAAATACACTGGAAACATCTAAGTCACAAAAGGTACGTAACATTAAATGGCATGGTATGTATAACCTACAAAAACAAACCAGGTATATAACCTCGAAGTATTAATACAACTGTAATAACGCTTTTTTTCACACAATCGTTTGAGATGAAAATAGTAATCACATGTGCCTTCAATAGGAACTGTGTATAATAGATACATAAGAACGAATACACTGTACATACATAAGAACTAATCTCAAACACAGTGTTTACTCGAAATCAATGACATAATCATGCAGCCTCACGGGAAGACGTCGTTCACGTCTAGGGTATCTACCAGGATCAACGGGTACCTGGATAGGAGCGGGCAGAGAGTCAGAGACGGGAGAAGTGTCTGCTGGAGTGGTTGGAGTAGCGATGTCATCTGGGTCATCATCAGATTCCACATGGTGCGGTGTGGAATGAGGAGAAAGGGTAGAAGGGACCTTCAAGCAGTCGGCCAGTCTGACACGGTAGGACGGACTGCGTAGCTGGTTGCCAACGAACTTCCGGATGTTGCACCACTCTCCATCGATTGAGCAGACAAGGTAGCGTGGCCTGACATGATGTTTGACCGATCAGCACGGAGGTATACGAGGTCATCAACGAAGATACGGGGTAGAGAAAGTGTGGGGCCAGGCCACAGAACTCTTACACATAGAAGAATCACACCCATTCACAACCCGCTGAGCTCGGTGTCGCCACCGCGCACCCCGGATGCGACGCCTCAGTGCACACGCCGCCATGTTGCTTTAATAGCGGTACCTCCGCAGCTCCTCGCGAGTACGGTACGGTCAACTCACTGATCGGACAGTATGACAGCCGCTATACCCCTTGATATTTACTTGAACTTGTAAACTGTCAAACTGGTACTTCTCAATCCAGCGTTGACCACAGATTCATGTACTCATTTATGTTATTTATTTCACACTCTTCCCTGAAAGTTGTCTGTATTGAAACAGGTGTTTTTTCCCCTTTCGGATAGATCTATTTGACTTCGGAGACGTGATCTGCTTTGGTATAAAATAATCTAAGACGCGCGCCTGTCCTTGTCTGTGTCCTGCCATTTTTCTGATACCCCTCTCACCCCTATGTCTTGCATTTTTCCCCCTCCAATGATATTGTAAGAAGATGTGTGTTCGTGCTTTTGATTTTTCTCCCATTAAATAGGTCAAATTAAATTTCCAGTCAGTCCAGTTGTAAAAATCAGTGATTTGTGGATATGATCATGTAATACATCTTCCCCATCTGACACTCGTTCAACATATGAGAAATTTGGAAGACAACATCACCTTAATTATCTATATTCCTGCTGTTATCATTATCATTAGTAGTGTGTAGTACAATGTAGTTACCACTATTGCACATATTGGTATAGGAAGCAATATGCCTATAGGCATGTATACACTGTATATCTGTATACATGAATAAAACAGAAATCGAGTTCATGCTAATCACCAACAATTTATTTCACCACACCAATTTTTGAGCGATTTGCAACAACACTTGAGAAAGAGCGAATCGCTCAAATATTTGTGTGCTGTAAATAAATTGTTGGTGATCAACATGAAATTGGTTTCTGTTTTACTTTCGATATCATGATATTGCTGCACCAACATGTAGACTACCTGGTACTCAATCAATATATATATATATATATATATATATATATATATATATATACATAATTATCTATGTGTATATATATATATATATATACATAATATATATATATATATATATATATATATATATGTATTCACACACTCACACACACACATTACAAACATGAACTCCTTTCAAGATTGTCTTCCACAAAAAAAACAGAAAGTTAAGTTGGACAGAGTTAATTTTCCTGATTTTTTACAATTTATTTGACATTCATCAAGGTCAAAGTTGATTGCTGAGAATCAACCACAGTAAAGTGATATACCATTTGCTTGAAGTACACGTACCATTATCATACCTAATACGGCGGCTATAATCACAGGCAGTACATGCGTCAGGAACATATTATGCAAATGATAGGCAAGACCACCAATGTCGCAAATTTGTGACAACTATTGTAATCACAAAATCAAATGCATATACATCTATAATGGACATGCAATAGGGCAACAACATAAAATTCATGAATAATGAACACTGTCTGGCAAGATTATCTAAGGCAATACATCAATATAGTGCACAATTTCACTTGCCCTTGATAGCTTCAAGCGTGATTCAAAAAGAAAATCCTAATGAGTGTAAAAACACACTATGGTATAGTATGAAAACATATTGTGTTGATCCGCATGCACTATGGCAATATAAATCTACGAATTATGAACACTGAAAAGAACACCAAAGGCATTCCTGGCAACAGTATTAAAGGCAATACATTTGTAAATGTAAGATTTCACTCGTACTTAGCTCAGCATGATTCAAGATTAAATCCTTAGTAATGAGTTTAACAAACACTATCCCATACACTGTGTAGTATGAAAACATAATTTGGTAGCAACATGTAAGCAAAACAAGTATCACAGATATACAACAAATGTTGTATATCACGAAAGCAAATGCCTGTATAATCAACTATCATGCAATATAGCAACAACATAAAATCCATAAAGAATGAACACTGTCGGGCAAGAATATCAAATGCATTCTTGGCATAACAATATCAACTAAAGGCAATACATGAACATCTGTATAATGCAAGATTTCACACGCACCCATTTGCTTCAAACGAAATTCAAGGTGAAATCTAAAGAGTGTGAAAACATACTACACTGCATCTCAAAGTATGTACATGTAGGCAAAACGAGTGTCACAAATACGACAACTACATGTATTGCATATCATGAAAGCAAATGCATGTACAATCACTTAGCATACAATATGGCAGCAAAATAAAACCATGAATAATGGACACTGGCAAGAATATTTAAAAAAATACCAAAGGCAATACTGTATAATCCAAGATTTCACTTGCACTTGTTCGCTTCAAGCACAATTCAAAATGAAATCCTTATGAGTGTGAAAACATACTATATGGTATAGTACGAAATGTTAACGTGGCAACAATATGTAGGCAAGACAAGTCTCGCAAATACATGTATGACAAATATTGCATATTGCGAAAGCAATGTCCTGGGGTTACTTTAATACTAGAGTACACAGTCAGTCTAGACAATCTAGTATCTAAACGACCATAGTGTTGTCACTGACACTGACACTGGCCCACCACTGGTACTGTGACTCTAACTACCTAGACAAGAATAAATCTACGTGTAAAGTTTACACCTAAGCTCAAATTTACATAAATTTACACTTTTTTCATGTACAAAGCTGTTTGCCCCAACTCACAACGTACAGAGTGTAATATAGCCCCGGGGCCTAAATTAGGCCTAGATCTAATTGATCTTTTTTATTTTGCATAGTAGTTGGTGGTAAACAGATATGTCGACGGCAAACACAAAATCCAGTGTCTGGGACTACCTTTGCTACTGCGCTCACAAGAAAGCCAACATACGACCGATCCGCCTAATTGTAACGTTACTTGGGGAATTACTACTTCTTATTCTCATCATGGCTTGGTGTCAAACTTACCTGTTTCCAAATCCTTTTTTCAAGTGATTTGTGCAGTTTACAGCCGCACAATATGGCATTTTAATGCCTCGCTCAAGGTCTCGGAACGTCAGAAAAACACGGTACAACATGCAGTCACTGTATGTGGATAGCGTCTGCTGGGATTTGCACGCAAAAAAGTTCCGCTAAGCAAAATGGCGGACGTCACGTGACAATGAGTCGAGCGACGGCGACAAAACGGGTGGCGAGTGATTCTTCTATGTGTAAGAGTTCTGTGGGCCAGGCCCTTGTTGCATAAATAACCTGAGAAAAACTCGGGTTAGAGGAGGGTGCCTACCTGAGTTTCATGGTTAGTCAATTTCTCTGGTTAAAAAACAAAACAAAAACAAAAAAAAAAAACCTAAGGTTACGGTTTATCGGCTTTCTTTTATTCAAATAAACTTGGACGAGGATAAAATGCGGAAGTGCTAGTGATTTTCTCAGTTTTACGCTCCGCGCGCAGCTAGCGATCACCGCTACGCGCTGTCTAACTGTACAATGTACTGTAGAGAGTATATGACAGTATCGCGCTACAAGCTTCCCGATAGCCAATCTGGTTCTAATAAGTTTTCGGAAATAAGTTATGAGTTATAGGGATTTATCTGTGATTCTGGTGCAATACGGCATATGGAAGCTGAGATATCGACATGGATACGAAAGTGCAAACGTCCTACACACATCTACAGGCACAGTAAGTACCTGTATGTAGATCTAACTCAACTGTTACGGCTACATCTAGTAGAATCCTAACCCCGCGCCGCTGCGGGGCGCTCCTTCACACAGATATACTGTAACGTTAGCTTCGTTCGGGCTGGTCCATAGAGCTACAGCTCTATGGGCTGGTCGCAGTTTGTACCTAATGCAATGGTTACATCTAGTCTAGGCAGTATGTTACATGGGTCTACAGCTACTTGCAGTAGGTCTACCTCTAATACTGTTGAATCTACCTCTTTGGTGCTACCTTCATTCACGTATCTAGGGCTCTAAAGTCAGGTCTTTTAGTAGAACTAGATTGTTCCAGAGTCTAACGTTAGATCTGATTCTAGAATACGTCTAAAAGTGTCTAATGAGTACAATATGTAGATTCTAACTAGGAAGTAAGAACCTAGTATACGGTACAGTAGTACCGTAGCTGGATGTAACGTTAGATCGATTAGTACATTGTAACGGTGATACTATAGATAGAACTAATTTACAATTAGAGAACTAGATCTAACTGTTAGGCCTAGATTTAGTAGAGTCTACTAGCTGTTCTACTGCGTTTCCGACTCCTGCACCGATATCTTCCCAGAAATGAATGAATAAACAGTGCGCAGCAGTTCTCCTAGTCCAATTTCTAGCTGAATTGTTTCCAGAATGGCAGCCTTGGTAGCTCTAAGTGGGGCTAACCAGAGAAATTTCGATTTAACCGTTGGTCAGACAGCTAAGGTTAATTAACCTGAGTTTCTTGAACATTAACCTGAGAAAAAAACTATGGTTAAGCTTTATGCAATAGAAAAACTCTGGTTAAAAATTCTTAACCAGAGTTTCTGGATTTAACCATGAAAAAAACCTCTGGTTAAGGCTTTATGCAACAGGGCCCAGATGTAGTCTTGGACGTCTCGCTGTATGGGTGATTTTTCAGCCGCTGAACATGTTGGGCAGTGATGATATCCTTGTCCGAAAAGGGGATCTGCTCGCATGTGAACTGATCACGTTGCATTAACATTTTCCTTGCCGACAAGCCACGGGATCGAGGACGACTGTTGAGGCGGGCAGTGGCAACTGACAAGGTCAGAGACGTGATGGGGGCACCAGATGGGTCATGGCGGAGGAGCTCGTCCTCCTTCTTTGCATGCCCAAGCTCAATGCGGATGTTGTGGGACGAAAGGAGGTCATCACGGTACAAAGCAGAAAATCCAGGAGCTGGGTCTGTGCGAATAACTGCTGGTGGGCCATCAAGAGGTCTCAATTCAAGGCAGAGTTGGAGAATGGCAGCACGCAGGGTCTCCTTCTTCTCATCAGTGATAAGGCGGGTGACGGTATATAAGGTGACCGTTTCGCGCAGGATGAGAATGAGTTGGCGAGAGCGTTTCAGCACATCAGCTGCAAAGGAGATACCAACTACATCAGGAGGGTCACTTGTGGACTGCGGGTGGACCAGCCGAGGGAGAGTTTGGAGAGAGACACAGTGGTGGCAGTATGAGGTGACCTGTTGGACGGCAGACTCCATGTCCAGGGCGTAAAAATACCGGGATGCAACAGTCTTTAATTGGTGAGCAGTAGGGTGGTCTAATTGGACATGGATGGCTGTGAGGAGACCATGGATGACAGACCGAGGGACGACAATGGCTTCACGAGGGGACACAAACGCTTGCTCTTGGCGGACAACCAGGAGACCATCTTGGGCAATCGTGGCAACCTGGAGGTAGCGTTTGATGTCCCGGACATTTGTGAGTTTCTTGGAGGGTCGCGTACCCTGGACAAGATGGGCATGGGTGCGTCGTAAAGATGGGCATTCAGACTGAATCTTAATCCAAGCTGGCCGTGATATGTATGGGGGGGGGGGGGGGGCGAGTCTTCCCAAGCAGGATGTAATCTGCAGAAATGCGATGCACGACAGAGTCATCCATCTGTCTCACAAATGTGTACACTTCACATGATGAATCAGTGCAGTCTGGAGCATTACGACTTGCAAAATCGGATGGGACATTTGCAGATCCAGAGAGGTGGCGCAGGGACAATTGGTATCTGCTCACCGTTGTCAGGAATGTGGACACGCGGGGGCTGGCAGAAAATTCACCCCGACACAACTTCTCAAATGCCTGGACACATGGTTTGCTGTCCGTAAGGACACATGTGCGGTGTTTCGACTGAACAATGTATGGGCTGAAGTGCTTGATAGACGCAGCAATGGATAACGCTTCTACCTCGCATGGGAACCAGGAAACCTGTCGTCCCCTCAGCTTGGCACTGAAGAAACCAGCCACAAGAGGCTTGTGATTCCTCGTGACATAGAGAGTAGAACCGATGCCATGCTTCTTGACTGATCCGTCTGTGACTAGCCACAGTTGGTCAGTAGCGTGGGGGAGAGTGATCGTGCGGGGGAGGTGAGGGCATGCTGGGCTTCCGGGGCCCCGTTTTATCAAGATAAAGTTAGAGTTGATTGTGAATTCAACTCTAACTTTAACCAACTTAAAGTCAGCTATAACTTTAAATCAACTGTAAGTTTCCGTTTTACGAAGAGACTTAATAGTCGATTATAGTTATAGCTGATCACCATGACTTGATTATTGATTTATTCAAAACAAAAAACACAGGACGAGGCTGGCTTCCGTTACTGTCTGCTTAAAAACAATACAATACATAAAGCAAAACAAACAACAAAAACACGTATGTACATGATTGTTTGCCACGGCCACAGAAGTGTAGTCTGCTAGTGCGACGCAGTATTATTTACCCGGTATGTTTGCAGCAGAACCGCAAAATACGCCGTTTTGCGTTGTATTGAAGAAAGTAGTTCGATAGATCTAGCACATCTCGAGCTCAACGAAAATCTGCGTACGCGCGTACCGTAAAGAGACCCGCACACTACGTGGATCTGTAGCGCTCATGCACAGCAAAGAGTATAGAAGCTACTCTTTGATGCACAGTAAACCTAACGTTATAACAGTAGGCCCCGGCCGGCCCTATTCATTGACATACAGTTAATAACTGACTGTCCAAGGTGAAGGTCGTGTATGCATTGTTTCAAGTCTTGTGTGTTTATGTGTAGGATTATGGAAACTGAACTTGTGAGAGTGTGGTGACTACAGTAGCTTGTTTTTACCTCTACGGCGCAGATCGGCTTTGTAAAGAATAGATCGCGAGTCTACATGTCGAAATTCTAGACCTCGTAGACGCTCTAGTCTGCAGTGTTACGGTAAGTACAAACGACTCGCTGTAACGTTACTTACCCTTGGCCTTAGGCCTAACGTTAGGCCTATTCACTGGTTAGATCTTACTGTCGTACTCGGTGCTATAGAATTAAACTCTTTATTTTCTGTATAGGCCTACTAAACTCTTAATTAGTATCTATTGACCAACTAGCTCTACGTAGGCCTACGCACGTCAGAAATCACTAGTTTCCTCACATATAGGTTCTTTGGCAAGATATGCATTACACACAGACGCGGTTCCATCAGTTACTCGGTTACTTGCCCTTAAGCTGGCGATGGCTTGATTGGCGGGCGGGAGGTCCGAGACGCGGCTGGCCGCGCAGGCTGGGATTGAGACTGCTGTCGAGGGTGTTTGCGTGCAGCAGTCGCGTAAGCAGTGCGTGCCGATCGTGAATTTCATGCAAGGAAAAGACCATAATTACATGAAAGAAACGCAACTAAATGTTAGAGAAAGTGAGCAGTTAACAGACAAACATTTGTGACAAGACCCCAGCTAGACTAGGAAAGTGTGACAGTCAACCTTTCTTATGTAAATTGCCTTACAATTGAGTCCACCTACACTGTCTCTACTTAAAGTTAATATTTTATCAACTATAATGTTATCATGGATTTGGAGCGGTTGAGAAAACTTATATGTTGATTTGGGAGGAAGTTAAAGTTGTTTCCAACTCTGGGTCTCTTGATAAAACGGACTTGAAGTTGATTTCGAAGTTAATAATAGATCAAGTGGACTTAGAGCTGATTTGAAAGGTTAATCATAGATTATCTTGACTTAACGTTAAATTTATCTTTTGATAAAACGGGGCCCTGGAATGCAGAGCGGAGGTCATCAGTCCAGGAAATAGTATCCTGAGACTGTCGACCCGCAACAACGCCATCTAAGGGAGAGAGAAAGGAAGCGCAGTGGGGGATAACGCGGGCAAGCATCTTAAAAGCTCCAATGAAGGAACGCATGCCTTTGATGGTAGATGGTGGGGGGCATGCTGCTAGGGCAGCAATACGATGGGGGCTAGCCTTGAGGGTACCCTGAGACCATATCCATCCAAGAATGGTAGTAGTCTTGGGGAAGATGGTGGCCTTCGAAGCAGAGAGGTTGAGCCCTGACTTGCTCAGTGTATGAAGGACACGACCCCAGTTATACAAGAGGTCTTCTGGTGTGTTACCACCACAGTACAAGTCATCAGCACGTTTGACGACAACACCTTCCACCAGGAGGTCACCCAGTACGCGACACATGAGCTCTTCCAGAGAGGTTTCTGAGCCAGGCATTCCCATAGCCGAGCGAGTGTATACACGCACTCCACGGAAGGGTGTGGCAACACCACAGTACTTCAGTGACTCATGAGACAAGGGGATCTGATAAAATGCATTTGTCAGATCTGAGGCAACAATGTATTTCCACTGGTTGATCTTGCGTAGAGTGGAATCAACATCTGGCATAAGTGACGGTTGGGGTTTGAATACCGACCAACATCAGCGAAGGCAGTCACAAGACGGTAACCACCACTGGGTTTCTTTACCAGGAAAGAAGGATTTAGATATTCCACAGTTACACCAACATCTTCTGGGCGAGCAAACACACCCAGTTCAAGTGTTAACCCAGGTCAAGTGTTATTATTGGCAATGCAAGGGATCCTGCAAAATCAATGACCTAGCTTTGATATAACGAAGTGTAAGGTACAAAGGTGTACATCCTACATCACATTGCGAACAGTGCAGCGACCCTTTTATCCGTTCGGATGTTCTGAATACACTGCGCACATCTTGCTAATATTCAGAGCAATGTTTCGAAGAATGTTTCACATTATATGCCTCTTTAATTTTGGTTAAAAGAAGTCTTAGGGGGCGTTGCAAGAAAGTTGCAATTGATTGCAAATCCCCAAAATCTATTGCAAATCCTGAAATCCATTGCAAATTTGCAATCAATTGCAAGTTGCAATCAATTCTGTTGCAAGAAAGATGCAATTGATTGCAAATCAATTGCATCCCTGCAATCAATTGCTAATCAATTGCAACTTTGCAATAGATTCAGGGGTAGTTGCAAATTTTGCAATCGATTGCAAATGTCATAATTGCGGCTGCTTATAAAGATGCTGGGGGACAAATCTCCATATTTGTTCATTTCTTGTAAGAAAAAAGAAGAAAATAATCCGTATAAATGACATTTTTATGGAATGTATGATTGTGTAAGATACTTTTTTTTTACATACACAAAATGTATAAGGGGTTTCTCAGTATACTAGTATGATGAATCAGCATGTGGTCGGTAGGGCAGTCCGTTGCAAATCTTGCGTCGCGAACTCCATCTACAGTTTTGAAGCAATTTTGATGAAACTTGGGTTACATGATGACATTGAAGTGAAGATGTGCAAGACGTTTTTTTTTTTTTTTTGGTCTTTATCGGACAAAGCGTTGCCATGGTAACCACAATTTTCCCAAAACCTTGTGGAGTAGACTACTGCCACAGTATTTGAGTAATCCATTTCAAATTTCATGTGTACAATGATCTTTAGGTGTAGTTATGTAAGAAACACTTTGTGTTTGTACCCGACAAGGCGTTGCCATGGTAACAGCATATTTTCTTGAAAATCGTGTGGAGTGAACTTCTTCCACAATTTTGAGGCAATTGAACTCAAATTTGATGTACATAATGACATTGAGGTGTAGATGTGCAAGACATGTTTTTTGTGCTTGTCGCGGAAAGCGTTGCCATGGTAACCACAAATTTCCAAAAACTATGTGGAGTGACCTACTTTCACAGTACTTAAACGATTTGTTTAAAATTTGGTATGTAAATAATAATCTATAAGTGTACTTATGCCGGACACACTTTGTGTTTGTACCTGACAGGGCGTTGCCATGGTAACGGCAATTTTTTCTTTGTAAATCATGTGGGGTGAAACTATTTCGAGTTTTAAGGCAGTGGAACTAAAATTGGGTGTACATGATGACATTGAGGTGTAGACGTGCAAGACATTTTTTTGTGTGTGTGTGTTTGTCAGAGAAAGCGTTGCCATGGTAACCACAATTTTCCAAAAACCTTGTGGAGTGAACTACTTTCATAGTATTTAAGCAATTCGTTTCAAATTTGGTATGTACAATGATCTATAGGTGCAATTATGCAAGACACACTTGATTGTGTTTGTACCCGACAAGGCGTTGTCATGGTAACAAGATATTTTCTTTAAAATCTTAAGATTTGAACTTCTTGCACTATTTTGAAGCAAATGAACTCAAATTTGGTGTACATAATGACATTGAGGTATAGAAATGCAAGACATGTTTTTGTGTGTCTGTCGGGGAAAGCGTTGCCATGGTAACTACCCAAAACATTGCGGAACGAACTTTTACTTTATTTATTTCAAATTCAGTATGTATGGCCTGTAATGATCCAAAGGTGTAGTTATGCAAGACACTCTTTGTGTTTGTACGTGACGTGTTGCCATGGTTACTGCATATTTTCTTCAAATCTTGTGGAGTAAACTACTTCCACAATTGTAAAGCAGTCAAATTCACCAGGTACTCACGAGGTACTACACATATGTATACACACAGACAGACACACACACAAACACACATAGCAAGGTCAGTGGAAATTTGTGATAGACTCGAATACAGTTGAAATTCTGTTGTCATGGAAACAGTGCATTTTTACCCTAAAATCAAGTTTAAAAATGCAGATTTAAATTCACCTGCAGTTTTCAGGAAATTCAGAAGAAATTGTGGCGCATGTCGGGATGGTACTTCAAAGGTGCACTTCAAGTATTTATTTCAGCAGCTGTAAGCACTAGAATGACATTTTCTAATGATGTAAAGTATGAATTCAATTGAATTCATTTCAAACTTTATTTCATTTTTCGAAAAGAACATAAACATTTCACTTTCTTTGGTAACAAAGAATAAGGTTACATATAATCAAAACAAAGTAAATTGAGAAAACATAATTGTGGAACCTTGGGGTAACAAATGCGTTACAAAGAAAATTGACTGAAGTGATATAGACGATATAACATTACACAAAATATCGAAAAATGGAGGGACCCATAAAAGGCAATGCTTGTAGAATGTGGGCCCCTCAGGTACAGAATGTCAATACAAAATGAACTGATGCAAAAAGGGGAAAAAGATTGGGAATAAAAAAAAAGTCTGGAAGTCCAATAGGAAGACAGTAACAGACAGACACACATACACAGGCGAATGAACATTAAACGAGACATGGACGACAAAACTTATAAAGGGGGACTAAAATACAAGACAGAATGAGAAAAGACTGACATAATAGGAAGACAATACAACGGACAGAAAGGCAAAACAGATCCAGCGATCCTGGACAGAGCTATATCGAAAGAATAATGGGATGCGTGGAAAGGATACGGAAATATGGAAAAATAGAGAGAAGTAGATGCGGAAGTGATACAAGTAGAATGGAATCTACTCAGTAAGTGTCTCAGGACAACAGGGACGAGAAAATATGTGACAGTATAAATAAATCATTGGTAATCAAAATTCTTCGAAAAGAAATTAAAATGAGCGAACAGGCTGATCAAATCTGTAGGAACATAAAATTGCAATAAAAAAGACTTTAATCTCCTTTTAAATGAAAATATAGAGGGTGCATTCTTTATGTCATTATTCAGAAAATTCCAGTGAGTTGGGTCAATATAAATAACTGTGTTCTTAGCAAGAATTGTTCGTAAAAGAGGTAAATGAAATTCATTGGAACGTCGAGTGGGATAGTCATGGAATGATTGATTTCTTTGAAACATAGAATCGAAAATGGAGGGGAGTGAGTTGTTGCTGTACGTATACATAAATTGTCCCAAATTAAATAAATACAAATCTTTATTTTTTAGCAGCTTATTAGCGGCAAATAACATATTTGAGTGGGAGGGTATGAAAGGATAACTGATGACACGGAGAGCTTTCTTTTGTAGAAGGAACACTCTATCCAGTAGGTTATGGTGAGTGTTGCCCCAAACTAAAACACCATAATTAAGATAAGGCAATATCAATGACGAATATAACATAAGTAATGACTTTTGTGGGATAAACAATTTCATTCTATTTATAACACCTACAACTGTATATTACGTGAGATTGTGTTGGATATATAATCAATATGTTACTTCCAGGAAAGTTTGTCGTCAACAATAATTCCAAGGAATTTAAAATTTGAAACTCGTTCTAAATGAAAATCATTCACAACTATAGCTGTACTCAAAGTGTCAACAGTATTGCTAAAATCATATATTTTGTTTGAATATGATGAATTACATGATAAATGCCATACCACACCAAAATTAACCTACTATATATGCTCAATATTCTGCAAGGTATATATCTTCATGAATTTCCCAAGACAGCTGCTACATGTATCCATGAATTTGAAGACACACAAAAATATCAACTCTGACAATGACATAAGGGTGCATCTGCAAACATATATTTCTACATTCAGTACTTTGTTCCCCACAAACATGAATTGAACTTCTTGCACAATTGTCTCAGTCTTGATAAATACTTGCTAAATGTATGACGTGTACAGTATCACAAATTAAGCTTGCTCCTCAACCACCCCCCCCCCCCCATTTGCCCCATATCAGATGATGCTGGGCAATTGATGACAAGACATGATGGAGACACAAGACACACTGTCTCTCTGAACAAGACAGTGTGCACTTTCACGGATATGTAGGACCCCTACATTGTACCTCTTTTCTTGTTGCTCTCATATTGAAAGAAATGTTCATAGAATGAATGATGGTACAGACAAATGTGCAAAATAAAAGCATATTACAGCTGTATACAGCTGTACAAGCATGAAAAGGCAGTTAATGAGAATGCACACCTTGCTGAGTACAGAAGAGCCAATTACATGTGTACTTTAATATAGGTTTTCCCGGTCAATTTCATACTTTTGTCATTCAAGTTCCTATTCCGAGCATTCGATTTCACGCATTCCACGTTCGCAGCACTGAATCAGTAATCAAATTCCAAATCCGGTCATTCGAATTCACTATCCGAGCATTCAAATTCACTCTCGGAGCATTCAAATTCACAATCGGAGCATTCAAATTCACTCTCGGAACATTCAAATTCACTATCGGAGCATTCAAATTTAAGAGAGGAGCACGCATTTCATCAAAGAGCATTCAAATTCATGTCAAGCTGGCGACGGAATCTCGTCGGTCATTCAAATTCGTGAATAGGCAACCATGTTCCAAATAACTGCATTCAATTTAAAAGATGTCCTGAATTTAGTTAGTTTGGGACGTGTATGCATGTGTTTCTCACTTGGCTTTGAATATATTGGGATTTATGATGATTATTTATTTTGCAGTAGAGGTCCACCTGTTAATTGACAATTTTGAATTCGCGCTTAGCAAATAGGAATATACAGGCACATTCCTCTGGGATTGGACATGAAATGGAGGTCCCACGTGTAAAAGAGGCACAACTCATGCACGTAAAAGACCTCACTACATTTCATCGCAAAGAGCAAAACATCTAACTGGACCCCATATGGAAGACCAGCTTTTGCAGCTGAATATGGGTTATCCAGCCATCTTCTTTGATAGAAAATTAAACAAACAAACAAAAATTAGGCACTGTATAGGCCTACAGACGAGCATAATGCGGAGGGTTGGTTGACACTTTCGAGGAAAAAAAATAATTTCGACTATATTGAAACTGATACATGAGCATTTTATACGTGTTGTCTGTTGTGTATTGATGTCTTATTGATTTAATTTGGGGGGACTATGTGAGATCATTGTGTGTCAGTTTGTCTTAAATTGATGAATTGTCATTATATGGTTGGTGTTGGGGCGTTGTCAGCATGCAGTATCATCAAGAAATATGATTACTAGTCGTTGTGCTGTTTGGATACACTGCTGATTGGATATTGCTATTTGAAATTTATTGAGATGAAAAACAAAGAATACATGAACAGAGAACAATGTAGAACATGTAAACAAATCTAATTACATTATATGCAAGCATTCATTGGTTGTGTTGGCCCTTTTTCCTTTCTTAAAAGTCTCCTCCACTTTCCTCGTTAAATTGATTGCACGAAGTAGGAACCTGATCGCCTAAAAATGAATTTGAACGCTCCAAACAAGCTCATCGGGACTATCACGTGACTATCGTATGAATTTGAATGCACGAGTAGGAAAGTCGGTGCTCGCATTTTGAAATTGAATGCCCAATCGTGAATTTGATTTCACGAAAACGAAATAGAACGCTCATAAATGAAATTGATCGCTCGGATTCTGAATTTGAATGCCCTAATATTTTCGCGTGCGTGCGCTGCGTGAATTTGAATGCACATTAATGAATTTGAGTGACAAAAGTATGAAATTGACCGGGAAAACCTATAGTATACACTCCTCATAATATGAAACATTATAGTTACACCTACAAAATGAGAAGGGGTGAGTAAATCAAAGTGTTACATATTATTATGATATATGTAACATTAAACTACTGGAATAATTACTAGGTTCAATAATTCATTACTGCTTGTGATTTTTCTATATGTTTTTATGTTTTTTTTAATCAATAATCAGATTCATTCATACTTAAAACTGATAAATTAAATGAACATTCTCTGTAACAGGCTTAATTGCAAACTGGTTGACAGTCTGCTGGAAACCCTTCAGTCAACTACCTCTAGCCATCCTCATAAATAGGATTTCTTCACATGCTCTCTTCCAAGGACCTATGTAGGCCTATCGCTAAATGTGTCAAAGCCTCCACATTGAAATCTGTATTCTATACCTTATGTCTTTTCTGCAGTTCAGCACGACTGAACACATACATATGTAGTGTATGACACGAACATCTTCATGATAACATCATGCACTCACATCTGAAATACACCAAGTTTCTCTTCCCATTCCATAAGCCCTATCTATCCCAGATCATACCATCAACTGAGCTCAAAATTAACCCACATCTATGGCTGAATACTCATGTGTGTGTTCCCCACTGTCATGCACTCATGCATATCTTTTAAGCATGCATGGTCATAGAGGTACTAATACAGTACATTTGTACTGAATATCAAGACAACCATGCATAAAGTTAGCTTATATACATGTAACTTATCTGCACTTGTATACTTGTGCTGTGATCTACTCATACAAACATGTCTTTATCAAGTTTATGGTAACCAAATTTTACAGCGAAGAATAGTTCCGACATGCAGAACTGTTAATTTTTCGCCCAAAAATGTATGCAAATGCCCTAGAAATGTGTTCAATTATGCTACAATATCAATTGGGAAACAACATATTAACCAAAAAAGATTCACCATTGTGTTCATTGTATACATGTAACTTTGTACAACTGATTAGTTATGTAATCTGCAAATTGGCCCACAGCAGTATCTACTGATCTTTTGTGCTAGTGTGAAACAGATGCAATTTGTTGGAAAATATGGTTTACTACATACAGTATCTCGTAACTACCTTCTCAAACCTTCTAGTGGGAACCATCCTAAGACCCATGAATGCAATACAAATAAGTGGTTCAATTGCTGAGAAATCAAATTCAGTGCAATCTTGCCACAGCACAGGTTCATCTGCCCCCAGGTGGTGCTACGCAACTGTAAACAAGATCAAGATCATCATAATTTTAACCAGTAATTATTAAAGAACTTTTTTACCACCAAGAAACATGAAATGTCTCACAATATACTTTGGCAGTTTTGAGTACGATGATGTCCTTTATTACAACTGTTTGTTATTTTAAATGTTCCTTATTCTATAGGTTTGATAGCCTGAAATGGAATATGGCTGAGACTTACAAGCCTTCAGAGTAACAAACCATATTTTATGGTTTGAATAACAAAACAAGGACAGGTGAACTGTTACCTTGGAGATTATGAATACAGTAGTAGCTGTATTTACAGTGTATAATGGACCAGGGTAAGGAAAAAAATATAGTAAAACATGTCCATAGACATGATGTTCATGGCCAGATTACTCTTGTATATTTAAGTTATAATTGTCCTCCAGCTCTCTAGAAACTCAAACTGTGGTGCTTTACAGAGTACATACATATACCAGGGAGGTGAGTCACCTCCCTGCATATACACATACTCACATCATGGACTGAACATTTCTTCCCATGAAAAAGAACAAAACAGGGCTCTGCAATATGTTTTCTGCCAAGAGGGTTTTGGATGTTACTCGTAACTTCTTGAACACTGGTTCAGTAAAAGGATGATTACCCCATTATCAGTGCTAATACACGTACTGCAGAATAAATGACCCACACAGAATAAGTGACAGGGGCGAAATATCCGAGGACTCTTCAATATCTTTGAAAAGCACAACGTGCTATTATTGTAGCTAGCACACTTGGATGCATGTGATGCAGCTGAGATTATTACTGCCCATGCACTTGTTGCAGCTCTGAAACACTGCTTGCTTCGCGTGTCCCTTGTTTTCTAAGAGTGATGACCTCAGCCTGATGAAATGTGTTTAAAAAATCACTGCCTTGTTTTGTTCGCACTTTTCCTCATTGTTGACAGCGAGCTGCTCATCCTTTGAAGTGTATACCGTCTCCTGATATCAAGTTTGGTCTGTCTGCCCTCAGCTGCCATTCCCCTTGATTCACAGAAGTTATACCTATACATGATACAAGAAATATTGAAGAAATAAGAAATGGGAAATAAAAATGGAAACATTGCACTCACAAAGTCGTTTTGTGTAAAGGTATGATGGTGCCAACATTTTGATTTGAAAATGAGGGAAATTTCAAACAATCAGTATTATACTGAAAAATGCGTATTACATGCAACTTCATGTGCCGAAATAATACAATGTACCTGAATCATGAAGGCCTGAATGCTACTGTCAGGATATGTAGAGCATTTTCAGTTTTCATGGGGCTTGATAAAGAGATTTTAATGTCTAAACTCTTTATTAATACATAATATAAACCCATTGCTGTACAAAACATTCCTTTCATTATGGGTAACTTTGTGTTATGTAAATTTCAATGCATCATTTTTGCTTATAATCTTTTATGAACTGCCGCGAAGTCTTCTTTACTCATTACTACGCCATGCTTTACATTTTCTTGTTCGGTAGGATGAAGTCATTGTACAAGTATCCTCAAATGAGACATCACGTCAGAATTTATCCTAAAACAATAATGACAGATTCCAACAAATCAATATATTAACATTTCAAGCTGAGAGGTTCTACACATTTCATTCTCTCTCTTGACTAGAAATTATCATACAATGTACAATGTTCACTTACTGTCTGTATGCACTGGCTGGAATTCTCATGCTGGAGTGAGTCTTGGTCTTGAAGAAACATAGTTTTCTCCTCTTTTTCTTCCTTTCCCTGTTGATAGAACAGATAAAATTGTCTCATCGTGCAGAAGTACAAAAGAGCAATGAGAATTTGCAAAATTACAACCAAACAGTGTAGGAACAAAATAGACATTGATGTTTAGAAGCAGGCACTTTTTTCTTGATATTACAATAATGTTGGAACACTCTTTGAACTACTTTCATATCCTCCCCTCTGTAACAAATTAACCCTCTATACAGTCATTCACCTTGCATATTAAAGTCAAATAATCACCAAAGTCTACGGTCTTTTCACATCCTCTTCTCTTTATATTCTACTAATTTTAATCTTCATAAGCCAAATTTCTTGAAGCAGAATCTACATGTATTTCTTTAGTCCAAATCAAATTGACATAGGCACGGTTGACTGTTGACTGCCCATCAATCAATCATCCCCCACTCATATTCATATGCAGACACGTACAATATTTTTAGTGCTGTATAAATGTACATTGCAAATCACATCCATAAGGCTCTCATGTGTCCTGCCTATTGCAAGCACTCTCAACTATGTTTCCTCATCTCCCAAATGCGGAGGTCACTGTGACATGGGGCTTGGGTAGGCCTACGGGGTTACATACAACTACACTACGGTATAGGGTGGCACACACCTTGTAAGGAGCAGAGTACTATGTAAATTCTGGTATCTAATTGGTAAGTGTCCATAAATACCATTTGTTTAAATGCATTCTAACAAGGCCTATTTGTTCTTTCCACAAACAAAAAGAGCATAAAGAATTGTTGTACTCATAGTTATGACTCCATCAAGTAAATCACTTGAATTCTAGGCCTGGGTAGCTTTCATATACCCCTTCAACCACTTGTTTTCAACAAAAGCACTGACACATGTAAATATTTCTGCTTGGATATCCTACAGTCAGTTTGCTCATCTTATCCGTACGCTTCTTGTCTGAAATTTCAGCCTTGGTGACTATAGACCTATATTTACACACTGCATTACAAAACTTATTTACTGGCACTGTTTGATACACTACACTACAGTACCGGTACTATAATTGCAACTCTGATTACTTGTAGGTACACTGTACTTGCTACAGATATGGTTCAACTTCTTCCCCCCCCCCCAAAAAAAAAAAAAAAAAAGCAGCCCAACTAGACGCGTTGCGAAGTACAGCGACTGGGGCCCTGGGCTGTGTATAGTTACCCAAACAGATGCACTTGGCCCTTGTTTGTTTTAAATTCTAGCTATTTATTGATTAATGATACAGCAAGTCAATACTAAATTGCAAGATTTCAATTGATCCGTCCAAATTCCAGAACAGAACAACCTAAAAAAGCAAGGTCTATTCCACCCACAGAGGTTCTCCAACCTCTTTGATTCCACCTCCCTGCTCAAAGAAGGTTTTAGACTAACCCCAGGGCGCTGTAGGCCTACACCAATATCAATAACGACACGTCTTTGTTGGGGTCGCTGATACGGTTGGTTAGTTCTAGCCGTTGGACTAAAATAGTGAAATCGTAGAGCACGTACCCTGGGGCCAACTCTAAACTTTCTTTATGACCTGCAAAAGTAGAACTTCTACTAGAACCTCCAGGCCCTACCTAGATCTAAACCCATACCCTAGCTAGGTCTAGAAACTAGCCCAAATTACAAATAGGCCTACAGACTATTTTATATACTAATATAAAGTTATCTAGACGCTAGGCCTAACACAGGCCTAGACCACATCTAGAGTCTAATCGAGTAGGCCTATTAAAAAAAAAATACACATCAATTCAAAAATTCAGCAAGCTTTTGCATCACATGGTCCATGGACAGTATCACGACAAAATAACTAGCCCACATGTACAGGAGGGGAATGAGGCCAAGGGGGTAGGCCTAGGCTATGTAAAATCTAGTATGTGGTTCTAGACTAGAGTATAGACTGTAGTAGGCTACGTACATTGTGTAAGGCGTAACGTAGGCCTAACGGTTAGCACCTATTCTGTATTCATCGCCATACAGCATTCACCAGCACTCCAGTCTACCGATAGCTCCTAATCCTGCTTGAAAGTAGCGGATTTGGATAATGAACTTTCTTTTCAAATCATTTTCACACTTTTATAGAGTACTTTCAGAAAGTCTAGTTGACATCGACTTTTTTTTTTCTTGAGCTGGCCTATAGACATGGAGCCCTGCCCCTGGCAGCAGGAAAAAAGAAAAAAAGAAAAAAAAAAGGAGCTTGACAATGCAAGAAAAAATGCTTACAAAAAAAGCTATGTGTGGGACTATGATTGATGTACTCTGTGCCCACTGAGTGTTCATGATGGCCACAACTCTTTCAGTTATAGGAAACACATTTTCCCGTTTTTCAAGAAAATTTTTATAAGAAGTAAGTCTAAGGAACTAGCTCTTTTAAATACAAGACACAATGAGTAAATAATGTGATCAAAATCGATAATTTTTGTAACTTACTCTGTTTCGAATCCCCAACGATCGCACAGCAAGCCTCCACCACAGGAGAGACACAACACATTGAGCTATATGGAGTTATATGCATGCAAAATGCATTGAAAAATTGACAAATTGGCTAGGCTTGTCTTGCCAGTCGCTTTTATAAATACAAAATACAGCAAGGGAGCTTGCAATTAATTGCAAGCTCCCTTCTTGCAACAGGAATTTGCGATTGATTGCAGGTTGCAATCGATCTATCTATTGCAAAGTTGCAATAGATATTTGCAATCAATTGCAACTCGACTTTCTTGCAACACCCCCTTAGAAAAATATCTTATTTCTTGATCTCACTTTCATGTCAATTTCAAAAGCAGTTTACTAACCCTTGAATTACCATTTTGGCAAGCTTTTCTTCGCTTTAATCTTTTTTTTCTTTTTTTTTTAACCAGCGGATGGGGGGGGGGGGGGGGTCACGTGCCCCCCAGGCCCCTCCCCGTAGTTACGCCACTGGTCTCAGATGACATCCCTACATCAACTGATGACAGGAAAACAGTTTCCCTTGTTCTACTTAACATGACAGCTGCCTTTGATACTGTTGACCATACTATCCTTCTGGAGAGACTGATGAAAGATTTTAGAATTGATGCAACTGCTCTCCAGTGGCTCAGGTCTTACGTCAGCAGCAGAAGACAAGCAGTAGTCATCAATGGGAAGCTGTCCCCTGAGACCTCCCTTCGCTATGGAGTACCACAGGGCTCAGTCCTTGGTCAATTGCTCTTCACACTCTACATTATCCCTCTTGGCTCTATCGTAGAGCAACATGGCCTTGGTGCACATTACTATGCCGACGACACCCAGCTTTACCTCACTTTTGATTCCAAAGTTGGAGGCGCTGAAGAATGTGCAACTGTTGCTTTTGGTGCCGCCATTGAGGAGATTCGCAGCTGGATGAACATCAACTTCCTGAAGCTCAATGACGAGAAAACAGAGTATCTGCTGCTCTCATCTCCACATATGAGGAGCAGTATCACTGGCATTGACTGGAGCTCCAGTTCTTGTCGGTGACGAAGCTATATCTCTTTTCTATTTGTATTCAATATAGCCGAGAGCCTTCGGTCTCGACAACGCTTGGGCAACACACTACACTATGGCAGAAGTGGAACAAGTGATAAAGAAAACCAACCACAACCAGATCATGGTAAACGGCGAATTTTGGAGAACGTTTGGCGAATGGATAGATGTGAGTTCTTGAAATGTTGCATAACATTATTATCCCATCCCTGTAACTACCCTTTAGCGTCGGTAAATTAGCGTCAGACAAAAGTTAATATCATTGGCTAAATTTAAAAAAAAATGGCAAGAAATAGGACAAAATATCACAAAGCATAACAAAGTATGACGAAGTATGATCGAGTAAGCCATAAACTGGCAACCTTTTATTGATTAAATTGGATTTTTGCGATGATTGCAATTTGTTTCTAAAACCACTTATTTAGATCCCATTTTCTGTGTCTCATATTTTCAAAGGTAGTCATCAGGACCGAAGGAGAAGTCAACTATGTCACAATTCGCCGTAATAGAACATGGGATGCGATGGGGCGAGGACGAAATTAGCCATTTCATGGAACTAACACCGCCTCGTTGTATACACTACCTCGAGGTGCACTCCGGCCTCTACCTGACGATGACGGAGGGACGGATAATGTTAAATTGCGAGTTACAAAACACCTTTCGTACACAAGGAAGGGTGTTCTAACCGATGGCGGACATGCTAGGAGTTAACGGCAATCCTGAAGGTGGCGGCAGATGGCTCCATCATTGACATAAGGCCCATTTACACTTGCTTGGAAAAATCGCGATTTTTTTTCTAAAATCGCGACATTTGGGTGCAAGTTGCTAAGCAACTACACCCAAACGCCCTCGAAACATCGTCAGAAAAATCGCCAGCCGGAGTGCGATTTTTTGAAACATCGCGATGTTTGAGGCGAAGTTTAGCGAGTGTAAACCCAAGCTGCTTTCATCACGTGACTTTCGGTATCGGATTGCACCGGGAGTTTACGCGCGCTCCCGATCCCTCTTTGGGACCGATGGCCAGAGTACACGGTACATCATGTACAGGTAAACGGCCGATCCTCGGCTCGTGGTCTCTCACCTCCCTGATGAAACTACTGTATATTGTATATGAAAACTAGTAAGAAACCTGAAGTTCTCCAACCACGTATCATCACCCTATAACGACTTAACAAAATAATGTTCTCTCAGAAATGCGTTGATTTTGGGGGTGCCCATACTGCTCTCGGCATACGTTGACTTTGTGGAATACAGGAGTAGCCTACGTAACAAGTGTCGGTAAAGCAATGGTGAGTTCTTGCTGTCGCCTGATGAAATACTAAAAAACGAGCCTACTTCTCACTTTCGTCATATCGGCGAAATTTCATGATCCTCCTGAATGCTACTTTCATAAACTTTCCCATACTAAGCTGAAGTTTTACACACCTGCTACGTATGTGATCTAATATAGCAAGCTATATAGTTTTACCGTAAGTTTAAACTCTCAAGAAACACAAATTTATGTGTACATTGAACTGATAAAATGCCCTGGCTCAACATTCCAACCAGCTAGCGGCTCAACATTCCAACCAGCTAGCTAGCTGTGAGCAAAATAGACTGCACTGCAGTGAATACGAATAGCCCGCGCTTCCACTCGTCTACCGCGTTGAAGAGAGGTAAATTACACATGCGCACTACCGACCAAAAAATCGCGATGTTTCGTGAAGCTGAAACTTCGCATGCTTTTGCGCAAGTGTAAACGGTGGAACCAAAATTTCGCGATTTTAAAAATCGCGCTGTTAGTAGGTGTAAATGCTGCTATAGTGAGTATTGTCTCAATGGCATAAATGTCCCGATTATTCACATCTGATTTATATGTGATTGTCGTTTTCTAAATGAAGTTTCAATCAACGTCAATTTCAACTATTCATAAAGCACTTTCATTAATAGCATATTTGTCGTAATTGTTTCCATATGAGTCATATTTCATTATGGTTTTTTGATAAAGTTCTCATCAAAGTAGAGCAAATTATTTGCCTGGTATAGCCCATATCTTGTGATTGTTTACATATCATTGATATTCAATTATTATTTCTAAAGTTGAAATGAAAAACGCAGGTATTCATACATCATTTTTTTTTAATAGCAGATATTGTGATTCTTTGAATGTGATTTATATTTAATAATTGTCGGAAAAAGTCCGAAAACCCCATAGGCTTAGTACATGTGCATAAACCATACGGGTTTTTCGGACTTCTGAAATTTTTTGCACCCTTCCATAAGAATTGTACATGACATTTCAAACACGAATGGGAGCAAGACTAATTAGAGTTAAGCTTTCACATTTTATATATGTCGAACCTTAAACAGGCACAATTATTTTACGGAAGTATCATTGCTAAAATATGGTTAGTCTTAGTTCAAGACGCTTTTAAGTGAAGGGGTCGGTGCATTATAATGTTAACCCACACTTTGGTGAAAAATGAGTTACATGCATTTACACCATCCTGAATCACTGCTCTATAATCCCTAAAAATGTCATCTTGAAATTTAAGCAATATATGAGTTTTTAATGCAGGCATCTTTTTGCCCCGAAAATTAATCACATCTTATAGGCAGGTCCATGCAGCGACACTCGACGTACAGACACCATCAACATACTTCCGCACGTACGCGCGGGCACACTATGAATACAGTCCAGGAAGTGTACTACCTAGCTAGTAACTGTATGGCCGCTGCGCTGCGGAGACAGCCGGAACGATCAAAGCCGGTCGGCCGTACAGTGTACGTACACGTCGTCTCGTTGAGTTTGAATCAGATATATTGGGACACGAGTGAACTGAACAGAAGGTATGATATTTGAGATGAGGAAATTTGTTCAAGCTTATCGAAGTGTAGACTTTGAGAAAGGGCATATTATACGTCATAAACAAGAACTTTCATTCTAAAAGGGCACCACGGCCACAAGAAAAAGGGCACATTTTTTTTTTTTGGCCGTAACTTTGATCACGGAAGAAAGGGCATTGCGGCCAACGAGAGGGGCACCGACGGCCATGGCCGTCGGTGGCCGTCGGTTAATTCGAGGCCTGGACAGATATTGTTGTTCGCGTGACCTACGTCACCGCACAGTATATTGATTTCACGTACACTAACAATGGACAAGTGCTGCAGCAGTACTAAGTAGGCCTAAAGTTGACTGGAGCGTGATGTCATACACGTTTGTTAGATCTAGAAATGCTCCAGGCTTAAAGAACACTAAATTGTAGCAAAACTGAATAGTAAGGCATACCGCATATTGACCTGTTTTGAAGCCTGGCAGTCTATGAAGAGAAAGAAAGTGGCAATTTCCCAGAAGAGTAACGAGGGTTATTGCCTTCGCGTGACTGTCGTCGTGTACAATACACGTAGCCGTAAGACGTGTCTAGCTAGCTAGGCACTGCTGGCTTGAACGCGCAGCGCGTTCGTCACTACCAAGGTCGCGCAGGCGCGTGTTAAGACACACCATGTCCGTGCGGGAAGCAGGAACACCTTGGTCCAAGCGTTGTCGTAAGTCGACTTACGCAGTTCTGCCTGATTAACATCGGAAAATTCATTTCGTATCTCAACTTACGCAGTTCTGCCAGATTAATCGCCCTCTCTCCTCAGGAATTTTGCCAAAATTACTTTCTAAAAAAAACTTTCTGTACCGAATAAGAACTTATTTTTTGGCCCACCTGAAAGAGCATGAGAAAAAACACACAAAACACTCAAAACCTGAAAATCGACCAAAATCGGTTTAGAGAGTTCTGCCAGATTACGCCCGAGGGGGATAGGGTTTAGGGTTTAGGGTTAGGGTTAGGGTTATGGTTAAGGTTAGGGGTTAGGGGTTAGGGGTTAGGGGTTAGGGTTAGGGTTAGGGTTTAGGGGTTAGGGTTTAGGGTTTAGGGTTAGGGTTTAGGGTTAGGGTTTGGGGTTTGGGGTTAGGGTTAGGGTTAGGGTTTAGGGTTTAGGGTTAGGGTTAGGGTTAGGGTTAGGGGTTAGGGTTAGGGTTAGGGTTAGGGTTTAGGGGTTAGGGGTTAGGGGTTAGGGGTTAGGGTTAGGGTTATGGTTAGGGTTAGGGTTTAGGGGTTAGGGTTAGGGTTACGGTTACGGTTAGGGGTTAGGGTTAGGGTTGGGGGGTTAGGGTTAGGGTTAGGATTAGGGTTAGGGTTAGGGGTTAGGGTTAAGGTTAGGGTTAGGGTTAGGGGTTAGGGTTAGGGTTAGGGGTTAGGGTTAGGGTTAGGGTTAGGGTTAGGGTTAGGGTTAGGGTAAGGGTTAGGGTTAGGGGTTAGGGTTAGGGTTAGGGTTAGGGTTAGGGTTAGGGTTAGGGTTAGGGTTAGGGTTAGGGTTAGGGTTAGGGTTAGAGTTACAGGTATTCCGCAGTATATGAAGTATATAGTTAAGAGTTGAAATTAATAGTGTAGATAGGTCTCATCCAGACTAACATAATTCAAAAATTTGAGATCTTAACTCCCAGTAGTTTTTGCTCCAGCCGTTTTTAAAATAACCATTTGTTTTGTACATAAAAAAATTCGAAAGCGTCTGGAAGAAAAAATGAATTTAGTTAAGGATTCATACTTTGGTAAAATGTTAAGTCTGGTGGAAGGTTCAACATATCGAAGTTTGAAAGTGTAAGTGTAATTAGTCTTCGCTCCAGGCGACTTTAAATTTTTTGATATATACAATATGTACAATATTTGAAAGGGCCTGTAAGGAAGACTAAACTTAGTCAAGCACTCATACTTGAGAAAAAACTTAACTTCGGTACAAAGTCCAAAATATATAATTTTCAAAGTTTAACTTGAAGTAGTCTTTACTCCAGCCGTTTTTTAAGTTACCGTATGTTTGTATATAGAAATATTTGAAGGGGTCTGGAAGGAGAACTAATTGTATTGAAGGACTGATACTTGACAAATATGTTGATTCCGGTGGCAGGTCAAACATATCGGACTTTGAAATTGTAAGTCCAGTTAGTCTTCTCTCCAGGCGTCTTTGAAAATTTTCTTTAATACTATATATACAATATTTGAAAGCGCCTGGAGGGAAGACTAAACTAAGTTAAGCTTTCATACTTGAGAAAAAAACTTACGTTGGGAACAAAAGGCCAAAATATATAAGTTTCAAAGTCTAACTTGAAGTAGTCTTTGCTCCAGCCGTCTTTCAAGTTACCGTATGTTTGTACATAGAAATATTTGAAACGGTCTGGAAGGAGAACTAATTGTATTGAAGGACTCATACTTGACAAATATGTTAAGACCTGTGGCAGGTCAAAGATATTGGAATTTGAAATTGTAACTCAAATTAGTCTTCTCTCAAGGTTTCTTTGAAAATCTTCCCATATACTTTATATACAATATTTGAAGGCGCCTGGAGAGAAGACTAAACTTAGTTGAGCACTCATACTTGAGAAAAAACTTAAACTGTGAACAAAGTCCAAAATATATAAGTTTCAAAGTCTAACTTGAAGTAGTCTTTGCTCCAGCCGTCTTTGAAGTTACCTTATGTTTGTACATAGAAATATTTGAAAGCGTCTGGAAGGAGAACTAATTGTATTGAAGAATTCATACTTTAAGAAAATGTTAAGTCCGGTAGAAGGTCCAACATATGTGAGTTTCAAAGTTTCATTGTAATTAGTCTTCGCTCCAGGCGACTTTGATTTTTTTTATATATACTATATGTACAATATTTTAAATCGCCTGGAAGGAAGACTAAACATAGTTTAGCACTCATATTTGAGAAAAACTTCAGTTCGGTGCAAAGTCCGAAATATATAAGTTTGAAAGTGTAACTTGAAGTAGTCTTTACTCCAGCCCTTTTTAAAGTTACCTTATGTTTGTACATAGAAATGTTTGAAAGCGTCTGGAAGGAGAACTAATTGTATTGAAGGCCCGGACTCATACTTCAGAAAGGTCCAGCATATTGGGCTTTGAAATTGTAACTCCAATTAGTCTTCGCTCCAGGCGTCTTTAAAATTGTATGTACATTGCCTATGGAGAAGTCGAAAAATATTCTAAGTAGAAAAACCCATAGACTTTGTACATAAAATTTGAAGACGGCTGGAAGGAAGACTAATCGTTGTTAAGCATTCATATTCAAGGGAACTTTTAAGCCATGAGTAAAGTCTTTTATATGTGAATTTCAAGGTTTAATTTCAATTACTTTTGCTTCCAGACGTCTTTAAGTTTCTTTCCATACCTCCCATCTGCTATTCAACAAAATGATAACTGAATACCTACACTTTTTATTTGAACTTTAGAAATAATGATTAATATGAATATTTA